>NC_136068.1:731355044-732022544 GCF_964261635.1 Lissotriton helveticus
TACTTTGTAATCATTCCACAGTATGCGAATCTTGGGACAATCTAGGGAAGGTTTTTAGGGCACTTACAAGGGTTGTTGTGGCTTTTGAACAGGCCGAGTCAAACCACCCCTTATTAGCAATAGTATTTGAGGACCTAACCCGCGTAAGTGCTGTTTTAATTTTTACTAGAAGGTCAGTGAACCTGATAACCAAGTCTGTGGGCAGTAACTTTTCTCCCAAACGTGCTATTATATCATCCTTTGCCATTGCTAGAGTTTCGGGGGCCAGATTCAGTTTTTGTACCTGAAGCCATTTCAATTGGTAACTGTATACATCCTTTACAACCTGATTATGTTCTTTGGGTTGAGATAAAATATTTAAATGGGTCAATAGTAAGGCATGGTCACTATGGGGTGAGAATCGTATGTTCATAAGGGCCACTCTCTGAAGTAAATGTCCGGACAATAGTGGACTCTTTGGTGCCCCCTCTAAAGGTGGTAGTCCCCTGCCCTCTGTTGTTCATAACATCCAATATAGTTAAATTCCACTGTAATACCAAAGCGTTCAGGGTCTCCCCATACTTATTATGTGAGAAATGGGAGAAGGGATTGCCATAAACGTCTTCTATTCCACATACCCTAGTCCCATTAAGTTTGCAAAGGTGATTGTTAAAATCCCCCGCCCAGATTATGCTCATATTATCATCATGTGTTTATTTTCTCTTTCTGACACCATTTGAAGCAAAATGTGCTCTGTTTGTTTGTAATGATTTGCTGTTATCGAACAAACTACAGAGAAAGCCTTTTTGTTACTCACTCGCGAAAGACTGTACCACAATGAGTCCTTTTATTGTTTATTTGTTACCCCACCCAAATGACATTACATCAGAAAACGTTTAGTATATTCAAATTAGGGGAGAGAGCTAATATGATAGGTTTATATGATGTTTTATAATATTGTATTGTGCAGTTCCTGGTTACTTTCTAGGGTAAAATTCATTATAAACGGACCCGAGAATTTGAGCGAGAGCCAGACTTTTTATGAGCCTCTAGGGATATCCTGTTGATTTGTTGCACATTTAGGACTTAGCCTATTTTTCGGATTTTGCTAACAATTGCATTTATTTCTATGACGGATAGCTTTTTTGGCAATAGATTTCCTGTGTCCTATAACTGATTTATTGAACTTGCTGAGCCCTTATTAGTCTTTATTGCACCTGACAGTTAATAAACCTTTGTGGTTTCCCTAATTTACTGACCTTAAAGTTCCTTTTTGAGTCAGTCCTTTTTTAGGTCGAGGACCGTCGCACTGCGTAGCAGTGGGCAGAGTCCGAACATTTTATGTTTTTTAGTTAGGGGGCTTAAATCCGCCCCTCTTCTCCATTGGCTGGCTTCCTAAACGGAGGCCAGCCATTGGAGGAGAGGGGCGTCACTCGGTTGAAGCCCCGTCTTTTTCGGATTCGGGGGCGTGTTTTTTGCGTTCTTTCTATCTGTGACGTCATCGGTCACTCAGCAAAAACACACCCCCGATTCCGAAAATTTGGGACATTTGCGGCCGCCATTTTTGTTGTTGTTCTTGTTGTTGGCAGGAACAGCCTCGCTGCCACAGGGTTTTGTGTGCTCTCATGGACCAGCTCCCGCGCCTCAGGGCGTGTGTACCCGGGCTGGTGGTCACCAGGATCCGTCAGTCCTGCTCCAGGTCTTGTATGCGCCCCTTGTGCCGCATCAGCTCCTTGTCCCGTCCGTGTACTACAGGAACTCCTTCCTCGGCGTACCGGTGCTGCTGCTCAAGCCCATCCATTCAGCAGCCAGCCAGTCACATGGTGCTCGTCACAACTCCCGTCCTTTAAAGGACGTCCATCGTGTGTGGGGCGGGGGACTGGCAGAGCTCACCTGAAGATCTCCCCTGCTCTCCGTCTTCAGTAAGTTGGGGGAGGGGGCCCACACTCTTACATGCACTGGAGAACATGCATTCCCATTCACCAGCCATGCCCCCTTTGCAGTCTTAGCTGGGGGATTTAACCCAGAATGAAGCCACAAGCTGAAGCGACGTGTATGTAAGTGTTCCCATTGTTCAATAGCTGGCAGACAATGGGCTATAAGCTGAGAATTACATCACCGGCCAGCACAGCGTGCCCCCCTGTGAGCTGACTGTGGGATAGGGTGCTACCACAATACCTGCCGTTATACCCTTCACATTGCTTGCAATGGCTCTGCTCGCTACCCGAGGTACCTGTTTGTACTCGTCGTCATGGGCATGTGCGTGACTCCCACCCTGCACGCGTGCCGCCTTCCGTGGAAGAGAACAGATACCCTCCCTGCCTCCATCCACATATCTACCCTCGACGAGCTTACAGCCATTTAGATACGTCTGAAAATGAAATGCAACACTGGGAATGCCATACAAGAAGCTCTCTCAACGCACGCACATTTCCGTCTCAATTAGACTTGGTGATAATTACTCACTGTTGAGATCACAGTAACAAATGCTCATGTAAACTGCGCAGTGCGCACCGCGCACACCACTGAAGCGCAAAGCACTTACTATTCAACTCAGAAGCAAACAGATGTGCGGCCGTGCAGATGTTTCTACAATAGCACACGTGCGGCAGGGCTCCTGATAACACCCAGGGGCGATTTGATACGCTATGTGCGCGCTCTAGGAAAACCCTAACATCTCTCTATTATGACATGGTATCGGTATAGTACGGTTCACTATCTGCACACACAGTCACACCTGGGTGCAGCGGGGTATGCTGGCGCCACCTGGCTGCCACCCAGTGCTCCGCGGTGAAGGGCGGGTGTGCCCGTGCTCTTGGTATTTGGCAGACGTTTATGGACACAATGTCAGAAGTAACGACACGGTATGCAGATTAGCATTGGTACTGCTGGCACAGTCATCCGCACGCAGGACTGCTTTCAGTCTAAGGGCACGAGAACAGCTGGGAAGCACCTTCCCTTCCCACACTGGGAGCAGTGCAAAGTCCATTCCACTCAGTCCAGCTCCCAGTTCTGAAGCGCACGTGTCCCCGGGAGCCATGGCGCGAGGCCGAAGTGAGCAGGTACCACACCGCGCTCAGGCGCACCCCGGCTTTGGCTCGTGGTCAGCGCCGCAGAGAGCGGCAGCCTACTTTAGGATGGCGCAAACTGAGCCGAAGGGTAACATGATGGTTCGGTAACATCTGTACCCATCTCTGGCTAAAAGTGGGCCCTCTTTAAGTTGTACACACACCGCCCCTTGCCGTACCCATAACCCACATAGCTCCCCCCACAAATCTGGTCCACTACGTCATGTTTTAATAATTTCTGGCGAGCTCGTGCAGAGGGTTACTGCTGAAAGGGAGTGTTGGACGTACCATGATTCCATTCGGGGTAAGTGGGCACAGTGAGCAACAGGGGTCACTGCAGATAAGCTTTCTGCAGGATGCACTAATGGAAGACCAGAGGCGCAATGAAAAGTGAGGGCCCGCCCCCCTGCAGAGTACATGGAGCCCCCCCTTTTCTCCACCCTCCGGAGTTAGGCGCTCTCAGGCCAGAGTATTGTCGTCCTCCCCTCCCCCCACGCACACACACACACAACACCGAGGGGGCTGCAGGCCCTATTTCGCCACTGTACAAGACGTGCACTGGCGGTGTGCAAATACTTTCGTATCCCATCTAGTCCGTGTTTCCCCTGCCCTTCGACTGTCTTCGCGATCCTCCCCCACTATTGTCTTTGTGCACCTCAAGGCTGCCTCATACAGAGAGCTCATTCCCAGTCCCTGACCCTCACTGACATGAGTTTCTTGGCCCCCTCTATCGCAATGAACAAACAATAGCAGCAGCAAGCTGCTTTTAGAGTGCTTCTCTTCACTTTGGGATAGACAGTGGGAATGCCACAAAATGTAATAATGATAAAATAAATAAATACGCATTGGCAAATCCAGTAGCTAATGCTTACTCAATGCATTGGCTTTGTCAGTTTTCAGCCATGTTTTACAACAGCACAAATGCTCCTCAATACCGTTGAAAGTAAAAAAAAATTTAAAATAACACTGACACTGCCAGCAGGTAGAATCATAGCGCTTCTGTTTCTTTCATTGCTGCAGAGAGGAAGGGTGAGAGTGGGAATGAACACAAAAGGAGGAGAGAGTGTGTGTGTGTGTGGGGGGGAAATTAGATCACGAAAACACATAATATTTAGACGAAACCTTACGTTTTTGCAGTTAAACAGTATATATTATGCGGGCTTTAAGTGGGATGAAAAATCTGGGGGGCTCTCAAAGGAGCGTGGCTGATGTACTTAAGGGTGTGGCTTAAAAGATGTAAGCTAATAAATGATCTGTGCTTAGCATAGCGTTCCGCCGGCTGGTGTTTTGGTGCTTCTGTCATTGCATCCAGATCTATAATACAACACGTCGGGGTCCGATTGGTAAGGCGGCCACTCTGGCAATGGCCGAGGGGCTGAAATATTCCTTCTCAATGTATGGGGCGCTTCTTAAAACGAGCCCTGAAGCTCGAGCTGTGGTGGGTGCCAGGGGGCAGCCAGCTGCCCAAGCAGCAGTATTTACCGAGCGAAGGGGGCAGCGCAGCGGCTCCCACACACACTCACAGTTTTTTTTTTTAGTGCCTCTGTTCCCTGTTTGTGAGCGTTTTTTCTTGCCTCTGTCCCTGGGGCGTTACTGGGCAGAGATGGACTTGTGGCTGACCTAGACTGAGGGATGTCTGTGTGTGTGTGTGTGGCGCTGTCTGTGTGTTGGGCTCTGTGTGTGTGTGTGTGTGTTGGGCTCTGTGTGTGGGTTGGGCTCTGTGTGTGTTTTTAGTGCCTCTGTTCCCTGCTTGTGAGCGTTTTTTTCTTGCCTCTGTTCCCTGCTTGTGAGCGTTTTTTCTTGCCTCTGTTCCCTGCTTGTGAGCATTTTTTCTTGCCTCTGTTCCCTGGGGCGTTACTGGGCAGAGATGGGCGTGTGGCTGACTTCGTTTTTTTAGGGGACTTGTTTGCATGTTTTGACGTGGCTGAGTGGGAAACAAATCGTTTCTCTTTTATTGCAGAAGCAACCTTTCAAATATGGGTTCCCGCTAGCCACGTGAGTTGGAAATTACGTCAAACCTGCTATTTCTGTGAGAAGGGCGGTGGTTAGGTTACGACTCTAGATTTCTTCTACAGGATTTCTTACAACATTTAACAGTAGCAGAGGGCTGCCAACCTAGCTATTGGCATTGTAAATGACAATGCCTTTTATTTAATGATTAAGCTATTGGCAATGTTAATGACAATGGCATTTATTTATGATTTTAAAAAAATAAAATAAAAAAATTGAGCAATGCCAATAGCTCTACCTTTAATAATGCCGAGACCATTGCATTGTAAATGTTTGTTATTGATTGTGTTATAAAATGCTACTTTGAAGTTTGTCTCCAGGGACACCTTAACTCCTACTTTCTGAGGTCAACACCATACCAATCCTGTAATTTAGGGGCTATCAGATGGATTATCGAAAAGATAATACTCTCACAGATGGATCACCATCTCCTTAACGCTGGTCAGAGTGTTTATTCTCAGCACTGGACATTTTGTGCAGTGCAAGTAAATAAGGAACAGCTGTGGAGCTGATGATACTGGCATTGTAACAAAAGTTACTATATACATTTCTTTCCATCGCTATCTTCTCTCACCCCAAAATGCCTAAAAGTATGGACACTCATATTTAATAACAATGCATGAGGATTTAGGTAAGTCTGTATGTGGCATTTGAGTGACAAAATGTTGAGTTGTAAATATCGGGAGTCACACATATCGGGTGAGTTTAAAACAAAGCTATAGAACGGGTCAAAACCATTAGTAGAAACCAGATATTGTTTGAACTTAGAGGCAATAAAACAATTGACAGTGACCAACCCTACTCATTTGATTACTACCTATAACGCCAAATCTAAAGAAATAAGGAGGATACTGCAATCCATTTGGGACATTTTCCAGTGCGATCTTACCTTGGACCTTGGATAAACCTAGCTTCACATATAGGAAAGGATGTTCCCTTAGAGACAGGTTAGTTCACAATGCCATAACCATTAGAACAGACACCCAAATTCAAGAACTGAAGGGATTTTTCCCCTGCCCCAAAAGTAAAGTGATCACTACAGTAAAAATGCAAGGGAATGCACAGTGCTCTACAGTAAGGATACAAAAACATTGCACAGTTTTTGACTTGTACACAATTTGTGGTGTATATTCTTACCTGGGTTACAACGCACTGCAAAACCCTGTTGGTAAATTTCTATTTAAATGTCATGCTGGTAACACATTACAAAATGTTGCTTTATTTCTATTTTTTTTCCCCACAATGTCTTTTTTCTATGTTGCCACTACCTGGTTAAAAGCGATATCTACAACATGGTGGGCATGTGAGCAAGGCCCCTTATTTATGCTGCAGTTAACTAAGTGTTACTTTATTGTGAGCTGCGTGAGCGGTATACTTTTTTCTTTATATATATATATATATATATATGGCGGTTGCCAGTAGGTAGCTATAGTTAGGACCTAGTTTCCAAAGGAAAAGCGTTTTTTGTTTTCCCAATAACTTTGGCGCCGGTTTAAGAATCTTCGCGAAAGTTTCAAAACTAGTGGCCCACTCCGGTCAGCTCCTGTCTTGAAACCTTCGGGGTGATTCGCCAAGCGGGGGCCGAGAAAAATGAGGGGTCCCAAAACGTGTTTTCCCCATGTTATTGTCTATAGGAAACTTTAGACAAAGCTACAGCCCGAACTACTGAACGGAATTACACCAAATTTAGAAAAAGCTAGCCCTTGGTTCAGAAAGAGTCCTTTTTGTTAAATGGTGTAAATCCGTTCAGTAGTTTCTGAGAAATTAGAAAAATATTTTTTTGTTATATCTAGCGCACAAGCTTCACTGTGATTGGCTGCCAACACTCCAAACCAGGAAGTGTTGGCAGCCATCTTGTGACTCGGTAGAACTGAGTCACAAGAAAACAGTGCAAGAAATGTTTACAAACAAGTAAAGGGGCAGGGTAGAAACACCCTGACCCCCTAGGCCTGCACAGGGGGGTCCCACAAGGACCCCCAGGGCCAACAAAAGCATTTTAAAAAAGATTTTGGTGGAATTCACACTGGGGTTGCGAATCCCACCGAACATTTTTAGAAATTGAGGCCCCCGGGTGGGCCAGGTCCCGGGGGCATTGTTAAAAAATAATAGTGGGAGCCTTATGGGGCCCCTGCAGCCCGTGGACGCCACCCCCTGGGGCTTTAGCTAAATAAATGCAGCGGGGGCTCCCAACCCCGCATGCTGCCCCAGGGACCGCCACCTCCCCAGGGCATTGTTAATTGGATGCGGGGGGCACGCAGCCCCCCTGCTGCCCCGGGGCCCGCCACCTCCCCGGGGCTCTTGATTTTTTACAAAATAGATGCCCCTTTTTACACCTCTCTGCAATGCAGCTCTGTGGCTCTTACTGGAGGGACCTGGTGAGCTAGTTGGCCGCCGGGGACCTTCAGGATTCAAGGGGGCTTAATCCCCCAACTTATAACGCATCAGCGGGCGCATTTGCACAGTGGTGCAGGAAGGGGGCGGGCCTGATATTACAAGTGTGCAAACACACCCCCTGGCGTGTTGTAAATTCGGAGATTATGTCCCCTTGAACCCTGAGGGTCCCTGAGGGCCAACTAGCTCACCAGGTACCTCCAGTAAGCGCCACAGAGCTGCATTGCAGAGAGGTGGTCCAAGGGTGTGCCCCTTTTTACACCACTCTGCAAACGTGGCACTGCTGGTGGGGCAATGAGGTACTCTTGTGTCCTTCCTGAGGACCCCAGGACACAAGTGGACTTCATCCTCTGAGCAGCAGTGTGCCAGAAGCAGCATTTGCAGTGTGGTGTAAAAAGGGGCGTAGCCTCAGAACACTTCTCTGCAACGCAGCTCTGTGGCGCTTACTGGATGTACCTGGTGGGCTACTTGGCCACCAGAGACCTTCAGGATTTAAGGGGCCTTAATAGGGATGTTACAGTTAGAAATTAGCATTTAAAAACCATTGAAATTCACTGAAACAACCATAGGTTTCAGGCACGTTATTGTTAGACATTAGCATTTAAAAAAAACTATTGAAATTCATTGAAAAACCCATAGGTTTCAGGGACGTTATCGTTAGAAGTTAGCATTTTAAAAAACACTAAATTCAATGAAAAACACATAGGTATCAGGCTCGTTATAGTTAGAAATTAGCATTTAAAAAACCTTACCAATTCACTGAAAAAGACATAGGTTTCAGGGACATTAGAGTTAGTTGGACATTTCACTCATACAAAACCAGAAAAAATTGTCTGTTATAGTTAGTTCAGCTAACTATAACTCTCGCCCCCGCAATGCTCTGCTGATGACATCACATATTACATCATCCATGTCATGGTCAGTGACATCACTGATGACATCTCAAATGACATCACTGATGACATCATCCAGTGACTGTGTGTTTCTGTAAAGTTTAAATATGTTTTATATATATATATAGGCCACGCTGTATTGAAGAATGAGTGGGTGTATAAGTGTCTGAATGGATGATTTAGTAGGTGCATGACTGACTGTATAAGTGAGTGATTAAATGTGCCTTACTGAATGCATGGCTTAGTGGCTGATACAGACATTCACAAAGTTTAGTTTGTCAGTTGGTGTGTAAGCAGTTGCATGGGTTGGTGAGTAGCTAAATGAGGGTCATATGGGTTATTGATTGGTTGCCTGAGTGTCTGTGTAGGTGGGTGGTGTGTTGTTACTCTGTGCATAGATGTGTGAGTGGGTAATTCACTGGGTGTATGGGTTCAAGAGTGAATCTGTGAAGGGCTGTATGGGTGGGTGAGCATGTGTATTGGTGTGTTGGTGAGTGAATGGATGTCTCAGTGATACATGTATGAATAACTACATATGTGAAAGGCAGTATATGTGAGTGTTGGAGTGTATAAATAACTATATATGAGAGTGAGTGATTGTGAGGGTGGCTGTATGGATGAGTGCGTGCTTGTATTAGTGATTGTATAAGAGTGTAAGTATGTGTTACTATATGTTTGAATAAGTGAGGTGGAGTGTGTATAACTGTATCAGTGAGTAAATGGGAGTGTGATTGATTCTTTGCATGACTGACTAGGTGTGTGAGTTACTCTATGGATGACTGGCGGTGTGTGAGTGTCTGTATAGATATGTGAGTCAAATGATAGTGTCGTATTGATGGTTGACTGCATGTATGAGTGACTGTATGGGTGAATGAGTGGATGTGTGTGTAGACCTAGGAATTAGTAAGTGGGTATGTACTAAATGGTAATGGTGTGTCTATGGTTTTGAAAATTGTAGTCTGTATGTGGGAGTGGGTGTATCAAAGGTTATATTAGGGTATGAGATTATCACGTTGATGATGTCATCAGTGATATCGTTTGAGATGTCATCAGTGATGTCATCAGTGATATCACTGACCATGTCATGAATGATGTAATATGTGATGTCATCAGTAAGCATGGGCTGAAAATTTGTTCAGCTCGCGGAATTTGCGGATTTTTCTGCGATTTCGCAATCCGCGAATCTCGCAACATCGCGGTTAAATCCGCGAATCAGCGGGGACGAATTTTCAGTCAAGCACTTACAGGGTTACAGCAGCAGGTGCAAAAGTTGAAGCTAATTTTTTGTAACCTTTTACAAAAGGGTTACAAAGAAATTACCTTCAACTTGGGCACCTGCTGCTGTAAGGCTGTAAGTGCTTCCTGGCGCCTCGTTGCCTACTTGCAACTATTCTCTGACCCTGCTCTGACCCTTGAAGCAGGGTCAGAGAATAGTTACAAGTAGGCAATGAGGCGCCTGTCACGAAAATTAAACCTCAACAGGAAGCACTGACAGATATAAAAACAAGCATTTGCAATGCAATAGGTCTCGCATTAGGAAAGTTTGAGCTATTGGTCTTGTAAATTACAATTTTTTTTATTTATGTGTTGGTTTTGAAAATAGCTAAATTAATAGCTTTGTCATTTACAATGCCAATAGTTATAACTTTCGCAAATGTGACACCTATAGCATTTGTAATGCAACATGTTTTGTATTTACGTGACTTAGCTGTATTGATATATTAAATTACAATGGCTTTTAAATTTTTTAAAGTAATTAATACTTAAATAAAAGTGATTTTAATTTATAATGGCAATAGCTTAAACTTTTGTAAATAACTTTTGTGAAGATTATGTTCAGTGTATTTTATTGTGACGAAAATCCAAGAACAGAAGTGAAATATTAACATCTTTTTGTGACATTTGTAATAAAGTTTGAAACATTGAGAGTACATATTTGAAACAGTTGTTGTTGAATGGTTGCGCAGATTGATGCTGGGATGACGCTGAGTGGTGCTGTGGTGGTGCTGAGTGGTGCTGTGGTGTTGCTGAGTGGTGCTGTGGTGGTGCTGAGTGATACTGGGATGGTGCTGAGTGATGCTGGGGTGGTGCTGGGTGGTGCTGTGGTGGTGCTGAGTGATGCTGTGGTGGTGCTGAGTGATTCTGTGGTGGTGCTGAGTGGTGCTGTGGTGGTGCTGAGTGATAATGTGGTGGTGCTGAGTGATGCTGTGGTGGTGCTGAGTGATGCTGTGGTGGTGCTGAGTGGTGCTGTGGTGGTGCTGATTGGTGCTGCGGTGGTGCTGAGTGATGCTGTGGTGGTGCTGAGTGATGCTGTGGTGGTGCTGTGGTGGTGCTGAGTGATAATGTGGTGACGCTGAGTGATGCTGTGGTGGCGCTGAGTGATGCGGTGGTGGCGCTGAGTGGTGCTGTGGTGGTGCTGAGTGATAATGTGGTGGTGCTGAGTGATGCTGGGGTGATGCAGAGGGCAGAAAGGCACAAAAAGCAGTCTAACAAAGGGCAGAAAAACAAGGGGAAACGAGTCTAACAAAAGGCAGAAGGGCACAAAAAAACAGTCTAACAGAGGACAGAAGGGCAGAAAAACAAGGGAAAAACGAGTCTAACAGAGGGCAGAAGGGCACAAAAAACGAGTCTAACGGGGCAGAAAGGCACAAAAACGAGTCTAACAGAGGGCAGAAGGGCACAAAAAACGAGTCTATCAGAGGGCAGAAGGGCACAAAAACAAGGGAATAACAGAGGGCAGAAGGGCACAAAAACGAGTCTAACAGAGGGCAGAAGGGCAGAAAAGGAAGGGAAAAATAAGTCTAACAGAGGGCAGAAGGGCACAAAAAACGAGTCTAACGGGGCAGAAGGGTAGAAAAACAAGGGAAAATGAGTCTAACAGAGGGCAGAAGGGCAGAAAAACAAGGGGAAAACGAGTCTAACAGAGGGCAGAAGGGCACAAAAAACGAGTCTAACAGGGGGCAGAATGAATCCCGCCCTGCGTGTTTGTCCACAAAGATGCCACCTTTTTGTGCAATACCTCTACTCAACTGGAGTACTTTCTACTGTCCAATCAGTAAGTGCTCCCTCGTTAGCTAAATGTATTGGGGCAGATTTACAATAACTGGCGCATCCCCAGGGATGCGCCAGTTATTGTGCACCGCAGCTCCGCCACCCATGGTGCGCCGCATTTACAATGCGGCGCACCATGTGGCAAAAACGGCAAAGATGCGTCACGCATCTGTGCCGTAAAAGCAGTGCATTGCTGGAGCTGCGTTGCGCTTGCGACGCAGCTCCAGCAATGCTCTGGGGGGCCCTATCTCCCCAATGCTGCATCAAGCCTTGCCCCGGCTTCAAGCAGGCGCAGGGTTTTGACGCAGCATTGGCCTAAAAGTGACTGAGTGAATTCTTGTAGATTTCACTCAGCCACTTTTAGGAACGCCCTCCCCTGCGCCGGAACGCCTCCTGATGGCGCAGGGCTTTACAACGTGACGCATCTCTCAGATGCGTCACGTTGTTAATACCCAGCACCATGGCGCATCTTTTGTGCTGCTGCTGCGTCACAAAAGGTCTCGGTAGAGGGTGGCAGTGGTGAACCAGTGGGTGGCAGTGATGAACCAGAGGGTGACAGTGATGAACCAGAGGGTGGCAGGGGTGAACCAGAGTGTGACAGTGCTGAACCAGAGGGTGGCAGTGCTGAACCAGAGGGTGGCAGGGGGGAACCAGAGGGTGGCAGTGATGAACCAGATGGTGGCAGGGGTGAACCAGAGGGTGGCAGTGGTGAACCAGAGGGTGGCATGGGTGAACCAGAGGGTGGCAGTGGTGAACCAGAGAGTGGCAGTGGTGAACCAGAGGGTGGCAGTGTTGAACCAGAGGGTGGCAGTGGTGAACCAGAGGTGCTGTGATGAACCAGAGGGTGGCAGTCGTGAACCAGAGGGTGGCAGTGGTGAACCAGAGGGTGACAGTGCTGAACCAGAGGGTGGCAGGGGTGAACCAGAGGGTGCTGTGATGAACCAGAGGGTTGCAGTGGTGAACCAGAGCGTGGCAGGGGTTAACCAGAGGGTGGCAGTGGTGAACCAGAGGGTGGCAGTGCTGAACCAGAGGGTGACAGTGGTTAACCAGAGGGTGGCAGTGGTGAACCAGAGGTGCTGTGATGAACCAGAGGGTGGCAGTCGTGAACCAGAGGGTGGCAGTGGTGAACCAGAGGGTGATAGTGCTGTACCAGAGGGTGGCAGGGGTGAACCAGATGTGCTGTGATGAACCAGAGGGTGGCAGTCATGAACCAGAGGGTGGCAGTGGTGAACCAGAGGGTCACAATGCTGTCCCAGAGGGTGGCAGGGGTGAACCAGAGGGTGCTGTAATGAACCAGAGGGTGGCAGTGGTGAACCAGAGGGTGGCAGGGGTGAACCAGAGGGTGGTAGTGGTGAACCAGAGGGTGGCAGTGCTGAACCAGAGGGTGACAGTGGTTAACCAGAGGGTGGCAGTGGTGAACCAGAGGTGCTGTGATGAACCAGAGGGTGGCAGTCGTGAACCAGAGGGTGGCAGTGGTGAACCAGAGGGTGACAGTGCTGAACCAGAGGGTGGCAGGGGTGAACCAGAGAGTGGCAGTGCTGAACCAGAGGGTGGCAGGACTGAACCAGAGGGTGGCAGTGGTGAACCAGAGGGTGGCAGTGATGAACCAGAGGGTGGCAGTGGTGAACCAGAGGGTGCTGTGCCCATACACGACCACATGGGTAACTTCACCATGCAAGCGGCCCGCGAACACGCAAAAAGCCCAGCGAAAACGCAAAAAACCCAGCGAACACGCAAAAAAACCCGCGAGCACGCAAAAAACCAAAAATCCGCAAATTCGCACAAATTCGCGGATTTTGCGGATTGCGAATTCGATTTTGTGCGAATTCGCAAATTTCGCCCATACTTAGTCATCAGCAGTGCATTGCGGGGGCGCTAGTTATATTTAGCTGAACTAACCATAACGGCCACACTTTTTCTGGTTTTGTACGAGTGAAATGTACAACTAACTATAATGTCCCTGAAACCTATGTTTTTTTTCTGTGAATTTGTTAGGTTTTTGAAATGCTAATTTTTAACTATAACGTGCCTGAAACCTATGGTTTTGTCAGTGAATAAATATATGTATATATAAAAAAGGAAATATATATATTTATGTATATATGCATAGATACACATATATATTATATACTTATATAGACACACACACATATATATAAATATATATCTTTTTTTCAATGAAAACATCAAAGGTTAAAGTTTAGTTATAGTTAGGAAAACTTATTTTCACAATACAAACCAAGTTTAAAGTACACAAACTTTAAAAATGTAAAAACTTTAAAAATTCTGAATTTATATTTATAACTCTCATTTACAATTTATCTACCGCCTACAAATTATAAGTAGCAGACCTAGTTATATACTCTTTTCAGCTTGTTAACCACACAACACTAACAATACCTCACCAGTCTACTATGTACTGTGTTGCAACAAATAATGTAATTTGCAAAGTTATAAATGTTGTTATGAATGCTATGATTTCACTTGCTATAAGTGATTTAGTATGCAAGGGTATAAACAGTGCATGGCAAAGAGGCATGAGTTATAGGAAATGTAGAGTGGCGAGTGTGGTGATGACTGTGTTTGGATGTGAATTTTGCATTCTATTGATGGGATCCAGACCCCAACAAGCACTGCCAGTCCCACAGAAGGGGACCACCATCACCACAGTTCTCAGTGCCCAGCGGTTCGGCATCAGTGCAGGAAGGGGCTGGGGCACTCTTTACCCCAACGCGCTTATAGCCACCCTGGCGTTTCAACAGCGTGGGACTTTTGAATTCAAGTTAGGGGAACTAGACGCCAACAAACGCTGCCAGTCCCCTAGAAGGGGACCACCATCACCACAATTCTCAGCACTCAGTGGCACTGCATCAGAGCAGGCAGATGGCAGGGTTGCCCTACACCAACGTGCTTATAGGGAAATGCCCCAGCAAAGCCCGGGCCAAGGGTGGGCCCATTTCAGCCTGTCTGTGGCCCGATGAGCCTTGGCTATGCCCCATCTCTTGGCCCAGAGTCTGCAGAGGCTATACCCTGAACCAAAGACCTGTTCACCCCAGGAAGTAAGTGGCAATATCCTTTTTCATCACTATTGCCTTGATCATATTTTACGGTTCCCCAGTACCTGGTGAGGGCAATCCCGGTGCCTTAAACATGGGATAAAGGAAGGCCATGGGCTCTAAACCATCAATGGCCGCCCACCACACAACTATTGACTCCTTTGACCAGATAAGTAGGCTTTATTTCAAAAGAGATTGATCTTACCGAAAGGCACTTATCTTTGGGACTCGGTGGAACAACCACCGCCCCAGCAACTAGTGACACTGGGCCAGAGGTTTCAGAGGGGTCCACTACCACCATGAACTTGGAGATTACTTCTCCCTGTGCCCCCAACTCTAGGCCTACCAAGGATTTTGTTTGTTCCACTCTCGCTTGCAAGTCAGCTGGCTGCCAAGCGTTAGCACAAGACTTTGAGAGCCGCCAAAGTACCCTTGAATTTGTTTGGCTCTTGATCTTAACCTTCTAGGAGCTCTCAATAACTCTGACTGGGACCCCATCTGTCATAAACTTGTGTCCATATTTAATGACTGTCTTGCTCCATATGGGCGAAACTGAATAAGCTGGAGGCTGAAGTGGTAATTTTTTGATATTTCATGCCAGAATAAGATTACACTCACTGGACCGTGGTCTACCACAACCTCAGCAACCAGACCTCTTCCCCCTTACAGGCCTAATTTGACTTCACATTTAGCTATCCCCCTGCACCCCCGTCTATCTTAGAAGACATCTCCAGTTTTCCTGCCCCTCAAGGTCTTTCTTTCCTCGGGACGGCGCTAGAGGGCGCGCGCAAGATGGGTGCGCCTTAGTGCAGCTCTACCGGCTGAACCTTCAATCCATTCACTATTATCCTGCCTAATAAAGTGGCAGCCAGCTCCATACACTATGGCATGGCATTGCTAATGTGCCCAGGCAACTACTGGAGCTTCCTGAAGCCGGAAGACTGAAGCAGCAAGGAGAATTAGGCCTGGCACGGTGCAGAGGCAGAGACAACATGGTGGCTGCTGTGTGCGGGCTGAAAATCGCGCACTTCCCTGACTGCTGCTGCCGGATCTGTGGCCGCAGGGTGGGACTGTGCAGGTCTCGGTGGTGCTGCAGAGCCCTGCGCGTCTGTGCTGACAGTAAGTGCGCGGGCTGCAGGGACCAACGGGGCCGCGAAGCCTTGACTGCTGTCTGGAGGCCTACCTGAGTCGTGCTGCTGCCGCCTCGCTGGGGTGACGGTGGGGTCTGCTGTGGCACCACAAGGCCTTCTGTGCTGGGGCCACAGGGCTGTGATGTGCTGCGAGTGGAGCAGTGGGGACCCTGCTGATCCGGTGCTATAGTGTGGACAGCCGGAGCAGAGAAGACAGGACTGTGAGGCCTGTTGCGGTGGGTTGAACCCGATGGAAAGTTGATGCATTATGGAGCACGCCTGCCTCATCTACCCATTCTGCCCTCTTGGGTTTGGACACAGCAGGCACAATAGATTCTTGAACACCTCGGCCTGCGAGAGACAGAACGCATTGGGTTTGCTGGAGTGGCCCAACCGCAAAGTGTATGAAGAGGTAGTTCCCTTGGCCAAGTGTGGTTGACTGCCCAACTGCCATGAGTGCCAGCTCGTGCTGGGATCCTGTCCCCCGGCTGAAGGCGCTGCAGCTGCGGTCTAGGAACCGTGGTGTGGGTGTTTGGACTCGCAGAGGCACCAACATACCCAGCGTTCATGCGAATAGGTCAACTGCCCTGGAAGAGCTGTGCCCCAGCGGGGAGGTTGTGCTGTTGCTACCGACAGCTGTGGCTACCTGTGGCTCCCTCGTCACATTGCTGAGGCCCAGAGCTAGTGCGTTGGTCAATTCCAAGATCCACTCAGCATAACATCAGATCGGGTTGCCCCCCTTATCGAACAATTATTTGCCGCCCTTGTGGCTCTGTTTGGACATAGCTGGTGTAACAAGGGAACTGACCACAATGGGCAAAACTGATAAGACTCAACCCTGCCTCACGTTTGAAATTCGTAAGCCCTGGAGGTCGCAGCAAAGGCAGAATTTGGACTCCGGATTAGATGCCCTGACGGAAGCGGCCCCTATACTGGAGACAACGCTCCTGGCAATGCAGCATAGTCTGCAGTCGTTCGATGGCAAGATTGACGCACTAAATCTGCGCATGGACCATATGGCAGCAAAGCTTGACAAACAGGGCGTTAGGCTAAGTGAGGTTGAAAAGTATGTCTCCATGGCTGAGGATGACCTGCAAAGTGTGTCCAATAAAGCCCTGAACATGGAAAAAGTCTAGACTGTCATCCAAGTGAAGAATGAGGATTTGGGGGCCAGATCAAGGCGGAAATATCTGAGCATTACGGGGCTGCTGAAGTCGACCAACACTGGGAAGCTGGAGATCTATGTCGAGGTGATGCTTAAAGAAATCTTCAGGGTGGAAAATCTGTCCTCCATGATGATTGTGGAACGAGCGCACAACTTGCTGGTGGCTCACCGGTCCCTGGGGCCTCGCCGCTGCCAATCATCGCACAGTTGCTAAAATATAGAGACTGGGACTCGATCCTCCACCTGTCACGAGAAAAAGGCTCTATTAACTGTCAGGGCAACAAGTTAGCCTTTTACCCAGACTTCACCTCAGCTGTGCTGGCAGCAAGGAGGGATTTTGTGCCAATCAAGCTGCTAGTGATGGAGAACATCCTGTATGCTATGCTCTACCGTCCCGCCTGAGAAATGGGATGGATGGGTTTGCCAAGATCTACAACAATATTAAAGCTGCCATGGAACATGCTAAATCCCTGAAATCATGGCACTGTGACACGGTCAGCGAGCCTGAAGAAGAGGAGCAGTGAGTAAATGTCTGTGACCACAGACCAAGTGGTTATGACTTTGCTGCTGCCACCTGAACGCTTTGGAGGTCAGTGCTCATGGGGGATGCTTCCTGGAGGGGACAATAACACGAGAAGTATCCTATCATAGTGTACCAACTCCTGGGATCTACATTCTGATGGCTGTGTGGGTATCGCAGGGGCACTGGATGTGTGAGGCCTCATGGGCACTTGACACTAGTTGGACTGTCACGTTGTCACAATGGACATATTCTGCAACCTCCCTGTTCAGTGGGAGGCTAACTGTACTCTAGCGATTCCCAATGAGTGTACCCCACTTCTTTTTCAGGGAGATGATTCCAGGGCGGGATTTGTTTGTTCTTTATTGGGTTGTCTATAGCAAGTTGGGGTGCTGAAGTGGGTGGAGGGGTTGGGGGGAGGGTGCGATCCATTGCAGGTACAGCGCAATATAAATGCAGTATATTATCAAACACGATTGGTCTCTCTTGGAGGTTTTTAATGTGGGATATTGAAAGTCATGATTAAGAAATGCATGTCTGGGTGGTACTATTAAATTAATAACATGGAAAGTACGCAGTCTCAACATCTACAAAAAGATCCGTAATGTGTTAGCTTTCCTTGACAGGCAAAATATCCAGGTGACATTTCTGCAGGACACGCATCTTACCAAGCCTACAGAACAAAATGTGGGGGTCACTGGGCTGTGGTGCGAGTGGCAGCATCGTATACCTCGTATTCTAAAGGAGTACTAGTGTTGGTCAAGAGAGGTTCCCCGTTCATTCTGCTTATGACTAAAGAGGATGAGCAGGGAAGGGTGCTACTGGTACAGGGCAAATCGGGTAGCACAACTATTCTATTTGTCAACACTTATGGGCCTAACATAGACGACCCTGTCTTCTACAATGATGTCTGGAGGTGTATTGCGTCCTTTCCCCCTCTGTAGTGATATGGGGCGGGGACCTAAATGTGTATCTGGATCCTCAGCTAGATCGGTCTGCTGACA
This sequence comes from Lissotriton helveticus, assembly GCF_964261635.1. Classification (NCBI taxonomy): domain Eukaryota; kingdom Metazoa; phylum Chordata; class Amphibia; order Caudata; family Salamandridae; genus Lissotriton; species Lissotriton helveticus. The sequence continues at coordinate 731,373,312 of NC_136068.1, forward strand.
CGATGTGGCTGGGGAAACAGGCTGCACATGTGCTCGTGGAGCTAATGGAGGCTGAGGGTCTACTGGATATTTGGCGGTGCCGAAACCCAGCCAGGAGAGAGGAGACTTTCGTGTCCACTGTGCACAGATCATGGTCCAGGCTGGATTACTGGTTGGTCTCCAAGGAGGTGTGCCCCTGGACAGTGACAGTCAAACATTTGGCTAAAACGCAGTCCAACCATGCTCCCGTGCTCCTCGAGTTGGTTGTGCCTGCTCTTCAAGGCCGCCGTTTCAGTGGTGGCTGCAGCCGTCGTCCCTACAAGACCCTGTGTTCCGGGCCACGATTGGCAACGCTATCACACATTTTTTCCTCGAAAATGAAGGTTCGGTGGACGAGGTAGGCACACTGTGGGAGGCTTTTAAAGTTACTATTAGGGGAGAATGTATTGGGGCATAGGCAGGTATATTAAAAGCACTCCGGAATAGGCTTCAGGGCCTAGTGATAAGATTAGTGTGCTGGAGCGTGGATATGAACAGAGCCCCTCATCAACACTTCTAGCTCAAATTAGAGAATTGGTATCAGACCACCATCAGGTTGCGGAACAGGAGATACTGCATAGATCCAGGAGGTGCAAGGCATGCTTTTACGGGGAGGGAGGGAGGCCCAGTCATTCTCTGATGCATAAATAGGCTCTTTCAAAGGGGCAGGAGCATATCGTAGAGATGTTGGATAGTGATTCCATTCCTCATCACACCACTCCCGAGATTAGCTGGGTGTTTCTTGAATTTTTCTTTGATTTATATGGGAATAGGCCGTCGTAGAGCGGCAGTGAGATCTATGCCTATTTGGTTGACATTGTGCAGGGATGGCTGTCCCATGTTCAGCGGGAATATTTGACACAGCCTTTTACGGTAGAGGACGTCAGAGAAGCTATAATGACACTGCCGTCCAGCAAAGCGTTGGGGTTGGATGGGGGTGCCTAGCGAGTTTTATAAAACATACGTCGAGGCTCCGGCCAAGCCTGCTGGAGGTGTTTGCTGAAGCATATGAAAATGATGCTCTGCCCCCTACCCTGAGGGAAGCGCTCATTGTAACATTGTTGAAGCCGGAGAAAGAAGCTAATAGGTGCAAGTCGTATATGCCACTGTCCCTAATAAATATTGACATAAAAATATTGGCAAACATTATTGCTAATAGGCTTCAGCCCCTGGTCCCATATTTATCCTCCCGGACCAATCGTCATTTGTGCCCAAGCGATCAACAGTGTATAACATACGTACCATTTTTGCAGTGCTGCATCCGTTAGACCCAGAGCTCCCGGCAGTAGCGGTGCCCTCAGGAGCCAAAGATGCTGAAAGCGTTACAAGTGGTATTAACAGTGGGGGAGAGCAAGGGGCTGAATACTAGACTATACAGTGCATCCCAAAGGGAAAATGTCATGTCTAGCTCCTCATTTCTTGATATGTGGAATAATGAGCTGGTTTTCTCTATGGCCTGGGAGGGCTGGGAGTTATGCTTTGCACTGACTGGGCGCTTAACTGCCAACTGCAATATCCAAATAACACATTTTAAATACCTGCATCAGCTGTATTATACCTCTGCATGACTGATGAAATATGGATTACGGGCGGATACTAGATGAGTAAGATGTGGGGATGATGGGGCTAACTTTATGCACCTGGCCTGGGGATGTGCTGCGATACACAACTTCTGGCATCTCGTCGTGTAGGTACTAACTGGCATGACGCTGGATATGGTTGAGTGCACACCAGAGCTCTGTTTGCTGGGGCTGATGAAGAAGATAAAGCCATGTAACAGACGTATAGTCACTATTTCTACTCTGTTTGCAAAACGTGCTGTCCCAATGCATTGGGGCGGCAGAACTGTACCAACTTTGGTAAAAATGGATCATGGACCTTGTGTATTGTAAAGAACAAATGGATGTATATGCTGAGGTGCTGCCTGTGCCATCCAGACCTAAGGACTTTTTGTCACCATTGGCAGCGTATTTGATGGAGCACCCAAACATAACTGCTTATGGGGAACTAGCATATATGTTTTAGTATTGTTCTGTAAGAGCAGGAAGTGTAAACCAACTACAATTGTAATGGGAATACGTTACACTGCGCTGCATGCTTTGCTGACTGTTAATGGTTAAAATAAGGGGGGAGGGTAAATAAATGTATCCTATATGTCATCCTGTGAAGTTGCAGCATGGACACATGTGCACGTTTTAGTATGTAATTTGACAATGCAATAAATAAATAAGTGTTAAAAAAAGGTCTTCCTTTCCTCGCTGCAAATGAGCCCCACCTAGCATCCCCATTACCGGTGATCAAGCTTCCCCCCGCTTGCTGCCCTTTTGTCTTGGGTATGTCTAATATCCCTCCACTGTCAGACCCTAGCCAGGAATCCACCGGCCTGCTCCAAAATAAGGTCTGTCACTTTGTTGCTAGCCATTCTGGATTTAAAGCACAAGATCACCATACTGTACTGTTGGTATGTCTTGTCACCTGGAATTTCCCTCAACAAAGGCCTTTCCGGGTGGACTGCGTTATTATAAATTTTAGGTATCCGCAAATTGCAAGCATCATTCTTTCTCAGCTCCATCGGCCTCAAACTGTGAAAAATAAGATCAGCACCTCACCCCTAGGCTTCTTTTACAGGCACCTACAAAAGGTTGCAAACTATCCAGCACAAAGTCTCAACTATCCCGGTGGCTATCGTATCCCCTGCAAAAACAGGTTTGCTATATTATCCAATTTTGGAAAAGGGGGGTGGTGATGGACAGAGTTTCTGAATGATGCAGAATACTCTTACCAAGTCAAGAGATCATGGTTTTAATCCATCACCGTTTATTAGCTCAATGCACCATCCCAGCTCAGAACCTGGCTATATGCAAATTAGTCTGTTCCTGTCCCAGTGCATGATGGGAACAGGGCAAACCAAACAACCAAGCCAATTCTTATACTGGGAAGGAAACAAGCTTCCGAGGACCGGTTTCTGGCATCACAGCCTTCTTCGGCCCGGCTTGCTTGAATCCTGATGGTGCAATGAGCAAGGGACTCACGTCTGAGCATACCCTCCCACACATAGTGCGGATAAAACCGATTTTGGAAAAGGGGGGTGGTGATGGACAGAGTTTCTGAATGATGCAGAATACTCTTACCAAGTCAAGAGATCATGGTTTTAATCCATCACCGTTTTTTAGCTCAATGCACCATCCCAGCTCAGAACCTGGCTATATGCAAATTAGTCTGTTCCTGTCCCAGTGCATGATGGGAACAGGGCAAACCAAACTACCAAGCCAATTCTTATACTGGGAAGGAAACAAGCTTCCGGGGACCGGTTTCTGGCATCACAGCCTTCTTCGGCCCGGCTTGCTTGAATCCTGATGGTGCAATGAGCAAGGGACTCACGTCTGATCATACCCTCCCACACATAGGGCCTCATTAGGATGGCGGTTTTTCCGCATCCTCCGGGCCGGCGGAAGTGTCCGCCGGCCTGGAGGATGCGGAAAAACCGCGGCGGAGACTCCAAAGTCCCACCGCCAAATTAGGATGGCTGGTGGGTCTGGAATTACGTCCGCCGCTTTTCCGCCGCGGTCGGCTTCCGACCGCGGCGGAAAAGCTATAACATGGCAGGCGGTGTCTATGAGACACCGTCTGCCATATTATGATGTTTGTGTAAATATGCTTTTCCACGTCGGCTTTTCCGCCATGGAAAAGCATACGGACATTCACTTTGGGGGCCCGTTGCGGGCCCCCTGGGTGAATGGGGGGTGCACATGGGGGGTACCTATGGTACCCCCCTGCATTTGCGTACACAAAGCAGCAGGCACCGTGCGGTGCCTGCCGCTTTGTGCATGTAAATGCAACACATGCATTTTTAACATTGCGGCGGGTGCAGCTTGAAGCTGCACCCGCCGCAATGTTAAAAATAGAGGATGTGACCGCCACCCTGGCGGTCACATCCTAATTGCCATGGAGGGACCGCCGCTGCCCATGCGGACGGTCCCTCCTACTCAGGGGTGGCGGACGGACGCAAGTCCGTCCGCCATCCTAATCGGCCCCAAAGTGTGGATAAAACCGAAACTCTGTCCATCACCACCCCCTTTTTCCAAAATCGCTTTTATCCACACTATGTGTGGGAGGGTATGCTCAGACGTGAGTCCCTTGCTCATTGCACCATCAGGATTCAAGCAAGCCGGGCCGACGAAGGCTGTGATGCCAGAAACCGGTCCCCGGAAGCTTGTTTCCTTCCCAGTATAAGAATTGGCTTGGTAGTTTGGTTTGCCCTGTTCCCATCATGCACTGGGACAGGAACAGACTAATTTGCATATAGCCAGGTTCTGAGCTGGGATGGTGCATTGAGCTAAAAAACGGTGATGGATTAAAACCATGATCTCTTGACTTGGTAAGAGTATTCTGCATCATTCAGAAACTCGGTCCATCACCACCCCCTTTTTCCAAAATCGCTTTTATCCACACTATGTGTGGGAGGGTATGCTCAGACGTGAGTCCCTTGCTCATTGCACCATCAGGATTCAAGCAAGCCGGGCCGACGAAGGCTGTGATGCCAGAAACCGGTCCCCGGAAGCTTGTTTCCTTCCCAGTATAAGAATTGGCTTGGTAGTTTGGTTTGCCCTGTTCCCATCATGCACTGGGACAGGAACAGACTAATTTGCATATAGCCAGGTTCTGAGCTGGGATGGTGCATTGAGCTAAAAAACGGTGATGGATTAAAACCATGATCTCTTGACTTGGTAAAAGTATTCTGCATCATTCAGAAACTCTGTCCATCACCACCCCCTTTTTCCAAAATTGCTATATTATCCAGCCACAATATGCAGAACATATTCTTCTTGACTTTCAGTAGTGAGAGCCGGACACCTCGGCAATGGACAATCTCACAGGTCAGGGAGGAGGGGCGACCAAATCAACTGTGTCTGGATGGTCTCCCTGTTGCCTCCCTAAATGTCTCCCCCGTTGCATCATTGGAGTCTCCTGAAGGTGCCCAAACCTTTTCCCCACTAAGTATTACTGCCTCTCCAAAAGAAGATGCTGGCTACCGGATATTAACATGGTCTGGTCTCGTCTGCTGAAATCTGTTTGGACTATTGGCTAAATTCGACAATACAGACTGGGTTGATTATGTCAAAACATTTGATTTTATCCTATTGCAAGAAACCTAGTATACAAAAAATTTAACATGGGAAGGTTTTCTGAGCTTTTGTGTCCCAGCCAATAAAGGGAACAGGGGTAAAGCTAGTGGGGACTAATGATGTTGTATTTGTTCTACATGCTGCTTTAGGATTTTTCCTGTGCCTATTAAACATACCAGGATTCATCTTCCCCTTTCTGTGGGCAACAACATCTGTGACTACTACATCTGCCGCAGACACAGGAAGGGAGGTCCTACCACAAGAGGCCCTACCTCATTCCCTGCAACTGTGGATCACCCACGCTGGAACAAACATTTATCCAGACTACCAGGAGAGGATGGCAAGACCACCACCACCACCAAGAGACACAGAACCTAATTTCCTCCAGTGTGTGACTACCATTCACTCTGAGGACTACTTTCTGGACACATTTAACTTTCTGATGCCAGTTACATTTTGGGCAATGGACTTGAAATAATTGAGTCTCTTCAATAAGAATTTCATTCACCATGACTGACTTTTCCTTTTTTGTTTGCTTTTTGGTTTACATCCTATTTTAGTAAGTCGGTTTGGGGAACATCCTTTATAATGCAACTTTTACAACGCACTACCATTACGACGCAACTTTTACAACGCAAGTTATTACAACGCATTGCGCTGGGGGGCGCTCTAGGATAGGGAATAGTTTAATTTACTATCCAACACCTTCCCTACTATCCACGGGGACTGGAGTTGGAATAGTAAATTAAACTATTCACTATCCAGCGCCCCCCAACGCAAGTCGTTGTAACGACTTGCGTTGTAAAACCTGCGTTGTAAAGGCATGCGTGGTAAAAGCATGCGTTGTAACGTCATACATCCGTTGGTTTTGTTTAATAAAAGCAAGACTAACAAAGTCAAAGACTGGTGTTGTAGTCCTTTTCTGTATTTCTGCATTTGTTTCCTTCCAACATCCATTTTAAAATGTAAAGAATCAAGTGATTGTTGTTTTATGAATGAATCTCAAGTAGGTAATGTTTCTCACAAATTTCTATGATGAAAACAAAATACAAATACCAAAAACTCATTAACTAGTATTTAATTATATTTGAAAAATATCGATCTGGCAAATGTTACTTAAACATTACAAACCATGCATCACACAAACACTCAATGCCATTTTTACATTTTCAGTTCCACACCTTGCCACCATGGAAGAAGGGGATATAAACAAAACTATCAGGTTCAATAGGCAAAATATGACAGAATGATGGCATCAGCTCAAGACAGATATTCTGCCTCACAAAAGAAATTGCACAACAATAACACTAATAGTTATACATCCTAGAAGTACTCAATTTGGTAGCCACAGGCTCATTCCAATACACAGTTGCAGTATCTGGGGGAATGTCACAACCTACTTTAAGTGGTGTGCTACAAGAAGTTAGTTCTACAATGATGAGACACATCATTAGCTTCATACACTTAGAACAAAATGAGCCTTTTTCCGCCAATGTGAATGGAGATTAGTATGCTTTGTGTTGACTGCCACATAACTTTAGAGCAAATCAAGCAGCAAATTGGCCTGGAGCCAACATTCATCAGAAAACAAGTCTAGTGCAATTTTACAAACTTCCATTCAATCACTGCGCAAGTTGTCTCAGTACAAGACATGGACACACAAAGGGGCCTATTATGATTGCGGTTTTTCCGCATCCTCCGGGCCGGCGGAAGCCACCGCCGGCCCAGAGGATGCGGCAAAACCGCAGCGGACCCACCAAAGACCCACCGCCACATTAGGATGGCTGGTGGGTCCTGGTTTCCGTCCGCAGTTTTTCCGCTGCGGTTGGCTTACAACCGCGGCGGAAAAGCTCTAATAAGGTGGCGGTGTCTCTCAGACACCGTCCGCCATATTAGGAAGGGCTTTAAAAGATGCTTTTCCGCGGCGGGTTTTCCGCCGTGGAAAAGAATGTGTAACTTCACTGCGGGGGGCCATTGCGGGCCCCCTAGGTGAAGGGGGTGTGGGGGGTGCACAAGGGGGGTACCTATGGTACCCCCCTGCATTTGTATGCAGAAATCGGCAGGCACCGCACGGTGCCTGCCGCTTTCTGCATACAAATGCAATGTATGCATTTTTACCATTGCGGCGGATGCAGCTTGAAGCCGCACCCGCCGCAATGGTAAAAATAGAGGATGTGACTGCCAGGGTGGCGTCACATCCTAATTGCACAGGAGGGAACTCCGCAGGCAATGCGGAGGTTCCCTCCTGCTCTATGGTGGCGGACGGACTCAGGTCCGTCCGCCATCATAATCGGCCCCTAAGTCTGTGCGTGTCTTCCACAGGATCAACACATGTTCCTTTTCTACTATGTAACAGTAGCATTTAATTGCAAACGGCACAACTTTGAAATGTCATAAAGTAGATGACATGGGGAAGGGTTCAAAAACAGAGAAAATAAAAAGGCTAATTTTTTAAGAACAATCAAAGATAAAGAATGCAAGTGAACACAGTAGACTTTTTTCTAATGCCTTCATTAAATTTGTATACATTCTCCCCATCCAGACCTACAGAAGCATTAAAAACAAGAAAAATAGGAAAAAAGTTATTTTGCATTACATTACATAAATCATTTAAATAAAGTGCACACTCCATCCTCTGGATCTTTCCAGGTACAGGGTACCTTTTACAAATTTGACGATGCATCTAAAACTAAAACTAAAAAGATAAACAAATACATACATGCTCTTTTCAATAAATTATAATTCATTTAGATAAAGTGCACGTACATTTTCAACCTTCTTTTTGCTCTAACCAAGTAGCGAGGGCCTTCCGAATTTTTTTGCCTTTTGCTTTTGCCCTACACCCTTTCCGAGAGTATATGGATTTCTCCATGGACTGTTATGGACTGATAACAATCGAGCCAGCCGCTGCTGGAAAGAGAGGGGTCTGGATCTAGCCATGCCGATGATACACATAGCCTAAAGAATGTCATAGCAATATTTATCAACCCCCCTCCTTCCTTAATCCTGCCACTCTCTTGTATTTCCAGTAGAATTTCAGCAGGGGTCACGACTATTTCAGACTTCAGTTTGTTTCTTAAAAAGTCATCATTTTGTCCTATTATCAAAGTTAGGGCATTACATGTTGCAAACACATCAACCATATCTGCACTATAGAGGGCACAGCGGGACTCCGCGTCCCCTTCCCTTCTCCCCACTTTGTGATTCGGTATGGTGTGTAATAGAAAAAGAAACATGTTTTATAAATCTGAACCTGTAACTTGGCTGACATCAAAATATCTTGTGCCACTAAATAGGCTTGCTGAAACGCACTATCTGAAATTTCTAACTTAATTTGCCATCTTCCTGAATATTTTGTGATATCATCCTTCAATAAATTACTTAAAAAGTGATATATAATACATATACGGGGGTGTCTCATTCATTAATTTCTCTATAAGTATATTTTTGATAATTTCCCATGACCCTCTCTCCTTTTTCAATAAAAAAACCCTTCTTTGAAGAAATTTAAAGAATTCTCTGTGGGAGAGATTTAACTTTGTTTTAAGTTCTTCAAAAGATATAAAAAAAGACGGTATATAGAAGCACCCTATTTTATCAACCCCACCCCTCCACCAATTAGTCATACATAAATCATCAGAAATCATCAGAAATCTCCAGAAGGTTCTCATTACCCTGGAGGGGTGTATTAAAATTAAGCCTATCTAGTCCTAATGACCAACAGATAAGAGCCCAGGTTATAAAGGCGGTCATGAGAGTTTTAAACCAGATCCTTTTATAGTAAGCTAGCTCTAGCCGGCGCCATAGGCAGCCCCAAGGGGAGGTAGAAGTGCAGCAAGCAAACTTTACTGAATTGACAGGGGTGTTAGTCTACCATCCTCCAGGAGGTAATAATGGAGAATTTTGCATATCTCTTTTAGAAAGGTTGTCCCCTTTTATACTGCAGGCAACTAAGTTTTTAGTAATAGGGGATTTTAACCACCATCTGGAGGCTCATACAAACAAGGAATCGGCAAGTCTGCTTGCAGCCATGGAATCTTTGGAGCTTTTCTCCAGAGTAACCAGCCAAACCCACCAGGCAGGCCATGTGTTGGATACTATCTTTTCTAATATGGCAGACTTAAAAGTAGATCCCCCTTTAGAGGTAGATTGGACAGACCTCCTAGCTCTACGTTTTTTTTGGACCCCGCTAAAGCCGTCTGTGCATTTGCTACCTCGCACAGAATTATGTGGAGCTTGGAAAGAGGTAACTGCCTCTGCGTTCATTAGGATGTACACCCTTCCTTTATCACTAAGCAAGAGCGACTGTAATCTGGCCTTAGAGTCCTTCGAAGCCTCGATCATAGAGGCCCTTGATGTGATCGCTCCTGTGAAGATGGTTAGATCTCAGGCTAGACTAGCCCCTGCCCCATGGTACACAACCACACTAAAAAAGGATAAGGCCGCTTGTAGATCACTAGAAAGAAGGTTGAGAAAGTCCAAACAGGTAGCAGATGAACGTTGTTATCGTCAGTCACATAGAACTTATCTAAACAGCTGTAATGTTGCCAGGAGAGCTCACCTAGGCACCCGGATTTTGGAGGCCAAAGACTCATCACGGGGGCTTTTTACAATTCTAAGAGAGTTTACAAGCCCGCGAGCCAATAACCCGCTCCCGCCGGCAACGCAGGAGTTCTGTTATCATCTAGCATCTCATTTTTTACGGATAAGATTGACATCATTTATCGCTCCTTTGGGGCAGTTGAGGACTCAAATGAGAGTCAGTCTTTTAAGACAATATCTGGCTCGCCGAGTCTAGAAAAGTTTCCCATCCTCACTGGAGAACAGGTGGGTGCCTTACTAGCCAAGGCCAAATCAGGATCGATCTTAGACCCTTTACCACCAAAGGCCATGAATGAGCTTGCCCCCATTCTGGCAGATACTCTGGCAAACATATTTAACATCTCCCTAACTACAGCCACCTTTCCACATAACTGGAAAGTGGCACGCATCAAACCCCTGTTGAAAAAGGCACTAGAAGACCCTACGGATGCTCAAAATTATAGACCTATCTCCCTTCTCCAGTGCTGGTCCAAAATTATGGAAACAATAATTAATCAACATCTTTCAATTTACTTAGAACAGAATAAGATTCTGGACCCCTCTCAGTCAGGCTTTCAGGCATCTCACAGCACGGAGGCCGCCCTGCTTGAAGTTACTGATACGCTTAGGATGTCACTTGATAGGGATGCTCCAGTCATGCAAGTGCTGCTGGATTTGTCTGCTGTTTTCGATACCGTCTCCCACCGCATTCTGTTAAGCAGGCTGCGAGAGATTGGTGTCGGAGGCTTGGCCTTGAAATGGATCCAGAGTTATCTCTCTGATAGAACCCAATGTGTTCAGCTCGATGCCTATGTGTCTCCTAAAGCTGCAGTGGAAAAGGGGGTACCGCAGGGCTCTATTTTGAGTCCTACGTTATTCAATCTATATGTGGCCCCCTTGGCCTCAATCATCAGGAACTGTGGGTTTGAAACCATATCCTACGCTGATGATACGCAGCCGATAGTTCACATAGAGGAGGATCCTGCTGAAACGAAGGCTACGTTTTCAAAGTGCATGATCAAGAGAGCAGATTGGATAAGAGAGGAACTTTTTACAACTAAACACTTCAAAAACAGAGATTCTCTTGTTTGGCAAGGCTGTGGACTCGTGGTTCTCAGACTGGTGGCCTTCAGAGTTGGGAGAGGCCCCCTCTCCGAGAAGTTGGGCGAAGAATCTGGGGATAACGATTGATAATCAGCTTTCAATGGAGGAGCAGGTGAAGACGCTTGCAGCTCCTGTTTCGGGACCAATCGGATGTTGAGAAAGATCTTCCCATGGTGTTGTGTGGTGTTTTAAGCTCTGAGTGAATTTTCCCGATTCATGTCCTTATATAGGTACAATTCACATTCCCCTTATATAGGCATAGAAATCAAGCCCTTATTTAGGCATAGCCCATGTTACCCAAATACAGGCATGGCTACTTCCACCCGTACCAAACGTCACAACGATTTCTTGGAAAACCAGCTTAAGCATTTAGGGAACTTCCCCTTGCTTGAATATTGATTCGTCCAAGAACTCAGTTACTTTGCAAAAAATAACTATTCCCTAAGGTTTCTTTCCTGATGTTCATATGCCCAACTTTAGGTCAAACTATAGCATTTCTAAACACCTTCAAGGTATAAATATACCTTCACTTGCTCTAGCAAGATACTGTGGTACGTAGCAGTTCGAAGACCTACTTGCCCGACGCAGCTCACTACAGCAAGTGCCAAAGGAAGCCGACTCTCCAGCTGACACACTGATCAAGAGCTGCCTTTCTCCTGCCGAGAATCCAGCTCCAGTGTTTCCGGATCCCCTTGCGGGGTGTTGGGAAATCGAGTCCTGAGACAGAGATACAAGACCTCCTTCATTCTGATCAAGGTATGGAGCTGATTAGAACCTAGAGAAACCTTTGGTAGATTCTTCGCAAAAAACAACTAAACCTATGCTACACAATACTTACTTCTTCCCGCGCACTAGACTTAGGTTAGGTACATTGGGGTAGGCGTATTTTAGAAGCACCAGTTGAGTATTTTAGTCAATGTTATTTATGTATGTATTTTTATATGGCTTAGAAACCATACAATGCTCTTACAGTATTATTTCATATTACTGTTTACGCTGTACGCATTATACTTTGCAGTCTGCATAACAATTGTAGCAGCTCACTTCTCTTGCATGAGAAAGAAGACTGTTAAATAAACCATTTTTATTGAAAACGCCCATCTCTCTATTTCTCTGCAACTCCGTAGAAATGAAGCATGCACGATTGACTTAGTGAAATACTTATCTATTGTTTCCGCGACTCTGAGAGATATATTCTTATTCTTGGGAAACAAAGTTGACATGTTTATGCGGTTGTCAGAAACTAATCCCTTCTTGTGTATTCAAGAAAGTTTCTAGTGGCCTCTGAGTTAGCTGGCACACACACAATTAAGTTTAGTATATTCGATAGAGACCTAGTTGACCTCAGTCCTACGTCTAATCGATAGGATATATTATTTCAATGCGCAGAGTCTATTGGGAATATACGAACTACACTACAATGGATCCTGCTCAGTGCCAGGAAGACCCTGATTCAGGCGCTTTTAATTAGTCGCCTTGATTACGGTAACTCCCTGCTGGTAGGAATCAGGGAGGACCTACTATGCAAACTACAGGTTGTGCAAAATACTGCTGAACGCCTTGCCCTGGATAAACCAGCTCGAACCCCCTCCTTGCCCCTCCTACGCCAATTACATTGGCTTCCAGTCAAGAAACGGGCCACCTTTAAGCTGTTGTGCCTGGTCTTCAGGTCCCTGCATGGACTGGGACAGGTATATTTGACTAATAAACTTAAATGGTACCATCCTGCATGTCAGCTTAGATCCAGCAATCGTAAGCTGCTGTGCTGCCAGTGTAAAAAGGGTCAGCCCCGATCGCACCCGATGCCCAGGCTGCTGGTGCAGGGCGACTCTTTGTTTCCTTCTTGAGTAGTTACCAAATAAAGAGACGGGCACTGGAAGTAGGAAGACAAGGAAAAAGGTTTATTACTCATGAGGAGAGCCTGTCCTTTGGGACACTCGCATAGTGTCTTCGGGAGGTGCTCTAATAAGTTTCTCAGAGGCTTCGTCTTTTATACACAGGTTTGTGGCACACAGGCATCCTTTATTACAATCAACGCTTTGTATAGTATGAAGGTATTTCAACACGTGGCTACAGTAGGGCCCTTATCCTCCATGCAATAGGAGGGGCTGTCACGCAGCTGAGTGTTCTGCTGATTCCATTGGAATGTGTGTGCCTGATCGAGTCTCAGGGGGTGGGGTGGCCATGATCAATAGTAGCTTCTTCTAAGAGAGACGAGTGCATGAAGTAGTGGGCAATAAACTGTATCCTCGGGCTAAAGGATGACCAGCAGTCAGTGCTGACGTTCAGGCTCAGAGGATGGGGTCATCAAAGGAGGGGCATTCATGGAGGGACAGGAGGTGTTGGTCAGGAGCGGGGTGCGATTCTTAGGGACAGAGTCATGCGGGAGGGGTGGGCTCATGACTCGCGCATGTGGGAGAGGGGCAGCCAGGGTGCATGGGGGAAGCTTGCAGGGTCAGGGAAGGGGCGCTGGCGATCGACCGCAAACTGAGAGACCATGGTGCCTAAAGTGGCTGTCGTGTACGTGTGTGCATGGGTCTATGCTAGTGGGACAATACAGTCAGAGTTTTAACGATATCCATTCTGTTTACACCAAGGGGTACTGTGAACATAAATGAACGCCGCTTATGTACATACACATTGCTATTTTTAACAGTCGCCGCTTTTTACATAAGCACGTTCAATTTCTACACAGTCGATGTGATAGGCAGAATACAATACATGTTAATTTACATCTGTTGGGCTCTTTATACAAGCCTAGAAATCGGCATAATATTTAGTCGGTGTAGAATCAAGAAAAATGTTCCGACACATAAAAATCAAGTTCACATTTTCTTTCTAGTGGTATCATATACAGAAAGAACGCTCTGATACCTTCCGGCTTGTCAGTACTATAGGGGATTTTTTTTGGAAAACTAACCACATGAGTGACCGATGAAACATTTCTTAAAAAAGCAATACAAAATGGTTGAGGGAGGTATTCAATTCGATACAAGTGGTTTTAGTCAAGGGGCGAATAGAAAGTACTGGAAAGGGGGAGGGTCTTTGTCGCAATGTCTTTTAACAGAGTCCGTCTTCTTTTGTTGGCGCTGCTGAGCACCGGCGGTGGATCTATAGGTCCAGCTCGGATTCGTCCTTACACGTTGCAGGGTGCGATCAGTCCTCTGCTGTTAGATCACAGTCCTGTTTCCTAACTCATTTTCTTAAGGGTGCCTTATGCTGGGCACCTGCGAGTCTTTCTCTTTCCGTGACAAAATCCCAGTCCATAGTCAAATTTTATACGAAAGAGTTTGTTGAACAATCGAGGGAGGAGAGGGCGGAGTGGGGCCAGATCTTCGAACACACCAAGGGACCAAGGGAGCAAAGGACAATGAGCAGGCAGGCCCATCAGTCGGAAAAAAGGGACGGGGACTTCAGGCACGAGTGGGTCAGCAAGTCGAGGGCTTCAAGGCAGCCCCTTATTTCTTCATCAGCTGAACTTGAAAGTTGTGCCTCGTCCCGCGTCTCGTTGCTCTGCGGCTCCACCTTTGGTCGTCACACGTGCTCCATGATCTGTGGCCAGGCTGTGCGTCACGTCCAGCTCCTCTACTTTGGTGATTGTATCTTTGAATGGGTGAAAAACAAGTTTTTAGACAAACTGGTCGGGAGAACAGATATACATCTCAATTCCTTCCCTATTCCTGAGTAGGTGGGGGATAGGTTCATCGGTCACAGTCAGAGGTCGTTATTTATGGAGTCTGTAGAAGGGCATTGCATATTGAATTCATAGACTTGTTTGGCGTTCATTCGCGACATATGATAAGAGAAATTGAACTTTTATACACAATGTATTACGTTACAAAAAAATCGAGTCCTTATGGAGAGACTCGTTCTTCCCTTTAACCCAAGTATCGACAATATCACATCTCCTTTCGGGGTCGGCTAATTCTTACAAGCAGGGGCGTTATCATAGGGTTGATCGGGGGCGCGTGGGTGCTTTTGGACAGGGAGCTGGGGTCGATCGGGGGAAGTGGGGTACTCTGGACATCCACACTTAGGTGCAAGGGGGTGGGGCAATCGGGGCATTGGGGATCGCATTTTCTAACGAACTGAGAAACAGAAGACCATTGACGTTATAGTTCCCTTTATATAAGGCCAGATTAGGGGACATCCGTCGTCTTACCCGTCCTTTCCTTCATTACCAACTTGGGTTCTATTGTTTGCAGAAGGGAGAGGTAGTAATATGGCAAGTCTCAATCGTTTTGATTTTGGTCAATTTTGCTGAACACCTTTGCGTTCGAGGAAACCCAATTATGTTTGTGTCGGAGGGACACAACGCCACCATACAAGAAAAAGAGGAAACGGGGGGCTTCTGGAGAGAGGGAGAGAGAGAGAGAGAGAGAGAGAGAGAGAGAGAGAGAGAGAGAGAGAGAGAGAGAGAGAGAGAGAGAGAGAGAGAGAGAGAGAGAGAGAGAGAGAGAGAGAGAGAGAGTCGTACTCTAAACGAACCATTCGGTACACGTATGCCGTGGGGAGAGAGAGACGTGTACAATAATGGTCCATTCAGTGCGCACACAACTTAGAACGGCAGGGGTTAAGTAATGCGTAAACACAAGCGGAGGGACGATGTAGATCCATACATCACGTACACACAAACTCAGACGGGGGAGACAGTACAGATATAAAAAGATCCAAGACAAAACATAAAACAGTTATTGGCCACAATTATCCTTTTCTGTGTGCTGAGCATCTTTATCATCCTAAGCTCTTTTTACCTTTTTCTTATCTTTTATTCGTTGGCTGCCTCTTACTGGTGGCTTTGATTGTACACACTTACGCCTTTGGCAACTGGTCATGAACTAACCTGGTCGGGCTACTGTTCACGGAGGTTTATTCGAGTCATTTTTAGCAAGTGCGTTTCCAGGCTGAGACAACAGTTGGTGTCAGTTGGAGAGCAATGGGGCAGCTTTTAGTTATATGCCTATGAGGATGCGGAAAAGGAGGTAGTAGGTTTTCAAATATTGGCAATATCCCTAGTCCTCTCGGCGGAGGATACTTGTGTAACCCCTACCTCGAAATACCCTAAACTTTTCCCTATTTAGTTAAACGTAAGAACGCTTAATCATGTGTGTACATTATTCTTTTTTGCTTTATTCGGGGTTTGTCGTGGTTAGGTACTATAATCAGACCCCTTTTCCCGTCTCTTCGTCTGTTGGATCACCGTTTTCGTCGGCATTCCGAGGTGACCTGCAGAGAGAGAGAAAAGGAGGGAAGGGAGAGCAGGCTACATTGATACGCACTCGCGCGCATAAACCCAGAAAGGTTTTTACTTACTGCGTACTCGGCCTATTTCCACAGGATGCAGTCACTGCCAACTGGGGCGTTTAAGCCCAGGTGGACCGTTAGTGTGATTTTTCTTATACAGGTAGCATATAAAGTATGGGCTAAATACCTGGATCTTCAGCGGTTGCCTTTGGCTGTATAAAAAGGAAAAATACACAACTAAAATTCGACCCTTCATATTCGCAATATTTCTACGTGCTATACCTTTTCAACCCTTTATCTAATCGAGCTTAGTCATTCCACCTACATTTCAGTTATATCGAAAAATAGGGATTATTCATTCAAGACTTTATCAATTTACACGGACAACTATAGTTGCTTTCTCAAAAAATCTTTAATAAGAATGTCGGTGCATAAATACGGGCCTACAACCCCGTGGACCGGCCACGGAGCAGGCTGGAGCGGAGTCGGTGGTCGTTTATTTCACAATAAAGGTGCGAAAAGCGCAATAAAATCATGTCGAGACTTCAGTGTGAGCGAGTGTCATAAGTGTTGGGCTTCCAACTTTCAATAATCATGATGTGCAAAATTTTAAACAACAATTTATTGTCCGAATGTTCAATCAATACCCATTTGATGTCAATTCGCCGTCTGAACACATAATCAGTACCCATCCAATATCAATTCATTGTTCGAGCTGACAGTATGCATCCTATATCAATCCATTGTTCGAACTCACAATCAGTACACATCCTATATCAATCTAAATGTTTAAAAACTTCATACATATCCTATGACACCAAGGCTGAGCAATCGGGGTACAATAAAGAGTTGAGGGTTTCATTTGCATCGGCGCCATTTTGAGTGCAGTCAGGCAGATTCAGGCATAGTCTAAATCTCTACTAACTCGTGGTTGACCCAGAGCTTCCTTTGGCAGTCCCAAAGTTCCGTTAAAGGGAAAAAGAAAGGATCGGTGGTTTGAACCATCAGTCAAAAAAGAGGGGGAGGGAGGCAACAATGTTCCTACCGGGTCATACTGTGCTTCCACCGGAACTGATCCGAACTGTGGTCTATAGGACTCTAGTCATTCAAACTGAGGCTGGCGCCAGCATGGGAGCGCCGACGTCCTGCGGCTACATTTCCATCGTTCCGTGGGCAATCATGGCAGTCACTCCCCATCGGGGGTATTTGCGGGAGTCGGGGACTCCCGCTGCTCCTCTAGAATCTTCAAGGTTGTGGAGAACTATGACGGTGGAGTCAACAAGTGACCGGGCCATTCCGTCATGCTGGGCCCGCTCTTGCCAGGTCGATCGCCATTTTGAGAGTTCGGCAGCTACCGGCGATCGCGGGGTCAAATGAGCGGACGGGCTCCCACCTGCCGGGCGAGGCGTTGCAGCATCGCCACAGTGGAAGAACCCTTTTCCGGGCGCCTGGAGCGCTGAGGGTGCAGTTGGGAAGCCTCCACCTGGGGAGGCGGGAGAGGCCTGTTCGCACCGTCTCTCCCTCCCAGTGCACCCCACGGCGTCTTGCTTGACATTTGTTATGGCCGGACCAGGCGATGAGGACGGGGGGGGTCGGAGGCATGTGCAAGACATCCCCCCCCAGAGTTGTCGCAGCAATTATAGAGGAAAGAAGTGGTGTCTGGCGTGTTGTCGCTGCCACTACGAAGGAGAAAAGAAAAATGTCCCATCCGTCTTTGGGCCGGGCTTCCGGTGGATGTCGGCCGGACGCCCCTTGCTCTGGCCCCATGAACGGGTTCCTTGGCTCATCGGCTGCAGCCGGATCCCGTCGGCCCCAGCCCCCGGCCGTTGGTGGCCGGGCCGGGAGAGAGAGTGGCGGGACTACCTGCAACTCTCAAGTGCCACCGCGGCCGGACTGGGAGAGAGAGGGGAGGGTCGAGGACATAGACATTCCCCCCCCTGCTACTCTCCGGCGTTGTCAAGGCAATCCCCTGGCCGGGTCCCGCTGGCCTCGGCCTCTCCTCCGGCTACACCCTACGTGAGGATCTCCTGGCCGACTGTTGGCAGCAGGACCCGCCTTATATGGGTTGCTTCCGGCTGGGCGTAGCCGCAACCCTGCTCCACTTTGGAAGTTTCCAGAGTGGGGGCGGATGTTCTGCTGACTTGCATTTTCCCCAGTTTACCGTTCTTATTTCTAACGTTTCTTGTTTCTTGTTTCTAGGGCATTAATAGGTTTTATCATTATGTATTGTTATCGTTTCTTTGTTCGTTATTTAATAAAAAGTTCATCAGTGGCCTACTGGTTTCGTTTTCCTATTCCTCTCTTTCCAGGTCGTTTCATGCTAAAGTTTCTGTTAACAGGATACAGTGATCACTTTATTATCTTATATGTCCTTTTCACTAGGGGTGCTCTCTGGTCGGGCCAGATGATCTTCCTCTAGTAAATGGTCCGGGTGAAACTGGCGTATCAGTCAGTGGGGAGTAGATAGGCATGGCAGATTACAACGGGGGACAAAAGGTCCGCATTACCTACCCTTCACTACTTGCAAAGTTTTTCCTACGTTTCTTTGCAAACAGGGAATACCTCCAAAAAGAACCAATTCCCAAACAGTCAATGTTCGGGCAAACAATCAATCAATGAGGAACGAAATAGGTACGACGTGTTAAAGGTTTGCGTTACCTACCCTTCACTTTCTGCAAAGGGAGAGAGAATATTCCTATTCTTCCCCGTTTGCAGGCAGAGAAGATTCCTAAGAGAACCAACTTCGAACAATTCAATGCTCGATTCAATCAATCAATCAATGGGGAGAAAAAAATAGGCACGACGTGTTAAAGTTTTGCGTTGCCTACCCTTCACTATCTGCAAAGACTAAACAGAGTATGGCGATTCTGTGTTTGTTTGCAAATAGAGAATCTCCCAGAAGCAATCAATAGGCAATACTAGTATTTTCAAACAATCAATCAATCAATCAATTTCGCAATTTGTCGTGTGTCACGACCTTACCCGGACCGGACCATGTGGGCAGTTCTTCGCCTTCCTTTTTCCAGCGCCCGATCGTTCTCTTTCTCCATGTTTTTACCGCAGCATTCCTGTGGGATTCCAGTCAGGACAATAGGTCACTTGAGAGAGGTCCGTTCGGAATCGGTGAAGCTCATTCAATCGGCAGCCGGACGAGGGCCCTCTCAAGGCAGGTATACTCCAATCATTTAGATGTTCACCCCATCGTCTGGACCTCTCTTCACCGGACCCTATGTCGCTGATGGACCCCGCGTTGGGACGCCAATTGTAAAAAGGGTCAGCCCCGATCGCACCCGATGCCCAGGCTGCTGGTGCAGGGCGACTCTTTGTTTCCTTCTTGAGTAGTTACCAAATAAAGAGACGGGCACTGGAAGTAGGAAGACAAGGAAAAAGGTTTATTACTCATGAGGAGAGCCTGTCCTTTGGGACACTCGCATAGTGTCTTCGGGAGGTGCTCTAACAAGTTTCTCTGAGGCTTCGTCTTTTATACACAGGTTTGTGGCACACAGGCATCCTTTATTACAATCAACGCTTTGTATAGTATGAAGGTATTTCAACACGTGGCTACAGTAGGGCCCTTATCCCCCATGCAATAGGAGGGGCTGTCACGCAGCTGAGTGTTCTGCTGATTCCATTGGAATGTGTGTGCCTGATCGAGTCTCAGGGGGTGGGGTGGCCATGATCAATAGTAGCTTCTTCTAAGAGAGACGAGTGCATGAAGTAGTGGGCAATAAACTGTATCCTCGGGCTAAAGGATGGCCAGCAGTCAGTGCTGACGTTCAGGCTCAGAGGATGGGGTCATCAAAGGAGGGGCATTCATGGAGGGACAGGAGGTGTTGGTCAGGCGCGGGGTGCGATTCTTAGGGACAGAGTCATGCGGGAGGGGTGGGCTCATGACTCGCGCATGTGGGAGAGGGGCAGCCAGGGTGCATGGGGGAAGCTTGCAGGGTCAGGGAAGGGGCGCTGGCGATCGACCGCAAACTGAGAGACCATGGTGCCTAAAGTGGCTGTCGTGTACGTGTGTGCATGGGTCTATGCTAGTGGGACAATACAGTCAGAGTTTTAACGATATCCATTCTGTTTACACCAAGGGGTACTGTGAACATAAATGAACGCCGCTTATGTACATACACATTGCTATTTTTAACAGCCAGAGAATCAGGAAGGTAAAAATGGGAGGTTGTGCCTTTCCCTAGCTGGCACCCAAACTCTGAAACGACCTCCCTGAACACATCCGGGAATGCCCGAATCTCTCCCAATTCAAAAAGTTGCTTAAAACCTGGCTTTTCTATTCTGCTCATTAATGACTGCCTGTCTTTCTCAGGCGCCGAGAGATCTCCTTGGGGATGATTCGCGCGCATTACAAATGACCCAAATAAATAAATAAAATAAAATCTAGATGTTTAAAGCGGAGCACAATTGGGCTGTAGCTGAAGGTAGTGCACGTTTCTCTCATTAGGTGAGTATGGTGATCAGTGGGGGGAAGGATGCGGCACTACAGCCAGAGCTGCTGAATTTGGACCTGGGGAACAGGTTCAGCCTTCCATGACAAGTCCACCAGACCTCTCTCCTGAGGGAGCACATTACCATGCTAGACCTTAGAAGGCCCCACTAAACCTTAGAAGCCCTGGTATCAGCAGGTGGACGCTAATGGTGGCAATTGTGGGTTACCCTTGAAGACCTGTCCACCACAATCCATACTGAAGTTCTCCTCCAGTCTTGTGGTCAGGCCTACGAAGCACCTCACCATAGAGCGACAGAGGCTCTGTCATTGACGTAACAGGACCCTTGAGGCCAGTCTTCCTCACCCATTAGTACCTCCATTGGCCTTGTTTCAGCAGGGATCAGCAATGCAGGTTTTGCATGCACACCAAACTAAGTTTTGCAAACTTCACTGTCTCTCTGCTTCATGCATAAGACATTTTAACATGTGCTGCCTGCTTTGGGGACACTGGAATTATGCAGCAATGGAGGACAAAATTATGCTGCTGTGTTGACTAAATGATGCAGCAACAAAAAGGCTGCAGCGTAATGTGGTACATTTTCTGAGACTTTGTTATTTTGGCATTTTTAAACATACTAACAGTCTCTGCAAAGATTTTGCCTCATTAGTACCAGTGTAACAAACAAATGAAGCAGTGAAAAAGGTGACCAGTCAACCTTCGCAAAGGGCCCTCCACTTTGCAGCAACACAAGTCACATTTTTAGTACCTTTGATCCATTTGACCTACAAACAATTTTGATGTTAAAATTGTCAGATTAAGCAGCAGATTATGTATTATGTGTCAAATATGACAGAGCCATAATTAGGTGGAAAACATTTGCAAACTAGGATATTTTGCCATTCATGTTTGAACTGCTCTTGTTGAAAAAGGGCGAAGTGCTGATGATAGAAACTGCAGGTAAACATCGTTTACCACGAAGTTTTTACAACGCGGTACCTTTAGCACGCATCCCTTACAACGCAAGTCGTTACCACGACTTGCGCTGGAGGGCGCTAAAGGATTAAAAATAGTAAATTTACTATCCCAACACCTTCCCTAGGGTCCACGGGGACTGGTGTTAAAATAGTAAATTATACTATTCGAAATCCGCGCCCCCAACGCAAGTCGTGGTAACGACTTGCGTTGTAAGGGATGCGTGGTAAAGGGATGCGTTGTGACGGTACGCGTTGTACCGTCATACATCCGAAACTGCATTCCAAGGAGACAAATGGAATGTGATTCCACTTTTAGGCGTATTTGGAACATTCTGTGATTGGAAATGTGATGAATGTATTTTACTGTCAATATCTCATATTAAACCTTAAATAAACATGTGTATCCATTGGTTGAATTAAATAACGTAAGAAGCTTGAAAAAACACTATAGCACCCACAGTCGACTACAAGTTGAGCACCTCAATCCTAAAGTCCCATATATATCAGTTTCTATGCATAAAGCCTCCGGGACCTGCTGTGGTTAGAGCCAGGAGTAAACGTTATCAATATTCTTTTATTCTTCTTCGTATTTAAAATGGAACAACAGCCAACGCGTTTCGTTCCTATCAAAGGAACTTCATCAGGGCTGCAAACAATGTAAAACAACATATAAATAAACATATATATGTACAATATATACAACACCAACATACATATATAACCACAATATACAAAACGAGATGGCACTAACGCAAAACAATTACACATACTCTCTCTATATATATAAGGAGAACATTATACATATACATACATAAAATACGCAAAAGACCCATAATAGTAGGAAGACGCGTTTATATTCACAAAATAACTTAATGGTGTTATTATTTTCTAAAAGGCAGAAAAGGGGGGAGATTGAAAAGAGGAAAAAGGCAAGGAGAGTAAGAACATGAAGAAGGAAACAAAATCTACAAAATGACCAGAAATAACCAAAGGTAGCCAGAAAAATGAATGCAGAGGGGGGGGGGGGAACTCATTCATTCACAAAGAAATGGCTTCACACCAGATGATATAATGTGTCGACCAAAGAGAGTTCCAAATGGTGGGCAATCAAAATCAGATGGCGCCTAATTGAATCCAATATCTAAGTAAAACAGCAACGAAATATAATTTGTAAACAAATTAAGTGTACAAGATATGATCCACTAAAACATCCAATATTGCCCCTTATGTGTGGTGGGCAGTTTCTTAGTTCCATGAGCAAAAATATTGATTTAGGAACAAAAATTGTTCCGAATTCAATCTAACAGGAATTTAAACACAGTAAAGTTGCCCTGATACATACTAAGGCACCTAATACAAGTCTAATAAAAATAAGTCCTCACCCAAATGATATTTTGGCCAAGCTCCTGTTCATATACTCTATAGTTCGTATTCACAAGTTATCAATTAACTTCAATTCAAATCAGCGCACAAGTCATCAAATGGCTCAATTCACAGTAATATCTGGAGAGAATCACAAAAGCACAAGAGATGTAATGGCTTTCATCTTATGTGTTTTATATATAGTATGCTCATACATGATTCACCCATACCAAATCCTAATTCCATCCCAGTCACTAGAGAGCCACTTTTAAAAAATTGCCAAATGTCGCTGCAAAGTGATAGGATACCCCAATCCTTTTTGGATCACCAGAAACAAATATGTCCGAAGTTTAGATCCATAACAGGGGTGTGTAATCCTAAATAGAAAAGATATATAGAGATTTTAATCATAAAGAAGACAATCAAAAAATGAGAACTTTCTCACAAAACCAAAATAAACAAACTTGACATTTTTGACACTCATGTTATAAAAAGAGACTTACAACAATCATATGTGCAGGCGAACACATTTTCAGCTGTGACAAGGCAGGATAGTGGAAGTGGCCCTGATACGCCACCACATTCCCAATCTAAAGAAAGGAAAGTATGTAACAGATCCATCCCAAGTATGTAAAGGAAAAATAACGTTTTTGACTCTATTACATGCATCATACCACAGTCGTATATACAAAGGGACCATGTTCTTAATCAGAACTATTATAAACAATCCCCCCCGGTATACGGCGCACCATCCCATGAGATACCTGATAGTTTAAGGATCACACTACCCGGTCCCAAAGTAATGCACCCGACGATCGCAGTGCATAAATCGTGTCTCCCCAAAACCAAGCACGCTGTCTATGGGACCTCCTATAACGCGAGAAGGGACCCACCCGGTTTCAGTTTATACACCAAAAGTTATATACAGGCATTAAGTGGAAGCCGAAAGGAAATTGTTCCTATTTTAGAAGACCCCTCACTCACCAACCTGTCACCTTTTCAAACAACAGATTGTATACAATTCATATACATGTATATGAATTGTATACAATCTGTTGTTTGAAAAGGTGACAGCAGTGGGCACCACGTATAATACCGTAGTTGCACACCTTTGCGCACCCCACCGCACCTTGCGATTATGCAGTCTACGTCAGTGATTGGAATCCGATTTCACTATAACTTTATGTACTTTGGGGGATAGCATGAAGCACCAGACAAGTTGACAAACCAAGTTACAGGCATGTACTTGAATGTTTGTGTCTTGTTCGTTTCCTTCCACAGGCTTTAATTTTTTCCTGACTCCAGAATCTGGATGTTTATCCGCCTGACTGTGAATAACAGTTAGGTCCTAAGGGCCGAGGGTTGGGTGCACCTTAGCATGTGCATACCGCCCAGGTTCTTTCTCCTTTCACTTTTTGGTCCTGACGAAAACCTAGGAATCTCCAACACAGGTTGAAACATGTAGACCCAAGCACTTTCACACAGATATAGTCGGTCAATTTAACCTACTCTGATATCTTGATTTGTTTTTATTATTGTGCAGTAACTTCATATTAAAGTTTTATTGAAGGAATACTGCGCCAATTTTTAAATCACTTTTTGCACTACACTCACAAAAATTACCCGCTCCACTGTAATTCAGGTGTCGCAGCACACCCGGATGGCACTCGGCTGTCCGGGTGGGACCCCGATGATGAAGCATGTCACCAACCAGGTTGGTGAGTGAGGGGTCTTCTAAAAAAGGAACAATTTCCTTTTGACTTCATTCCTCTCCCCACTCTCCATTAGGACCACTACCTGATCCTATGGTGAAACTCCTCTCTTTTGTTTATACATATTTAGGTCTTGGGGACCAGGAGTACCTCCCTCCACATTGTGGAAAAAACCCTTACTCTCTCCTTTTGTATCTTACATTAAGTGGAAGCCTCCATAAAGTCAAAATGTCTAAAAGTGGATTGCTAAGCCTCAGAACAGCCGCTCCACCCCACGTCGTATGTTAACTCGAAGCCGGCAATGACCGCGCAATATCAACCCGCATCCGAATCCAAGATCAAGATTGACTCACCAAAGCGAAGGGTCAAAGGAACTGGCAGTATAACATCCGCTCCCGTATCATGTAAAACGTAGTAAGCTGTAACTGTTCAATGGAATGCCAAACAAATACAAAAAGTTGGAATGTTTTGCACTTTTTGGCCACACCTTCTGCTCTGCCCACTGACCTAATCCTTGGTTATTCCGGCCCTCTGATTCTCCGCACACAGTTCCCTTCTTTTTCCCCCCCACTTCGATCCCTGCTCTGCTCACACTCAACTCTGAACTACGAGGTTGCAGGGCACATTCCCTCCATTTCCTCCTCTACTACCCCCCTTAATCCCCACCTGAAACCTGATCCCTCCCTTCCCCTCACCCATCCCCTCTCTACAGGCCGGACCATTTATCTGAGCCTTTCAGATTCCTATAGTTTGACAGCTGCTCCACACCAAATAGTGCTGTCCTGATTAGCTCCTTCTATATATTTTGCTACTATGATACGGAAAAGATCGTTTACAACGCGGTGTTTACACCGCACGACCTTTACCACGCAGCCATTACAATGCAAGTCATTACTACGACTTGCGCTGGGTGGCGCTCTTGGTTAAGGAATAGTGTGATTTTCTATTCCAACACCTTCCCTACTGTAACGTGGGCTGGAGTTGGAATAGAAAAACATATTAATCCTCAATCCAGCGCCCTCCAATGCAAGTCGTTGTAACGACTTGCGTTGTAAAAACCGCGATGTAAAGTACCGCAATCAAAAAGATCGCGTTGTACTGTCATACATCCCTATGATACCTGACTTTCCCTACATATGTGCAGACTGGTCCGCTATTTCACCTGTCACAACTGTCACAGTTGTTCTAATTCCAATGTTTTCTGCAATTGCTGTATTTCCAATACAGACAGAGCGGCCAGATTTGATTTGATTTAATTGGATTTACTTTGGCCTGATATGACTTGGCTCAATATCACTGATTTAGCAGGTTACCAATTTCTTCTCCTGTTATGCCCAAGTTTTGTTTTGTTTACAGTGGGCCCGATTCACAGAACTAACTTAAGACAAAATCCTAAACTTAGCACCATTTTGGTATTCACAGAAGGCACTTAGGGCCATATGTATCAAGCCTTTTGCGAATCGCAAAGGCCGAAATTCGCAGAATTTCGGCCTTTGCGAATCGCAAAGGGCCTTTTTGCATGTTTTGGTATGTATGAAATAATCGCAAAATAAGGAATAGCAAAGATTTGCGATTCCTTATTTTGCCATAGCATTTAAGGAATCACAATTTTGCGATTCCTTAAATGCTATGTATGTAGCATTTTTGGGTTGCAAATTATGGTTAAGAATTCGCAAATTACCACCAACTTTTAGTTGATGGTAACTTGCGAATTCTTCAAAAAATGCACAATTTGGCATTTTTGAAGGTGGCATGTGATGCACACACATGCCCATAGGGCATGTATGTGCGCCATATGCACACACATGTACATTTCAGGGGTGCAGCAGGGTGTCTTTGAGACACCCCTGCACCCTTGAAATAATTCTCAAATTGCGATTAGCAAATTGCGAATTCGCAATTTGAGAATTATTTCGCAATCATTCCTATGGGCCTCCTGGCCCATAGGAATGCATTGGAAATTATTCCTTAATTGCGAATTCGCAAATAAGGACGATTAGGAATCGCAAAAAAATTGCGAATTTCTTCATACATACCATTTTGCGATTCCTAAATAGCGATTCCTTAAAAATCGCTATTTAGGAATCGCAAAAGGGTTTGTTGATACATATGGCCCTTACTCATCAATGAGTAAGTGCCTTCTGTGAATACCAAAAAGAGTAAGTGCCTTCTGTGAATACCAAAATTAGTATGTGCCTTCTGTGAATACCAACATGGTAGTAAGTTTAGGATTTTGGGCCATATGTATCAACAAACCCTTTTGCGATTCCTAAATAGCGATTTTTAAGGAATCGCTATTTAGGAATCGCAAAATGGTATGTATGAAGAAATTGGCTATTTTTTAGCGATTCCTTAATCTTCCTTATTTGCGAATTCGCATTTTGCGAATTCGCAATTAAGGAATAATTTCCAATGCATTCCTATGGGCCAGGAGGCCCATAGGAATGATTGTGAAATAATTCTCAAATTGCGAATTCGCAATTTGCTAATCGCAATTTGAGAATTATTTCAAGGGTGCAGGGGTGTCTCAAAGACACCCTGCTGCACCCCTGAAATGTACATGTGTGTGCATATGGCGCACATACATGCCCTATGGGCATGTGTGTGTATCACATGGCACCTTCAAAAATGCCAAATTGTGCATTTTTCGAAGAATTCGCAAATTACCATCAACTAAAAGTTGGTGGTAATTTGCGAATTCTTAACCATAATTCGCAACCCAAAAATGCTACATACATAGCATTTAAGGAATCGCAAAATTGCGATTCCTTAAATGCTATGGCAAAATAAGGAATCGCAAATCTTTGCTATTCCTTATTTTGCGATTATTTCATACATACCAAAACATGCAAAAAGGCTGTTTGCGATTCGCAAAAGGCTTGATGCATATGGCCCTAAGTCTTAAGTTAGTTCTGTGAATTGGGCCCTCTGTTCCTGTACTGGACTTGCTAAAATATTGCCAGTCTGTAACCACCTCAAACTCTGTACCCTTGTACTGTTTGTTGTTTGAAAATATCCAATAAAAATTGTTAAAAAAGGAACTCCTACAGTAAGTAGCCCGTTTCAGACTCCCGTTGAACAAAATGGTCGTGTTCTTGTGCTGTCTCTGGAAGCGATTCCTTCCTTTCTTCAGTTTCTTCAATCAGTGCTTCCACTGAGTCTGATGTATCATCCTCTGTTCATTCCTTTATTTATTTATTAATCCTTTCATTCATCCACCTATAACTGTTCCAAAAAGCAAGTGCACAACAGGGAAACAGAAGCAATGACAAGTGTCCCAATATGTTTCCGCACTTTCTTTCTCGCTCTTTCCACTCTTGTGACTCACCCCTGCAGGGGTGAATATTTTAGTGGAGTTTCTAGTTGTTTGCAAAAACAGCAGTGTTTATAAACAGGGTACATTTCCTTTACGTTTTCCTAGAATAAATTAGAGTCATGGACACCAATATTTTCACATTTTCTTTCTTTAAATGAATTGGTGAGATGCTTAAGTGTATGTGTTGGGGTCCATTTGTCATGATAAATGCCACTGAGTGGAGCTGGATAAGCATGAGGCTTAATTAGTTTGCGAAATGACACAGTGAATAAGGAAAAACTCGATGAACTTGGCACTCAATGAATTTGTAAACACAGGACCGATCAATACACTAACAGCAGACACTGGCAGGCTATTAACGCATACGGTGGTAGCAGCAATAATTGTTGAGATCCGAACTGGAAAGCAGAGTATTCCCTTCCAGCATCCAGTTCATAGCAATGAAGAATATACAAGGCTGGGGAATTACATATGTAAAGTAATGTGATGCACTGTCTCTTTTTATACATTCCATTTATAGCTCCAATGATGCCCCTGTAAAATATATGAACCTGGGCCCAATGACGTAATGAAACCTTAAGGGGTGTCACTGACAGGTACTGTGAGCCCCCCTGCCCCCCCCCACATACAGTCAACCCACTGCCTCCCATTTCCAAGCACCTCATGCTTGCACACAACCCACAACTTATCAGCAGGATTTTCAATGCCGAAAATGGCTTTCAAGGAGATCCACATATTCTGCAGTCAGGGGGGCCTATCAAAACTGCCTTTGATGTAATTGATTTACACAGTGGGGATATAGGTGCTTCAAAAGTGCACATGCTTGGTGATATGAAGGGATCCCAGGGCATAGGCACGGGGATATGATATTACCCCCAGGTCCCTCCTGACCTCGTCCCATTCCTTAAAATATGGAGATAACCATCTCCCTGACAGAAAAAAAGAAAAGGAGCATGCTGGGATACCTTACCTGCTCCCTCCCACTGGGAGTACATAAGCAGTACCAGCCCAGCATGCAGCCTGTTCTTTTTTTCTGTCTCCGACAGAATGGATGTTCGTGTGTGCTGTGATGTAATTTC
The DNA here is from genome assembly GCF_964261635.1 of Lissotriton helveticus. NCBI lineage: Eukaryota > Metazoa > Chordata > Amphibia > Caudata > Salamandridae > Lissotriton > Lissotriton helveticus. Next base: position 731,402,270 of record NC_136068.1, read on the forward strand.
CTTACCTGGATTCTTCTGCCGGACGGCGCCCGCTCCTGCTGGGCTGGGGTGGCGTGCTGGTCCTTCTCTGCTTCCCCTGCCCGGCTGCCTGGCTTCGCGGGCAGGGGTGCTGCTTCCTGGTGGTCTGCCTCCCGGCCTGCCTGGCTTGCTGGGTCGCGGAGCTTCTTCCTGGCTGCTTTCAGGATTGCCGGCCCTTTGCGGCTGGTGTGCCGTCATCCCGCTGTACTTCCGGGTCGCCTGGGCGCGTCTCCCCGAGCTTGGCCGGGTGGGAGACGCGCTGTTCCTGTGGCTTGATGGCTTGGCGCTGGTTGGATGGATCCTGGGGCCGGCGGTGTGTGGGGGCCTCGTTTCCTGGTGCTGCGGCCCCCGCTGCGGGTGAGTCCCGCTTTGCGGTGTTTTCATGATTCTTTGGCTGTTTTCATGATGCTCCCAGACGCGGCTGCTGGCTTGAGAGCTGGAGATCCCGGTTCGCGTCTCAGTGCCTCAACATACTATGTCTCTGGGCAAATACCGTATTCTCTCTGGGTGTTTGGTTGTGCTCTTCAACATGCTGCAGGTCGAATGTGGCGTACCTTTGAATCTGGTTGCAGTGGGTCCATGGGCACGGCTTGGAGGCGGGCATCTTCCTTGCTCGTGAATACCCATTTGGTTTCCTGTGCAGGCCTTACCTGCTTCTGCTACTGGAGTGCTATGTCCTGGATGCGTGTTTCTGGGTGCTTTGTGGCGTTTGCTGTCTTCGTGGCAGCTGGGGGTCCGAGTTCGTGTCTCGGATATAACGCTCTCCTTCCTGTGGTTCGGGGCTTGTCCTTCTTTTTCCCACCTTGCTGGCTGGTCGCAGTCTGGTTGCTTCTGCTGGTGCGTGTGTTGGGTGGCTGCTGGGGCACCTCCTGTTGGTCTGGCCTGCGCCCTCCCGATGCTGTTTCCATGGGTTTCTTCCGCAGCTGTGCGTGTGGTGTGGCCTTCTCTGCCCGGCGCTGATGTCCTATTGGGCGCCTGGGCAGGTTTCCTGGGGGGCGATGAGCTGTTGGGGCGCTCCTCCTGCCCTCCTGGTGAGTACCGCGTAGCGGTCCCTGTTTCTTTCTTTGATGTCCGCCTTTCCTGCTGTCTTTCCTTTGCAGGTTCCTCCTGGGCCGGGTCCTTGGCTCCCTGTCTGTGGCCGGTATGGATCTTGCTGTGGCCTCGGCGGGTGGACTTCTCTGCCCGGCGCTGGTGTTCTGGTGGGCGCCTGGCCAGTCTGTTGGGGGTGGGGGGGGGTGCTGCTGTGGCCCTCTTCCTGCCTCCTTGGTAAGTGCCGTGTATCGGCGATCCCTGTTTCTTTCCTGTTCACTGCCCTTGTGCGCTGTGTGGCGGTTGGGATATGTGTGGACGGGTTGGCCTTGCTGGACATGTTTCCGTCTTTGCCTGCTGCCGTTCGTGGCGGTTGCTGATGGGTGTCGTCCTCTGGGCGTCTCCCTGGCGGTTGTGTGGGGTGTGTGCTGTTTTCCTGCGCTGTTTCCTCCGCTCGTGTCCGCATGCTGCTTGGTCTCCTGTGCTGCCTTGGCTCTTCTGTTGCTGCCTTGGTTTGCCTTCCCCGTGCCTCCTCCATTCTGGGGTCTTCTCCTGTGGTGGGATCCTCCTGCTTCGTGGGGGTTGGCCTCCTCCTTTTGGCTCTCTCGGGTGTTCTCCTGCCCGTCTTTTTTGCTGTCGGGGGTCCCCTGTTGCTCGGGCCCCCCTGCTCTGCCCTTGTTGCGCCCCTGGTGGGTACGCCTGTGCCCTTGGAGGGGTGTATGGTCCCTCTCGCTTCCTGCCTGTTCCCTGTGTTTCCTTTTTGTGTTCTGGGGACGCTTCTGTTCTCCCCTGTGTGCCTTGGGCGTGCCTCTTTGGTTGGCTTGCCCTTGTGCCTTGGTTTGGGCTTTTTCTTCCTGTTCCCCTGGCCTGTGTCCTGTTTGGGGGTTCCGGTTGGGCCTTGCCGGGCTCCTGTTCTTTCGTTCTCCGGCTGCTGCGGTTCCCTGTGCTTTCTGTTCCGGGGTTCTTGCTGGCTTTCTTTTCTGTTTCCGTCCGGCCTCTCCCTCTGGTGCTTGCCGCTTGGATTGGGTCGTTTGCCGCTTGTGCTGTGCTCTGCGGCTGTGTTGCCCTGTGGCCGTGGCTTCTGGTCCTCCTGCTGCCTGGCCGTCCCTGGTGGGGTGTCTTCCTACTGGGCCGTGGCTCGCTTTTTGCGGCCTTCTGTCCTTCGGTTCCTGGCGTTCCTATGGGTTCGGTCCGGGTTCGTGCCTATGGGTTTCCTGAGGTTTCCGCTGCTGGTCGCCTCTTGCTTCCTCTATGGGTGCTTTTCTTGGGTCCTGCTCGGGCCTTCTGGCTTTCGGCGGGTTTTCCTGTGTCCTCCCCTTGTTTCCTTGTTGGGGGGGGGCTGTTGGGCCCTTTCTCTGTCCTGGGGGCGCCTTGTCGCTGGGTCTTTGGCTCTGCCTTCGGTGGACGCTTGTTCTTCGTGGGCCTGGCCCTGGGCAACTCCCTGTCTGCCGTTCCTGGCGGTGCTGTGCCCTTTCCCTGCTGGTGGGTTTTGGGTGTCGGTCTCCCCGGGTGTGTGGCCTCTCTGTCCTTTCCTTTCGCCCCTTGGTTCCTACCCTTCTGTTGGTTTGAGCGGGGTGTGTGCCTGTCTGGGTGCCGGCCCTGCCTGCCTGCCTTTTTCGCTTTTGGGCGCTTTTTGCTCCTTTCGGGTGCTTTTGCTTGCCCCGTGCTCGGGGTGTCTGCCTTCTGGTAGTGTCTCCCCCTGGTTTCCGGGGGGGGGTTGGGTTTGTTGTGCCCTTCCTCTGTGCTGGTGGGTCTTGGCCTTTTTGGTGGTGTTGGCTCGGGTTTCGTCTTGCCTGCTGCCCTGTTTCCCCTCTTGTGCCCTGTCCTGTTGGCGGTGCCTTTTTCGCTCCTTGAGGGGTTTGGGTGTCTGCCTCCCCTGGTGTGTGGCCAGGTTTTTGCTTCCCGCCTCTCTCGCTCTGCCTTGGGTTGCGGTTGGCTTTGCTTCTGTTTTTGGGGTTTTGGGGGGGCCTGGCGTTGGCCCTGTGCCCCGTGCCGGCTGTTTTCGGCCTGTGCCCTTTGCTCTCTCGTTGGTTCTGGGGAGTCTCTTCCCGCTCCCTTGTTGGTTGGTGCTCCTTGGGCTTCTTTGGGCTCCTGTCCTTTGCTTTCGGTGCCGGAGTTTTTCCCGTATGCTCGGGATGCCGTGGCTCTAGCTTTTTTGGTTTTGCCTTTCCGGTCCCTGTTTTGGCGTCCTGTTCGCTTTGCGTTTGGGTGCCGGGTGGGCCTCTTGGCTTACTTCTGTTGGGCTTTGTGCTGTGGGGCCCTTCTTTGCTTCGGGTCCTTGTTTTTTGGTCCCTGCTGGGTTCCTTTCCTGGCTGCTCCTTCTCTTGGGCTTTGTCGTGGTCCTGGGTTGGTCTTCGGTCCTTTCTGGGTCTGCTCCATTCGGTTGGCTGTGGCGCTGGGTCCCTTTTGGGGGCTCTGGGCTTCCTTCCTCTGGTTCTCCTTTCTCTGGGAGGACTGGCTGTGGTTGGCTGTTGTGCCTTTCGTGTGCCCCTTCCTGGTTGGGGGTTCCTTTTTGCCTCTCCCTCTGGGTCCAGGTGGCGCGCTGTTGTGTGCCTCCTGGCTGGCTGTCCTGCCTGTTCTCCGGGGGGTTTCTTGGGGTTGGGCTGTGGGCCTTGTTGTTGGCCTTCTGCCTTTGGGGTTTCGCCTTCGGTGGTTCCGTGGTGTGTCCCTTTTTCCTCCTGGGGGTCGGTTCCTCCTGTCCGGTTCTGGGATTTTGGTTTCCTTGGTTCCGTGTGGGCCTTTTGTTGTCTTTCTTGGCTGCGCCCTCGTTTTTGCCCCGGTCTTGGTCGTTTTTGGGGCGCCGGGTTTTTCTCCCGGTTGGTTGTCCGTTTGGGTGCAGCTGCTCTGCGGCGTCTCTGCGGGGGTTGGCCTTTGGTTGGTCCTGCCCTGTGGCCAGGTTCCTCTGTGGTTCCCTGTTGCTGCCCTTGTTTCGGTTCTGCTGGGGGCTTCCCCTGCTGTGTTGAGGTTGTTCCTCTGCTTTGTTTCTTTCTGTTCCTTCGGCTCGTCCGCCCTGTGCGGGTTGTTCTTTTCTTCCCTTGTCCTCTGGGCTGTTTGGCCTTTTGGTCCCTAGTTGTTTGGCGGCCTGGGTCCGGGGGTTTCGCCCTTGGGGGTTTCTCGGGGGTTGTTTGCCCTTTCCTGGCTCCGTTCTCTGTTGTGGCGCGTGCGCTTCTCCTGGGCTTCGTTTGGTCGTGGTGGGGGGGGGGCCTGGGTTTTGGCTCCTCTGCCTGCTCCCTTGGGTGCTTGGCTCTGCTTCTGTGCCTCCCTTCTGCGTGACGGTCCCCTTCTGGCCTTTGGGGTCTTGGTTCGGGCCTGTGGGGTCCTGTTTTTTGGTCTGGTGCCCTTGTTGTTGGTGGGGTTCCGGAAGGCCGGGTTCTCTGCTTTGGTATTCTCCATATTTTAAGGAATGGGACGAGGTCAGGAGGGACCTGGGGGTAATGTCCTATTACTTACCGGTAATCTTCATTACTCCTGGTCCCGTTGACCTCGTCCCATTCCTTAGTTCCCTCCCTCCCTCCCTTGCGGCCGGCCTTCCTGTTGTTGGCTTGGTATTTTCAGGCTGCATGCTGGGCTGGTACTGCTTATGTACTCCCAGTGGGAGGGAGCAGGTAAGGTATCCCAGCATGCTCCTTTTCTTTTTTTCTGTCAGGGAGATGGTTATCTCCATATTTTAAGGAATGGGACGAGGTCAACGGGACCAGGAGTAATGAAGATTACCGGTAAGTAATAGGACAATATCAAAGATGTCAAGTCAAAAACCTTTTATTCGGGTTGTCATAACAATCCATGTAAGCACAAACAAAAAACAAAACAGCAGGTTACAATAATTACTAATCACAACAACACATTATGGCTGACAAAAAATTATAAAAATTATACACAGAGTAGCCAATACATTTCACTTACGTATGATACATATGTACAAGCCGAGTCCCCCCCAGAAAGTAGCTTAAGTTCCGTATGCAATAAATGCGCCCATAAAGTGCAAAAAATGCTACATATAATTCAGGGATATAAGGCCTAAATACGTTTTGGTAGAAATGTAAAAAACAATCAACTATAGACAAATATAAATATTAAAACTCTTTTTAAAAAAGGAAAGGTATTCCAGCAGGATGAATGCATAGTTCATGTATTTTGACTATGTACTGGGACACTTGCCAGGAGCTGCGGGGGTGAGGCGAGGAAGCCTCCAGCGTTGCCGCCACCGCCAGGAGTCACGAACAGGTTGCTCTGCGCCGCCGCCCCGGGACTACAGTTCCCGGCTGCCTCAGCGGCGGCGCTGCTCACACGTGCACCGCAAGCGCCAGGAGGCGCCTTAAAACAGCGTTTGCCCGGCGGAGCGGGGGGACACTTGCCAGGAGCTGCGGGGGTGAGGCGAGGAAGCCTCCAGCGTTGTCGCCACCGCCAGGAGTCACGAACAGCTTGCTCTGTGCCGCCGCCCCGGGACTACAGTTCCCGGCTGCCTCAGCGGCGGCGCTGTTCACACGTGCACCGCAAGCGCCAGGAGGCGCCTTAAAACAGCATTTGCCCGGCGGAGCGGGGGGACACTTGCCAGGAGCTGCGGGGGTGAGGCAAGGAAGCCTCCAGCGTTGCCACCACCGCCAGGAGTCACGAACAGCTTGCTCTGCACCGCCGCCCCGGGACTACAGTTCCCGGCTGCCTCAGCGGCGGCGCTGCTCACACGTGCACCGCAAGCCCCAGGAGGCGCCTTAAAACAGCGTTTGCCCGGCGGAGCGGGGGGACACTTGCCAGGAGCTGCGGGGGTGAGGCGAGGAAGCCTCCAGCGTTGCCGCCACCGCCAGGAGTCACGAACAGCTTGCTCTGCGCCGCCGCCCTGGGACTACAGTTCCCGGCTGCCTCAGCGGCGGCGCTGCTCACACGTGCACCGCAAGCGCCAGGAGGCGCCTTAAAACAGCGTTTGCCCCGCTTCGCGGGACGCCGGGCAAAGCCCGGCAAAGGGCGGGCCCTCTTAGGCCAGAGGAGGCCAGAGGAGGCCGGGCTGGGCCACGGACCTTGATCGTTCATTCAGGAACTTGTATTCTTAAGTAAGATTTTATTGACTCTGTGCACATATTACTGTGTAAGGGGTAAAGTGCTTTTTTGCGGGTTTTGTATTATCCTTATTGGTGATGATGTCTAAAGCTAAATCAGACAGGATTACATCTGCTTCAGGTACTATGGATAATTACCTGGTTAAAAAGGTTACACAGATTAATAGCGAGCGTAGGGCCTCACTAGGTCGTGGAAGCGACCGGGTGGTAGACGATGACATACCGTTATCGGCTACTGACTTAGTCATAGTTGATGTACCAGAAGAGAGCAATAGGTCTGTTATAGCGGTTGAAGCACAGGTCCATGCTGACTTTCAAGATAATACCTCGCACATATCCAATGAGGCATTAGATCAGCTTATGCCTTCTCCTTACCCTTCCCCCTACCGCAGACCAGTGAGATCTTGTAGAAAACCACTGTCTAAACGTGGAGGGAAGCATGGGAAGAAAAGAGTAGAAATAGCGAAATCGGTGCCAAATAGCCACGTCAGTGAACAGGATTCACAGGAAGATAATAATGCAGTTGGCATAAATACTACTCTGGAGCAATTTGCCTCAATGCTTAGTATACTCGAAGGAAAACTTGAGGCAAAGTTCGTCGAGTTAATGAAACCTCTGACAGCTAAGTTGGATAGTGTGGCCCTAGACGTCAATAGACTAGGTGCACTGATAACAACACACCTGTCATCTACCCCAGCAATAAAACCTAAGGCCATAGAGAAGGGCCATAGTAGTAGAGACGGGCAAGGTACTGGCAGCTTTCCTGGTCAGCAGGAGAATAACCAGAAAAAAGCTGTAGCTGAATCTGCAATACTATGCCCTACAACCATAACTGGTAAGGAAAAACAGGGTACATCAAATTCCGCAGGCACCCTGGTCACTAGACAAGTAAAGAAGAGCCGCTATATTAATCTTCCACCTGATTGTGCACCTTATGTGGCTGTTTTAACAAATGTGCCGCCCATTGATTCTCACTCAGTTCAGCCATTTGAGGAATCACATGCCTCATTAAAAAATAAAACAGTATCATGGCTGAACAGTAAATGTGGTTTTCCAATTGCATATTCTGATCAAATCCTGTCCACGAGGAGAGTGAATTGGATTGGCCCGTCTTTAAAAACATCTAGTGGGGATTGTGTAGTAGTTAACTTTAAACATCCCCAACACGTGGCTACAGTTTTATTAAGAGCTGCCTCTCTAACTCAGAATGCAAATAGTGTGTGTGTACGTCCCCTTGGTTACTTTTATACCCACCTCATTCGAACCCCTCCCCACCATGGGAAAGTTGGTCCATATATCCCTATTCAGCCTCCGGTCTCTGAAACTGCTTATCGGTACAATGTTGACAATCCTGGTATGAATGGGTTCAACGTTGTAACATAGAATAGATTTGATTCATTATCAGGTTTGGAGGCGTGCGACTGACATGAGGGTTCTGGTGAACAAGTAACAGAGATTTTGACTGATATGGGACATGAGGAAGGCTCACGGGTAAAACCGAATGGGAATAACGTAATCTCCTGGAACATTTCTGGTCTGGGTGCTAAAATGGAGGATTGTAACTGGGTTAGGTACATTAAGCAGTTGCACGTTATTTGTTTGCAGGAGACCTGGTCAGTTGATTGTAACTATTTCCTGGAAGGTTATAAAGCATTTTATGTCCCTGCAACAGCCGCAACCAGGGGAAGACCGAAGGGGGGAATGGTAACGTTCATCTCTGTTGCTTTATCGTGCAAAATTCGTAGAGTCATAACTAGTAATTCTGGCATTATTGGTCGAATTGTAACGGGAGAAAACTGTATGCTTGGTATGGTCAATTTTTATAATGCTGTCAATTTATGCTCAGTTAATCAGTTATCAGTATTGAATGTTTTTATTAGAAATTCCATGAGGGACTGTATCCATAATCTCATGATAATGGGAGATTTTAATGTTCACCCCTGTGGGGATCTTCTTTTGAAAAGTATCTCGGACTTGCACTGCCCGCGTTCAAAGGGTCTGCACTTGGAACATACGACAGAGGAGGAACTTTTCAATGATTTACTTAATGACTTAGACCTATCACTGTCCATGGGACTGGTGGACCCCTCAAAGTGTTTTGAGATTCCATCTTTTAAGGGGCATGGCAGGGGAACTTTTATTGATTATGTATTAATCTCTTTGCCAATGCAATCCTTTGTGGACTCCTTTGCTATTGAACACAGTGAATTCAGTGACCATAATCCACTCACTGTTCACCTGAAGGGCCCATGGATAGCTAATGTAGACACAACTTTTACCACCGGCAGAGTAAACACAACTGATGGGAGGCGCTGCCTCAAATGGTCTAAAATTACCCCAGATCTGTTGTATAAAGATATTAAAACCATTTGTGCAGATGAAATTTTGGCTTGCACACAAGAGGGTCCACAACCACGTAAGGTTCTTGAAGCCTACCAAAGTTTGGCGGTTAAGGTGACAAATTTATTGTCGGTCCCAGCAAAGAAGCTAGAATTTACAGGACCCAAGTGATTCAACAATGATTGCTCTAAAGCAGCTAGAAAGTTAAGGTTGGCACTAGCAGCTAAACCAAGAATAAAGTAGACAGTTCAATTGTGCCGCAAGCATTATAAATCTATTATCACTAAACATAAGGAATACCTTAGAGAGGAGGCTTGGAGAGAGATTCTGGACCCTTCCACTTTGCGGTCTAGTTCTAGATTCTGGGCGGTTATGAAGAAACCTTTCCTGGTCCAGGTAACGGGTGATGGCCTGGAATGGTATATCCCAAAAGAGGAATGGGAGTCACACTTTAAGCAACTGTATTGTAGCTCGATGGAAGTAAGGACCATCTCCGCCCCGAGTGACAATGAAAAGATGATTAGCTTCTCTAGGGGGGAGGTCTTGGAGAGCATTGAGGGCTTAACAGCAGGGAAAGCTCCAGGTCCTGATGGGATCCCCCTGGATCTATTTAAATCAGAGCCAAATTTCTGGGCGCCTATTTTAGAGTCTGTCTTTAATGCAGCAGTAAAATATGGTTGCCCACCATCCTGGGGGGTCTCTACGATTGTCCCGGTCTTTAAGAAAGGGGACAAAAGCAGCCCGAACTGTTATAGGCCTATATCACTAATAGATTCTATGGTCAAAATTATAGGTAGAATCCTATTGCAGGGACTCTCTGATTGGACAATGGAAAATAATATCATGTCCATTGTACAGTATGGGTTCTGCAGTGGCCGCTCAACTGTAACGCAGTGTCTTAACCTTTTTCTAATACTTAGCAAGTACACTGTGGCTCACAGGGGCACCATTCACCTCGCCTTCATGGACTTGTCCTCAGGCTTCGATTGTGTAAACAGGGGAGGGCTTTGGCAGTCCATGAGGGCGAAGGGTGTAGACAGTGGAATTGTCAACTTTCTGGCTGACCTACATAGTAATACTAGAGCCAATGTGAGATATTCCCAAGATATGAGTACAACTGGAAATTTTGACAACAGAAAGGGTGTTCGCCAAGGTTGTATCTTGGCCCCCTTTCTTTTTAATTTTTATATTAACGACCTTGATAGTGTGTTGCAGTATGTACAGTCCGACTGTCCTAGAGTCGGTAGGCGCGGGATCCCTGTACTTTTATACGCAGATGATGCGGTTTTAATTTCTAGAACTGAAAGGGGCCTTCGAGCCTTATTAAATGCTTTTAAATTGTTTATGACGGATAGAGACCTTATGGTCAATAACTCAAAATCATGCGTCATGCATGTTGGCCAACAACCAAGAAGGAACTTTTCATTTAAACTTCATGATGTTGTGATCCCAGTAACTAAGACTTTTTCATATCTTGGGGTCCTTTTTGACTCCAAGCTTAATTGGGGTCCTCAACTAGCAAAAATGAAAGGGGAACTGGCCAGGGTTAATGCCTCCATCTTTAATTTCGCATCGAAATTGGGTAAAAAACCTACTAGTGCCATGTTGAAACTCTACAATGCAAAATCGGTAGCAACTGCTACCTATGGCAGTGAAATCTGGGGGTACACTAACTATAAGCAGCTGCAGATTGCTGAATGTTTTTTTCTAAAGCGCATTTTGTGTGTTCCTGCAGGCACACCTAACCTATCGGTACATGAAGAGTTAGGGATGCAATACTTAGGTGACATCCTTTCCCTACGCCCATTGACTTGCTGGCTTAAACTGTGGCTAAATCAGGATATACCACTGACTCACCTGATCATGAGGCAATGGCTTCTCCTTGGATAAAATATGTGAAATCCTGCTTTGTCAAGCTTGGCCGTTTGGATCTGTTTGAATATCCTAGTAAGATTATAAAGGGTGATCTGGAGGCAATTAAACGGGACTTCCTTTGGGATAGAAAGATCCAGAGGGAAGAAGTTGAACTCCAGAAACAAAGCGTTAGAAAATTTGTCATGTTGAAAACATGTGATACTGCAGAGCCATATCTGTTAGGCACACTGACCTCCCATGAAATGTTCCTGCTAACAAGGTTCAGGTTAAATCTTTTTCATCATCTGCTGATCAGACCCAAAACTGATGCTTTTAACAAATTGGCAGCACCCTGTGGCTGCGACGGAGAGTCTCCACAGGATATGCTGCATTTTATATTTTTATGTAGATTTTATGACTATCCACGCAGGCGCTATCTGGTCACTCTTTTAAAAAAACTTAATTTTACTCAAATTAGACCAGCCCTAATGTATTTACAGCTTTTGCATCATAACAGTATTCTCCATATTGTTGAATTTTTAAAATTGACTGTTAGGCTAAGAAATTATCTGGATATGTAGTGGCTCTTTGTTATGATTGCACTGGACACTTTTTCCTCGCTGTAAAGCTGTTACTGCACTTTTTCACTCTGGCACTTTACTTGATATATGTACAAAATGATTGTGTTTTTAATTGTTTTTAAATGTATATGTATATGTACTTTTATGGTTTGTGTAAAACCGAATAAAGTTTCTGAATTGAATTGAATTGACTATGTACTGATTACCAATTTAAACAATAAAAGATTTCCTGGCATCAATACATTTCATTATATACATAGCAACAGCAAAGCAGATATCTGAATTTTCCAGGCGCGTAATTAATTTCATTGCAATATTTATGGATCGAGCGTTAAATTTTAATAGAATTGGTTTGAGATAAAAAAGCCTTAAAAAGTGATAATATTTACAGAACAGTAAAAAATGACGGCAGCTTTGTTTTGAAATTCCATCACAGGGGCATACGGAGTTTGAACCAGTTCTCATAACAGGAAATACCACCAAGTGATGTACGGTACCCAATCTAAGACGCGTTAAAACAAATCGGTGTGAGTTCAGTGTGACCTCAGATAGATAAGACTGGAAGCCTTTATTTAGATCAAGCTCTTAATAAAAAACAACCGTTGGTAGCGTCCTAGATTGCGTTACTCTATTCTCTTTCTTGTAAGATACACATTTCTCCTTTAATTCCTTCTTAGAGATAGAGGCGGCAAAATCTGGATGTAACAGAATGTCATTGTTAAATAAAATACGATACCAATAGTGGATATATTTCAACCATGGTATAAGGAGAAAGTAATCAAGTTTTAAACAATCTCGTATTATTTGTTGTGTAAACAAGTTTCTGATTTTACCCAGATAGAGCGCCATAATGTTAAAGGACGCAAAGCTGCTAGATCTGTAATGTAGTTAATCCCTACATCTTCATGCACTGGTAAAGTTGAAGCAGATTGGGGGGACACACAATATTCTCTTTAAGACTTTATTTTCGTCACATTGCATAGTTTTCCCATTACGGTAACCCCAGATTCCTGCCCCATACAATGCTGATGTAACACATCTAGCATTGTAAATGGTTACCAGGTCCTTAATTCTTCTGGGGCCACCCAATTTAGTGGAAAAACTGAAGATGCTGTTTGTATTCCTAGTCATCTTTAGACCTATGTTATTAAATTCTTGTGTCCATTTCCCATCATCTGAAAATGTTATTCCGAGATAACAAAATTTCTTTACTGTTAGCAGCTTTTCCTTATCAATAAAAAAAGTGCTTGTTGAGTTGTTTTTTTTGCCGCAGGACATGGCAACAGTCTTGCTTTTATTAATCTTTAATTTCCTGCCCTTGATAAATTAAGCAAAGTTATCTATGAGGCGCTGTAGTCCGATTTTTGTACGAGATATTAAAACAGCGTCATCCGCATATAAAAGAATTGGTACCACCTTACCATCAATGCGCGGGGCATCAGCTGAAATTTGGCCTAGGGTTGAGTCTATTTGATTAATAAACAATGAAAATAAGAAAGGAGCCAATACACAACCCTGGCGTATGCCTCTGGTAACTTTAAAAAAAGGGGTACATTCTCCGGATGGGCCGTATCGGACTTTACAAGACATCATTTCATAGAGCCTCCCCAAGAAGTGTACTATTTCCTTGGGGGCGCCTAAGTCCAACAGGATCCTCCATAATATGGCATGGTCCACGAGGTCAAAGGCGCTGCTAAAGTCCGCAAAGCAGAGGAATAGATTCCCCTCCTTTGCTACAGTATATTTATTTATCAAGAGGTCTAGGTTGGCGCATTGTTTTAGGGTGCCTAGGCCCTTCCTGAAACCATATTGTACCTTAGTTAAAATATCCTGTTCTTCGGCCCAGGTTTCCAGTCTCCTTAGCAAAACCCTGCTCCTCACCTTGATGGAAGCATCCAACAAGGAGATAGGTCGGTAATGGCTCGCCTCGGATTTGGATCCTTTTTTAAAGAGAGGTACTATTATCGATTGGCCCCAGGTTAGTGGGATTTGTCCCTCTGCTGCCGTGTTAAAAACCCTGGTTAGGATGGGTGCCCATAGACCCATTTCGGTTTTATAGAGGTCTATGGGAACTCCATCCGGTCCAGAAGCTTTACCACCTTTACTGTCGATTAAACCATCATATACCTCATCTAGGTTAATCAACAGAGGTAATGGAGACCAGGTGGGAGTTTCAAGTGTTAAAAGCTCTGAAATATTCCTAGCTGGGTTAAAAATCATCGTAAAATGCTCAATCCAAGCATTACATTCGACATAAGAAGATAATTAAGGTATGCTATCAGACTTTAAAAAGGGACTATTTATAATTTCCCAGTAAAGTTTGGCATTGTTTGTTTCTGCTGCAAAATTAAGATTAGACCATGCCCCCATCCTGAAGGCTTTTCTTCCTATTAAAAATGGCTACCTTGTAGTCTAAGCGTAATGATTTTATGGTTACATTGTTGCGAGGTTTGACACTCAATGCTTGTTTTAATGCTTGCAGAGCCCGTATACAATCCCCATCAAACCAGCCTATTTTCTCGGCCCTCTTCATACAAGTTTTCTTGGTAAAAATCCCATCAATGGTCACATTCATTTTGACAAATACATCAATTATATTACAGGCGACGACTCCATCGCTCAGACACTTCTCAATTTCAACTTTGCATTTAGTCACCACCTCTAGAAGTTTTGTTTGAGGATCGATACCGGCCCATTTAATTCTCATCCCGTTTGTTCTAATGGCTATGGCATTGATAACACGATTGTTGTCGGCTGGTTCTTTGTTACCCCAGCACAACAGTGATACAAGGATACTATTATGATCGCTTAATGGTTGTTCCATAACCCAAAGATTTGAATACTCAATGTTATTAGAAAGCAGAATATGACCGATACTAGTATTAGTATTTCTGCCTGTGTAAGTTGGGCAAGGAAGATTTTCCTTATTCTTTGAGCAATTCAATAGATCCAAGTCAAATTTTGCTAATAGTTTATTCAAAGTCATACCATAAATACAAGGGGAAAAATGAAGGTCGTCCCCTGCATCTCCGACACCAGACTCCTTTCTGAGTCCGCAGGAGTTACTTTTGGCTAATGAGCAAAGCTTGATGTTAAAATCGCCCGCCCATAAAATTGTTGCCTGTTTTCGGGATACCCCTAGGGCTTTCTCAAGTTCACTCTCTAGAGGAAGTAACATTTTCCATCTGTTATTATCAAACTTGTTATTATAATAGTTGATCACTATGAGATCATTGCCTTTACTAAATTTGAGAGGTAGCACCTGATTATTGATCCCATCTGAACTGTAACTTTTAGTTTGACATGCAGTTAATTTATTTGATATCAATAGGAGAAGACCTCCCTTCGCACGTCCTGCAGATGAGTTAACCGCAGGTACCCAATGAGAGGAGTAACCCTCTATAAAAATGGGTTCTTTACACCATGTCTCTTGAAGACAAATAATATCATGACCATCAGTAATAAAACCCTTCCAAAATGGGGTATCCAACTTTTTCCTAAGGCCCGCTATATTCCAGGTAACTAGACTATAGCCTAAATCTTGACCTAAGGAGATTTTTGGCTGAACGTCTATAGAAGGGAGTGATGGATCTGCAGTTGGAATTATAAATATTTCTGGAGAAGTTTGAATTGGGATTTGTACCTGCTTGAATTCATCAGGTTGCTCATCCATGCTGGTAACCAGCACAATGGGGCTTCTTAATTCTGTTTCCCCAATGTCCAACTGTAGGGAGTTAAGCAAAGCCCCATTACTGGATTCGTCTTTACCAGTTAACTGTAACCCATATGGAAGCCTTTCTAACTCCATCCCCACAGATGGCCATTGTCAATCATTGGACTCCAGGGAGTCGAATGCCTGAAATCTATTTTGTGTAGGGATAGTATAGCGCGCCAAGGGAGCAGTTATTTTACTGAGAATGGGGTTTTCATCTGTACATAGTGCAGGATCAAATAGATGCCTTTAAAAGTATCCCAAAGGGAGAAGAGTCATGTTAAACTCCCAGGGCGATGGGGGTGGGGCCAAAGCAAGACTACTCTTTGCCCAGTGTGGGGATGTGTAATTAATAATTATACAGTCCCCCGCAAACTTTTTTCTTAATGGGCCCACCCAACCTACCCTTTGTGTCATGATAATCTGGTTGGCTCCTAGTTCAGGGTAGCTACAATTATTGGTGAGCCAGTGTAGGGTTTTATTTTTAAGTGTATCAAAGATGTCAGTGAGCACAAATGTTGCCTTTGTGCTCCTGAAAAGTCAATTTGCAATGCACCAATTGAACCTCTCCTCTATATCTCTCATATTTCTCAATTTTATCTTTCTAAGGGGCATATTATCAAGAACGGTGTTAAAATTATCGCCACTTTAGCGGCAGGAAACTTCAGCTAAAGCGGCGATAATTAACTTGATAATAGGCCCTTGTGAATTCCCATAGAAGCCCAGGTTCTGGTGTGAACCTGGGCTTCTATAAGAATTCACAAGGGTGTATTATCAAGCCCATTATCTCTGCTTTAGCGGCAGTTTACTTAACGGTGATAATTTTAACGCCGTTCTTGATAATATGCCCCCAGGTTTGCCTCTCACCTTTAGCTCTCATTTTTTCACCACCTTTTCAGCTTCAAACATATCACCCAATCTCTCATTCTTCTATAATTTCTACCCCTCACCAACAGATTAAGGTGTGGTTTTACTTGCACTCTAGTCCTCTCTACGCAGTGCTTAGTTTATAAAAGAATGAGTGCTGTGGCCCAAGGTTTTCCTCAGAATCACGCAGCTGTTGCTATCAAAGATAGGGGTACATACCAGGGCTGCATAGCCTTAAGTAGTCATCATGCTTCTTTAAGCCACCATTCAACACTCCTTGCTTTTTTCATCTCACTCTTGCATATTCTCTCCCATTCCAACTTTCTCTCTTTGTCATTGTTTTTCTGTCTTTCTCTTCCTCCTTCTTTCCCCCTGGTCTGTTTTTCTCTCTCTTGCTTTGGATCAAAATCTGCTAAGGAAAAATAAGCGTCCGTCCCGAAAAACGGGTGCCTTGTGGGCCCACCTGCATCTAGCAGCTCAAATTAAATGCTGCCTCTACCTCAGTCATTCTCATTTCTGTCTTCCTCAGTTTCCTCCCTCCCCTAGCTTTTTCTCTTCCCAGTTCCCCTCTTGACTCTCTGTCCTTCTATTTAATCGATTCTTTCTAGTTTCTAATTCTTCTTTAATGTTATGTCTCTCCTTCTCATGACTTGATCATGTTCCCAAATGAGGGTGCAATTTTCTGATTATTAGAATCGTATGTGCGTACCTCTTCCAATTGAAAAGAAAACACTGTCTTGTTTAGAAATACATTTTTATGGTCTATGCTTAACTAGACCTCATCTGCATCTGGAAAACAAATTCTGCTGTTTCATAATGATCATTGTATATTATTATTTTCTCTTTTTGACACCACACACAGCAAAATGTTCACTGTTTTGTAATGATATGTTGTTCCCGAAGATCTCCAGAGGAAGTCTTGCTACAGCCTATGCTTTTCTGCTTGCAGGCTGTACACAGAACATTCATGAGCAATTCTATTTATTGTAACACATTTGTGTCGCCTCCTCCGATGACATTTGGTAAGAGAGCTTTTAGTATATTCATATTAGAGGATAGTGCTTGTATATTTTAATATGAACATACTTTCTGTGGTGAAATTCATTTCTAAATACCTCCGAATTTGGGGATGAGCCCGAATCTTTTCTGAACCTCCAGAAATGCTGACTGATTTCTTGTTGATTTGCCGCACATTTAACAATTAGTCTGTTTTTCAACATTTGCTAATTATTGCATCGATTGCTATTACCAAGAGCCTTCATATTCTATGTCCTGTGGTACTGTGATTACTGATCTCAAATTCCCTTTTTCAGTCAGTCCTTCCTTTCTTATTGATTGTATTTTTAATTCTCGGCCTGAGCCAGCGCATGCGCTGGTCTTGGCCGAGACATTTAGGGGCTCTGAGAAATGCTACTTTGCCGGCGATCAGCTTGCACAAGAGCGCGCGCATCCGCGTTATAGCAACCTGATCGCCAGCAAAGAAGCACTTGCGGTGACATGCGTGCGCACCACTCGCGTCTTTTGCGGCCGCTGATGCTTGTTCACCCATGTGTCTCCCCTTTCCCCGTCATCTCTGTTTTGGCTTCCTTTACGAATTTCGCCTTTCCAGCCCCGTGTAGCCGCACACGCACACGCACACGTCTATGTCCTGTGCCAATGTTGTTTTTCCTGATCCTTTGTTGTAGTTAGATCCCTTAATTGCGTTAATGAAAGGTCACGTACAGGTGTCCGATCTTAAACACACACAGATTATGCCTTCACTCCCACAGTGCCTTTACATTTGTGCACACACATCAGACAATTGTCTCAAGCACCCACAAGCCTCCGGCAAGAATTCTCACACTTGTAACTGTGCTTTTTCAAATAACATCCGCTTCCCAAAATAATCTTTGCACGATGCAGCTTTTAAATTAAATGCTTGTCTTCGCCACAGATCCAAAATTATTACTCCTTTGCTGGCGCTGCCTTTTCTTCTCGTTTGCAAGCATGCCTTTCCTCCCCTTTCTCTCATCCGTTGTGCCAGGTTGCATCGGCACTGGAGTGGAGACGATGTTTGTTCCTCCGTGTAAAGCGATTAACTTGGTTCTTTACATATTGCCTGAAACTCGGTTATCTGTCAGCGCTTTCTTTATATTAAGCGGGGTGGCTATCACGTTAATCGCCCTGTCGCCTACAGTAGTGTAACAGAACTCGCCGCCATTTGCACAGTGGAGCTAGCGTTCTCTTGCCAGGGTACCAGACCCCCCCACCACCTGGCTGTACGTGCAATTCTACCATTCTTTTTTAATCACATAAGCAGATCCCATACAACCTTCCTACCTTAAAGCAGATCGTTCTTTTATTTATTTTTTATTCGTGACTGGATTTAATGTCCTTACCTTTATTAAAGCTTACACTTGATATGATGGTCGTCGTTTTACTGGGTTCGATTTTTTCCTGGAGGCTGTTTATGGTATTTAAATTATGCAAACAGGATGGCTCTAAAGAAAACAATGATTTTTTTTCTGGCTGGATATGTATCACACGAAACCAGCAATGTTTGCGCCGTAAATAATGGAATACCCGTTTCCCTCAAGCATTCATCCGGCCTGTGTTATTTAATGGCCCATTCTAAGGTATTGGTAGGAATGACTGGACACATTAAACAAATCTATTCTGATTAAACGCTTTCAAAAAAGGTCGTCCCAAATTAAATGGGAATTGTGGCAGTGCCCTCCACTACCAAGCATATAGTTGTCTGCATCCGTTTCAAACAAACATAGAGAATGATGCCAACCAGTATGGTACACTAGTTGGAAGATGCAGTTACTATTTTTGTCTGCTGAAGCTTCCTGTTGGCCCGATAGGCACTCTTTTACCGAGCTAGACTTTTTTCGTTTTGATGAGGTGTGCCTTCTACTTGCTTTAGATGCTTTTTTTCCTTCAGGTAAGTCTGCGAGATGGAGGATTGTAGTGTAAAGCTCCTTTGTAGAAATTCTTGTGCAACACAGGAACAGAAAGTGTACGCTCTGAGCAGTTGGTTAAGGCAGTAGGCGTTTAAAAGAGCACTCCTTTGCACATGGTCAGATATGACTTTCCGTGTAGACTGCGTATTCTTTCAGATGGTTTTCTTCACAATTCTCTTTCCACATGGACCGACTGCTTCCAATCGTTCACTGTCATTACAGAAAGGAAGTTGGTGTAAGTACTTCACACTCCATTCAAGAATAGAAATGGAGCTATAATTATCAGACCTTGGATCCAAAATATTTACTGATCAAACTACGAATAGTTTTTGACCCTATTCTGATCTTAACCAGTGTCTTTCAGTCACCAGTTTCCCTGTCTCAGATGCGGAAATGAAGGTCTTGGCTCTGTTGTGTTAGCAAACTAATTGGAGAGAGCCATAAACTGAGATCCAGACTAGTAGTTCTGATCGCAGTGGCAACCCACAAGACAAGTTTCAAAAATGAAAGTTTGAGTACATTTGTGATCCCTCCTACCTCCAAGCTTTCTCACCTGTGTCTGACATGGAAAGTTCGTGCTGCCTGTCGTTTTGTTCCTTTGTGTGTTCTCCATCTTAAACCTAAAGTGGATGCAGGCTCCTCCGTGGCCCACAGTGCTCACCTTTACCTATTGCTACTTGGACCCAGTGTGTTTTCATGCTTTGTATTTTCATTCCAGTTATTTACCAGTATTTGAGGCTTGGTACCTCCAGGATTCAAAATGTAAAGGTTTGATCTTGGCTGTGGCAAGAATCATAAAGCCTTAAAGGGTAGCAAGACACACACCAGGGAAATATTATGCATCAAGTTTATTTACTAAGTAGTGTAAACTGTAGTGTAAAACAACTTTTTTGTTGAAGGTGCCTCAAATTGACCATCACTTTGCGTTATCCAACCATGTTTAGTTTGTAGTGCGAGGACTTGACTCCCATGCTAGTTGGGCACTTCAGTAATGGTCATTCGGCACTTACATTCATGACTAGGGTCTGCATATGAAAGACCAGCCATCTTTAATAGACGTGCGGAACTGTATAGAAGATGTTTGCAATCTGAAAACAAGAGCTTTGAACTCGTAATAATATGGTGTGAATTTGGACAAGTAAATTGAAGAGGGCTTGGCGGGTGTCCCTTGGACTAAACTTTGGGTTTTGGTTCACATTATCAGCCTAAAATAATTGATAACCTGCTCATGCACCCAGGGGACTTGTGAAACAGGAAATATATTACTTAGACCTGCTCCTTCAACTGCCGCCTTTCATTTTTACATATATAGTCACACATTTCCACCTTAGTTCAACTAGGGAAATAATAGCAGTGTTTCCCTCTTTGCACGTATCCACGGTATGAACCCATGCCGCGCTTGTCCATAAAGTCTGCAGTAAACATTAGGGGTTTTGTTTTATTTTAGTTTCCCCATGACTTTTGGAAGTTGTTTCATTTGGTGACAGGGGATTCCTGAGCCCCCTACTAATGGTTTAGAAGAGATCATATTACCTCTCTGTATGTCAGTGGATACATGCCTCCCATACCCAGATGGAGAGATGTCTGCTCAACGAGGTGGTGACACTTGAAACAAGTCCATGACCACCTGTGCCTGGATGTCTTCAAAGACCAGATAGGTGTGTTGTACATCGGAGTTCTCCAGCTATCCAAATACCCGACATTTTGCAGACAGTGTGGAAGCATTTTCGGATGAGGAAGATCTGAGACCAGAGAGGGATGATTAACAAGCATTGGCATAGCCAATAGGTCTCGCTTTTGGGACCTTCTAAGTTTTTAGTTATGCAACACAATATCCCTGTTTTCTTTGTAATATGATAGGAAACTGAACATACTCAAGACCATAATACAATATTATATTTTGTACCAGGTCAAAAGGAAGGCTATTGACAGAGTAGGTAGTCATTGATAATTATACACAGCGCATTTATTGTTTATAAATTATTTTGTGCGAGTAAACATAATTTAACAAAGAAAGTCTATTTCCTGACTAATCATTTAATATGGCTAGTGCCCCAGTGCTTTTGGAACAAAAAGGCAACCAGGCAAGTCTTATGACAAGCTGTCACTGTCCCTGTCAAGAATGGAAAACAAAATAAAGTCCAGAGAAAATGTTCAAAGCAGCCCCACTTAGTTGGTGGTTACGACTCGAATTGGGCAATGGTGGCATGTTGGGTCAGGGCAGCCCATCCTACCCTCAAAGCATACCCGCTGGTGTGCCACGCTGTGAAAATTTCCACATCATTTAACTTAAACAGCACATTAAACCCAAACAGCACAATAAGTCAATGTCCAGGCGGTGTTGTATTTAAAAAAAAACAAAAAAAACGTGTTTCTCTTTTGTTAAATATATTTCCTATGTAATTACAGATGCACCATGGCGCCTTTTCAGTTAAGGTTCAAAGGCAAACACCTTTCTGGAGAAGAAATCAGATTTTTGTTTCCTAAATAACTTTGGCACCCCATGACCATTCTGTACCAGTTCAGGAGAGAAAAATGCAAAGCATGTCTGACTCTTTGCTAAATGTAGTGCTTATCAGACACTGCTTCAACAAGCATTGGCATAGCCAATAGGTCTCGCTTTTGGGAGCTTATAAGTATTTAGTTACGCAGCACAATATCCTTATTGCTATTGTTGCCCACTTTCCTTCTGTGCCCCTTTTGCTATTGTTGCCCACTGTTTTATTTTATTCTGTGCCCCTTTGTGCTATTGTTTTCTCAGGTGTTCTGTGTGGGTTGCTGACCACTTTTTTTGCCGCCAGTAGCCCGTCCTTCCCTCCGTTCCCACCGCCCCCTCGCCACCCCGCTCCCGCCTCCCAGCTGCTCCTTCCTCCCACCTCCCCTTATATGGAGGCCGCGCAGCGACAGTGAGAGCGACCCTTGACCCTGCCTGCAGGTCAGGCTGCTCCCATCGCCACACACAACCACACACAACCACACACACACACAAAACCAAACACACACACAAGCACACACACACAACCACACACACACAACCACACACACAACCACAACCACACACACAACCACACACAACCACACACACACACAAAACCAAACACACACACCACACACACAAGCACACACACACAACCACACAACACACACACAACCACAACCACACACACAACCACAACCACAACCACACACACAACCCCACACACAACCACAACCACACCCATACAACCACACACACAACCACACCCATACAACCACACACACAGCCACACCCATACAACCACACACATACAACCACACCCATACAACCACACACATACAAACACACACATACAACCACACACACACACAACCACACCATCAGTGCACACTTTCACCAGACACAAACACCATCAGTCGTCAGTGCACGCTTTCACCGGGCACAGACACACCACCAGCCGTCAGTGCACGCTTTCACCAGGCACACACACACCACCAGCCCTCAGTGGATGCTTTCACCAGGCACACACACACCACCAGCCGTCAGTGCAAGCTTCCACCAGGCACACACACCACCAGCCATCAGTGCAAGCTTCCACCAGGCACACACACACCACCAGCCGTCAGTGGACGCTTTCACCAGGCACACACACACCACCAGCCGTCAGTGCACACTTCCACCAGGCACACACACCACCTGCCAACAGTGCACAATTTCTACAGGCACTCACACCACCGGCCATTAGTGCACACATCAATTGTTAACGCATCTACAATTAACTATTGTATCAATCGCAGTATGGCACACATTACTTCTAAACATATTCATCTAAAGTGCAGCATGCCACCATTGCTACAAAAATAAATACAAATTTTTTTGGCCTACAATTTATAGACTTTTGTTGCAATTGGTGTTGCAATATTTAGCAATGCCAATAGCTCAAACTTAATTACTGCGAGACCTATTGCTTGCAAATGCCAGTTGTAGTCGTGTTTGAGTCTTGTCCTTAGGGACACTTTGCCTCATCTATGCTTCAGGTTAACACCATCCCCGACTCCTCAACTGGGTGATACTATAATTTAGATTATCTAAGGGCTAGTGCCAGCAAGCCTGCACTAAAATTTGTGGAGTAGCAATGGTGCCATGGGTCCAAGGGTCTGCTGGGAAAATGCCCCCTTTGACAACTGTTGGGACAGTAAAATACAACAATAATCAGTTCAGTGGGTTCCATGGGCTCCTCAGCCCTAGACACTTCAGTGCTACAGCACCTGTGGTACCATCGATATCTACACCACTTATAGCAAGGTTGCTATAATTAATTTTAAATCTCTCAAATCTTGGTACCACTGCGCCTACTGCACTATGGGGAGCTACGTCCCTGACAGAGTTATGTCCAGGGCTAGGGGTGGCACGAATGCTGAACATCCCAGAAGGCCTGCCATCTCCCTTCCTTGGTTCTTCCCTGCAGTAACATCAACAAAATTGCTTTTAAACTTACCTCTTCAATCATGCAGTATATACCGGCCTCACATTGTTCCATTCCTCCAAAGGTCCTCTGACATCCAAGATGGGTAGAAACTAATCACATTCTTTCTGTGATTGGTGGTGCTCAGCCTGCATGCGTCACCTGCCCAGTGCTGTCAATCACAAAGAGAGCGTGAAGGTGGGGCAATCCGGGTTCACCTTGGAGGCTCCACTGTAAAGTAGGGGTTAGGCCTACACATATAAGGGTGCAGCTATAGCAGAGTCTTCTGCTGCATACATGCCAACATTTTGGAAGAGGAAAGTGGAAGGTTTTAAAAAATAATAATGAGAATGTATTTCTCCCATTGACTTCTATTGCAGCCTGCATCTGTTCTATTAACATGTATGGGTCTTCCAATTGTGCTGTGGCAGGATTGTATATCAATAATTCAAATATACGTTTTTTCCCTACCTGTCAGGAGCACAGAGAAATCGCTTTGGCAGGCAGAGAGTTTGCACTTGCTTGCAAGAGCAGGTTACTGGCAAGGCATAATCCGAATCACACAAGACCAACCCCATGCCATGTGAAGCCCATTGAGGAATCAGGTTATTGCATGCAAGAATCGAGAAGTGGGATTCAACTAGCCTTGAAATCGGTAGTCTCCCGTCTGAATCGGGAGGGTTGGCATGTATGCTGCTGGTGTGTTTCTTACACCTGTTCCAGAGCAGGTAGGTCTCAACTGAACACTCTATCCAGGCAAATTTTAAGGAGCTCTAATTAGTTGCTTTGCTGCTTGTCAGCAGGTGGGGGCCCACTCTGATATGAAAGATGTCAGGGCTCTGCATTTGAGGGGCTGCGGGGGCCCCTGTCAGGCCTGTACTTTGAATTGGAGCAAGCAGAATATTTCTGAACAGTAAAGAAAGATGAATAATAGTCCTTATTTTTCATAATGGCATGTAGTTTAGGTTTAGGTTTAGGGATTTATAGAGTGCATGGCTACCCACAGACATCCCAGCACTATAGCAGGTAAGGGAAACTATCTGGTGTGAGAGTTAGGGGAACAGCCATGCTTTAAGTTTCTTTTTAAAAGACTGTTAATTTTCAATCAATCGCAACACTGGGTCCATACTGTTCCACAGTTTGGGCACAAGGTGTGAGAACGATTTTCCACCCCACCCTGATCTCTTGATTCTAATAATGTTCATCAAAAAATTCGACCATGATCTGAGACAACGGCAGGGTGAACAGTGGGAAATCAAAGTTCATAACATGGTGGGGCCTCTACCATACATGGCTCTTTGTGCCAGGCAGAGGGACTTCAATTTAATCCTGGCCTGAAAAGGAAGCCAATTTAGCTCCCTCAAGGAGGCTCTTACTGACTGGTGCCTGGGTATCTTGAGAAGCAGTCTAGCTGCCGCATTCTGTACCACCTGTAACCTATCGGTGACATATTTGGGGGAGCTAAGGTATAACGAGTTGCCATAATCGAGTCTTGAAACTACCAAGGCTTGCACCACCGTCCTTCTTGAGTTCTCTGGGAGTAGACTCAGAATTGTCTGTTTCATTGTGCAAATGATTGTCACAAGCAAATATTCCTTCCTCTGATGTGTTTTTATCATCTTCTGTTGTAATGAAAAGTAACCTTACAAAATGTATTAGTTTTCCAAATCTGATCCCTCTTTGCTTCTTTTTGAGCCAGGTACCAATATGGTGACATGTTGAAGTGCATTCTCAGGACACGAGCAACATATCTTTCGTATCAAGGGTAGGAAGTGCACAGCCCCAGTTTTGCTGGTGCACATTGCATTGTGTATAATTACCTCTCAGGTGGCAAATTAGTATACTGTGTCCAATAAAGCAAAGTTGCAAAATGCACGTATTTTATGATAAATCAATTTGATGCTGTATTAAATTTCTTTCAATAGAAAAGTAAGGATGATTTAGTACCAGATAGAGAACAATCACAGAACAGAATCAATATTTGTAGGATTTGAAACAATCCAGCAAACTATGTGGATTTAGAAAACATCTCGAGCACTCTCCATAGTTTGGTGTTGAGAACCAATGCAATTGACGACTCTGAACCCAGAAGTGAGCACCAAACATGTATGGTCTCAGCTTCCTAGCTGCCCAGACCACTGCAAAGGCTTCCCTCTATTGCACTTCACCTCTGTTCCCAGGGAAGTAACCATCTACTAATGAAGGTTACAGGTTAATCCAGTCCGATGCCATGCTCTGAGGCATCTGTTTGCACAATGAATTCTTTGGAAAAGTCAAGGGATTTGAGCATGGGTGTGCACATGGCCTCCTTTAGGGTGTCAAAAGCATTCTGGCATGCCTCTGTCTAGACCACCTGACATGGTTGCTTCTTAGAAGTCAGCTCTGTCAAGGATGCAACATTCGTGGCATACCCCTTGACAAATTTCCTGTAGTAGCCTGTGAGGCCTAAGAAGGGTCTCACCTCTGTCTGGGTCTTGGGGGATTCCCAAGCCTGTTTTTTTTAAATCTTGGCCCAGAAGGGCTGAACTTGCTTTTGCCCATTTGGGGACCTAAGTAGAGCACTGAACCCTGCCCTATCTGGCATTATAGGCCTTGAAAGTCAGGCATACCTCTGCATAGCATGAAGCACTTCCCAGAGTGGCATGGGTGGACCCCCCGCTAGAATTGAAGACCGCAATGTTGTCTAGGTAGGCGGCACTGAAGTTCTCCAACCCAGTGAGGACCAGGTTGACCAACCTCGGGAAGGTGGGAGAGGCGTTCTTCAACCTGAAGGGCATTACCCTGAACTGGAAGTGCCCTTCTGGGGTAGAGAACACAGGCGTCTCTTTGGCCCCATCAGTTTAGGCAATCTTCCAGAACCCAGATGTTAAGTCAAATGAAGAAATTGGCAGCTCCCAACTCATCTAAGAGCTCATCAGCTCTGGGGATGGGGTGTGCTTCAGTCTTGGATAGTGCATTGAGCCCACAGTAATCCAGACAGAACCTAAATTCTGGAGTGACAGCCCTGGGGACAAACATGACTAGGATGGACCAATGGCTGTTTAAGGGCTCAGTAACCCCTAATCCAAGCATTTTGGAGATCTGTTCTTTAATGCTGGGTCTCACCTTATCACACAGCCTGTAGATTTTACTCTTCACAGGCATGCTGTCATTAGGTGTCAATATAATGGGTATACAATGTAGTGAGTCCTGGGGTAAGGAAGAAGAGTGAGGCAAACTACCCCAGCAACTGTCAGCAGTCTCTCTGTTGTTCTAGGGTCAGGGTAGGGAAGAAGCAGATACCCTCCACTGACCCATCATGCTCCTTGGAAAAAAGGAGGTCAGGGAGAGCTTCACTCTCCTTTTTCACCCTATCATCAGTGACCAGGAGCATGGTTATCTCAGACCTCTGAAAGAGGGGTTTGAGGCTATTGACATGTAAAGCCCGTAAAGGGTTCCTGGGAGGTTTGAGGTGGCCTCACTCAGCTCTTTCACCTCATGGGGCCCAGACCATCAGTCTTGTAGTTCCCTGGGCTCCACAGGTTCCATAACTCACACTTTTTGGTCAGGCTGAAACTCATCCATAGTGGTGTTCTGGTCATACAACAGCTTTATGAACGCCTGGTTGGCTTTTTAGATTTTCCTGCGCTTTGTTTCAAAAGTGGTTCATCTGATTACAGAAGGCCAGCATGTAGCTGACCATATTTTGGGGAGTCTTCTTGGGAGCTTGCTCCCAGCCCTTCTTCACCAGACTGAGAGGTCCTCTTGCAGGGTGCCCGTAAAGAAGTTCAAAGAGGCTGAAGCCAACCCCCTTCTGCAGTACCTCACTGTAGGCACATGAAAGGCATGGTAGGACTACATCCCACTTGAGGGTCTTATTGAACCTCTCAACTAGCCCATTGGTTTGACGCGGGAATGGAGTGGAGAACTTGTCAGTTGCCCCACACTCCTTCTACATGGTCTTCATGTACGCCAACATAAAGTTGATATCAAAATATGACACCACGTCCTTGGGGAATCCCACACAGGTAAATGCCCCAATCAGCACCCTAGCCACTGAGGGTGCAGCAGTCATCTTCAGAAGGATGGCTTCTGGGTACTGAGTGGCATGATCCAGCAAGACCAGGCAGGGATATTTTATGGATTTTGGGGGCCCTGGGCCAAGCATATTTTAGGGCCCCTGTTTGGAACGGCTTTACATATATGATCCAATTCCAGATGTTTCATGTCCTCTGAGGCCAGGTTACTGACACTTGCAAAGGCAGACTGGTCCTACTTCTAAATGTGTTTTCATCTAATATTATGGGATGGTGATGTGTGTTTTCAATATTGAAATATAACAGCAGCTCAATAATATTATCGCAAATAATCTCTGCGACCCACTTTCATTTCTTAATAAAGGAACGTTTTCATGGATGTTGCATGGTGTTGAAACAGATAAACACAATATTTCTCTGCAAAGTGTCTGAAAGAGAGTCCCGTACACGAAAAAACAATCTGTGTTTAAAATGAATTCAAGGTCATTAGAGCATGACTGTATGAAGGACATAGACAGATCTATCAGCGGCCACATGAAAGCCTGGGGCCCTGGGCCAGAGCCCACTTTGCCAATGCCATAAAACATCTCTGAGACCATGAGGAACCTGTTGCCCATGGCTGTCTTGGAGTCCAGAGGCCCAACAATGTTGATGCCCACCCTTTCAAAGGGGGTTCCAATGACAGAAAAAGGTTGCAGGGGAGCCTTGCACTTCCCTCCTGGCTTACGACCGGCCTGGCAGGTACAAAAGGGCCTGCAGAAAGCATCTGAGGCCCTCCTCAATTAAGGCCAGTAAAAGCGGATGACAATTCAGTGAAAGGTCTTGTTGTGCCCCAAATAACCTGCCAGGGGTACATCAAGAGCTAGCTCCAGTGGGAAGGCCCTGTAGTACTGAGGGATCACCAACACATGTGTTGCAACAGGCTCAGGAGCCTTAGGCTCACTATATGGGAGACCATTCTCCCAGTAGATCAGGTGATCACCAGAGCCTGCTGCTGTATTCCCAGAAGAGTAGGTCACTTCATCTGTGCTTTGCAGAACTCCTCTCTAGTGGGACCCCCTTCCTGCTGTCAGTAGGCCAGCTTGGGTAGGTTGCCCAGGGTGGCAACATCCTTCCCTGTAGGGTGTGGGGCATTCCCCTCAGGTTTCGCCTCCTCCCGCACCATAGGAGTTTCAGGAGCAGGTTTCCAGCACCCCTTGCCCCTCAGGGTTTTGACTATCTGGGCCATTATTCCAGGTCCTCATGACTACCCTGTGTCGTCAGTCATTCCCAATCAGGCAACCCTAACATCTCCAAGTGGGACCTCAGCTCCACCTCCTTTCAGATGCTGTGCTCTAGGCCATTCCCAAGCGGACAAACCACAGGTATGGACAGACTCACAGATACTCTCAAGGAACCTGAGCCCCCAATCTCAAAGAGAACCAGAGCCACTGGGTAGTGACTCTCATGGTTGTCAGCTGCAATAACTTGATGGAATGCATTAGGGACTACCTGCTCTGATGTCACCAGATGACATCTGACAGTTGTCATGTTGGCTCCAGTGTCTTTCAGAGCCTCCACCCTCTGTCCATTGATGGTGACCCACTACCTGTATTTCCTAGCGTTACTAGGCATGGGAGTTCTCTGCACCATCTCTTTGTCACCCAGGGATACTAGGGTAACCTCTCCAACTGACGAACACTTCACCAAGTGCCACACTAACCAACTCGGGTGTCTACCCACCAGTGAGGGCCTCTGCCCGTTTGGGACACTTGGCATCCCTCTTGTAGTGCCCAACCTGTTGACATTCATAGCACTTAGGAGGTGCCTTCCCTGAAAACTTACTACCAGGGAACCATCTATTTATCTGTTAAGGTGAGGATTGAGAGTCCTGACCCTTGGAACAAGTGGGGGCCTTTCTGAAAACTCCTTCCGATGGGAACCTTAACTACCCTTGTGGTGACCCCCTACCCCCAGATACCTTCTTTTGGACCCTGGTGCAACACCAGCAGCCCGTCTCCTCAACAAGCTCCATGGGGTCAGTGAGCTTACTGTCAATCAAGTGTTGGCTTATCTCTGAAAAACAACTACTGAACATGTGCTCTCTTGCAAACAGGACATACAGCCCCTTGCAATCATTTACTTCACTGCGCTTCAACAAACCATCCAGAGAATTGCTAAAGGAATCCAAGACGTCCGTCCAGGTCTATTGGGCCAGCTTCTGGCTATCCCTTAACATCTGCAAATACTACTCTGGAGTAAGGCCATATTATCTAACAAGGGTTCCTTCGTGGTAGAATAACTCACCCTGTCCCCCTTCTCTAGTGCCAGTGGAGTTAGGGATGTGCTTCCACAGACTATCTGTAAAGCTACCTAATAAGCTTCAAACCATTTATCAATATCACCCCCACAACAAAGTCAGGCACCAGACCTATATGGATGTGAATTCTCTTCACTCCAGAAGGCATTGTATGTATGCTGCCACCATTATTGCTGAACTCCACCTGCTTAGCTCTGATGTACAACTCTCTGAGACTTAGCTCATGGGGCCATTCTCCTTTCCTCCATGGCTAGTCTCCTCTCCTCCAAGGCTCTCTCAGCCTTTTCCTTTACTGAGGCCGTGTCTGCCTTCTCCTTTGTCAAGGCCCTCTCAGCCTCCTCCTTTGCCAATGACCTCTCAGCCCAGCTGCAGTCTGTGCAGGTAACAGCAGTGGGGCGGTGGGGCCGGGTGTGTGTGTGTGGGGGGAGGGAGGGGGGGTCAAAGGACGATGCAGAGGGAAAATTAAATAAATAATTAATTTTCCCTCTGCATTGTCTGACGGAATAAACCCCCCACCCTGCCTCACCACTGTTACCTGGACGGACTGCGGATGTCTCAGCCTCAGTCGTCTCCTTTGTCAAGGCTCTCTCAGCCTTCTTTGCCAGCACCAGGCCATCGAGCCTCCAGACGGGAACCCATTGCGGCCCCACTATGAGCGTATTACGGCTCGCACGGATAAGGCCCACGCTATTGAGCGCCATGCGGAGATCACAAACCGCATATTACGGTTAAACTTCCATTGAAGTTCCCCGTCGAGCCCACGCTAGATGCTAGGCTTAAAGGGTCTGAATTGAACCGACCCAACTGGGTTGATATCCACACATTCTCTGACGCCGCCTAACTACGAAGCGGAAACGGCATCAGCTATATCGGAAGCCTATTGCTCATTTGAAGTGTCTTCAGCCACGCCCTGCCAACCTTGCCTCGCTTGTGGCTCACTCGACCAATCAGGCAAAGTCAATTATAGTCCTGAAGATGATCCCACTATACTGTAGGAGATAGGGATCGAAACGTTCGTCGACTGTTTTGCAGTACTGCTCGTTTCATGATTTATAATTTTCACGGCAGTTACTGTGGGTTTGTGCTTATTCGAAAATTGTTTGCATTGTATTTAATTTAATTGTGGGTTTATATAGCGCTAGAATCAACTCCCGGAGGAGTATCTCTGCGCTTCGACCGCTGGGGAACCCGTCCTGGCTCACCCTGAGAGATGGTCCCTAATGGGTATCTCTAAGGTGCGACCAAGCATCCCCGGCGGTCTGGGGGGCCATTGTGAAGATGAGGCAAGCTAATGCCCAGAGTTGCCGAGTGTGGTCCCTGACTGGAGTAGGCTCCGAGGCGAGAATTATCGAGCCCGCTGACCCTGGTCCACGACCCTGCCGCGTCGGGAATCGAACCCTGGTCCCGGGCCGTCCTCTGCTTACGGGTCTGCCGCCTCTAACCAGTGAGCCACACCACTCCACCCTGCTCTCCTTGTTTGCCTGTAAACTCTTTTTCTTTTTCCCTTGTATTGTTTTCTTCTGACTAGGTACAGGCTTGTGCCCAGTTACCAATGTGCGACTTGTCTCGCCCTATGCTGCCTATACTAAAAATTGCTTTCCAAATAAACGCTTCTAGGTCCGGCTGGACATTGAAGAAGAAAAACACAGCCTTTATCTCGAGCCTGTGTAAATTATTTCTCTAAGTATTACTTAAAAACCTAGGACCTTTGTTAAATAAAAATAAATTCTTTGCCACCATGGCCAGTTTCTTTTTCTCCATCCTGAATCTGACCAACTTCAGCCTGAATTCCCTCTCCTCCATCCTCTCTGCCGGGCCCTCTGAAGATAAGCTACTGAAATAGACACTGCTCCCTGCCCTGGCAGGGGGCTCCACTTCACTGGCCAAGTCAACCCTCTCAGCTGCAGGCTGGACCTGACGGAGAACCACTCTTTGACCTTCCATCACTTCATCCCGGATGTATGATGTAACAACGCGATCATTTAGATCGCGGTAAATTACATCGCTGTTTTTACAACGCAAGTCCTTACAACGACTTGCACTGTAGGGCGCTGGACTTAGGTATAGTATGATTTATTATTTCAACTCCAGCCTATGTACAGTAGAGAAGGTGTTGGAATAGTAAATTACACTATTCCTTAGTCTAGAGCGCCCTCCAGTGCAAGTCGTGGTAACGACTTGCATTGTAAAAGCAGCAATCTAAATGTACTGCAGTGTTTTGACTGCATTGTTAAGGTCGCTTCCCCTTCATCCCCTTCTCTGGTTTCAATCACTGACTGATGCGCTTCCGCTCAAGTCCACAACGCCTTTTGCAACTCCACATTCTTGGTGGTGCTCTTTGCAGGAAGTCCCCTCTCCTTGTAGAACTTCTTGAGCTGGGCCATGGTGTAGGCATCCAAGTCGACCAGCTCATATTCAATCCTTGCGGGTGTGGTTTCACTCACAACAGTCAGGGGAAGCATTGGAATGAAGAAAAAGAAGCAAATCAAGGAGTATTTAAACTCTAATGGGTCTTACATGTAGGTAGAAGTGTATACCAAATCACTGTATGGCACTGCACAAATACAAGTTCTGATCCTCAACACTAATCACCAACGTGCAAAACTGGGTAATTAGTTGACTGAGGTGTGAGCCCTGGTCAAGCAGCAACCACAATCCTAGTCAGGGTAAAGCACAAGCAAACCCTAAATTAACCCTCCACCCCGTGGTACGTTGGCACGGAGCAGTCAAGCTTAACTTAGAGGCAATGTGTAAAATATTTGTGAAACCCTTCAAACAGTAAAACAGTGAAAACACTACACAAAAAGATCCTACATCAGGTTAGAACAATAGAGCTGAATTTAATGAATATGAGACCAAAATGACAAAAGTCCAATCAGTATAAACAGAGTAATTCATTTTTAAAGAATAAAGTGTGAAATAGCTTCTAAAAGCATGAAGCACCAACTTTGTCTATCTGGGCATGCGAGACTGGGTCAAATTCAAAAGTTCAGGCTGACCACAATGGAGCACAGGTCAGATACAGTTCCAGATTAGTCCTGCTGAGGTTCTACCTTCTCCTGTTTTGTGCCAAGAGTCCTGTTCGCATTTGAGAGGGTCGCATTGAGCAAAAAGAGAGGTGGTTGTCGGCATGTCGCAAAGAGCATGCCAGGTGTCGCGGACATGCGCACTGGTGATTCACGTTAGCGGTATCCTGTGAGTGGTCGATGCTGCGGTGCGAAGACACTGGCTGGGGGCAGCTCACTCTGATTTACGGTGTGAGCAGCACAGGTCCGATGTGGACGGGCCCATTCGCTGTCACAAAGTGCCTAAATGCTTGATTTAGCCATACCAAGGGCCTAGGACCTCAGGAGCATCACTAGGGGGTCAGGGAGTCGCAGCAGCTGGGTCCAGGAGCCGGTTGGAGATCCATTTGTGCCCCTTGGGCTCAGATCGGGAAGCCAGCAGACTTGCCCTTTGAGTCTAGGATCCTGAGATCAACACGACGTTTTAGGTCCAGTTCTTCTACCCCAGGCAAGAGGGCAACAAGTCAACACAACATGGCAGCAGTTCCTTTAGAGCACAAGACCAGCAGAGAGGCAGTCCTTGTAGCAGCTCAACAGTACTTCTTCCTGGCTGAGTATCCCCAGGTCCAGAAGTGTACTGAAGAGTTGCTGTCTGAGGTTCAGTATTTATGCAAAGTAGTGCCTTTGAAGTGGGGGGGAAGCATCTAGAAGCATGTCGTTGAAGTACACAGATGCCCTGCCTTCCTGACCCTGGCTCCAGACTAACTACAGGGGTATGCAGCCCTTTGTGTGTAGAGAGGACTCAGCCTATTCAAGTGTAAGAGAGGCTGGGCCCAGCCCCTCCCTCCCATCCTGTCAGTGATAGCCCTCTCAGGCACACCTAAGCTCCCATTGTGTACGTCTGTCTAGGAGGAATATACAACGCCCAACTGTCACCCACACCAAGTAATGTGGCCCAGATACAGGCTGCAGGCACCAAATAGCTAAGGCAAGAAAATGCCAAGTTTCTAAAAGTACTGATTAGGACGATTAGGCCTTTTCTATCAGCTAGGTTAGACCACCATTTAAATTGAATAACAAAATACCTAAGCTGATAATTATTTACACACAATATTTGTATCTGTGAGCAAGTATGTTAATTTAACTTGACCTTTTTCTTATTTTCTGTTCATGTTTTTTAACATTAGTTTTCATTATTACATTATTCATAAATGCTTTCCATATTTGTCTGACAACAGTATCAAAACAATGTTCAACAGCTTTTTTCACAATGTTTAACAAGATATACTCTTTCTAAATTAAATCAAAATAGCAAAACATTACAGTAAATCAAAAAAACAATGGCATTAGCCAAGTAAATAGTGCATTGCATTCTGGAGTATTCTATTTTGCTTTTTGCTCTAGATAGAGTAAACTTCTAGTAGTTGCACACTTAAAGGATTCATCTGAAAAAACTCAGCCACCTATTCCTTTTTAGAGTTACCTAAGTTTGATCACTATTTAGTCTAGAAGGAGCAGAGATGAATGAAGCTTTTGTTTTGGAAAGTTTAAATTTGGGTTTTTTAAACATTGAAATTAACCAGTTTTAAGTAACTGAGCTAACTATAACTTCCACCACTGTCATGCACTGCTTAAGACCTCAAATATTAAATCACTCATGACATGTTAGATACCATCATTAATATTACTGGTGACTTCTCAAATGACATATTTGATGACATCACTAATTACATCAATTATAGTGCCATAGTCCTATAAAGTATAGAGTTACTTGAGTGTACACATGTAAGCTGTATACATGGAAATAGCATAAGCCCTGGAGACAAGTGCAATTGTGCATTTTAACGCCTTCACCGTGGCGGAATGTGGGCGGTCTAAATTTGGGCGGGGCTGCGACGGCCATTGGCCGTTCGCAGCACCAGGGAGGGAGTGCTCCCGTCAGCCACGGGAGGGGTTAAAGGTATACGATGCACATTTATAAATCACTAAAGATTAGATTGAAAGGAATACTTCATATTAAACAATGATAAGGCCGAAAGCACATGATGTTGGTTGTAAAGTTATGATTGAAGGTAAGTTGTGGCTTAAAGGCAAAACCTGTTCCAAAATATAAGTGAGAAAGGCTTTAGCCACTGTTGACAATAGGTTATTCACCACTAGTTATCTTGCCATGTGCTCATGTTAAATAGTTGCAAATAGTTGTATACACAAATTCTGTGTAGCAAGGACATTCATAAGTTGTGGATATTCCTTTCCAAGACATCTCTGAAGATGTTGAATGATGTATTGCAGATTGTAGAATAATATAGAATGGAGGGAAGTCCCACTTAGAAGTGGGCTGTCTCACACTGTTGTAGTAAGCATGGCCTTAAGTTTATATGACACTGTGCCCATCTGCATATAGTATTTTTCTAAATGTGGAGGGTTGTCCATTGGTCCTCATAGAAGGTAACTTTCCAATTTTAAATGTATACCTGTAACGCTCTTGACTTAAAACTGCAGGTCTGTGAAGTCTTTAAGTGGGGAATCCCATTAGGCTGAATAGAAAATTGGCCACAGGTGTAGCGTGTTGAAGTATATCAAGCCAGCACACCCTATAGGATGATATCATCAGTGATGCCATCAATTATGTCATTTAAGATGTCATCAGTGGTGTCACCAATTATGTCATTTAACACGGCATGAGTGGTGTAATGTGAGGTCATAAGCAGAGCATGCTGGATGAAATTAATGGTTACCTAAATGAACTAAAACTGGTGATTTTTGGTGGTGTATTTAGTTTTAAAAAAAAGAGTTTGTGTTACTTTAACACCTAATAACCTACAACATTACCTGTGTGCTTTTTCAGTGAATTTCTAGTTTTTTATTAGCATATGGTAGAATCGTATTACCATACATAAGTATTATGTCACTTTAATGCATTAGTGCAATGAGCCACAAGACCCAGCTATTCACTTGTGTGAATATTAGAAACCAGGAGTGCCACTCTCTTCACTGCATCCACTTAACATTGCACTTGTTACATTTCAATCCAGACTGCATAGTTCCTCCACAAATGTTATAGTACTCGGCGTGTTTTAAATAATGCTTCTGCAAAGACTCTTGTTGACAAATATATCCTGGTGGGTGGGCCAGCTTATTTTTATTGAAAACAAGTCCCTTAGAACATTAGACACATTTGTTTCCAAAAGATGAGCAACACATGTTTACAATATTAAATAAGCTCTTAAAAGAAGTTCTAGGAAAACAATTAATAATATAGCATAAACTGAAAACATCAGACTAATGCAGGGAGAGATCCTCCCTTTCCATTTTGAAAAAAATATCTTTCATGGATAGACCAACAGAGAACAGTGGTTCCTTCCCTTGAATCATTGTTCCAAGGTGTACAAAGCGCACAGTGCAAATCTGTAACAACTTTAATATGACTCTGGCAGGTTGCCGATTTATGTAAAGTAAATAACAAACATGATATCAGTGTAGGTCATAAACCTTGTTTTGACAAAAAAAACACCTTTGGTGGCACATTTTTGGCAGTGAGAAATGTAGAGTCAGTGCACAGCATGAACATAAAACAGAAATCATTGCAAACTCACCCTCACAAGATGCAGTCACCTGATTGTGACACCCCTATTAAGGTTTTCCAAAGAAGGAGCTCATGCGCTATGGGCCTTATTAGGTATTACTTATTAAGTTGCCCATGATTTGGTGGAGTTATATGGTATAAAACTTCTGTGCCACATGCACCTTCAGGATTTTGGATGAATATGGCAGTAGGGAAATAGGACAATAATTTTTCAACACTATTGGCTCGTCGCCTTGCTTTTTAGGTCTCACCTACGCAGCACACATGCGCTGAATAGGAGAACTTTAGCCATCGTTTATCTCTTTTTCAAAGCACATACTCGTGCTTGTGGTGGCATACAGCTTGTGGGAGTGCGCAGCGGTGCGCCACAAGCTCAAGTATGTGCTTTGAAAAAGAGGAGACTGCGCGCACACGCGCACACCACTCCCGGGCTGACCTCCTGCACCCCTGTCTCTCACGCGCATTCCTTGTTTTTTTTACTTTCATTTTTGCCACCGCTACACTGCATTCCTCACTTTCACTTTTGCTGCCGCTCCCCTTTCACGTGCATTCCTTGTTTTTTTTTTAACATTCACTTTTGCTGCTGCTACACTGCATTCCTCACTTTCACTTTTGCCGCCGCTCCCCTTTCCTCGTCGGTTGTTACTGCCTGTCTTAATCCTTTAGCAGATCCCGACACCCTCTTCTTCTGAAAGCAGAGCATTTTATTCTTTTACTCCCACCACCTTTCCCTGTTTTTGCTTACTATTTTGTCCTAAACGCTTCTTGTGGTTAAGTAGCGCTACACCGTCTTGTTCATAACCAGTTTATAATGCAGAGTCAGTTATTTGCAAACTGTTTTCTCTTTTTGAGAATGTTTCTCTCTGCATTCTCTAAATCTCCTCTTTTTTTATCCCACCTTTTACCAAACCTTGGTTGCTTTTTTCACTCATAATTTTTTCTCCCTCATCTTCTCATCAACCAAAGATATTACCTGATCAGAAATGTTACACCTCCTCCTTGTCTTATGTAATGGGAAATTCAGCCTAGAACTGAACTATGTGTGGTGCACTTGTAAGAGCAAAAGCTGTGTCCGCGTGTGAGTTGAATTGTGTGGATTCAGTTTAGCTATCTGCTGCACATCAGATAGTAAACTGCTGCGAAAGTGTGGACAATATTTAGAGCTGATGATGGTGTACTGTTGTTCTTTTATGAGGTTTCTTTACACCACTTTCCTGCCATTTCCTTCCCTGCAAACAGGCAAGCAGTGCATGCAATACAGATAGGAGCAGGAAAAATGTTCATCAAAATGACACATTTTGATCATTTAATATTCTATACCCAGGGATTTTGGGGTATTTTTGGCTCTCTTTACAGAATAAACGAGCACTGGCAAAGCCAACATGTCAGGCTGGTAAAACTTGTGAAGTTTTATTTACGAACATATGCAATAGGTAATATATGCAAAAGTAATAAAAAGTACAAATGCTGCAGTCTAACATTTTTGTGTTTTAAGAAAAAAAACGAGCGATCGCAAAAAATGAATTCAAAACTAGCATGAAATAAAAGCAGAAATAAAAGCATGAATTGGATGACCAGCCTTTGGACTGAAGCTGACTTCTTTTTAAGGAACAAAATGCCACCACTCACTTTAAAAAGAAATATTAGCTGTAGTTGACTGATATGTATACCCATGCTGTAAGCCATGGTGGGTGGAAGCAACACCAACAAGCATTGGCATAGCCAATAGGTCTCGCCTTTAGGACCTTATAAGTGTTTAGCTATGCAACAGTTCATATTGTTGCTGGATAAGAAAACATTTATAAGGTCCCAAAGGCAAGACCTATTGGCTATGCCAATGCTTGTTTAATAATGGGATGACCCTCACATTTTTTAGGCTTTAGGTACTAGTCTTAGTGTTAAGAACTTATTTAAAACATTCAATAGTGCAGTCATGATCATCGATGCTATGGATTGAATGATTTCTGGCTGTCCATATGGGAGCCTAATTCAGCTGCGGCTCCTCCGTTAAAGCAGGCGAACGTCGCCTCACTGCTCTCTGAGCAGTGCAAAAATGAAAAATAAAATGAAAATAACACAATGTTATTATCATGCTATTTTTCAGTACGGATCCAGGGCAGGGTTGTGTTATCCTGAAGGACAGCAGCAGCCATCAGGGAGAAGTGGTGGGCACCAAAAGTGTGCATGACGATTTGGCCAGCCGTCTTAGGACGGCCAAACTATAATGAGCACTTAGCATTTCTCCACCCAGCTGTGTTGCACAGCCAGGTAGAGAACTGTCCCAAGCTCCCAGGCCGCTCAGATCAATCACAGTGCTGCTGTCATGCTGGTAATACTGTTACTATTATTTGATTTACTCAGCATTCCGTCCATCAATTATTGCTGTAGCCCTTTTTGCCCTAAGAGGGCTGGGTATGCCCAGACGTGGGTCACATGCTTGTTGTGCCACTGGATTCAAGCTAGCCTGGGTGAAACCCCAAAACCGGTCCCAGGATGCTTGTTTCAGGTAGAGTGAAGATCTGACTTGGCAGTTCGAGCTGGATTGTACCCATGAGGAGCAGGGTCAAGACTGATTTGCATATGGCTGGGTCCAAACTGGGGTGGTGTAGTGAGCAAAAGAATAATGGATTTAACCCGTATCTCTTGACTTGGGATGAATGTTTGATTTGCTTAGCATTCCGTCCATCATTTGTTGCTGTAGCACTGTTTGCCCTAAGTGGGATGGGTGCCACTGGATTCAAGCTAGCCTGGCTGATGAGGGGTGAAACCCCAAAACCAGTTCCAGGATGATTGTTTCCAGTCGAGTGAGGACCCTGCTTAGCAGTACAGGCTGGACTGTTTCCATGAGGAGGAGGGTCAAGACTGATTTGCATAAGACTGGGTCCGAACTGGGTGTGTAGTGAGCAAAAGAACTATGGATTTAACCCAGATCTCTTGACTTGGGGTGAATGTTTGATTTACTCAGCATTCTGTCATCATTTGTTGTTGTAGGACTTTTCGCCCTAAGTGGGATAGTTATGCCTGGACGTGGGTCCTATGCTCTCTGTGCCACTGGATGCAAGCTAGCCTGGCTGATAAAGGGCAAAACCCCCAAACCAGACCCAAGATGCTTGTTTCCAGTCCTTTGAGGACCTTGTTGGGCAGTTCAGGCTGGACTGTTCCCGTGAGCAGCAGGGTCAAGACTGAGTTGCAGTGTGGGTACACACTAGCTAGTGAAACCAGGCACTTTACAAGCTCATTTATTTATTTACATATGGCTGAGTCCAAACTGGGATGGCGTAGTGAGCAAAATAACAATGGATTCAACCCAGATCTCTTAACTGGGATTGAATGATTGATTTACTCAGCATTCCATGCGTCATTTATTGCTGTAGCATGGTAATACTATTTTCAGCATGACAGCAGCATCGTGATTGGCTTGGGGAGTCTGGGAGCCTGTGTGCTGCGGAGGAGCAGAAGAGGACAGAGGAAAGACGGCTGCCGCATGTGTCATCTTTTCTTTTTTTTCGGTCCCCTTCCATTCCACCACTTCTGTTCAGCAGCAGCCACCACTGGCCTGATTAAACCTTGTCCATCAATTCTAATAGCTGGCTCTCTTCCAGATGACTGAAAGGAGAGGCAATGGGGGTTTCGGTCTTCTACTAGAGGTTGCAAGTCTAAGGAGTTCCTGATAATACTCTCTTTTATCAGCTCGATTTTATTTACAAAAAAACATATAAAGAAGCTCAACAATCTTCAGATAGCTATAAACTTTGGTTGACTCTTTAATATGAAGATGATTCAATCAGTATTTTAAATGTTTCCTTCTCTTTATTGGCCACTTGCTTTATTTTACATGATTAGTATGATTATTTCATCCTGACTAGTGATTGCTTTTATTCTAGCAAGCTTGGAATTGTTTATATTTTCTTCACTGGAGTCTTTACGCCACTTTTGCTCTAGGTGATTGTGTTTTGCTTCTTTTGCCTTGGAGGTAATCTATGGTGAATGCTTAGTATGAATAATTACTCTGCATTTTTATGTTTCAATCATTTCTATTGACATTTTGCATATAATAGGCACACAAACAGTACCTTCATAAATAAAAATCCCAAAAAGATTGTCCAATACCCTGCCACACATGCCCCACACTAAATCAATCTCACACTAAAGTATCATATCCTACACACCAGTATCTACTGTATGAATTGTGCTAAAGCGAGGCAATAGTGTTGAGTCAAGGAAGCCCCCTGCTCAGAGTCTCTGTGGGCATGTCTTTCCCCAAAATTCAGAGTTCAGGTAGACAAGAATTGGGTCCCATAGTTTATGAAAGAGCTGCAATTCATCCACCAGGTTGTAGTTGAACCTTTCATGGCCCAGCAGATGCCACAGCTTGTGAAGCCAAAGAACATATGTGGCGGTGGTGGATTTCTCCCAAAGTGAAAGGAATGTGCGTTTGGGGGCTAGGAAAAAGTGGGAGATAGGTTTGACTGCTGTGGAATGGAGTGGGTCAAATCCCTCCACAGGTTTTCCTGAGATGGTAAAGTCTGGGATTTTGTCTAGGTCTTGGAAAATTACTGAGAAGACGGCATCCCAAAGGCGTCAAGGTGGGGACATGATTATAAGATGTATATGAGGGTGCCAATACCACCACATCCTCAGCAGCATGATTCTGAGTCAGCGGTATTGACGACATGCAAGAGGTGGGGGTTGAGGTGCCAATTAAATAAGATTTTGTAAAAGATCGCCCTACCCTGGACTTGGTGGGCAAAGTCAGTGATGCAGTGGAACACTTCATACCATTGTTTAGCATCTAGGGTGATCTATAGGTCCTTCTCCCAGGATAATTGGAATGACGTTTTGGTTACTGTCGTCCATGTATTACGTAGGCTATAGATATTGGAGATCATGTGTTTGAAGGAGGTGAGGCACTGGAGGAACTTCTCAAAAGAGATGACTGCCCTTTTCACCTGCCTATTGATGCTGGTGTCTGGGACCCAATGGAAAATCTGGAAGTACTGAAAATAATCAGTCTCTGGCATCCAGTATTTCATTTTGAGCCTCTCAAAAGTTCTCATTCAGTCTTCCATGAAAAAGTACCAAAGCTGAAAACTACTCTTCTCTCTCCAGATCTGAAAGCTTCACTGCACGAGTCCTGGACCGAACTCAGTGTTGCCTAGGATGGATGTGAGTGGGGCGGGAAAATATGCTAGCCCCTGGTTGGTTGCAAAGGAGTCCCAGGCCACTAAATTGGCTTTAGTAACTGAGGAGGTGTACAGAAGTCTGCCTCTCATGGCCTTGGGAACCAACAGGACTTCACCCAGTGGTCTGGTTACGAGGTTCTGGTCAATGAAGTACCGGAGTATGCCAGTTTCCTGTTTGACTCATTTGATCAGATAGTGCAGCTGGGATGCCTCCTAGCTCCTCTTCTGGGTGGTGTCAGGTGCATGTCTCAAAGGCCAGTCTGGGATGATTCCCTTCTCAAATGTACAACATGTAAGCGGTCTGAAGACGGGTGATATCTTTTTTGGGGATGATTAAAGGCATATAGAATTATGTATAGGATGCAAGGGAGTAAGATAATCTTAAGGGATGCTATGCACCCAACCCACAAGAGTAAATGGTTCCTCCAGGCTGACAATAATGTTTTAGCCTGCCATAGGGGTGCTTCGAAGTTGAGCTTCACACAGGCAGAGAGGGTGGCTGTCAAATGGAAGCCCAGGTATCTAAAAGAGTTTGCCGTCTATTGGAACGGAGTTCGTACAGTTAAGGATTCCACTAGTGGGCTCCTCCCCACTAGAATCAGGCCCTTTGATTTTGTCATGTTCATTTACAGGCCCCCAGCTGCCTAGAACTCCTATAGGATGGGAATCAGGGCTTGGAGCGAGCACCACAGCTATGTGAGAGAAAGTAGGATGCCATTGGCAAAGGAGGAAACATGAAGGAATCCCTGCAAAATGAAATTCCAGGGATCTGTGGGTTGTTTCTGATGCTCTGGAGGTAGTTCGGGCTGGACTGTTCCCATGAGGCACAGGGTCAGACTGATTTTCATATGGCCATGTCTGAACTGGGGTGGCAGAGTGGGCTAAAGAACGGTGATGGATTAAACCCAGATCTTTTGACTGGGTGTGAGTGTTTGATTGGTTCAGATGCTCCGTCCATCACCACCCCTTTTGTACTGCTTTGTTCGCCATAAGTTGGCAGGGTATGCTCAGACGTGAGTCCCTTGCTCACTTTGCCACTGGATTCAAGCAAGCCTGGCTGAAGACGGCTGAAATGCCAGAAACCGGTCCTAGGAAGCTTGTTTCGGTCCAGGGAAGGCATGTCTTGGCAGTTCGGGCTGGACTGTTCCCATGAGGCACAGGGTCAGACTGATTTGCATATGGCCATGTCTGAACTGGGGTGGCAGAGTGGGCTAAAGAACGGTGATGGTTTAAACCCAGATCTTTTGACTGAGTGTGAGTGTTTGATTGGTTCAGATTCTCCGTCCATCACCACCCCCTTTTGTACCTCTATGGAGGTAGGGCCCCAAATTTGTCGAACAGAAGGGGGGACAAATGCCAACCCTATCGTGTGCCCCTTTGAATCAGGACAGGGGTTGAGGAATGGCCATTGACTCAACTCAAATTTTGCAACGGAGTTGCAGTAAAGTGTCTAAAGCTACTCTCTCATCCTGTCACCCAGGCCGATATGCATGAGCATCTCAAGAAGCATTCCCCAATTGGCCCTATCAAATGTCTTTTCAGCGTCCAATGACAAGAGAACCCCTGCCTTCCTCTTCTCCCTTGTAATATCAAAGAGGTGTAGGGTAAGTTTAGTTATGTGGCTAGCGATTTGATTAAGTGTAAAGCCTTCTTGATTACTTTGGATTTGATTGGGCATCAATTTTTCAAGGTGGTTAGCTAGGACATTTGGTAGGGGTTTCAAATCAAGATTCAATAGGGATATCGGGTGGTAAGATGGGCAGAGCATAGGATCTTTACTTTGTTTGGGTATCAGTGTGATGGATGCTTACGTTCTCCGTGGGAATGCTCCCAGCTCTGCCATTAAGGTACTTAAGAGATTAGGAAGGACAGGCAGGTAATGTGGGGTAAATTGCTTATAAAAAAAGTTAGGTAAATCCATCTAGTGCTTTGGAGGGTTACAGTTGGTTGATGGCCGTTAGGATTTCAGCCCCTGAGATGGGGCGTCACGGTCTGTAGAAGTATCTGGTGAGAGTGATGGAATTCAAGGATGCCTTTCGACACTCCAAGGTGGTCAAGTTTTCCACAAAGAGGGCTTGGAAGAAGGTCCAAAAGCTTGAAGTTTAACTTCCGTCGATCTGGAGGTGACATCGTCTCTCTTGATTTCACAAACATGCCTGCAGGCCTGATGAGCCCGCAGTTTGTGAGCCAAT
This sequence comes from Lissotriton helveticus, assembly GCF_964261635.1. NCBI lineage: Eukaryota > Metazoa > Chordata > Amphibia > Caudata > Salamandridae > Lissotriton > Lissotriton helveticus. The sequence goes on from NC_136068.1 coordinate 731,445,390, forward strand.
ACGTGCCAAATTTGTTGCCCCCTATGTGGAAACATGCTCTCACATGGACTAGTATATTGTTATCACGCTCTAGAGTACGCAGTTGACCCTGTAATGCCAAAACCCTTTCTTAGAAGGAGATTGTGTTGCAGTTGGAGGATCACCACTTCTGCAAATAGTTGAGATCTAGTCTCAAGATGTGCATGCATTTGAGCCTATCAGCCTCTTGGTAGAAGTGCCCTCGAAAACTCCCTTAAGGCATCCCAAACTAAGCACTTGTCAATACCCTTGCATCATTGTGGACCAGATAGCCAGTGAGTGTCTCCTGAATCACTTTCACCACCACCAGGTCTCGGAGGAGGGAGTTGTTAAGAAACCATCTCCCCCATTGTAGTCTTATCACCCCCCTACAAGCAGATGTTCAGTGAGACTGTGACATGGTTCGAAAGAGTTTGGGGATGCTGGTCAGCATCCAGTACGCTGTATTCAAAAAAAGGGGTTGCTATAGGTATATGCACGGTATGCTGCTGAGTAGAGAGTGTCACATGCATCTAGGAGCCTCAGATTGGTGAGCCAAGCTTGCCTCTCTGCCGACAATTCCTCACTCCTACTGTTGCGCTAATGCAACTGACCCTGAGAGGAACAAAGAATGATATTGAAGTCACCTCCATTTATGAGGGAGCCTTCCAAGAAAGCTACAATCGTTCAGAGTGTTGGGCATGTAGACAGACACCAGACATATAGGGCTGTCCTCAGAGAGGCTGTTAACTGCTACCCACCAGCCCGCCCCACCTGATTTACGGTTGTGTTCAATAAAGTAGGATTGCAGTGCCTGCCATCTTAGTGCACAAGGAAGCATGGTGTTGACACTGACCTCAATGAAACGGGAATGGCTCAAAATTACCTTACACGAGGCTATGATGACTGAATATTTGCGGGCCAATATAGCCCCTAATAGACTAATTGTCAGCAACTTCCAGCGCTTATTTTTGGAGGATGCTGTTTTAAAAAAAGAGTGGTCCCTAGTGGCATTGAAGTGCACTAGGGACTGGCTTATCCTAATTATAAACACAGCAAAAAGCATAACTGACACCCTTCTAGTCAGAATACAGATAGCAGAAGGTGTCGTGTAGACAGCAATCCAAGTCACTGCATTTAAGTCCAAACTTTTAGAGATCAATATTGAGATCGCCGAAAATAAAGAGTTTCTGACTAAACAAAAAATCAGTAAACTACAGAAAGATCTCCAGAAATCTGATAACGAAAAGGTCTATACTTATCTGAAAGCTGACTTCACCTCTGCAAAAGCAAGCTACTCCTCTGACGATGGCTCAGAGACCTCTAGGAGGGGATCCTCCTCTAATAGTGACTCTAGCTCTGGTAGTTAGGGCAACAATAATTCCAGACGCGTCCAATGTACCCTAACTACAATATGCCACACTACCACGGACCACCCCTTTGGCAATTCCTTGAGTATCCACGAGGACCACCACAATTCTTCCCAGTCAATAACCCTCCTTTTTTAGGCAGAGGCTGAGGCAGAGGAAGAGGGCGAAGAAGAGGGAATTCAAAGAAGGTGCAATGGCAAGAATGAACACATAACTTAGTAGAGACGCAGAGCAAGACCAGGGGGGAGAAAAACTAATAGTTAACCTCTCCCCAAGGATTCTAACCGACTCTGAGAAAAGAGTCCTACAGAAAGGCTTAGGATATGTCCCAACTCCTAAAATCGACAAGTTTTGTGACCAATGTGAGATCCATAACTTCTTCTGGAAGATACGTCTCAAAGCGTTCTTCCAGGACAGGCCTTTGCCTTCCTCTGAAGGCACTGGGTTACATAACCCCAAAACTTTCTCAACTAACAGCAGTATGGTACCAAATGAAGTAATAACCTTCAAACAAACGGTACTTAAGGATCTAACAAATGGAACAACCCAGACTCCCTTTCATAATTTATCATCAGCAGAATTGGCAGCAGTCAGATCGCTTGCCGATGATCCCAAAATAACCATTAACCAAGCTGACAAGGGAGGACCCACAGTGATCATATCCACCAGTGATTAGGACAGTGAGTGCCTACAACAACTAAGTAATAACAGGTACTACACACCCATTACTGAGAATCCCACCAAACGGCTGTCCACCTTAATATCAATGATGGTTTTCTCAGCGGAAACTGAAGGCTGGGTCAGCAAAAAAGAGGCAGGCTTCCTTACTACCAAAGATCCTAAGACACCCTACTTCTATACCTTGCCCAAAATTCACAAGGGCACCAGTCCAATCCCAGGGAGACCCAGTGTCTCGGGGATTGTTTCACTCCTTGAACCACTATCAAGGTTTTGCGACCACTTCTTGCAGCCCTTAGTGAAAAAGACGCCATCCTTTCTACTTGACACGGCTGATGTGTTGCACCTGATAGAGGAGGTCCAACGCCCAGAAGAGATCAATCTATTGGTCACCCTGGACGTTGAGGCACTTTATACAAATATTCCCCAATGGACCACCTTGGACATTATTGAGGATGCCCTTAACACCACAGATTTGCACTCACAGACACCAGTCTACATTATTATGGAATGTGCCACCACCTTTGCTCTCACAGAAAACTTCTTTGAGTATAAGAACCAACTTTACCAACAGACCCAGGGGACATCCATGGGCAGCACATTTGCGCCAAGTGTAGCATGCCTGTACATGGCTGCATTTGAAGCAAGGTTCATTTTTAACCCCACGAATCCCTACATGGATAACCTTAAACAATGGAAAAGGTTTATCGATGATATTCTGATCTTCTGGAAGGGGGACAGGTCCAGCTGCAGTGAGTTCTCTAGGTGGATCAATAATTTAAATCCGTACCTCAAATTTACCAACACCATATCGGGGTCCATCGTGTCATTTCATGACCTGAACATTAGAATCTCAGAAGGCCAATTGAATACTACATTGCAAGCCTATTATGAGCAATCAAAACAAAATAACCATTGTGTTCTTTTAACGTTACTGCATGTTTTAATTAAAGACAAAATTGTTCCTCTGTGTTTTTTAATTGTGAAGAATTTGAGTTTGCAATTCAAATTAAACTTGTCCATCAAACTATTATAGCCAGATGTGCTGACTGCATTGTACGATACAGACGTGCCCCTTCCATGAACACCTTCAGGAAGACTCTCATGACCTGGCTCTTCAGCTGAACGGAAGCACGTACCCCCTGCCCCGCCCCACCCCTCAGCAGCTTGAGACCCTCACGGGTGAGTAGTGCGCTTATAATCCCCTGATTGATTGATTGATTGGTTGATAGACTAGATGGTAAGACTTGTAATCGTTGGTGACACAGACAGCTGGTCATTGTGTGACTGAAACTAAAGTACACTGCAAAGAGTTGTTACAGTTGTATGATAGAGGCACACATGGCTAAACCATGCATGCCTCTACCATGCAGCACAAACCACAAATGCGTCTTAACCAGGCATTCATTCACCACGTATGTCTTTACCACACAATTTCATGGTAAAGGCATGAATGGTAAAGGGGTATGCATGGCTAAGGTTGCGACCCCACTCCCCCACTTCCCCACCCTAAGCTACAAACCCTCTACCTGCCTCCCCGCCCTGAGGTCAAAATACCTGACCGCCTCCCATCCCCAAGCTGTCCCTATCCCTTAATATGCACTACCCGACCATCTACCACCCCCCACTCTGTCCCAAAAACTACCCCAACCCCTTCCACTGCCCTTAGGCCTAAATCCCTAATCCCTATTTTAAAATACTACCCAACCGCCCTGAGCCCTAAAAAATCTACTCAGCCCTCCCGTAAGCCATGAAAACTACCACGACTACCCATTCCCCTCCCCCTGCCCTGAGGCATAAAACCCTGTCCCTTAACATACACTACCTCAACCCCGTCCCACCCCGCGCTGTCCCTAAAACTAGTGGAACCCCTACAACTTCCCTTAGGCCTAATACCCTAACCCCTAATTTAAAAAAACTACCCTGACCTTCCCCAACCCTGAAAACTATCCCTGACCCGGTCCAGGGAAGGCATGGCTTGGCAGTTCGGGCTGGACTGTTCCCATGAGGCACAGGGTCAGACTGATTTGCATATAGCCATGTCTGAACTGGGGTGGCAGAGTGGGCTAAAGAAGGTGATGGATTAAACCCAGATCTTTTGACTGGGTGTGAGTGTTTGATTGGTTCAGATGCTCCGTCCAACACCACCCCCTTTTGTACCAAAATAATACAAGGCCGAAGCAATCCAAATCCTCAATGGGTAAAAGTTTATTGATTGTTTCTAAAGCATCTCCATTCTGATTCTTCTCAGAACTAAGTTTGGTAACAGTAATACGGGAGTTAAACAGTATACACAAGCTCCCCTCCGTTAACAGCACGGATCTCAAATAGTATCAAGGCAGTCTCCCAAGGAAATCTATTCTCGGGAAGAGAACAGCGCCTTGAACCAAATTAACTCCTACTTGGAGTCGGGAAAATGCAGGCTTAATTCTTCTGCTCACCCGCATGAACCAGAAAGTGGTTCATCCAACGGGAAAGCAGAGAAGTCAGGAAACGTCTTCCCCGCAAGAACCAGGAAGATGGTTCAAGCAACGGGAAAGCCGTTAAATAATAAGAGGGTCTATGAATCTTGCCGCTTCCGCTGGGCCAAGTGATGAAATTGGAACACAGGAAAATATCAGGAAACGCGGTGCTTTAGCACCCTTACCAGACCTCATGGACTCACAGACTCACGGACTCGGCTCAGCAGAATGAGTATCCGGCATCTGCTGTTCACCAAAGGAAGAAGAAATACGCCCAACCAGGAGCGCGATGACGTCATAGACGTGTGTGTCGCAGAGACTCATGGGAGTTGTAGTCTCTTGCATGATCGCCTCGTCAGTGTCGTCCTCGATGGTTTCTGACATCTACAGATACAATAAATTTAAATGCACTTTGTGATCTCAGGCACACTTTCTCCATTGTTAACCAAGGCAAATGTTTAGAAAACTTTAGACTTTAACAGAAGACTAGACCCGCTTGCCTTGAACCTAGGACCCCAGAACTGACTCAAAGAGTCAGTTGGCTGACCTCCTGTTTGAGCTATAGGGATAAAACAAGCTTCCAGAGACATTACCTGCTTTACAGCTGACCATAACCAACTGGACCTGACCTGGTCCTCTCTAAAGACCTCTGTGGAAGTGAGACCAAACCTCCAAGCGTTAGCCTCAAGGTCCTGGACCCTTGGCTGGTGTCAGAGTGCCCTGCTCACAGCCTAACATAAGGCTTCGCGGGACTCAACGCCGAGCGATGCCGAGCAGCAGCCAATTGACGGCCTTGCCATCTGCGATGCCTAGCAGCACCTGATTCATAGCCCCACTCACTATGACACTGGCAACACTCAATCAATGGCTTCACCAACTCCAATGTCAAGCGGCACCAGATCAACAGCTTCACCAATTTTGATGCTGAGCAGCACCAGATCACTGACTTCTCTGACTTTCATGCTGAATCCCACTGAGCAGCCACAGAGGTACTCCAAGACCTCGAGCAGCGAGTCCCCATCTATGCCAAGCCCCTCTTCAGGCCCTACTGCTACCCGACTCTGCTGGAGACCTTCGACCTCCACACCAACAGTAATTCTTCCACAGACACAAACCTGGTTCCTGCATCTGACCCACTGATCCATCACATTCAGCACAAACTTTAAGCTTTGACACAATCAAATGCACCCATATACCCACGGTTGGTGCTTGGCGCTTCTTGGTGCTATTATTATCTACAGCTTTAAAAAATCATATCTCCAGTTCTGCTGAATGGATGTTTCCCATTTTTGTGTCATTTTGTTTATCAAAATATCCTCTTTTTTCTGTGTAGGTATTGCTCTTGTATTATGTTTCATTTTTCCCTGTTTGAGTGCTGCATACACACTTTACACATTGCCTCTAAATTAAGCCTGACTGCTTTGTGCCATGTTACCAGAAGGATAAGCACAAGTTTATTTAGTGATGTTTGTGGTACACCCTGACAAGGATTGTGATGATCATTTGAGGTGGATTTTCACACCCCTCCACTAATAACCCAATTTCATACAGCTCCCATATACATTTCATACATGTGTACTGCAGGTAGTAATATGAGATCCTATTGCCAAAGTGAAAAGTGCAAAGTAGAGCATTGCATTAAAAAAATGCTGAGGTTCTGTGGAAATGCATAAAATAACCAAACTGACCAAAATTATGCTATTTGTACATGGAAACAGATATCTGTTACGTGAAGCACTCATTTTTTTCATAGTACTAGTGAGTCTCCTACAAAATGTCTTCTCCCCACTCGACAAGGCACGTATTTTTGCAACCAAGAACGTATTCAACTTGCCCAGACAAACAACCACCACTCCCTTTTGTCGTGAATCTAGGTGGCTGTCAACTAAAACAGAGCCCTATGCAAGTAGGAGTCAACCAAAATGCTTTAAAGTATTCTCCTGCGCTACTTCCCTGATGTCATCACACATTCCCTAGGAAGTTGCAATCTGCGAACCAGAAATTGCTTGCCAAAGCAAAACAGCCAGATTATTTTGACTCCATCGTCTAGGCCCCCCTTACAGTAAGGCACATTTCCTGATGTCCTAGCCTGTCAAACACTTGACATGCTTAAAAGTAGTCTAAATAGCCATTACATGAGATTGGAGAGATAAAATGCCAAAAGATGTATAACATTTAAACTGTATATAAAGTCTGTTGTGAAGCCATAATAAAGAAATTGTCTATGCTGTAGAGTTTTTCTGTATTTGTCCTGCTGATCACTTTCCATAAATATCTTTGTACAATGCCTCAGGCATCTACTTTTGCTTTTGGTACCTGCAATGGCCTAATTACTTGGTGTATACAATGTATAATGTCCTTAAACATGGTATTTCAGCTTCAAATGTCAGACCACTTACGTCATATAAACGCATAAATAATCCCTCGTGGTATTAAAACATTTGTTGAAAAGAATAGGGACTTGGGTAAAAACAATACAGCCGTCAAGTTCTTTTGAATTGCCTTGTCTTCATTAGGCATATTTTGTTTATGTAGGGTACAATTTGTACTAGTTGAGATGATTATGTAGTTATTTTATTAATCACTCCCCTATTGTATTTTTTATTCTCCATGTGTAAGGACAAATTATTAGCTCTGGTCATGCCAACTGTCTCATTTTTTGCCTACCTGTGTTTGTTATCACGTACTCTCTTTGGTAGGCAGTCTATTGAAGGGTATGTATTTATGGTTTAGTTCTTTTTATTAAATAATGCAGAAGCAAGTTTGCGTTGAACGGGCTACGCAGAGCCCACTATAGAGACTGATAAGAGCATTGTTATAGCAAAAATCAACAAATATCGATGTATTCCCTCCCACCACCCCAAGAAAAGAGGGAAAAGGAAGAGGAGGAAACCCAGAGAGAACCAACCCCCTCCCTCCCCCGGTCCATGTCTTCTGAGCGGCATCGGACCAATCGGAGTGTCAGTTGTAAGGCCATGAGGCTAGGTCAGCCTAAGTAGAGGAATCTGGTACAGTCAGGCGCAGGAGGCGTAAGTATCTCGGGCAGGACAGTTCCTGTAATTCGGGTGTAAGCAAGGCGAGGAAGGGCAGCCAGAGATAAAGGAGGAGCCCTTCCCAGCTAAAGTAAGAGAGATTTTTTTCCATATCCGGTATGTGCGACAATCACTGGTGCCACCCAGTAAGTGCAGGGATGCGGGGTGTCTTCCAATGAACCAATATGATCTGAATGGCTGTGCCCATCGTTATGGCTATCTGTTTCCCTCACCTAGATTTCAAGGGGCAGGTAAGTGGGTTAGGTACCCCTAATAGGGCATATGCAGGGAATCTAGGAAGTTCAGTATGAAGGTATTTGTGAACATCACCAAGTATTTGCGTCCAGTAAGTCCGGAGGTGTTCGCAATCCCAGAGAAGGTGAACCAGTGTGCCCTTCTTCCCGCACCCTCTCCAACAGTCAGGGCTCAGTTTCGCATCAGGTTGGTGTAGCCTCTCTAGAGTGTAATACCAGTAATAGACCAGCTCAGTGAATGTTTCGGTGAGGCCTACATGTGTTTCTGTGTGGCGTGCGCTATAACATGCACCTTCCCATTCCTCAGGACTAAGACTGCGTTCAAGAACCCTCTCCCAACGTGCACGGCCCGCATGATAAGTGTGAGATATTGATACAAAAGCATCTTGTAGAGGTCCGAGATCAGCTTCTTGTCCGAAGTCCGCGTAATGAGCCACCTTTCATAGTGAGTGAGATGCCGAGACACCTGTGTGTGATTGCCAGGGTACAGAGCCTAATGTCGCATTTGTAAGTAGTGCAATGTTACGATTCTGGGAGGCCATAAGCAGCTCTGAGCTGTGAGAAGGGGATAATTTCCCCTTTAACAAATAAGAGGCCTAAAGCTCGGCATCTGACATCTCACCACAACAAAAAGGACTGTGGACCTATCCCGGGGTTAAAATCCTGGTTATCAAACAGTGATGTATGTGGAGAAGGGAGGTCGTTAGGCCGTGGCATATGTTGGTCCAGTCCCAGATCGCGAGGGGTGTGCGTGTCACCTGTGAAGCGTATAAGTTGGGGGGCGATGGAGCCTCAGAAGGAAGGGAATTTTCATGAGGGAGGTGCCCGCGACTGCACGGTCTTGAAAGAGCCAATGTTTCTCGGATTCAGCCCGGCTCCATTCGACCAAGTGTCAAAGCTGTGCGGCATTATAGTAGAGCATAATGTTCGGGATCCCAAGACCCCCTTCATGGGAGGGAGGAGAAAGTGAACTAACCTTTTCATTCTTAGTTTGCGCCCCTGCTAAATTGAGAGAGTTCCGATTGTACCTTATGTAGCCAACCGGTTGGGGGCAGTAAGGGAAGCGTCTGAAAGAGGTACAGGATTTTGAGGAGAATCGTCATTTTAATAGCCGCAATGCGACCCAGCCACGAAATGTGATAGTGCTTCCATCTCCGCAGCTCGGTTCGTATGTGAGTGTGGAGGCGAGAGTAGTCAGCCGTCCTCATGGCCAATAGAGCCGGAGCCAATTGAATACCTAAGTAAGGGACAACATCGTCCGACCATTGCAGGGAGTGTCGGGCTTGAAGGTTTGCCTGCTCCTGGGGTGACAGAGAGAGGTTCAATGAAGTAGATTTCATCATATTCACCTTAAACCCGGAAGCGTTAGCAAAGACGTCCAGTTCCTCCAAAAATGTCCCTAAGGCTATCCCTGGGTTTGCTAAGGTGACGAGTACATCATTGGCATAGAAATGTATTGTGTGGATGTCACCTCTGAAGAGGACGACAGTGATCTGAGGATGTTCCCTGACTCTCTGTGCCATGGGCTCCATGTATAAGGCGAAGAGCAAAGGTGACAAGGGGCACCCCTGCCTCATTCCCCTACTAATGGGGAATGGGTTGGATATGTGCCCATTGATCCAGACTGTGGCTGTGGGAGATCGGTAGCAGTTAAAAATGTGTGTCCGCATCTTCTCCCCCAGACCGACCTGAGTCGAAACCTGTTCGAGATAGGGCCAGTGGCCCCGATCAAAGGCATTCTCTGCATCTATGGTGAGGAGCATAAAGTCTCCAGGGATGTGGGAGGCTTTCTCTATGAGGTATGTGACACGTTTAGTGTTGTCGCTCGTTTGCCTCTGCAGAATAAATCCAGCCTGATCGGTGTCCACAGGTTTCGGCCTAGAGGGGGCAAGCCGGCCTGCCAAAATTCCAGTATAGAGCTTCAGATTGATGTTCAGAAGCGAAATGGGTCTGTATGACCCGTATTCTGTCTTGCCTTTCCCCCAGCTTAGGGATAACAGCTATCGCCGCTTCCAACATGGAAGAGGGAATTGCCCCAGGAGCGGCAAAAGAGTTAAAAAGCCGAGTGAGCAAGGGAGTAAGCGTTGAGCAAAACTGCTTATAGAAGGCAGCAGTCTAGCCATCGGGCCAGGTGATTTGCCCAGCTTCAGGCAAGCAATGGCTGCTATGACTTCCTCCGGTCTGATCTCCATCTCTATATGGGCTGCCTGTTCTGGCGTCAGGGTGGGAAGCCAAGCCTGTGCTAGGTATGCACCAATATCCACCTTATCCAGACACTGTGCATCATAGAGCTGGGCATACAAATTGCGAAAAACCTCAGCGATAGCGTCGTCGTCTGAGTAGGATAGACCAGCGCAGTCTCTAATCTCCTGCACCCCTTTGCGCTTTTGCACCTCTCTGAGCCTAATCGCGAGTAGTCGCCCACATTTGTCTCCGATAGTATAAAAAGAATGCCGTAAGCGCATCGCGGCACATTCTGCCTTGTCTTGGTCCAGGGCGGCCAATTGTGTCTGAGCCGCTGTTAACTGTCTCCATATGCGGGGAGCCCCAGGTGCGCTGGTGCATCTGCTCTAATTCTCTTACCCGCTGTGTCAGTTCCCCTCTCTTTGTTGTGCATTCCGTGTTGTCTGCGGAAGAGATGGCAATGACTTCTCCCCGGGCCTCCCAACTGGTGGAGAGAGCTGTGTCGGGGCTGTCGTTCTGTAGTAAATAGTCCTCTAGTGCGCGCTGTATCTGGGCAACTGTGTCTGGTTGGTGTAGTAGGGTGTCTCGAAAGTGCCAATGCCTAGTCGGGTGCCGGATCTGAGGGAGAGCCAGTGTGAGTACCACTGGGGCGTGATCGGATAAAGCCGCAGTCAGTATTTCTGTGGATAGCTCGACATCCTGGAGCGCCTTCAACCCAAAAAATAATCTAATCTAGCCTTTGTTTTATGTGCGTTAGAGTAATAGGAGTATTCATGTGTTCTAGGGTGTGAGGTTCTGTGATTCTCGAACCGGACTCCATTTTGTTCGAGTTGTTCGTGACGCCATTTTGTGTTGCTCTCACGTAGGCCTGTGGAGGTAACCGAACGAACAAAGTTGCATGGGCTTCGATGTTCATGTACGCATTAACTAGGCCTTTTCTGACTTGTGAGTAAACTGCAGGACGCTGACCCCGTCACCTGAAACTGACCCTTTGTGAAGCCAATTTCCCTGGCTGATCGTTGTCTGAGATTGCCAATCAATGTTCAGGATATTGTTAACTTTAGTGCCCTTGTACATATCTTATCCTATTCAGCATCTGAACTGTTTCCTTTTCTTATGACTTTTCATTACATGGATAGTGCTTTCAATTATGGGTTTGTCCGACTTGTAGAAATTGAATTTGCGACATTCCTAATAATTAACTTGTGGGTTGGTACAATGTAAATCGAGTTTTTACGATGTGATAATGTGTGGGAAAATGTATTTCATTTGTCAGTATTTGTCGCAGTGGGTGTGCATTTATAATGAGCAAAATGTGGATAAAAAGTGATGTCTTGCTCTACGAAAGTTGAGCAGTCTCCTGAGTTGTACACCGTGTTGTATTGCTGGGATTACTGTTACTAGCTGCAGCTAATACATTTGATCTTTGACGCCATCCAGAAGTATTCCGTGTCTCTGTATACCAAGATAGGTGAATCCGAAGACTTTGGGCGTGCCACTGGCGCCGCTGGGTTCTAAAACCCGGTTCTTCAGTTGGCGCCCAATGTGGGGCCACTTCAGAGGTACCGGTCCAAGCACGAGGATCATGAGGAGCCACGTGAGGAAATTCTGGAGGAAGGCCAACCACTTTATCGACCCCTGTATGTCGACGTGGACCGAAGGTTTTTGCTGCGAGGCCTCCCGCTTTCCGACGGCTACGAAGGACTGCTGCCCTGACTGTCGCCCTGTCTTGGACCCTCGATTGATGATTTGTAGAGCGAGACGATAGACAGTCTTCTGGTGGCGTGACAGATATTTTGGTTAAGTATAAGTGGGTCGCTCCCACGACTTTGTTTTGTTTCTTGGTTTTGATTCGGTTATTGCAATAGTCGAAGCCGAGGGGCTCGTATATTTACGAGTATATCGATAGTTGATAACCTCTTGAAGTTTGAAGCTAGATTAGTGAGCTATAAGATGCCTGGCCTTAGCAAATTTAGGAAATGGTTTAGTTGTGGTTGCAATAGGGATTCCCGATTGGAGGATTCGTGTCCGATACCTCCGGTTGGAACTCCGACTTACGAGCTCTATTCAAAACACGGAGTGGGTCCTATCACCTATAATGAAGTATGGGTTCGCTATAAAGAAAGATGGTGTTTTACGATGGCCCCAACATGGTAGTTTCGAATTAAATATTTTAGATAATTTGGAAGTTGCGTTATTTAAGAAGAAAGCCGGCCGGCAATGTTTGACTCTTTCCGTCTTTGGCATAAGGAAGCCAAACAGCGAGAAATTAAGCAAGCAAAGAGAGATAGGAAAGATAAGAATATGTCAGTACTACAAACTGCTAGGCAGTTTAAGGAAAACGAAGAAGATCGTGCAAGTGACGTCTCAGATAGACAACGTTGCATGGCCATCGATAAATGTTATCCGGCCTTGCCGCCTTCCCTTTCAAAAGTGACTGAAGACTCCTTTGATGTCTCATTTACTAAGATTACCACCCCCTTATGTGCAAGGTGCTACTGCACCTCCATTACCCCCGGTTGTTGCACCCTTTGTTGTTCAGCCCCCTGCTGTTGTTCAGCCACCCGTTGTTGCACAGATGGTTCTCCCTCCTACAGTGCAGCCCCCGCCAGGGACGCCAGCTTTGCTATCAGCTTTGCCTCAAGCTCTTGTACCTTACATTCCTGTATCTCCGACTCCTGCTACTTCTGTCCCTACGCCTTTGTCACCTCAAAACACTCTTTCTCCTGTCCTTATGGCAACTTCTTCTCCTTCTGTTCGACAAAGAATGACTGAGACTGTTGCTGGTCTTTTGTCTCCACTCTTTGGGTCACTGAATATGACCCCTGTTTTGGAACGTAAGCAGAGTCGTAGTCAGTTTCCTGGTCCCGAAGAGCGGGCAGTGTTGGATCTCTTGGCTCGTAGATGGGTTTTAAATGCTTCCAGGTATAATTTACAAGCGGTTATGGATGTTTTCTTACAGTGGGAGCCGCCTAAGCAAAGGTATGTGTTTGATGTAATGTGTACTTTTCTCCATCAGGAATGGGAAGATAATGAGTTGGGTCCTATTCCGCAGGAAGTGCTTGATGTTCAGTCCGAATTTGCTAAAGGGACAATAGTGGAGACTGATGTTGCAGACGCCGTGGAGACGATACTTGTTTTTAGGTCTAGGCTTCCGCCTCAGACATTGTATGAACCTGATTCTTCTGTTAGAAGGAAAGTGAAGCAGTATCCCATGAGAGAGGCTCCCCCTGTATGGAGAGAGGCAGTTGCGGCTAATGCCGCTCATGGTATTGCGGCTGAACCGGCTCATTTTCAGCACGTGTGGGTACATGTTCCTTGGAAAAGAGCAGAGGTCTTGGCTCCTAAGCAGACCTTGCCTGACCCCCGTAAGAATCCTGCTGGTTATTACAAAGAGTTGTCCCAGACAGTTGATGCGTGTGTTATGAATTTAACTGACATAGATATGTTGATGGGTAATGTAGTTCCTCAACCTTTGTGGGCGAAGATCCGTCATGAGGATCATGCGCCAGAATTAGGAGATACATGGGTTAATATTTCTGCTGCAGATGGTCGGCAGGTAGGAGGTGCCAAACCTGAGCCCTTGGTTGCAGAATTACCTGGTAGGATTATTAATTTGATGAAAAACTATGATGCCTCCTTTGCGAGTGAATTGGGATAAGTTAGCAGCATGTAAACAAAAGAAAGACGAGAGTGTGTCTGATTTCTTTACGAGGTTTGAGGAAACGTTTATCGATCATAGTGGTCAGGACATGAGCACTGAAGGTGGTCAACGGTTGTTTGTGGACAAATTTGTCTTTAATTTGCTTCCCGAACTTTCTAATAAGTTAAAGGACTCTGAGAGTTCATGGGCTGTTTCTTCATCGGCCCAGATATTGGCTACTGCACAATATTATGAGAATAGGGATAAAGATGAGAAGGATAAAGTAGAGAAGAAGACTAGAGACCTAAAGACGAAAGTACTTTTGCAGCAAGCTTATCCACCTCGTCTGAATCAGCCTCAGTTTCAGCAACCCCCATAGTTTCAGAGATTGCTACAGAAGCCAGAGTTTTTCGCTCTGCGACTTCCACCAGGACCTAATAAGTGTGCTTATTGCAGAGAAGAAGGTCACTTCAAGAGTAGTTGTCTGATTTTGTTACAGCGTGCGAATGGTGTATTTGGTCAGAGAGGTCGTGGTGGTTTCCAACAAGCTCCTAGGGGTAGGGGACGTGGTGTGTTTCCCCGGAATGAGCGTTCCTTTCCCCCTCAGAATTCTACAAATTGTTTTGATAGACAGAATGTTCCGACTGTTCAGTCTGCCCAGTACTACAATGATGATTATTATGTTGAGAGTGAGAGTGCTGGTTATAATGACAGTTAGGACAGCCATGGGCAAAGAGAGGGAGTAGTGTCAGTTCCAGTAGACCAGAGTGGACCTTATGTTGAAGTGATTACATTAGGTGTGGCAGAAGCTTTTCTTTTGGATACTGGTGCGACAAAGAGTTCTATTATGCACTCTAAACTTCCTGGCGCACCTTTGTCTGGCTTGACCAATGTTTCAGTAGGATTTTCTGGCGCCCCAGTTTGTAACCCCGTTTCTAATCCTTTGCCTCTTTCTCTTGGTCCTTGTGAATTGGAAGCTCCCCTTATTCTAACGACTGGTTGTGGTGGGAATCTGTTGGGTTTGGACTTGCTGAAAAGATTGCACGCGACATTACATTGCTCTCCTTCGGGAGTACATCTTATGATGGGTAAGAAAGTGATTTCCCCGATGTATTTGTCTAAAGATTGTCTTCCACTGGAATTGCGTTCTCTTCCTGATACACTTTGGGCTACGGGTCCCAATGATGTTGGTCTTTTGCAGATTCCACCCTATGTTGTCACCCTTAAGTCAAATGCTAGGCTACCTCGTATTCCTCAATATAAAATATCTAGTGATGGCGAGAGAGCTCTTCTAGCGATTATTTATGATTTGGTTGAGAAGGGTGTAGTTGAAGAAAAGAGAGGTAATGTGTGTAACAGTCCTGTTCTGCCTGTCCTTAAACGTACTGATGCTTCTCAGCCACCTGTGTATCGGTTTGTGATCGATCTTCGAGAAGTTAATAAGATTGTTGTGCCACAGTTTCCTGTTGTCCCGGATATCACTGCTTTGTTGACTCTGAGTCCTGCTTCAGCTGCTTGATTTTCAGTTATTGATTTGAAGAACGCTTTCTTTAGCCTTCCGATCGCTGAGGAAAGTAGAGATATTTTTGGCTTCTCTTTAGGAGGTCACAGCTTCTGGTTCAAAAGTGCTCCTCAAGGTTATTGTAAAAATGTCCCTCCATCTATAGTCAGGCGTTGAAAACTCAGCTTGATGATTTTGTGTTGCTTTCTGGTGCTACTCTTATCCAGTATGTTGATGATCTGCTGGTCGCTGCTGATGACGAAGAGATTTGTAAAGAAGCTACTCTTTCCTTGTTACGACATTTGTCTGACCTTCATCATAAAGTGTCACCTTCAAAGTTACAGTATTACAGACAAGAAGTAACCTATTTAGGTCATCTCTTCTCGAAGGAGGGAAGACGATTGACCCCAGAACGAATTCAAGCGATTGCCCAAATGACTGTGCCATGCACACAGAGAGAAGTGTGTGCCTTTTTAGGTATCACCTCGTATTGTAGACAATGGATCCCAAATTTTTCCTTGTTAGCAAAACCTCTGTTGGCACTGACTCTTAAAGATACTCTGTATTCTCTCCCTTGGTCTGACGAATGTCTGAAAAGTTTTTCTGAATTACGTGATGCATTGTGTTCTGCTCCGGTATTGGGTACCCCGGACTACAGTAAACCTTTCACACTGTATGTACACGAGAGAGAAGGTTGTGCATTGTCAGTGTTGACGCAATGATTTGGAGACAAGCAGTGCCCATGTGCGTATTTTTCAGCTACGTTAGATCCAGTAGCTAGAGCGTTGCCGAGTTGTCTGAGAGCTACAGCGGCAGCTGCTGTTTCTATTCGACAGTCTGCTGGTTTGGTATTGGATAATACGTTGATTGTGATGGTCCCACATGCAGTGGATACCTTACTGAATAGGACGAAGAATCAACATCTTACTAGTGCGCGTTTGTCAGGATATGAGTTGACGCTTTTGGCTAGCTATGTGCACATCAAAAGGTGCAATGTGTTGAATCCAGCTACGTTGTTACCGATTTCTGTAGAGACAGATGTTCAGGAACAGCATGATTGTCTTCTCCGGACAGAGGAGGAAACGAAGGCTAGAGTTGATTTAAAAGATACTCCTCTTTCAAATGTGGATGGTACTCTATCGGTAGATGGTTCATGTTTTAAGCTTTCGAATGGAGAGTCGACTGCAGCATATGCTGTCACAACTTTACATACAGTTGTTGAAACAGCACGTATAGCACAGAATTCAGCGCAAGCAGCAGAGTTAATAGCATTGACTAGAGCGTGTGTGTTGTCAGAAGGAAAGCGAGTGAATGTTTATACTGATAGTCAGTATGCGTTTGGTGTGGCCCATAGCTTCGGCCGCTTGTGGAGAGAGAGAGGATTTCTTCCTTCCCATGGTACGAAAAATTAGCATGGGCAATTAGTGAATGAACTTCTTGAATCACTTACTTTGCCAAAGCAGATTGCAATTGTGAAGTGTAGTGCGCATAGAAAGGTTGTGGATGATGTGGTTCGAGGTAATGCGTTTGCAGATGAAGTTGCGAAAGAAACGGCCAAGGATATGATGAGTCAAATGTATTTTGAGGGCCCTGCTAGATGGGTTATGGCTGGTGGAATGTTTGAAGACACAATAGAAAGTGTGAAGTTGATTCAGGCTGAAGCTACGGAAAAAGAAGTGAGTGTGTGAAGAGAAACTACGGGTATGTTGGATTCGACAGGTTGTTGGGTTGAGTTGTCGGAGCACCAGCGATGGTTGTTGCCTAATGCGTATGTGCTCCCAGTGGTCCCTATGGCTCATGGAATGGCTCACATTAGTTCGAAAGGGATATGCAGGTTGTTGGCTCCAGTATGGCCGAATGTTGGAATTCCTAAATGTGCTGAGAATTTGGTGAAGCATTGTATGACTTGTCTGATGTATAATCCTGGAAAGGGAACTCCAACTCCAGCTGGTCATTTTGCTCCTCCAACGTATCCGTTTGAAGTGATACAGCTAGATTACATTCACATGGAGAGATGCAATAATTTAAAGTATGTCCTTGTGGTCGTTTGTGCCTTCTCCAGATGGATAGAGGCCTACCCCCTAAAGGATAATACTGCCTTGTCTACAGCCAAGGTTTTGCTCAAAGAGTATTTCCCTAGGTATGGTTTGCCGAGAATGGTATGGAGCGACAACGGAAGTGAATTCATGGGCCAGATCATGAAGAAAGTGTGTGCGGGTTTGGGTATTAATCAGAAACTTCATGCTGCGAATCAACCCCCAGTCCGCTGGACTTGTTGAATGCTATAATGGCACTCTGAAATTGAAGTTAGCTAAAATACAACCGAGCTCTGGTCTTACATGGCCAGATGCCTTGCCATTGGCCCTTTTTGTCAACAAGGACGACAGTACATTCTCGTGTGGGACTTAGCCCATATGAAATTGTTTTTGGTCGTCCGGCCAATATTTGGGGTGTGCCAAGGCCTAAGAAATACAGTGATATTAAGTATCCTATGTTGGTGGATTACTTACATGACTTGACTGCTAAATTACGTGTTCTCCACCAACAGGTCTATGACAGTTTACCGACAGCAACTGCGGATCCAGGCCACACAACTCAACCTGGTGATTATGTTCTTACCAAAAACTTCCAACGAACTAAGAACTTGGAGTCGAGGTGGACTGGACCGCATTTAGTGTTGTTGTCAACTCGGACTGCAGTTAGAGTAGCTGGTAAAAAGAACTGGGTACATGGTACCCATTGCAAAAAGGTTCCATTGCCCTTACCGTATGACAAGTGGGTGCGGGGAGGTATAGCTGATTCTGAATGTGAAAGAATTCCTAGATTCGTATCTTTTAGCGCCGCACATTTGATATGGACTCAGTCAGAACGTGCGGATGATGAAATTTTGCAAGCTGCTGTGCCACCGCATCTAAGATTGGACACAACGGATCCGGAAACACTCTTTCAAGAGCAAACTGTGCCTAGCAGAGAGCGTCTACAACCTAAGACCGAGAAAGGACAAATAAAGTTTGAGAAAGGACAAAGAAATGGATAAATAAAATTTTAATTTTTTTGTTGTGAGTTACACCTTTTTCAGACAAGAGACTATTTTTCTTTTTTCTTTTTCGAGTCACCATCCGGACTCAGCTGCAGGGTCGCGGTACAGCCTTAAGGGGTGAGCCGCGAATTGATGAAAGGTCCGTGGTTCTTGGTCGTTAGTACGATCTTGACGCACACTTAAGTGAAGAAGGTAATAGCCGCGAGCAGCACGTTAGAGGATGGAGTCTTTTGTATCTGAGAAAAGTGTTGAGAGAATTGATTCTAAAATGAAAATGTGTACATTGGTTTGTAGCAAATGTTTTTTAATATTGTGTTTCTTGATGCTTTTGAATATTACATTGGCTTGTGTGGGTTGGATTGTCTATATTATACAACAGACGCCTGTACCTACGTCCCAACCTACTCTTTCTTTTCCTACTGTTCCTTCGTATGAGTTTCACACTTTGCCTGAACATGAGCAGACACGAAGATCAGAATTTGTTAACAATTCATATATACAGTTGTTGCATCAGCATCAGCTAGTAGTAAATACCACGAACTGCCGCATATGACAGATAAGGGAATGCCATATTTGGTTTTGCCTTTTTCGCCTAATGGGTCAGTATGGGCACTCCAAGCAATGTTTATTTATGCGAATGAAGCATCTCCTTTACGTTCCGTCAAAGATAATGCGAGTAATAATGCCTTAATACAGGGAATAGTAGATATGATCAGAGATATCGATGCGTATAATGCTATCCCTAAGGATGAAGTACGAGCATATACTGGTTGGAACAAGACTGGATATAGCATTAGCCTGACAGAGAAGGAGAGACGAAAAAGGTCTCCCCCTATTTGGATTGTACCCCACCGAGGTCATTTTTGTCTGCAAGGTAATGGTCAGAATCCGAGAGCTCAGCTTGGTAAGAGTGTGTGTATTCACACCTATATCTATGCATCCCAGAGTTCTCCACCGTTCGTGCCAGCTAAAGGCACATATTTTGTTTGTAACGATAGAGCCTATACATGGTTGCCACCTGATTTTTCAGGCACATGTTATGTGGCATTTTTGCTTCCCCCTACATACACTGCTGTTTTCAATTACCATAAGGCAAGATATGGTAGAGGTATCATCGATGCGAAAGATACTGTCGCACAAGAAGCTCGAGACTTCTTTAAGGGTTTCGTGCCCTTTTGGGGTCCTATGGCCAATAGTAGGAATATTCGACAGCTTACGAGAGTGGTTGAGGCCACTATAAATGAAACTGCAGGTGCTCTTAGCAATTTTACAGCTGAGCTTCAGGCGGATTGTCTTATGACGTTACAAAACCGTATGGTTTTAGACATTATATTAGCAGATAGAGGTGGGGTAAGTAAATTGATCGGGTCTAGTTGCTGTGTTTTCATACCAGATAATGCCCCAACAGTGTACCAAGCCATCATGAAGTTATAGAAGTCCGCTGAGTCTATACATGTAGACGAAGGGAACTGGTCATTCACTGAATGGATTTGGGGACTGTTGTCCAGATGGGGATGGAAGATTCTGATGTTCCTTGGTATGGCTTTAGCTATCCTTTTCTCGTGTTGTTTGTGCATCCAGTGTGGTCCCGCCATTTGTAGTCTTTGTACTACGATGTGTGTGAGAAGACCTGTCCCGAGAGAAGTGAAGGATAATGAGATGATGCTACAGCAACACCTTGATGACCTGATGAGAATAGATATAGACCTGGATTCAGATTGACATAATAATAATAATAATAATACTGATGCTTGTATAGCGCGAACAGCTACCTCTCGAGGAGGTGTCCCGGCGCTAAAAGAGTACTTCAGCAGTAAGCAAGAGCCATGAAGAGATTCTTAGGTTTTCTGCATAAAGGTCTTTAGGAGCTTCTTAAAGCTAGCTTCCGTCGTAGCAGATTGGATGGCAGAGGGCAAGGTGTTCCAGAGTTTCGCCGTGCCAGCAGAGAAGGACCTGCCCTCAAGTCTAGCTTTTCTAACTCGTGGGACAGTTAACTGAAGCAGAGAGTTAGATCGCAGGTGTCGCTCCTGATGGTAACGGGGGAGTCTGAGTTTTAAATAGTTAGGACAGGTCCCTTTTAGTGCTCTGAACGCCAGGGTGAGAACTTTGAATTTTATTCTGCTCGCCACTGGGAGCCAGTGTAGCTCGTGCAGATGCGGAGAGACATGATTAACCCTGGGCGGAGGAATCGGCTACGCCCACGGAGTAGGCGTAGTGTTGCCTTCTACGCATTTTGCGTAGGCAGCGTAGCCGGCAACACTACGCCCACTCCGTGAGCGTAGCCGAGTCGGCCGCCACCCGCCTCCCTCCCGCCCTCCACTAGATACTTTATTTAAGCAATTACACTGATTAAAACAATTTTAAAGCACTTACCTTGTCCGGGGCTCGTCCGGGGCTCCCTCTTTGAATAGCGTCCTTTTCCTGGAAACAAATGCGCATGCGCGGGCGGCCGCGCATGCGCATTTCATGGGAGAAATGCGCTTGTGCGGCCACCCGCGCATGCGCATTGGTATCCAGGAAAAGGACGCTATTTAAAGAGGGAGCCCCGGACGAGCCCCGGACAAGGTAAGTGCTTTAAAATTGTTTTAATCAGTGTAATTGCTTAAATAAAGTATGTAGGGGAGAGCGGGAGGGAGGTGCGTAGTGGGGCTACGCGGAGTGCGGGAGTGGGCGTAGCTTCTCGCCCTCTCCGCGTAGCTCCGCGGAGCCCCACTACGCCCCACTACGCCCAGGCTTAGACATGATGCCTGAAGGGAATATGTTTTATCAGTCTCGCAGCCGCATTCTGCACGATCTGCAGGCGTTGCACCAGATATTTAGGCAGACCAAGGTAGAGGCTGTTTGAGTAGTCTAGTCTGGATGTAACTGTCGAATGAACTACCATTTTGCGACACTCAACTGGTAGAAAAGAAAGACATTTTCGGAGGTTTCTGAGTTTGTGCAGACATCCGGTGGTAACCTGCTGTATGTGAGGGGAAAAAGAGAGATTCTCGTCCCACCTTACTCCCAAATTCTTTGCATAGGTTCCGGGGGATGGTGCTAGACCCATTTCAGGAGGCCACCACAGGTCGGGGGGGGATGTGTATTTTTTCCCAAAAATAGCACCTCCGTTTTGCTAGCATTCAATTTTAATTTGTTTGCATTCATCCAGCTAGCCACATCTCGAAGACAGCCCCTAATTTTACTAAAAGCTGCCTCCGACGCCTCTGCATAGGGGAAGACTAATTGCGTATCATCTGCATACGAAATCGCCTTGACCCCCCATTTGGCAATCAAAGTAAAAAGTGGGGCCAAATAGACATTAAACAGCAGCGGGCTGAGTGCCGATCCCTGAGGGACACCACACCAGAGGCGTTTTGGCTTAGAGGAGAAGGTGCCCAACGCCACTTTCTGGGACCAATCTGTGAGGTAAGAGTGGAGCCAGCTCAGTGCCTTGTCTTCCAGGCCTATGTCCTTCAACCGTAACAACAATCTGCCGTGATCCACCGTATCAAATGCGGCTGATAGATCCAGGAGCACCAGCATAGCTGATGCTCCTGAATCTAAGGACCACCTGATCGACTCAGCAACCTCAATGAGGGCCGTCTCGGTGCTAAAACCGGCCCTAAAACCTGACTGTGTTTCGTGTAAGGCACCTTTTTCTTCGATGAAGCTGTTCAGCTGACGTTGGATCAGCTTTTCAAGCATTTTTCCTGGGGCTGCTAGTAGGGAAATGGGTCGGAGATTTCTCAGGTCGTCCGACGCACCGTTGGGCTTTTTTTTCAAAGGGAGAAGTGTGGCGTGTTTCCAGCAGTCAGGGAACGTTCCAGTTTCGATGGACGTATTCCATATATGTAGGAGTGGTACTACAATTGCGTCCGACATCATTTTCCAAAGCTTAGGTGGACAGGGGTCAGTTTCAGTTTCAAAATGCTTTATTCGGTTTGTATAGATACAACCATATAGCAACATTCATAAATACAATTGAAGTCACTTTTATAAAGAATGATGAAACTACTAAAACAATTGCATTAATACAGGCAAAAATAAAATCTAAAAGAGAAAATAATCACTAAATATAGCGTCAGTTTACACGTTTTATGCAAGGCATGCCGGGGGGGATAATACTAAATAAGAGACCTACACAGGGCGAAAAGTGCAGTAATGTGTGCAAAATAGGCAAGGATTGGACATAGCACTTAACGACAATCAGCAAATTAATGCAAAACATATCACATCAATATACCATAGAGTAATCACTTGTAAATAGCAGCCCTTTTTTTACATTTAGTACAACATGCAGATAGGTGGTACTTTAAACAAGAGACCTATTCCAGGCCTAAAGTGCAATAGCATGTGCAAAATATGCAAAGAAAAGGGGGACGTTTATATTTAGCAGCAATTATTAAAGTGTAGTGCAAAACTTGCTGGATAAGGTAGTACCAGTCAGGAGAAGGCTTAGACTGATCATAAAGTGCAGTAGTGTGTGCAAATTGTGCAAGGGATAACTAAAGTGCAATGTCTACAACTTTTCTCACGTATTTAAGCAGCAATTGTATACAAACAAAGAAGGACCTGAACTGGGCATAAAGTGCAATAGTATGTGCAAAAATATGCCAGAGTAACTAAAGTGCATTAACTGTAAAAGTCTATTACATATTCATCAACAATTATATACAAAAAAATTTTTTAAAAGGTATGAGTCCAGGGGGGTACAGGCCAGAAGAGCAGTCAATACAAGGTCTAAAATCATGATAAAAACCAGAGGTCACGTATAAGAGAAATGCATAAGGTTTGACAGTAGCTCACAATTGATCATAGGTGTCTTTTCCAACGGAGATCATATGATAATTGATTTCCTGTGCCTAATACATTTAAGAACATAAGTGGCTACACGATAACATATGTTAGGGGACGACAGGTCAAACAATAATTGCATTGCAGCTCTTATATCATACGTACTGTATTCTAAAAATAATTGTTTTAGATAAAATTTTCTAAAACCGGTATAAAAATTGCAAAAAAGTAAAAAGTGGCAGATACTCTGTTTCGATTTTCCATCGCATGGGCACGGGCAGGACCCCGGCTTCTTTATAGTAGGGAAGGCCACCAAATGGTGGACTATACCCAGCCTCAGGCGTGCCAAAACAAAACGATGGGAGTTAATACTGACAAATGTAAGGTATAATGGGAATCCTGTATTTAAATTGTATTCCAGGTACAGTTTGAGGGTACTTTGTGTAGCGCACCCCTTCATTCTAATCCCTTCAGCATGATCCATATAGGTGGTTTTAAGGTCACGCTTCGTTAAAACTAATTCTGTTGGGGTATCCTTAAAAATATCCTGGCCAAAAAGGGAATTATACCAGTGAAAAATATGTTTTAGCCAGGGGATTTTTAAGTGCTGGTCCAGTTTAAAACAGTCTAGAATTAGTTCCTGGGTAAACTTGGTTTCATCTTTGGCCCAGATAGAACGCCAAAGGGAGAGGGGACGTAGTGCAATCAAGTCTGTAGCATGGTGTATGCCCAGCTCCCTATGTGTAATTTCGTTGGAAGCTGAAGCAGGAAGACATAATAGGCGTTTAAGATACCTATTTTCTTCCTGCTGAATGGAGAGGGCAATCTGGGAATTATATCCCCATATCCCTGCTCCATAAAGGGCAGAGGACATGCACCTGGAGTTATAAATGGTAATCATCTCCCTTATTCTACGCCCCCCTAATTTGGAGGCGAATCTGAAGATGCAGTTTGTGTTTCTAATCATCTTCATACCTATACAAGATTGCTCGTTTGCCCATCTCCCGTCCCCAGAGAATGTAATGCCTAAATAACAGAAATGTTGCACAGCCTCAAGTTTATCCCCATCAAGGAAAAATGACTTACTTTTCTTCAATTTCTTCCCACAGGTCATAGTCATAGTCTTACCCTTATTAATTTTAAGCATTCTGCCTTTAATAAAAACATTAAATTTGTCAATTAACTTTTGGAGCCCATTCGCGGTCCTGGAAATCAGGACCGCGTCGTCCGCGTATAAGAGGACGGGTACTTGTTTGCCATTTATCATAGGGGCATCTGCATGGGACTCTTGTAGGGACTGATCGACCTGGTTTATAAAAAGGGAAAACAGCAAGGGTGCGAGAACGCACCCTTGCCTAATCCCTCTACCTATTTTAAAAAAGGGGGTACACTCTCCATTTGGTCCAAATCTAACTTTGCTTGATAGGCTACTGTACATTCTAGCCAGCAGGTGAATTATTTCGGGGGGTGCGCCCATAGCGAGTAGTGTTGGCCAGAGCAGTGTGTGTTCCACAAGGTCGAACGCCGAGCTTAGATCGGCAAAACACATGAACAAATGCCCTTCCTTTGCTCTCGTGTACTTGCCGATAATAAGCTCAAGGTTCACACACTGCTCCATGGTTCCTATACCCCTACGGAACCCGTACTGGATGGGTGATAGGACCTTATTGTCCTCAACCCAGGACTCTAATCTTCCCAGAAGCACGCGACTCAATATTTTTAATGACGAGTCCAAAAGAGAAATTGGACGATAATTACGTGCTTCAGCCCTAGAACCTTTTTTAAAAAGAGGCACCAAAATGGATTGACCCCATGAGGTAGGTAGTTCATTCACAATAGCAGCATTGAAGTAACGTGTTAAAATAGGCGCCCAAATGTCAATCTTAAATTTAAAAAAGTCCACAGGGACCCCATCTGGGCCCGGGGCTTTCCCCCCCTTACTTTTCTCTATAGCATCCTGCACCTCATTTAAAGATACTGTAAACAATAATTTCTCCCATTTAAAATTAATTGGCATTCCAGTTAAAACATTAGGATCTAAACAATCAGAGTTAAAAATCCCAGTAAAATGTATAATCCAATCTTGACAGCTGACATGCGAGGTAAGTTCGGGGATGTTGTCATTCTTTAAGTACGGACTGTTTACAGTGTCCCAGAAGAGTTTGTGATCTTTTGTTTCCGCTGCCCGATCTAATTTAACCCATGCCTCATCCTGTAGTTCACTCTTCCGAGTAGCCAGGGCGATTTTGTAGTTATGACGGTCTTCCCTTATCTTGCAGTGGTCTCTCGGTTTTATATCTAATGAGGTTTTTAGCCTTTTTAGTGACTGGGCACAGTTATCATCAAACCACGCCGTCTTAACTTTTCTGCGCTCCCTTGATTTGCTTGTCAATAATTTCTCAACAGTTTGTGTGATGATTAGAAATTTAGACAGCAAGATTTCTGGGCATGGTGTTGGGGATAAACAGTATTCCAATTCTCCGTAGCAATTAGTGATTATGTTGGTGACAATTTTGGTAGGGTCGACTTTTATCCATTTCACCCTCATCCCATTTGGTCTTCCTACGGAAATGTCCTGGATAGGTTGGCCGTGAGAGTTCCTTTTTGACGGCCAGTCCAGTAATTCGACAGATACACTGTTGTGGTCACTGACCGTTTGTTCGATTACCCACACATTTATATACATTGCAGAGCTGGAGACAATAATGTGATCTATAAATGAATGGCTATTCCTTCCGTGGAATGTCGGGCATCTAACATTGTTGGCATTCGTATTGCATTCAAGAAGTTCTAAATCATATTTGGCCAGTAGGTTATTCAAGGCACTTCCTAGGATGTTATGCGGGAAGTGGTTGAAGATGCTGGTAGTTTCCCTTCCAGAATATTCTTCCCTGTGGCCACAAGCCCCCTTGAGTGCATAAGAGCACGTTTTGATATTAAAATCTCCGGCCCACAAGATTACCGCTGGTTTAGGGGAGCTTGATAACATTGCATCGACAGCCTGGTCGATGTCAGAGATGAACAACCCCTGGCTGTGGCTAGCGATGTTATTGTAAAAGTTCACAATTATTAGATCTTTAGAACCACTGTGGGTCACGCGCAAAACGGATGCATGATCTCCCAAGACTACATGGCTACTGACCCAAAACTCAGTCAATGTTGTAGATAGCAGGGTCACTAACCCCCCCTTGGCGCGGCCAGCCTGCGAAGCCACGGCCAGCACGCTAAAGGAGGAATATCCCTCAACATGGACTTCTGCTCTATCCCACGTTTCTTGGAGGCATATGATGTCATAGCCTTGCTTAAGAAAGCCATCCCATACAGGTGTATTTACCTTGGAAGCTAGGCCCGCTACATTCCATGTGATAACCCTCAGTGAACTTTCCCTGGATACATGGGATGGAATCATTTCTGTTGTTGCTATAGATGGCATTTGATCGCCTAGATGGTTTACCACCGTGCAGGTGCTGTTATCTATCGTTGCCATGTCGTTAGGGATGATTGTCGGGTTCTCTATGGAGGGTTCATTTGCAGGGGGGATTTTAGGCGGGCATGTACGGTTGTGGTCGGCTATCGTGGTTGGATTATTTAAACTTAGAGCAGAGGTGTTTATATGTATTACACTTTCTCCAGTAGGTATATCTGGCAGTCAATCGTTTTCATCAAGAGAATTGAACATCTCGAATCTATTAGATGTTGGAACAGCGAATTGTCCATAGATGTTACTTCCAGACCCAATTGTATTGTGATAATTAAGATAATTGGGATTAGGCATTCTGTACAATTCCATAGGTGGTTGTGGAACATGCTGATTATTAAATACATGAGTGGTCGTGGGGTACAAAGAATGGGAAAAATGCCCGGCTAATTGTACAGGTGCCTGCAATGCAGATGGGTAAGGTGTATTAGTTGCTCTAGGATGTTTAAAATTCTGCACGGGTGTCTTGAACCCCACCAGGTTCCTATAAAAATAATCCAAAGGGAACAGGGTTGTGTTATATTCTTTATCAGAGGGGATGGGTGCGTTCAAGATGGAGTCACGTGCCCATTCAGTGGTTTTGTAATTTATAATTACGCAGTCCCCGTTTATGTCCTTTTTGCTTGGACCCACCCACCCTACCCTTTGGGTTGAAATAATCTGGCCTGCACCACTTAAGGGGAAGCCACAGTTGTGGACCAGCCAGTGTAAAATTTTATTTTTAAGAGTTTCACTGTTTTCGAATTGGGAGGGTTTGAGTTTCGGTACATTAGCAAGGATTGCTACCAGAGGCCTACTTTCTGGTGGAAGATTGATCACAGCGGGGATGATATTGTTATAATAACTACGCGCCGGTGGGTTCCTGCTTGCTGGGGTGTAGTCCTTAAGCACCACCCCAGTTGCTCTGTGAGAGGTGGAAGGAGATGGGCCGTTATGGGTGTTACTTTGTAAGATTACGGTTTTACAGGTAGGTGCTGGTGGATTTGTATTACTCACTGATGGAACCTGTGGTTTAGATACAATATGGGCAGTTGTTATAGCCTTATTCCTGATAGATACATTGGAGATGGGTTGAGTGGTTTGTGTAGTTTGTATAGTTTGTGGGCCTAAGTGTTCAAGGATGTCTAATTTGGCTAGGCCCAATTTTTCTAGGTTTTCCACCTTTTTACCTATTTGCTCGAGTTTATCATTTAGGGGAGCAATAAGGTGCTTCATGGCATCCGTAATTTGGACCAGTATTGACTCCATATTAACTTCCGGTCCTGTATTAGGCATCAATCTTGCAATTCCATTAGATGGATCTATGGGGGGTGTGGGTAAGATGGTCTTCTTTCTTTTGCCCTTTAGTTTCATACATCCCCTTAAGAAAGCATGTGGTTTCCTGGTGTAAATGCGTCTGGTTCTGCGATGGGCGATACCCTGGTTGATCATACTACTGTCGCTGCTATTGTTGACTAGGTCTATTGTAGGCATAGTATCTGCAGTATCGCAGGTAATCAATGATGCGCTAAGGGCAGCACTGGGACCCGATTCCTCAGGTGGTGGAACATCAATCTGTAAGTTAGGAGTTATGGATAGACGGCTGTCCCTATCTTGGAGTTGTATGGGAGATGTAGGGAAGTCTACTGTGGGTGGAGGCACAGTACCCGGGAGACCTGTATAAGATTGCATAAGCATGGAATCGTTGGATAATGCTGTCATATTGATATTATATACAGTGCTATCAACAGGTTGTGGAGTGCGGTGGATTAGGCAGGCACTAGGAGGTAGAGACAAACGTTTCTCAGTGTTTTCGATGGCATTTGCTACCACTACAATTGTCTGTTGGAGCATGAGGTCAATGGCAGTTAACGTTGGTAATGGTGTCTTAGTTTGGACAGCGGTCCTTGCAACAGAGCGTGTAGTAATAGGGTTTTTTTTAACCATGTTCTTGGTGATGGGTTTAGATGCAGTTGGAGCCATTAGCAATATATTAATCACAAAGCGTTGTTACCTTGAAGTTCGCAGGGAAATTGGCCAGGGGGTGGTGCCCAGCCCAGACTCCTCAGGCCTCTAGAGGGCCACAGAGGGCCCGCCCTTTGCCCGGGCTTCGCTCGGGCGCTCCCGCGCGCGACTCGCGGGGCGAGAGGCACTCCGCAGTTAAATCGCGCCTCCGGGCGCTGGTGATGACGCTCCAGGTGCGCCGCTTGCCTCCGGGGCACCTGGGATGTGCAGTCCCTCGGGGAGCTTCAGGGAGCCTCGCTAGACCAGCCGTTGCCCTCACGGCGCTTGGAAGGTGAGGATTGCACCACGGGCTGCCGTTCCCCTCACGGCGTGTGTTTCTCTGCCCAAGAGTCCGAGAGTCGGCCCCTGATTTGCATTTTTGTATTTCTCTCAGTGCCCCAACGAGGGTGATAGGATAAAATTGATTTAAGGAAGAGGAGGGTGGTTCAGTATTTTCCGAGTCCGCCATAACTGTAGGCTCGGGGTCCGTGAAGGTATCATAGACTTTCAATATTTTTGTGTCGAAGAAATTCGAGATGTTTTCGCAGAGTCTTACCGACGGGATAATTTCCGTCTCGATAGCTCTTGGTTTAAAAAAAGATTGAACAATCTTAAAAACTTCTTTGCTTGATTGCTCCGCCTGCTGGATGGAGGTCGCAAAGAATAATTTTTTGGCTTTTTTTATGGATAGGTGAAGACCGTGAAGGGCTTTTTTGTAGCAGGTTTTTGCTGATTCACTGTAGTTTGCCCGCCAGAGGCGCTCCAGCCTTTTGCAATTGCTTTTTTCGGCCATCAGCTCGGGGGAGAACCAAGGGGCGGAAGGGGATTCTCTGCGTGACGTGGCAATTTTAGCAGGAGCAATGGATTCCACTGAGTTGCTGTAGGAGAGTAGGGTCTGCTATCCTATGGTCACCCCAAATTTTTGCTTTTTGCTTCACTGGTTTTCGACTACTGAGGCTGTGGGCCTGCTGATCAGACCCCCAGCCTGCTGTTCTCTCACTAAATTAATGACACATGTGCTATAGGCACATACCAATTGGAAATGGACTCCTTGTCAGCCCCTGTATAATGCACTATAGGTGCCCAGGGCATAGGGGCCACCAAGGCCTACCAGGGGCTGCAGCATATCTTTTGCCACCCCTGGCTGGTTCTTAAATTGACACAACTGGCTGATCACTCAGCTGGGGTAAGGTGGTGTAATCACCCCTTGCTTAGGTATAGTATACCTATATCTAAACCTATATCTGGACACATGTAAACCTGTGAGCCACTCCTATGGAAGGCCTCATCAATCCTGGAGGCAGGGTGCGTGGTTTTATGTGAGATGGAGCTCTAGCATGAGCTGAGCCTGTCTGCAGCTGTCGGGAACAACTCCCTAAGCTGTTTCAGGATAATGCCATACCATATACTCTTAAGTGCCTTATAATCCTCGCGGTTATATAGCAACTTTGGTTTGGCTTTATCAAAACATGTCGTGTAAGGTGTCATACGATTTGGAATACCATCCCCTCGCCAGTTCTGGCGACGGGGATGGCATTCCACCCCTCTAGAGGGGTAAGACATGTTCCTTTACTAAATGCGGTTAATTTCTCCAAAGACCTTAAGATCCACAAAATGGATGCCTCTGCCACAGACAAATGTCTGGACCCCTGCAGTTGACCGAAACTCAGCAGATGGGGCCTGGACAAAGGGTTTCCTGTCACAGGAGGGTGTCACCACCCTCCAGACAGGAGATAGTGGATTGTAGCAGGGAGGTTTGAAAGAAACCAGACACTGCCTGGGGCGCACAAGGCTGCCCCTTGCATAATCCGGCCAAACCGGTTCTGGGGCACTCCAGCCCTCGTGCCAGGGCGGCCTGGATCAAAGGAAGGGGGTGTATCCACCCACTTCCTGGGTCCCACCCATAGGAGGGGACCTAGCAGGTAATCACGCCCCCCAGATTGGAATAAGAGTGGGAGCAGTGCCAATGCACATCAGATTTCCTGGAAGAAACATTAGAAACGAAACTCTGGACCCTTGGACCTCCATCTCAACGTGGAAGCCCGAAGAATCTCCCTTGTGGTCAAGGAGTGACCACCTTGCAGCAGCAGGCACCATCCAGCCCTCGACGTCTACTTAGTTGCAGTTCCCGCCGGAACTCGAGCGACTGAGATCGACGAGATCAAGCTTGCCTGCCTTCCAACAGCCCGATCCACAGTCCCTGCAGAGCTGAGACCCGTGGAGGCGACCGGAAGCGTGGGGCACGCCATCTTGAATTGACCACGAGACGCTGACCGTGCAGCCCACGAGTGACCCTCGAAGCTGTGCACCGGGGTTTGAGAAGCCCCCACCCTGAGCTGCTCCTGAGCCGAAGTTCAGCCCTCCACACTTGACGAGTGCTGCGTGGGGCCCTTTGGCTCTATTTGGCTCAACGCGTTGGCCCGGTCACTTGCCAGCTGGCTAGTGGTCCCTGTGCCGACGAAACTACAAAGAAGACTCGTGAATCTGGTTGCTCCAGATCCACACCAGCTCCCCTGAAAAGGAGCCCCGACTCTGACCTTCCTGGTCCGAGTGAGAAGCAATCTTCCGATCCCGCGTGGATTGCTCTTGCCAAGGCTTGTTTGCTCCAAACTTGAAGCCGACTGCACCGACGGTGAGAGCCTGCGTGGGACAGATCGTGACCTGCTCCTGGACGTCGCAGATGCCCCAGAGCCCACGTGACAGCGGAGAGAAGCTCCTCGACGACCACCTGATTGCGCCCGACATTGCCTGGATCCATCCTGGTTCCACCCTGGTCACTGCTGAGTGACCCAGACTCTGTCCTCTCTGCTTTCAGGTACTCTACAACTTGAGTCCACCCTTGGACTCCACCGGACACTTCATCTTTAACCCGCCTGCAGCCCTTTCAGCTTCAAGCACCAAGAGCCTGCGTGTCAAAACCCGACGCCACTTCGACCCTGTGCACCCACTTCCTGTGGGTGAGGTAACTTTGCTCCGCCGGTGTTCCCACACTGGTGCACATCTCTAGGGTCTGTGTGTTAAGTTTTGTTCCTCTAGGTTCAGCGGAAGTGTCCTTAAACTTTAACTCTATGACTTTTACGCACCATTGGTTAACATTGGTGCATGCGTGCGCTTTCCGCACATCTCCCGAATCCCGAGGGCCATTCCCGACTTCAGCATTGCTTGTCCTGACTGCTCCCAGCGATTCCCTAGGCCCTAGGCCTAACCACTGTTTGAGTGGCCTTTCTTATACCACTTGTTTAGTATATGGTTTGAGTGGCCACCCGCCCTCATCCATAATTGTGCAACTTGTATGTTTAAACAGTGCTTTTGATTTAACGCTTGTGCCCCTTTATTCATAAAGAATACTGGGGATTGTTTTTAGTAATAAACACATATATTTTTATAATATATACTTGTGTGGTGTCCTTTCATTTGGTATTACAGGATTGTATGTGGTAAAACAGCTCGCTTAACACGACCTCTTAAGTTAAGCCTTTAGGCTGCTTAGTCCATGCTACCCCTAGGATAGCTTGTCTAATAAGGTTGACTTACAACCAGACACCATAAGGGATTGTTTGGTCAGGTAGTAGGTGGTTCCAGAATTGGAAACATCCCCTACCAGGCCAACTTCTCACATTGGTGAGCAGCGGTGCGGATTTGAGCTTGCTGTTGTTTTACCATTGCAATCTTTATATCAAATTGAAAGATCACATCAAGTACCTCTAGGTACATATAAATCAAAAGCTTAGCATATTAAGTTCTACTGAACTTAGTAGTTGTAGATAAAAGGGATTAGCACACCCTGACTACAACTCACTAGCAAGGTACAGTAGGAAAACACTTAGTGTAGGTAAGTGCACCACTTACACCTCACTAGTAACCATGTCTGACACAGGAAAAGCCTCAGGGTCTAATCCTGTGACAGTTGACCCTACCCAGGCAACTTTTGGATATGACAAACTAACCCGAAGAGACTTGATTGCCTTGTGCAAAGCAAGAGGGTTAAAAAGGGGCAGAAGCCCCACCTGCCAAATCCTGGTAGAAATCCTAGAACAGGATGACTTAGAGAAGGCAAAGGAAGCTTCCCTAGAAACAGGAAATGGAGGGAACCCCCCTGTAACTGATCCCCCTGAAGAGGAGGATGATGATGACTTAGATGAGGACTCAGATGTTGAGGACTTAGAAGTTCAGGAACAGGGTAGCCAGGTTCCAGTTGCCAGGCTTAGCCAGGCCAACTTGGACCTACTGGGGAATGGAGAGGGCCAGCACCTCCCCAGAACCCAACATGTTATTCTCCCAGGCAACAGAAGAGTGAGATCTCCCTCAGGGGACTCTCATGTTTCTAGTGCCTCCAGAGAATCACAGAGAGGCATGAGTGCTTCTCAAAAGCTAGAGCATAGGGCCAGAATGAGGGCTGTCAAACTCCAGATAAAGAGGGAGGAGGTAGCCTTGGCTCAAGCTAGACTTGCCTTGGCAAGAGAGCAGAAATTAAGTGGCTTAGATGTCACTGGTGGCAGCAATTTTCCAAGAGAAAAAGACAGGGCCTATGACAATAGAAACCTGACCAAAAGTGTGCCCCCCTTTAAAGAAGGGGATGACATCCACAAATGGATGACTGCTCTTGAGAGAGCCTGCATGGTACAGCAGGTTCCTGAGAATCAGTGGGCTGCAATTTTGTGGTACTCCTTTTCTGAGAAAGGGAGAGACAGGCTCCTCACAGTTAGACCTGAGGATGCCAAAAACTACTCTGTTTTGAAGAGTGCTCTTATTGAAGGGTTTGGCCTAACCACTGAGCAATACAGGTTGTTGTTCAGAGACACCCAAAAAGCACAGACTCAAGACTGGACTGATTTCGTTGAGTGTGCCACTTAGGCTTTGGAGGGTTGGTTGCAGGGAAGTAAAGTTTCAGACTATACAGGATTGTACAATCTTATAATGAGAGAACAGATCCTTAATAACTGTACAAACCAGCTGTTGCATCAATACCTTATTGACTCTGATCTGACCTCTCCCCAAGAATTGGGAAAGAAGGCAGACAAATGGGTCAGAACAAGGATTAAGCAGAAACCCCAGAACCAAGGTGGTGACCAGAAGAAAACAGACCAGAAGGGTGGTAACCAGAATCAGAAAGATAAAGAAAAAGACCAGAAGTCTTCAGGCCCCCAAACTAATAGTAAGGAGGGTGGTTCCCAAAATGGTAACAAGAAGAAGAAGAACAAAGGTCCAAAGACACCTTGGTGTAATACCTGCAAATCAGTTTCACACTGGGGCAGTGAGTGCACCAAGGCAAATCCAGTTCCCACCACTACAGCTCCTAAAGCAACTGCAACCCCAAGTACAGTAAGCAGTGGTGGAACACAGTCCAAGGGTGTAGCTGGGTTGACCCTGGGTATTGAAGTAGGATCTGGCCTAGTCAGAATCCCTACACAGGCAGTTCTCCTGTATGATGTGGACATTGAGTTGCCCACTGCAGTAAGCCCCACTAACCTGGGCAAATACAGGCAGACTCCCTTAATTAATAAGAAACTGGCTCAAGCATACAGGGACACATGTGCCAGTGTCACAATGGTGACACCTGACTTTGTGGACCCTGGACAGATTGTACTAGGTGAGAGCTACCTAGTGACCAACGCCAGCAACTCCACTACCTCCCATAGTGTGGCAGTTGTGAACTTCTCCTGAGGAGGGGTTGATGGCCTAAAGAAAGTTGTGGTGAGTGCAGACCTACCAGTAGACTGTCTGTTAGGCAATGACCTTGAAAGCTCAGCATGGTCAGAAGTGGAGTACAGGACTCATGCAGAAATGCTAGGGATTTCAGAGCATGTCCTTGCCATGACAAGGGCTCAGGCTAAGAAGTGCCTTCCTGAACCAGTGGTGGATCTTGAAACAATAGACCAGCCACAACCCAAGAGAAGGAGCAAGAGAGGAAAGGCCCAGCCTTCCACCTTGCCCCAGGTTGAGGATCAAGTTTCAGAGGAAACTGATTCTGCAGTCCAAGAGGAGACTGTCTCTGAGGAGCTTGAACCTGACCAGGTTGAGTTTCTGGAGACAGGGGGACCCTCAAGGGCAGACCTGAGGCAGGCTCAATTAGATTGCCCTTCCCTTGAACCCCTCAGACAGCAGGCTGCTGCTAAGGCTGCTGGGGATGCCCAAGGTACCCATACTGTGTATTGGGATGATGGACTCCTTTACTCAGAGGCTAGAGACCCCAAGCCTGGCATGACCAGGAGGTTGGTCATACCTCTGCAGTTTAGGGGGTTCCTTCTTACCTTGGCCCATGATATTCCCCTTGCAGGACACTTAGGCCAGAACAAGACGTGGGACAGGCTTGTTTCACACTTTCACTGGCCTCACATGTCAGAGGATGTCAAGGAGTTTTGTCGCTCCTGTGTCACTTGCCAAGCCAGTGGTAAGTCAGGTGGCACAACAAAGGCCCCCCTAATACCACTACCTGTGGTGGGGGTCCCCTTTGAAAGAGTTGGAATTGATATTGTGGGTCCAATGGACCCCCAAACAGCATCTGGGAACAGGTTTATACTGGTGGTAGTGGATCATGCCACCAGGTATCCAGAGGCTATTCCCCTGAGGACCACCACAGCACCTGTGGTGGCAAAAGCCCTCATTGCAGTTTTCTCAAGAGTGGGCTTCCCAAAGGAGGTGTTATCAGATAGGGGCACCAATTTTATGTCCAGCTATCTGAAAGCAATGTGGAAGGAATGTGGAGTAAACTATAAGTTTACCACCCCATATCATCCACAATGCAATGGGCTTGTGGAGAGATTTAACAAGACCCTTAAAGGCATGATAAAAGGATTACCAGAGAAGCTCAGGCGGAAATGGGACATTCTTTTACCCTGCCTGCTCTTTGCTTACAGAGAGGTCCCACAGAAGGGGGTTGGCTACAGCCCTTTTGAACTTTTGTTTGGCCACCCTGTGAGAGGTCCATTGTGTTTGGTGAAGGAAGGATGGGAGTTACCTCTCAAAAAGCCCAAACTAGACATAGTGGACTATGTACTTGGTCTCCGCTCCAGGATGGCTGAGTACATGGAAAGAGCATCCAAAAACCTGGAGGCCAGCCAAGAATTACAGAAAGCTTGGCATGACCAAAAGGCTGTGCTGGTAGAGTTCCAACCAGGACAGAAGGTATGGGTACTGGAGCCAGTGGCTCCAGCAGCACTCCAAGACAAATGGAGTGGACCCTATCCTATTATTGAGAAGAAGGGGGAAGTCACCTACTTGGTAGACTTTGGAACACCCAGGAGCCCTCACAGGGTAATCCATGTGAATCGCTTGAAAGCATTTGTGGACAGGGAGGACATGAGCTTGCTCATGGCCACAGATGGGGAACAGGAGGAAGAGAGTGACCCTCTCCCAGACCTGCTTTCTCAGAACCCTGATGATGGTTCAGTTGATGGAGTAGCCTTGGCAGGCAGCCTCACTGACCAGCAACAGGTGGACTGCAGACAAGTTTTGCAGGCCCACAAGCATTTGTTTTCACTCACACCCAGCCAGACTGACTGGTGTACCCATGTTGTGGACACTGGTGACAGTCTGCCTGTCAAGAATAAGATCTACAGGCAACCTGATCATGTCAGGGATTGCATCAAGGCTGAGGTGCAAAAGATGTTGGAGCTTGGAGTGATTGAGCCATCAGAGAGCCCATGGGCCAGCCCAGTAGTCCTGGTGCCAAAACCTCATACCCAAGATGGAAAGAGAGAAATGAGGTTTTGCGTGGACTACAGGGGTCTCAATGCTGTCACTAGGACAGATGCTCACCCCATTCCAAGAGCAGATGAGCTCATTGACAGATTGGCTTCTGCCAAGTTTCTGAGCACATTTGATCTGACAGCTGGCTACTGGCAAATCAGACTAGCTGAGGAGTCAAAAGCCAAAACAGCATTCTCTACCCCTAGTGGACATTATCAGTTTGTGGTAATGCCCTTTGGTTTGAAGAATGCACCTGCCACTTTCCAAAGGTTGGTGAACCAAGTCCTTACTGGGTTGGATGACTTTTGTGCAGCTTATCTAGATGATATTGCTGTCTTTAGCTCCACCTGGGAGGATCACCTGATCCACCTGAAGAAAGTTTTGGAGGCCCTGCAAAAGGCAGGCCTAACTATCAAGGCCACAAAGTGCCAGATAGGGCAGAGTAAGGTTGTATACCTGGGCCACCTAGTAGGTGGAGGCCAGGTTCAGCCACTGGAAAGCAAAATCCAGGCCATACAGGACTGGGCTCCTCCAGTTACCCAGACACAAGTCAGAGCCTTCTTGGGCCTGACTGGGTATTACAGAAAGTTTGTGAAAAACTATGGGTCTATAGTGACACCATTAAATGACTTGACATCCAAGAAGATGCCAAAAAAGGTTCAGTGGACAGTTAGCTGTCAGAAGGCATTTGATGACCTGAAGAAGGCCATGTGCTCTGCACCTATCCTGAAGAGTCCTGACTACTCCAAACAGTTCATTGTTCAGACAGATGCTTCTGAGTTGGGGGTGGGAGCTGTGCTCTCACAACTTAATCAAGATGGTCAAGACCAGCCTATTGCTTTCATTAGCAGGAGGCTGACTCCCAGAGAGAAACGTTGGTCAGCCATTGAGAGGGAGGCCTTTGCTGTGGTTTGGGCATTAAAGAAGTTGAGGTCCTACTTGTTTGGAACTCACTTCCTGGTGCAGACAGACCATAAGCCCCTCTTATGGCTTAATCAGATGAAGGGTGAAAATCCCAAACTGCTCAGGTGGTCCATTTCCCTACAGGGGATGGACTTTACAGGGGGGCACCGCCCAGGGACTGACCATGGTAATGCAGATGGTCTCTCCAGGTACTTCCACTTAGAACATGAAGAC
The DNA here is from genome assembly GCF_964261635.1 of Lissotriton helveticus. Taxonomy (NCBI): domain Eukaryota; kingdom Metazoa; phylum Chordata; class Amphibia; order Caudata; family Salamandridae; genus Lissotriton; species Lissotriton helveticus. Next base: position 731,482,614 of record NC_136068.1, read on the forward strand.
TTATCTGGTCAAGGTTAGTTTAATGTCCCTGCATTTGGGGGGGGGGTTGTGTAGGAGAGTAGGGTCTGCTATCCTATGGTCACCCCAAATTTTTGCTTTTTGCTTCACTGGTTTTCGACTACTGAGGCTGTGGGCCTGCTGATCAGACCCCCAGCCTGCTGTTCTCTCACTAAATTAATGACACATGTGCTATAGGCACATACCAATTGGAAATGGACTCCTTGTCAGCCCCTGTATAATGCACTATAGGTGCCCAGGGCATAGGGGCCACAAAGGCCTACCAGGGGCTGCAGCATATCTTTTGCCACCCCTGGCTGGTTCTTAAATTGACACAACTGGCTGATCACTCAGCTGGGGTAAGGTGGTGTAATCACCCCTTGCTTAGGTATAGTATACCTATATCTAAACCTATATCTGGACACATGTAAACCTGTGAGCCACTCCTATGGAAGGCCTCATCAATCCTGGAGGCAGGGTGCGTGGTTTTATGTGAGATGGAGCTCTAGCATGAGCTGAGCCTGTCTGCAGCTGTCGGGAACAACTCCCTAAGCTGTTTCAGGATAATGCCATACCATATACTCTTAAGTGCCTTATAATCCTCGCGGTTATATAGCAACTTTGGTTTGGCTTTATCAAAACATGTCGTGTAAGGTGTCATACGATTTGGAATACCATCCCCTCGCCAGTTCTGGCGACGGGGATGGCATTCCACCCCTCTAGAGGGGTAAGACATGTTCCTTTACTAAATGCGGTTAATTTCTCCAAAGACCTTAAGATCCACAAAATGGATGCCTCTGCCACAGACAAATGTCTGGACCCCTGCAGTTGACCGAAACTCAGCAGATGGGGCCTGGACAAAGGGTTTCCTGTCACAGGAGGGTGTCACCACCCTCCAGACAGGAGATAGTGGATTGTAGCAGGGAGGTTTGAAAGAAACCAGACACTGCCTGGGGCGCACAAGGCTGCCCCTTGCATAATCCGGCCAAACCGGTTCTGGGGCACTCCAGCCCTCGTGCCAGGGCGGCCTGGATCAAAGGAAGGGGGTGTATCCACCCACTTCCTGGGTCCCACCCATAGGAGGGGACCTAGCAGGTAATCACGCCCCCCAGATTGGAATAAGAGTGGGAGCAGTGCCAATGCACATCAGATTTCCTGGAAGAAACATTAGAAACGAAACTCTGGACCCTTGGACCTCCATCTCAACGTGGAAGCCCGAAGAATCTCCCTTGTGGTCAAGGAGTGACCACCTTGCAGCAGCAGGCACCATCCAGGCTTCGACGTCTACTTAGTTGCAGTTCCCGCCGGAACTCGAGCGACTGAGATCAACGAGATCAAGCTTGCCTGCCTTCCAACAGCCCGATCCACAGTCCCTGCAGAGCTGAGACCCGTGGAGGCGACCGGAAGCGTGGGGCACGCCATCTTGAATTGACCACGAGACGCTGACCGTGCAGCCCACGAGTGACCCTCGAAGCTGTGCACCGGGGTTTGAGAAGCCCCCACCCTGAGCTGCTCCTGAGCCGAAGTTCAGCCCTCCACACTCGACGAGTGCTGCGTGGGGCCCTTTGGCTCTATTTGGCTCAACGCGTTGGCCCGGTCACTTGCCAGCTGGCTAGTGGTCCCTGTGCCGACGAAACTACAAAGAAGACTCGTGAATCTGGTTGCTCCAGATCCACACCAGCTCCCCTGAAAAGGAGCCCCGACTCTGACCTTCCTGGTCCGAGTGAGAAGCAATCTTCCGATCCCGCGTGGATTGCTCTTGCCAAGGCTTGTTTGCTCCAAACTTGAAGCCGACTGCACCGACGGTGAGAGCCTGCGTGGGACAGATCGTGACCTGCTCCTGGACGTCGCAGATGCCCCAGAGCCCACGTGACAGCGGAGAGAAGCTCCTCGACGACCACCTGATTGCGCCCGACATTGCCTGGATCCATCCTGGTTCCACCCTGGTCACTGCTGAGTGACCCAGACTCTGTCCTCTCTGCTTTCAGGTACTCTACAACTTGAGTCCACCCTTGGACTCCACCGGACACTTCATCTTTAACCCGCCTGCAGCCCTTTCAGCTTCAAGCACCAAGAGCCTGCGTGTCAAAACCCGACGCCACTTCGACCCTGTGCACCCACTTCCTGTGGGTGAGGTAACTTTGCTCCGCCGGTGTTCCCACACTGGTGCACATCTCTAGGGTCTGTGTGTTAAGTTTTGTTCCTCTAGGTTCAGCGGAAGTGTCCTTAAACTTTAACTCTATGACTTTTACGCACCATTGGTTAACATTGGTGCATGCGTGCGCTTTCCGCACATCTCCCGAATCCCGAGGGCCATTCCCGACTTCAGCATTGCTTGTCCTGACTGCTCCCAGCGATTCCCTAGGCCCTAGGCCTAACCACTGTTCGAGTGGCCTTTCTTATACCACTTGTTTAGTATATGGTTTGAGTGGCCACCCGCCCTCATCCATAATTGTGCAACTTGTATGTTTAAACAGTGCTTTTGATTTAACGCTTGTGCCCCTTTATTCATAAAGAATACTGGGGATTGTTTTTAGTAATAAACACATATATTTTTATAATATATACTTGTGTGGTGTCCTTTCATTTGGTATTACAGGATTGTATGTGGTAAAACAGCTCGCTTAACACGACCTCTTAAGTTAAGCCTTTAGGCTGCTTAGTCCATGCTACCCCTAGGATAGCTTGTCTAATAAGGTTGACTTACAACCAGACACCATAAGGGATTGTTTGGTCAGGTAGTAGGTGGTTCCAGAATTGGAAACATCCCCTACCAGGCCAACTTCTCACAGTTGCCTATCCAGCGATTCAGCGACACTGCATCAGAGTTTACATCTGAAGTCAGAGGTGGGGGGTCAGCTGCAAGAACAGGACATAGGGTGTCAGCTGATATATTATCCCATTTTCTCCGCACATAAGAGCGTTTCCCTATTATCTGACATTGGGAAGAGAATGAAATTGAGAATGGAATTAAAAAGTGATCCGTCCATAACAATGGCACCGGAAGTTTAGCTATAGTAACCAGTATGTTGGAGAAAATGAGGTCCAGCATGTGGCCTGCCCGGTGCGTTGGACCCGAAATGACTTGAGTTTAGGTTATTGCCTACGTAATGGCAAAAGGAGGGCCTGAGGTTCTGTGATTCTCGAACCGGACTCCATTTTTTTCGAGTTGTTCGTGACACCATTTTGTGTTGCCCTCACGTAGGCCCGTGGAGGTAACCGAACGAACAAAGTTGCATGGGCTTCGATGTTCATGTATGCATTAACTAGGCCTTTTCTGACTTGTGAGTGAACTGCAGAACGCTGACCCCGTCATCTGAAACTGACCCTTTGCGAAGCCAATTTCCCTGGCTGATCGTTGTCTGAGATTGCCAATCAATGTTCAGGATATCGTTAACTTTAGTGCCCTTGTACATATCTTATCCTATTCAGCATCTGAACTGTTTCCTTTTCTTATGTCTTTTCATTACATGGATAGTGCTTTCAATTATGGGTTTGTCCGACTTGTAGAAATTGAATTTGGGACATTCCTAATAATTAACTTGTGGGTTGGTACAATGTAAATCGAGTTTTTACGATGTGATAATGCGTGGGAAAATGTATTTCATTCGTCAGTATTTGTCGCAGTGGGTGCGCATTTATAATGAGCAAAATGTGGATAAAAAGTGATGTCTTGCTCTACGAAAGTTGAGCAGTCTCCTGAGTTGTACACCGTGTTGTATTGCTGGGGTTACTGTTACTAGCTGCAGCTAATAAATTTGATCTTTGACGCCATCCAGAAGTATTCCGTGTCTCTGTATACCAAGACAGGTGAATCCGAAGACTTTGGGCGTGCCCCTGGCGCCGCTGCGTTCTAAAACCCGGTTCTTCAGGTGGTGTTGCCTCTATAGGTCTGTAAGTCCAAAATCATATAGTCTGGTGAGCCCTGAGGTTGAAAGGGCACCAACCTGGCTCGTGCAAAATCCTGATCTTTGTAGGTCATTATCGACCACCAAGTTGAGGTCTCCCCCTATCAATATGTGACGTTCCTGAGTTGCCATTGCTGCGGCAAGAGCCTCATGGAAGAATCGTTCCTGGCCCTCATTAGGAGCGTAGATGGACCCAACTATGAGCGAGAGGCCTTTAATGGTGAAGTGGTAGGTGAGAAGCCTGCCTTTTATCTCAACCTCTTTCTGCACCACCCTCCCCTGGAATGTCCTAGAAACTAAGATAGCTACCCCTGCCGTCTTTGTGGGTTAGGAAGAAATTAATTGAGTCGGGTTAGGTGCGGGACCATAGTCAGTGACAGTCCTTGCGAAGTAAGTGTGTCTCCTGGAGGCGGCAGTTATCCGCCCGAACTCTCCAGGTAGGAAAAGGAGTGCCCTGCGTTTAATGGGGTTGTTGAGCCCTCTCACTTTAAGAGTGAGAACCTTAACTGAAGAAAGTGGTATTTATTACCTTAGAATGGGAGTAGCGCCGATCAGCAGTGTCCGAGGAGCGAGGATCCAGGTGTAGCCTTTACGGATGTCTCTCAATGCCAGCGCAGGGTCATGGAAGTAACAGCGACCCACGAACCAGGGACCCCCAAAGAAAAGAGAACAGCAGAAAGGGATAAGTAAAGAGAAGAATGAAACAAGAGACCACAAAAAATGGAACCAGAAAAACAAGGCACAGAGAGTGCCAAAACAAGTCTCCAGTTCGATCAGTAGTCCATCATCCAAGGATGAACAGAAATTAAGTCTACGGGGTTGTGGTATGGCAGATGGCGGCCTAAGCCCCCTCTCCCCCCACCCGCCAAACATCATCATAAGGATACGCCATGGTGGCCAGGCTCAGTCATGTGGTTGATGTCTTTGCCAAGGCTTCTGGCAAAGTTGCAAGGGCAGCTTGTTGCTCTTTCTTGACCACCAGTGGGTCTGGTCGCTGAACACGTCATCACCCTTGCTGTTGCCTCCATTTCGGTCGATCAACTTTGGACCCCTGGTCTGAGTGTTCCGCTTCGCCTTTGTCCTCCGGAATAGTGATCCCCAGCCCTCTGCTTGCTTCGGACAAAGATCGTAGCTGATACAGCTTGCCATCATGGCGGAATACCAGGCAAAACGGGTGCCCCAGGAGTAGGAGATATTCCGTTGATGCAGGGTCTCTGTGATAGGCCGGAAGGCTTTACGTTTCTAGAGAGTAATGGCCACAAGGTCTTGATAGAGGACGGGCGATTGATTGCGAAAGGTGATCGGGTGGAGAGATCTAGCTTTGCATAGTATTTCTTCCTTGGTTTGGAAATCCTGCATGCATACTAAGATGTCCACTTGGGGTGCTGTCGCCGCTCTAGGAGGGCCCACTCATTGTGCTGAGTCCAATTTAAGGTCAGAGTCCAGTGGGCTGCTGAAGATATGGTTGAAGAGTTCACACACATATTTAAAGATGTCACCGGCTTCTTTGTTTGGACTCACTCCCCGGGTTCTAATGTTGTGGCAGCGGGAGCGGTGTCAAGGTCCTTCAAGTGGGATTGGACATCTACTTGCTGCTCATGTATGCAGGTTACTTCCTGTTGCATGGCGGCGAGTTCAGTATCCCGACCGTCACTCCTGTCCTCCAGGGATGCCACTCTCTCCCCTATGTCATCTACATCCTTGCGAATATCCTTAATCTCTGCTGTGAGATCACGTTTCACGGTCTGTAGATTGTCCCGTAGGGCAGCAAACAAGGATTCCAGGAAAGCCCTCGTCATGGGGGGTGTTCGTAGAGGTGGCCATCTGTGTCATTGCATCCGGCCTTCAAAATATGCCGGGCCTCCCCGCTGTGCCCGGGCAAAGAGATCTTTGAGAGATTTCTCTTTTGTGGCAGATTTGTCCTTCCTGCCCCAGGTGGACGTCAGGCTAAGGGCCACCTATGTAGTTGGCTCCGGCCGCCACTGACCAGGCCACCCAGCAGGTCACTGCAATGTGATATCTCCCAGAAGCGGGGACTGCTGAGACTCCTCGTGTGTGGTCCAACTCAACCCCACTCCGGGTGTATGTTATCCTGGGACCCCCAGCAGCACTCCGGGGCTTCCCTGCTCTCCAAACCAGGGCGCTTCAGGGTTTGGTCTAGCAAGCACCAGTAGGGAGATGAGGTAATAAGTCCAGTGGCGCGACGCCACACTCAGTCCTCTGCGGCTCAAAAACTAAGTTGCGCAAAAGGGGAACCAGGCCAAGCATCTGCCGGAACGCGTCAGCAACCGCCGGGTGCAGGGTCCCCACGGGGACACAGCTCCTGCCTCTGAGCGGGGTGGTGGCAAGGTGGCGAAGTCAGTACCCAGCCGTTGACGGCCCCCGTGGAGCCTCAGCAGGGGCCCGGCCTGTTGAGTCCAAAAAGCGAGGCGAGCAGTGTTTCCCTTAGGGACTGCAGAGTAAGGATGGCTGCTGGCGGTCGGAGTTCGCCGCGAGGCCCAGTGCGGCTTAGTCGCTCCCTGGAAGTCTCCAGAAAGGCAGGTCCTCAGTGAGGGCGGGGAGATCAAGGCGACTCACCGCAGTCATTCCTGGGGATCAGCTCCACTAGACTGAGGGCCGAGGTGCCCCCCGATACTGCCCTCCGCTCTCCGATATTTCCTAGGCACCGGTGCATTACGTCCGTGAGCTCCGATTCTGTGCTGGAGGGCCGTCGCTCTGTGCAAAATGTTAGCCGCCGCTTCATCGTAAATTACAGCCGCTGTCCCTCACCTCTTAGAGCTTCGAGAGGGGCTCCAGGCCTGTTCCTCGAGCCCACCAAAGCAGCAACACTTCGCAATGCGGGCCCAAGTCGTCAGCCTCCAAAATCATAGCCCCGCCACCGTCTGCCGCTCTTCACCACTTTACCGCTCGGGCCCAGGGCGGCACCGGAGGCGTGTGCACGCTTCAGGGGCCTCCATGGTCTCACCCGGTATGTCGTCAAGTGTGCTGTGGTGTCAGGGTCTAGAATTCCGTCGCCTCTTGTGCGATTCAGGCCTGGGCTGGTGCTATTAAAGCGGCCGGCGGAGGAGAGAAGGTGAAACACGTCACAACTCTCCGCCATCTTGGCCACGCCCCCTCTCTCACCAAATTTAAAGCAAAATTTCAATCTATCTTGATGTCTCTCACCTTGAAATTAAGTTGACATATTTAAGCACTTTTTTTTATTGCTTTTGTGACTTTAGTTGGACAATTTAATTAAATCAGCCATTAAATCAGTATGCCTATTCCACTTCCCTTATTCATAGGTTTTTGTATCCTTCATTTACAGTTTATTTCAAATTAATCTTCAGCAATTTGGATAACAAACATTATATATGTATAGAAATCGTACAGAAACATTATGCTTGGTATACCAATGTGTGAACATTCATTTAAACTGTCAGGATGACTATTCTCAGTTTGTTACATCTATAGTTTATTATTTCCACTCAAAAAGAGCTTGTATATATATATAAGATTTATCTGGTCCTATTGGTTCCTTCCCTACAAATATTTAAAAAAGACCTTCAATTGATTTAGTTAGTGATGGTTTTAAATATCTTTTGTTAAATATTCATATGCTGTGTGAATTCATCTCTTCTCTTGCCAACCTCCCGGAATTTGCTATTTTTCTCTGTCAGTACATTGGTTTGTAACAATAATTTATTGTTCCTATCTTTTGCCTGCATTCGAAAAACATCTATTATTGTACAATCCTAAGTAGCATTGAGAAATCTGTAAATGCTTACCATCTCAATGTTCATGTTTAAAAACAGACGTTATGTACTTTGATCATATAAGATCATCTTGTCAAAACTTTATTCTCTCTGGGAACAAGAGAGTTTCTGCTCAAAGGAAATTACAGGCAAAATTGCAAAACAACCACGATGCAAGTCCACCGTTAGAAAGCACCAACCAGGCCTGGACTGGCTCTATCGGGCACTGGGCATTTCCCTGGGAGGCTGGGATAGAAGGGTGAGTTTTACTACTGGGCTGATATTTATTTGCTAGGAGCCAAGCAGGCCACACTTCCTACCCGTAATATTACAACACAAACAGCTTTAAAGCGTGCACAGTTAGACCAATCTTCCATCAAAACTACTTATTTTTCTGTTTGACTGGTTCATCGCTCTTGCACCATCATCACTAGCAGCACTGACCTCTGTCTTCAGGACTCTGACCTGGCCCAAGGGGTAAAGCAGGGTGTAGTAGGAGGCAAATGGAATGAGGGGTCTGATGCCTCTTGGCTTTCAGAGCCTGTACATGAGCCAAGCCACCAACATATTTGGAATTTAAATCAAGATACAGAGGCCAGTACATACAATATAAACACTTCAACATTCGAAGCAGTGTAGTTTCTGTATAATGTGACTTACAAAACAATTCATTTTAGTATATTAAATTATACCACTACATTGAGTGGCAACTATTAGAAGTGATAGATTCTAAACATGAACTTAGAAACAATTGTGCCCTCACCCTCATTGCCCTGATGACAACACTAATAGGAAACCAAGATTACAGTCAGCTGTCCTATGTCCCTAAACATTGCCTAGGGTGTTATTATAGATAAAGTACCATTATAGACTTTTATTTCTGTGCATTGTGCATCGTGAACTGATGTATTTCAAGGTTTTCACATGTGAGGATGAAGGAAGAGTAGGCACTGTGAAAAAAGTAATTGCCTAGTTTTACACAATGTGGTCAAGCTGAAGCTTGGATTGATGCAAATGTTCTGGATTTTACATTGGGCAATCTAGCTGCTACGTGGCTAACCTGTTCTCTCTCCCATTTTAGAAAAAAGCCTAATGCTTTGTGTTCAATTCTTTGAGGTGCTAAATCAGAGAGAGTACATCCCGTCTACAAATGTTTCACAAGGATTGGTGGAGGTGGGCGGGTCCGGCTTTTTGTATAAATTTGGTGCGACAAAGATCTACAAAAAGGTACGTCTCAAGGTATTAAAACTTGCTATTTCAGTATGGAATAGAGTTAAAGGAAGGTGGGGCATAAAATACTACTCTGATTTTGCCCCAATTTGGGAGTCTCCGGGCCTGCCACCATGCCTTAGGGACAGTTTGTCCCTCCCTATTAAGAGAGCGGGAATAACAATTTGGTCGGACCTAGTAACATCAGAAGGGGTTCTCCCTTGGGAGGCTCTGAGATCTAAGAATGGGGCGTCCTTCTCCAGATTTAAATACATTCAACTCTGTTCCTGGTTTCCCGCTGAGAAGGAGAACATCGGTGGTAACTGGGTATTGAGTTCGCTCTCCAATCCCCCTGTCCTAGGAAGAGAGAGTCAGGTTCTAGTACAGAAAAATGCTGGAGGCAGAGGAAATACAGTCTCCCCCATTTTATCATGTCTGGAGCTCTTATAGGATCGAGGCTGCCTCCGTTACTCTTTACGAAACATCTCTTCAATTCTTATATAAGTACGTTAGCTCTGTCTCTCTTAAGAAAAATCTTTTTTTTGCCATAAACAGGTTATATTATACGCCCAAAAAAATTGCAAAGTTTGTGAGCCCGTCTCCTCTTTGCCCTAGATGCGGACTAGCTGAGGCAGATGATATCCATGTTTTTTGACTGTCCTGTATTGGGTCCTTTCTGGGTCACAGTCGAGAAGGCAATGGAGAGTATTTTCAAAGATAAACTAAGTTTGAACATAGTTAGAGTTTTGTTTGGTTTGGACATCGATCTTATTTGTGGGCTAAGGGGGACACAAGTGGCCTTATTTTTGTCTTATTCTAATTGCTCGAAGAGAGATCTGTAAGCTTTGGAAGGATGCTAGCCCCCCCCCCCCCCCCCCCCCTCTGTATGAAAACTGGCTTCGGGCAGCATTGAGAATTGCACGTCTAGAATCTGGTAGGGCACATAATGTAAATAGCACGGTTTGGGAACCTTTGATAGATTGGGGAATAGAAATGAGGCTGGTCTAAAGCCCCGAAAGGTCCTATGATTACACCATGCCTCGGAATAAAGGGGCAGGCCGGATTGGCTACAGGCGTAAGCAAGTTCTTCAGCCCTGGGCGCCCAGGACGGAATGGGGCTGTAAGGGCTATTTGCACTTGCCAATGGTGAAATGAGGACTTTAAAAAAAAAGAAAAAAAAAAAGGATTGGTAGAGGTCAGGGCACAAGTCTTAAAAACTGAAGTTTGGGGACTAACCAGGTTAGTATGCAAGTGAAATCATGATGTGTGCCATCACAGCACATAATGTCATGACACGTGACATTGCATGTGACATCACAGGAAGTGATCTCACTGGAAGTGACATCACAATAAGTGACATCAGATATTAAGACCACACACGTATGTTTATCAGGTATATCATGAGTATATTTAAGTGCATTGTGAGATTTAACAAATGAGATTTGGCGTTGGGGTTGTGCCAAAAAAGTGGTGCAATCCTGATGCAATATCTGGTCCTCAACTAATACATTTATGTTTTTTAAACCCTGCCACATAGAAATTGGCAACAAGAAGAAGGATGGCAGTAGATCTGTTCTGCTTAATGGGTTGCAAAGTCTACAGGGAATAATAATAATAATAATTATGGTGAGATAACTCTGGTGGTTAAAGCATTTTTTGGAGAGATCTGTGTTTTGTGAAGTCCCAGATTTGAATCAACGTAGTATAGAAGGTTAATGTGTCTCCTGCAAAGCATATCACGTAACATGCAGATGACAGATTTTTATTTTATGTAGATAGTAAAGTGGGTTGCTGCTTTTAACACAGAGATCCTTTTGTTACCTGCAGTACCTAAATTGTAATCCTTGTAATATAGCACAGTGAGGTATGAAGGACATGTGACTCCTACACCTTGTAACCTGTCTCATGTAACTCATCTTGAACATTGATTTACTCATGTACATGATTTATTGTCAATGTATAACATGTATGTTACTTAAAGAGCTCTGACACCCTGCATTGGGTTGCGTAGCTCAATAAAAGAAATAAAATAGTGCTATTGTAATTGTTATTTGTGTAAATATTGTGACAGACAAACACATCTGACATTCTTACAATGCATGCATCTCTTAGATACAGGGACTTAACAAAGGCAAAAGCATACTTCTCTGAAGTACCTGTGAAGAGATAACAAGCTGTGTGCTTTTGTTTCCTCTCCATGGCATTTACATTTAAGTGTGAGATTCCAGGCCACCTCCAGTCAGGATATTCAAACAAAAGGAGGCATGATGGCCCCTTAATTTCCGTCCAGATGGAAGTGAAAAAAAGCTCCCTCGCTGCCTGAACGTTGTTGGTAGGAACGGAAAGCAGAAAACCTACAGGCGCAGCTGAACGTGTCTCGGTGTCTGAAAATTACACCGGGACAAGTTCAGAATATTTCTGTGGGGCCCAACTTCTTGGCGGGAGATGGCGTCCACTCTGTGAAAATAGTACCTGCATTGTCCCCCGACCTGTGCCCTGGTAGAAGTAGTGTTTTGGGAGGGTGATGATTTAATGGGTAAGTGTCAGGATTCCTGATACAGCTCACCTCTCTTGACTTTCACAATATACCGGCATGACTCATGTCATTCCTCCCAACACTTATGAAAGAACAAACATCTTCGTTTTGACCATATTACATGCTGATGGTTATAGCTAGCTGCAGCTGGTGTTCCCCGGATTGCTTGAAAAGGCTTAGTAGCTTTTACAAATCTTTTACCCTGCCTTGTCAAGGTCAGATTTCAGGTGCAACGGAAGCATCCTGAAAATCCACCAGAATAAGCATCAAGCAGCCGGCATAGATAACCTTAACGTGAACCTTCTAGAAGATAGCCCTCATCAAATTAATTCCCTGCACCTGTTCCTTGCTATAAGCAATTAGAATGCGACCTTTGTCAACATTCTAAAACAACTTCTAGAAGACAGCCTCACCAAATGCATCATCTGCACCTGTTTCTTGCCATAAGCAATTGGAACGTGACCTCTGTGGACATTCTAAAGCACCTTCTAGAAGATAGCCTCATCAAATTAATTATTGCACCAGTTCCTTGTTACAAACAATTAGAATGTTATGTTATGTTATGTTATACTGTATTTCTAAAGCGCACAGCTACTCAGAGTGTCCTGGCGCTGCTACAATGAATCCCCCACCGCCCGCCTAAGAAGAAAGCATCACAAGAAAGGACTCAGAACAAAAGTGTTTTCAATTTCTTTTTAAAGACTAGCGGGTCCGAGACCCTCCTAAGCGCAAGGGGAAGCTCATTCCAGGCAAGGCCAGCTTTGCTAGTGAAAGAGCAGACCCCCCAGCCTATGACGCAGAAACCGCGGATTCTGTATGAGGAGTTGGTCCGATGACCGCAAATGCCTAGATGGAATATAGAAGGCGAAGCGCTTCTGAAGATAGAGTGGGCCCTGTCCATACAAGGCCCGTTGGACCTTTATGAATGTTCTAAAGCAGTCTTATTTAACGGCCTACGCAGCCCTGCCCACTGAATCGAATGCCCACACCGCCGCGGAATGTCTGCTGTGGTAAACGAGTAAAAGCCCGTCCACTCATCCCCTTCACTTAGCCTCTTCACCTGCCATTTACCTGTTTCCATGCTTCCAGTATTCTCTGCCTTGCTAGTTCCACTGATCCCCCCACTTTGACCTCACCACAAAGAACGTCCTGCATTAGTCTTGCACTTGAATGGAAAAAAGAACAAGAAGAAAAGGAGAGACGCATTAACAGACTTGATTTTACTACGCGCTGAGCTCAGTCACAACTTTGTGCTGCAGACAAAGGTATCCAATGTTTTTGTTCAACTTGTACATACTGTTGGCAGGGCTCTGTCAGAGAGAACTTGGGTGAAGCTAGCCCCATCCAAATGTTCTGGTGGGTTTGATGCTGAAATTATACAATTACGAAAATGCTGATAAAGAAGCCTCAACAGGGGGCGTGGTCAACAAGATGGCTGAGTAGGACTTGCTGTGCTGAGCTCTGTCCTACTGCGGAAAACTCCAGAATGATTCTGTGATGCTGATTGGGCACCAACCTCACCCGGTACTCCCTATCACTCAGTTCGCCCACTGGGGAGATTTAAATCTGTGGGTAAGTGTGCAGGCGGGCCCATGGTGCTGGAAAAGCAGAGTGTCCTAGGATCAGAGCTGCCATCTTGCCTGGAGCAGCACTTACTGCGGTGCGCGGCAGAGGCTTGGAGTGAACGGCCTCCTCGCCCAGACCCCGGATCTCCAGAATATGCAGGTCAGCAGCAGGGGCCGTGGATGTGCCGACCTGGGAGCTTGGATTGTCCCTGAGGTCGGGCGCATGGAGAGAGGCACACGGATGGTGGGGGGCCAGAGTGTGTGGATGCCGTTACTTCGCGGTGGGCCGGGGGCCCCATCAACCAGTGGAGTTTTGTGACCTCCTGAGGGGCGGCCAAGTCTTAGTCATCCCTGCATCAACGGACCAACGGAGGCTGGGGCACATTGGACAGACGGCACCCCACGCAGTGTGGCACATGGTAATTACATTGGAGAGACTAGGGGGTGCTCTGGGACACTAGTGACTGAGCAGTGGAGCCACACCTAGCAGAACAGTAGGAAGAGGCCTACTAAACAATCGAATTGCATGATCTCTGCTTCTATTTTGCAGGCAGTAATCTTGGAGGTGTTGTGAGGCTGGGGCACACGTTGGCTGAATCTTTGAGAGCGCGGTTGCTGTTTGCCGGAATGTGTTGGTCGTGGGTTTGAAGGAACCTGTGCCTGTCCTGATACTTGTGAGAAGCCCCGTGGTACTCGCGAAGACGAGGCGTAGTCTGGGCGCCGTAACCTTCTGTGGCCCCAGGGGTCAGACACCCATGCTGAAAACGGTGGGTCCCTTCTGATTGGGATTGTCCAAGATCCTGAGCAACAGGGGTGCCACATTGCTGTGGGGCGGGGGGCCTAAACGAAGGAGTGGAATCCGGGGTGAGCCGGTACTGGTTGGAGTGGTGGAGGTGAGACGTTAGAGCCCAACATGGGGAAGGATAAGGGTGCAATGGCGCAGACAAACAAAATCCTGAATTATGCGCAACCCCTGCCCCAAGAGCTTCACCAGAGGGATGCACGAAATGAGGGCGATGATGAGACGCCAGGGGGGAGGAACCGCGAGATCCCTCTCTGAGAGATATCCTGGCAGCAGTACAGACGATGAGGGACGAGATGGTGACCAGAATTGATGAGGTGGCAATCAATGTGAACCTTCTGCGGTGTGACCTGCGCAAGGTCTCGGACAGGATCACTTCTGCAGAGCAGAATGTGTATGCACTCCAATCGGAGGTAAAGGCCCTACGGACCACGGTTATGGAACTCCTGAGGAAGACGAGCAGGCTGGATGAATGTACCAAGGACCAAGAGGGATGCTCCCGAAGAAACAACCTGAGGTTTGTGGCGTTTACGGAGCTGGCGGAGGGGCCCTCGGCTGAGCTATTCTTGGAGGACTAGATAACAAAGATCCTGGCTCCTGGCAAACCGTCTAAATGCTTTAATGTAATGGTAATGTTAATGGCCTCCCACCGAGACCGGGTGCACCGCCACGGGCCATTATAGCCTGTTTTTTTAACTATCAGGACCGAGATTTGCTCCTACAGTCCACTCGCAACAAGCCAAATCTACAATTTGAGGGACACCATATTGCTATCTTTCCCGATTATACCCAGAGGGTACAGGACCAAAGACCCACATATCTGGTGGTAAAAAGATGCAGGAGAGAAGCAGGGTTAAAGTGCTGCCTTTTTTATCCGGCCAAGCTTCGGGTGGAGCATAAAGACAAGGCTCTGTTCTTTGAATTGGTAGAGGAGGCCTCGGACTGGATGGACAGCACGGGAGATCAGGAAATCCGGAAGACAACACAGGTGCAGTCAGGCCAGCGCACAGTTTCCCTGGACCGGGTCGGAGGGTGAGGCCGATTGTCCGATGGAATGAGACTACGGGACCCGGGAGATTCTGGGAGGGTTCAGGTGTGTGAGGATGGGACTCTGCAGGTGGTGGAAGGTTCACTGGAATCTGCACTGACCTCGTCGGAGGTCATTCCGGACACAAATGTTGACTGAATACTTGGAAGGGGATGAGGAATACGTTTTGGGACACTCGACAAGCAGATAAGTGTCTGTATCTCACTGTTAGAATACCAAGTGTTATATGGTGCACGTTTCATGTTTATGGATGAGGATTAACTGTATGTGCATGCCGCAGGGGGGTGGGACAAGCCCTCACCAGCGGCTGGGTCCTATTCTGGGAGCTGGAGGCCCAGACCTCGCGCCCGGTTTGGGAGCCAGATGCTTGCTTGGCAATGATGATCAACATGAATCAGAGTATGGCCCACAGGACATGCTCTGTGTTTTGGGGGGCATTGTAAGGAGTCTTAGTGCTTTCCTGGAAAAGTCTGAGGGGGGTGGTATAAGGCGGGGGATAGCGCTGCTCACTCGCTATGTTGGCAGGGGGAGGGTTTTATCACACTGCCCAGTGGGGGGGGACCAGGATGTTTACTATGTTTTACTTGTTGTTTATCGTTGTTGGGTAAGATGGGGGATCCATATTTGGGTCGAGACTCACCACGGAATGCTCAGTTGGATGATGTAATAGCGGGATGAGAATGGAATCGGTCGGCCAGCTGTACAAGCTTATGGCTACCTCCCTGACGAAGCTACTCACGTGGAATATACGGGGAATGGCCTTGAAAAATGTAGAAGGGTACATTCATTTTTAAGAAGATATAAAATAGCCATAGCACGGAGACGCACGTTTTGGGGGAGGCGCTACCATTCATCAGGTGTAGGTGGCACGGCCAGCTCTATGCCACCTCATTCTCGGGATTTGCACAGGGGGCACTTATTTGGGTGGCTCCTGGAGCCCCTTTCCAACACCTACATCACATGCTAGATCCTGAGGGACGTTATGTAATATTACATTGTAGGTTGGATGGCCAGGAGGTATGCCTGATCAATGTATATGGCACTAACATGGACGCACCCACTTTTCTTATGACGTGTTGAAGGCAGCGACTACACACTTAGGTGAAAATATTTAGGGGATGTTAATTGTGTTCTGGATGGGATGCTGGATTGCGAGCCCCTCATGCGAATACCAAGCCCGGCATGACCAGGGCCCTGCTGGATGTGATGAAGGAGATGGGCCTGCATCCGGAATCTAGGGTGTTCTCCTGTTATATCCCTGCATCCAATACATACAGTAGGTTGGATCAGATCTTAGTATCACAGACTCTAATGCCCAGGGTGGAGGAGATAACGTGTCTCCTGAGACATATATCGGATCACACCCCATTACTTGCGGGCTGAGTATGGCCAGACCCAGAGTGGTAATCCCTATGCGGCGACTCGAATCTGAGGCACTCACGGTTCCGCCTTTCGTTGGGAAGTTGGAGGAGGAACTTACGTCTTATTTTAGTACTAACTGGGGCTCGGCGGCGTCGAGGGGCGTGGAATGGGTAGCGATGAAGGTGGTTGTCCGGGGGTTATGCCTCAGTACAAATTATGGTGCTCGGAAACAACTTGAACGAGATATACAGGTCACTGAGAGACGGCTGGCTGAACTGGAAGAGGTGCTGCCATCAGAGCCTGGCCGCTGGAACGAGTGGCGGGAGATGTGGGAGGTACTTCTGGCGGCGTTGTGCTGCCTTGAAAAGTTCCATTACACCACATACTGGCAGCGCCTGCATGTGGAAGGAGATCGCCCCGGGGCACTGCTAGCAAGACTGCTCCATAATGAGATTCAGACCTCTCCTGTAGGGCAGATGAGGACTGCGGACAGGCAAATGGTATACAGCCAGCAAGGTATTTTGGATACTTTGGCAGACCATTTGGCCGGAGTATACGTGGGGCCCCACGCCCCAGCATGGGAGGAGTTGGGGGAGTTCCTCACTACTTTAAAGGTCAATTGTCTGGAGGATGAGACCAGACAAATACTGGACAAACCACTCCCAAAGGAGGAAATTCTGGGAGGGATTAACTCCCTGAAGTTAGCCAAGAGTCCGGGCAGTGACAACCTCCCGGCTGAAGTTTATAAGAGATTCGTGCACATCCTGGTTGATCACCTCATTGAGGTATATAATGAAGCCTTCCGGACCCAGACACTCCCACCTTCCATGAATGAAGTGGTAGTGGTAATGCTCTCTAAGGTGGACTGGGATGGTCAACTCCCACAGTCATATAGGCCCATATCCCTGCTCAATATTGATTTGAAGGTCCTTAGTAGGATCCTGGCAGCACGCCTGCAACCGAACATGCAGCACCTCTTTCCCGCAAACCAGGTGGGGTTCATCCCTAAACGTAGCACGGCCCTGAATCTAAGACGTCTGTCTCATGTTTGGCATTTGCCCGTGCTCCAGCAAGAGGAATGTGCGCTGGCACTTTTAGGCATAGAAGAAGCGTTCGACTCTGTAGGGTGGGCATATCTCTGGGGGATCTTGCTGGCAATGGGAGTGGGAGACTGTTTTTTGCAATGGGTACATCTACTGTACGCAGCACCGTGCACCAGGATCAGAGTAAGGCAGCTGGTGTCCTTCAGACTGCAAAGGGACACCAGACAGGGGTGCCCGCTATAGCCGCTACTTTTCACGGTGGCGGTGGAACCACTGGCGGTAGATCTCCGAATGAGGATGGCGCCATTTGGGATTACCCTTGGCGAGACTAATCAAGTGAGGTCCATGTATATTGTTGACACCCTGGTGTACGTCAGGGACCCAAGCGTAGCGATGCCGGTGCTGCTAGACACCCTGGAGGGGTTTGGACATGTGTCGGGCTTACAAATTAGTCTGGGGAATTCCAAGCTGGTCCGTTGGGACGGCTGGCTCCACGCCCGGACAAGGAACTACCAGAGGTGGGACTTCCGTGGGTAAGGACCGCACCCAGATATTTGGGGTTTAGACTAGCGGACACTGCTGAGCATAATCTGATGCCAAATGCGATGCAGTGTGCGCAACAAAATATGTTTCATTTATTTATATGTTTACTTACCTCCAATTGGCTGTAATCCGTAGTTTACTACCCCCTACCCTGCCCCTCCCCCGCCCCACGTCAGCGCCCGACAACACTCCCACCACGGACCGCTACTAAAGGGGGGATGGGAGGGGGGATTGGTTGGATGTTCTGTAGCTCCAGAAGCTTGGGGGCATCAGCCATAGTAGGGATCAGTGGAATTGTTCATGGATGTGGCATCATCCATAAGATAAAGGTGGGGGAGCAGATCCTTTAAAGACTGAACTTACTTTGCTGTACTTGGGCTAAGGACAATCAGTAATGAAGGCTCACGATGTGGCACATGCGATATTGGTAATGTATGTTTGGACAAAAGTCAATAAAAGATATTTTAAAAATGTTTTTAAAAAAGAAGCCTCTACAGACAATCTAAATGAAAACAAAATAACAACAAAACTAGAGGTCGGTTGAGATTTGAAAAGCTTTTGTGAGGTGGTACCTTAAGAGATAGAGTTAATACTAGACTAAAGCCTTATTGTTGCTTTTTTATAGTTACCATACCATTAATCAGACTAGTGTGAATGCCTGCGGCAGTGTAGCTGGTGAGTAGATGAGCCACAGCAGCTTTGACTCTAGACACTCTCTCCATCCCATCCCCCTACTCCTTGGGATTTGTCGCCGGAGCAGTCTCACCTCCTGTAGAACCGAGGTCAAGACTCTGGAGCATTTGGGAACTAGTGTCGCCACTCCATTGGAATCATTTCGGATCCAGGTAGGTGACTTACGACAGTAAGCTAAAATAAGAAAAAAGAGCATCCATGCCTGGTCAGTCCATTGAGACTATTTGAGTTTGCGCCTTTCAGTTAGTTCAGCCATTCTTGAATTAATTCAACCACCCACTTCTCAACTATCCAACTATTCATTCATATGCTGAGCCATTTACCCAAGTCTCCATTCCACATCCATCCAATCATGTTTGGACAAGATTCAATAATGAAAAATGTGTTGCATTTTTTCCAAAAATTTCCTGGGAGGAAAACTCCCTGAAAGCCCCACTTGCTGTGGGCAGGGTCGCCAGCTGGCTATGTGAAGTATGGGGTGGGTCTTACAAACATTTCCACGGTTGCCGGCCGTTCCTTATTAGGCCCTGGCTCTAACTCCCAGGCCTGCACAATCCACTGCATCCCCTTGGACATCTGCTGTTCCATTTGCTTCAGCAACCCTGTCACTAGGCCCAACCCGCAACTTCCTATCTGTAAACCATCGTCCTAGATGCAGTATCTCTTCTCTTCCTTCTCTCCCCTTATTCTGCACTTACCCTCTGTAAAGTCCCCATATTTTGCAGCACACTGCTGCTTTCTGACTGTTTGCTTTACATAAGTCATTGATGAATAACTGCTGGCTCCTTTAGTTGAATGAAAAATATTGAATTCCTGTTCGTTGTGGGTGTGGCTGGATCCTTTGAAATTCACGCATTTTGGCCAGTGCAAGTGACTTTCATCAAGGCTGGACATTTGTAAGCAGCAATTACTTGGAATATGAGCAGTTCAAAAGCTGATGTCCCTCAGGTTTTGTGATCCGCATTTCTGCTCCCTGAGTTACTCACCCAGATGTGTAACATGAATGAAATAGCCCTCAACTGACCACTCCTTCATTTCCCTCTTGCTTCTCCCATATTTAAATTCAAAACCCCAATTTTTAGGGAGCAGTGGTGTAAAAATCCTAGGGCCTCATTTATGAAAAGTGACGCATCGCTGCGTGAAAACAGCGATGCGTCACTTTTCACTGCGCCCTCCTTGCACCACCAATGATGCGTCATATTTACAGTATGACGCATCATTGCGCAAGGAGTTACAGATACGTCAGTATTTCTGACGCATCTGTATGGCGCAAAAGTGACACATTGCTGGAGTGTGTCACAAAAGTGACGCAACTCCAGCTATGTATCCTTTCACATGGGGCAAGCTCCATGTGAAAGGGCCTGCGTCAGTCTTACGCCTGCTGTGAGGCAGGCGTAAGAAATTGACGCATTTGTGTCCTAGAAGTGGCGCCGTGAAATTACATAGATTTCGCTGCGTCACTTCTACGACCCTTTCTTGCGTCAATACCCCCCCCTTGCGTACATTATACCTGGCTCAGGTATAATGTGGGGCAGGGGTTTACAAAGTGACGCATCTACCTAGATGCGTCACTTTGTAAATATGGCGTAACAAGGCGCATTTTTTACGCCACTGGTGCGTCACAAAAAGTGACGCACCAGCGGTGTAAAAGTGACGCATAGCCTCATAAATGAGGCCCCTAGTTTTAGTCAGGAGGAGTAACTATAGGCATATGTAGTTTCTGCTGAAAAGGGGGTCCCTTCGTCTCTCTCCTTCTTCTGCTCGAACCTCTTCCCCCATATTTCCTTTTCTGAAAGTTCAACTCAGGTCATTATTAAGCTCCATAGCACAACACGAGTCTGAGCATTTCCAGCGCATGTGAGAACACTTCATAGAAAGCAAAGCAGACCATTTTCGTATTTCTTTTCTAAACTATGCATGTAAAGCAGGATTTTCGTAGCGCGTGCGGCAGCGCTGTCCACGTGGGCAGCCAGGACCATTCGGGCGGGAGGGGCAGTGGGGAATATCACCCACCTTCACCGTGAAAACTGCCCAGCGGTGGTCAAAAGTCGGTTAAATAGGCTAAACTGAAAGCTTCAACGAACTTAACCGCTCCCGCCCTGCCTCGGGAGGTTCCTCCTGGGCGCCTATTGCTTGCAGCTCTCAGCTGCTGCTTCCCCTCTGGCTTCAGCTGACTGCTGTAAATCGTGTTAGGTTGCGAAGCATGACATTTTTACTAGCCAATTTACTCAACTGCGTTTTCAAAAATAGCTTCCGATCTGTCTCTCGTGGAGTTGAGCACAATCCAATTAACATTGACACGAAAAGTCATGATCTTACATTAGGGATTCATTTTCAATAACTGTTCCCTATTACTAGTAATCCCATTCTTGTCCATTGCTTTATTTATTTTTTGCTTTTTATTGTTTGGTGATTTACTGTGACGGACTGCAGAGAAAAGCCAAGGACTTTTTTTCTGAGCAGGAATGCGTCCCTTGCCGTTCGTTTTGCTCTTGCACATTTTAAAACATATGGACTACAATGTACAACTGTCCGAGTGATTATAATTTAAAATGAGCGGTTATTAAGCACCAAATTGTTTTTTGCAACGATGTGACGTTTGCTCCATTACTTTTTGGCGGTTTTGTTCAGGATAAATCCAACAACGTTCATAGAAATAATAATTAGGTTTGATTCCCAGCCTTTTGTCCTTCTTAGTTGGTAAAATAAATGTTATTGAGCCGGTTATTAACAGCACTAGTTATTCTCTTAATGCTAACACAGCGTCTGGCTCTCAGCTATATAAATGATCCCTATGATGCATATTTATTATTAAGCAAAGGGGCATATTTGTGTAGGAGTTGCGTTGCCCTTGTGCCATGTAATGGGACGCAAGAGTAACGCATCTCTTAAGTTTGATTTGTCAAGCCACGTAAGGCCACCTTGCACGGCCTTGCGTAGCTTGATAAATCCAGAGCAACGCAACGCGGCGCAAATCGCTGCCTTGCATTACTCTGCCTTGGGAAGGCGTTCCATGGGTGGAGCGTGGGTAATCTCATGCATCCACCTTTGGATTTGGGCGCATTCATAGATTTACCAACAGTGGTATGCTTGGGAATGCGTCAGAATGCTTCGCCTCCCCAGGTGAGGTGTAATGAGGAGAAATATCATTATTTCTCCTCCTTCCTCTTTCCATGTGTTCTGCATTCTGCAACATACATCAAAAGAGGAAAGTGCCTCAGGAAAGAGTTTTTGTGCAATAAGGTGCCCCTTCCTGCACAAAACAATCCAGCTCACAGCTCAGACTGTGGTGCAAGGGTGCCTGCCAGTAGGCGGCTCCTCCACTATGGAAAAAGGAAAAAGAAAATGATAATAGCAACATTATCAACATTTTATTTTTATACTGGCTACAGGGCTAGATCAGTGCGGGCCGGGGTCACAGGGAGGAGGTTGTTGGTGCACCATAAGTGCGCATCACTATTTGGCCGGTTGTCTTGGGCCGGCCAAATAGAGCAATAACTTATGATTGAAAGGCACCTGCTGCAGAGTTGCATGTTGTCCCGTTTTTAGGCAGTAATAAAAATGTCAAGATAACTCTCGTGACTAAAATTCCTGCTAGGTGGAGAGAAATTGAGTTTTGTCTAGTGGCAGTTTTGACTCACCATAAAGTAGTGCAGAGGGTTAATATGCCTGATGCAAAGATTAGATCTGCATTTTTATGGATAGCTGAGTGGATTAGTAAAGCCAACCTTTACCAGAGCTTTAAAACAAATGAAATTTATGTGAGAAAGGGGCTATGGAGCGGTGAGGGGCACTTTTGCTGGGGGGATAGCGAAGGAATCCGAGGTGGAGGTCATGTGTGGGGGAGGCGCCCAAAAACGTTGTTGCACTGGGCGCCACCAGTGCTAAAGCCGGTCCTGAGCTGCAGCAAACGCAAATGCAGGAATGGTGAGGGGGTGGGAACTGTTTTGTGTGGAAAGGCCCCATGCAAATCAGACCACATCCGCCACCCACCTGTTGGTGATGGCAGGTGAAGTCTGCCTCTGGATGTGCTTTAATATTGCAGAGAACTCCCAACTGTCATAGCTAGGCTCTCCTTAAGGAGGCAAAAGCTTCTGTGTGGCAGTGGGCACACTCTGTTGACAGATTGTTCCATAATCCGATCCTAGTTATTCACCATGAATAGAAGGATTTTCACACACTGTTGTCATTAAGGGTCTGTTCAAACACATAGATCGGTGGCCTGGTCTTATCTATTTTATTTACTTCTTAATTCTTAACATTGTGCATCTTAATGCCACAGGGTGTCAGAGCACCTTGCAAGGTCACATACAATTTAATGGGGAATAATCATTGCACAGATCACCTTGGAAATATCGGCAAGGAAATATAGAATGTCATCAGTCCAAGTGGTAAAAAACAAAACAGATTTATATATTGTGCCAAATACATAACAGAGATGTTCTTTACAAACTCGCTTAGGAAATTATAGGAAATGTGTACCATCATGCTGATGTCCTAGTAGCCATGGGATATTGTGAGATTTTAGATCATTACTTGGGTGGGAAGCAAGGCATGAACTCCCATAAAGTTAATAAGCCAGTGCTTTGTTAGATAGATATATTATCTATGACAGAATATCGAAAGTCAGAATATCGAGATACAAAAATATCGCAAAAAAAATATCGATGTCAACAATATCGACATCCCATCTACAACAAGGTAAGTACAAAAATATCGAGAAAAAAATATAGATGTCAAAAATATCGTTTAAAAAAAATATCGTTATTTTTAATTAAAAAACAATATGTAAAATTAATTAAAAAATACTTAAAAATATAATAAATATAGTTAAACATATGTTATTTTATTTAAAATTAATAAGTAATATACATAATGTAATAAAAAAATATTTACCAAATACATATAATAGATAATATATATACTTACTTAATAATCAGTTTTAATAATTATTATAATAACTTCTAAATAATTAAAAATATTATAAATTACAAATTCAACTATAAACATAAAATAATACCATAAATAAAAATGTAATAATTATACAAAACAAATTAAAAAAATTAATTTACTTTTGATATTTCTAAAATTAATTATATACTACATTAAGTAAAACAAAACAAAAAATATTAAATTACAGAGAAAATAAAATACTATTCCAACTCCAAAAAAAGAAACAGTAAGGAAAATGTTGGATATCGTAGGGGTAAAAACTACTATTCCCACTCCAGAGAGTGCAACAGTAGGGAAAACGTTGCATAGCGTAAGGGTAAAAATTAATATTCCCACTCCAGAGAGTGCAACAGTTGGAAAAAACGTTGGATACCGTAGCGGTAAAAATTACTATTCCAACTCCAGAGAGCGCAACAGTAGGGAAAGTGTTGGATAGCGTAGGGTTAAAAATTACTATTCCAACTCCAGAAAGTGCAACAGTAGGGAAAGCGTTGGATAGCGTAGGGGTAAAAATTACTATTCCCACTCCAGAGAGTGCAACAGTAGGGAAAACGTTGGATACCGTAGGGGTAAAAATTACTATTCCCACTCCAGAGAGTGCAGCAGTAGGGAAAACATTGGATAGCGTAGGGTAAAAATTACTATTCCAACTCCAGAGAGCGCAACAGTAGGGAAAGTGTTGGATAGCGTAGGGGTAAAAATTACTATTCCCACGCCAGAGAGTGCAACAGTAGGGAAAGCGTTGGATAGCAAGAGGGTAAAAATTACTATTCCAACTCCAGACAGTGCAACAGTAGAGAATGCTATGGATAGCGTATGGGAAACATTACTATTCAAACTCCAGAGAATGTAACAGTAGGGAATGCGTTGGATAGCGTAGGGATAAAAATTACTATTCCAACTCCAGAGAGTGCTACAGTAGGGAAAGTGTTGGATAGCGTAGGGGTAAAAATTACTATTCCAACTCCAGAGAATGCAACAGTAGGGAAAGTGTTGGATAGCGTCGGGGTAAAAATTACTATTCCAACTCCAGAGAGTGCAACAGTAGGGAAAGCGTTCGATAGCGTAGAGGTAAAAATTACTATTCCGACTCCAGAGAGTGCAACAGTAGGGAAAGTGTTGGATAGGGTAGGGGTAAAAATTACTATTCCAACTCCAGAGAGTGCAACAGTAGGGAAAGTGTTGGACAGCGTAAACATTAAAAATAACATACTTATAAATAAATTTATATTTTAAAATATTAAAAATATTATTTATTAAATAAATCTAAACTATTTACAAATACCAATAAATAATTATTAAAAAAATAATTACCAATTAATAATTATTTTTCCAATAAATTAATTACCAATACACAAATATAAATTTAATAACTACTTAATAACATATCAATTACTTTACACACTATTCCTCTATGAGCGCACAACAAACACCAATAATAAAATAATACACTTAACATAATTATCAATTAATACATTATTAAACATTAATGACCAATTAATGAATATTAATTACCAATTAATTAATACTTAACAATAATATAATTACCAAAAACAATTAATAAATAATTATTACTTAATTACATTTAAATTACTTCCCACCCTATTCCCCTGTAATCCCATAACCCGCTACAGAACATAATTATCAATTGATCAATTAATTACAATAAATTACTAATTAATACAAATTAATTACCTATTAATTAAAAATTTATTTATAATTCCTAATACATTAATAATTAATTTAGTATAATTAAATTACTTCCCACCCTATTCCCCTATAAACCCACAACCCGCTACGGTACTAAAATACAAAATGTACTTAAATTACATTTAAAAAAAATAATACATACTAAATACATAATAATATACATAAAATCATATAAAAATCGATATTAGTAACATCGATATTACTAACATAGATATTAGTAAAATCGATATTACTTACATAGATATTAACAAAATCGATGTTACTTACCTTCGATATTACTTACATTCGATATTACTTACCTTCGATATTACTACTTCAATATTATTGTACTTCGATATTAACAATTCGATATTTTGACTGCCTACAATATTTTCAGTGAGAAAATCTGTACCTGCCCCTGGCACAAAGACGCAGGAAGAACACAAAGGACACAAAGAAGCAGGCTTTGAAACCAATGAGTACAATTCGGTTGTATGGCACAACACTGCATGCATTTACCCTGCATGCCTTTACAACACAGTCACTACCCCGACTGCGACATTACCACGTGTTACTTTACCATGCAAGTCATTACAGAGACTAGCTTTAGCAGGCGCTGGACTTTGTATTAGTACAAATTACTATTCCAACTCCAGTCTGAACCACAATAGGGAAGGTTACTACGTAATGAACAGGGGTTCTGTCCAAATTACCCTCCCATACCTGGGCAAGGAACATCACATGGATGAAAAAGTAGAACGAAAGGTACTAAGGGACAAAAATAGCAAACGCTACTTCAAAACAGGAGACAATTTATTAACCTGTTTTCTACAATCTTTTTATCAACAATGAATGATATGATTTTTTACGAAGGACAAAGTATTGAATCACAAAAAGGGGAGGTGACCAGACTATATACAGTAATCAGGACTTGTAATTACAATATATACAGAATATACAACTATGTACCCTAAACAAAAAGAAAAACAGGGGGGTAAAGAAAACACAATTAATTATCTGTCGACGCAGTCGCGGTCGCGTTTCCGCCAGTGGTATCTTGTGGCTTCATCAGGACAAGGGTACTGGAAAAATATATACACATAATACAATTTATACAATTCCTAAAAACACACTATGCCGCAAAAATAAACTCACCCATTTGTAACGATGCAATGACCACCAGAATGTTAGAAACGTGAAAGTAATGGAATCATTCCCAAACCTCAAAAGGCATTTTGTCATTTATAAAGGGAAAAGTAAGCAAACGAAAAAAGCCAAATCTTCAAAAGGGTGATGACAGAATACACAGATTATAAAGACCCAATCACCAAGGACACATTCTTCTATCCATCATGTGCCTACGGTCAGGTATCTGAGGGCATGCAATCAGAAATCTGTCCGCCAATCCACCTGAGAGAAGGCAGCCACCACGAGGTCTAAGTACCTGGGAAATGAAGTACAAGTGGCCCCCCCGGGGGAATGCGGGGGCACCACCCTGAGGGATACAAACGACCTCCTCCTACGGGCCAATCAGTTCAAGCTCTCCTGGAAGATATATGGAGAGAGAGCCAAGTTCAAATCTATCATACATATAAATTACACAGTTCCGGCAATAATTAGAGCAAGTCATGCCACATGCGAAGGTCTAGCCTACCTTCACAATTATCAATTCTCGGTGAAAGGGGTAGATTATTTCAAGGGTGTGTATTTAAACGCACACCTGGGCTTTTCACACACCCTCAATAAGGTCAACAGGAACTACCTGTAGTCAGGGGTAGAAAAAACAAACAAGACACAATCCGCATTACTACCCACGTGAGCACGAGTACATTACTCGGGACTATCAATGAATCCACACGCGAGGTCACGACCAAAAAAGCCTACCTCTGTGACTACAACTCCCCAGGTCACACGCAATTTGGAAAGACATTCAGCGTTCGTTAGAACGATCCGCCGTCCGAGAGTCAGAAAACAATCTCGCGGTCATGACGCGCAGCGTCATTAAAAGGGGCGTGTAGAAGGACGTTCTATTCTGCGCGCGGGGATATCAAACACAGAAACAGGACTGGGGGCCGTCACGTTAGAGAGGACGGGGGACTAAAGGGGAGGGTCATATCAATTTGTATCTCTCCTATACCACATGATTACACACACATCCACTCGAGGATAGAAAAAACCAAGGGGGAAAGTAATAAAAATAAAATTAATACCAACACCTAAAATTGTGCATAGTTTTAAATATGGGGCATTGCATCAACACATCTGGGTTAACAGTCTCCACATGTAAACTGGAATCACGATGCATAAAACAGAGCATAATACATGGTACAAATGACACCGTGATTTCATAAAAAAGCAAAATCCAAAATAACAACGTACATGGTCGGACAAGAATCTATATTACATGCGAGAATACTCGTTACATCTGCTGTTCCATTTCTATAACTACTCCTCACAGACTGGGCCCTAAGAGAGTACCCCCGACAAAAGGGAAATCATCAGGGGCACTCATCCACGGATCCAGTCAGAGTCAATGAACAACCTTAAATTAATGCCCATAATTCATCACGGTCATTAAGGCCCCTGGTCGCGGTGTGATATCTTTCGATTAGTCTAGCTTCTGTACAATTTAGCTTCCGTTCTAGCTCTCCTCTGTTTTTTGCTGTCACCACTACAAGTACGGCCCAAGTGAGGTCCTCTTCATTGTGTCCACATTCTATGTAGTGTTGCACTAGTGGAGCCCCACTAGTCTTACATCTAATTCTCGATTTGTGTTGGCCTATTCGCATTTTAATGGCTTGTGTGGTCTGTCCTATGTAGGCTAAATTACTAGGACAGAATACCACATACACAACGTTCTTTGTGTTACAGTTGGAAAACGAACGCATGGTGTGGTTCTGGCCATTCACATCAACGCTTTTTAAGTCTTTAGAATTGGGGCACATAGCACAATTCATACAACGAAAATGTCCTATTACGGCCGGCAGGCCTAGCAGGTTCCTGGTATCTTTTTTAATCTTGGACTCTCTACTGGCTCTGACAAGATGTTGTTTAATGTTCTTTCCTTTACAGAAAGAGAACAGTGGTGGAGGGATTTCGAGATGGTCAATGATTCTCCAGTTTCTTGAAATAATTTGTTTGATTTTGTTCGCCTTAACATTGAATGTTAGGACACAGGTCATGGCAGTTTTCTCGCTTTTTCCTTCTTTAGGGGTCATTAGAGTCTCCCGAGGTGTATACCACGCCCTTTTAAGGGCGGCTTTCACTAATTTCCTCGGGTACCCTCTGGAACATAATTTATTCACAAGAATTTCCGCATTGTCAAAATAATCCTTCTTGTTGGAGCAATTGCGCCTGATACGCAAAAATTGCCCATATGGCAAATTCTCTATGACACTCCTAGGGTGTCCACTGGAGAAATCTAGTAAGGTATTTCTATCCGTGGGCTTAGTAAAAAGGCTAACTTCTAATATACCACCATTATCGAGAATCCATACATCCAGAAAGTTAATTTTATCATTGCTGCAGTTCATTGTGAATTTAAGGTCCGGAGTGCAAACGTTTAACCATTCATGGAATCGGTCTACATCTTCTTTATTCCCATTCCATATCAAGAAAATATCGTCGATGAAGCGAACCCATCTCGACAAACAATGTAGAAATGGGTTCGCTCCACCAAGGACATATCTATTCTTAAATTGGTCCATCACAAGGTTGGCAATTTCGGGGGCAAAGCAGCACCCCATTGCTACTCCTTTTAATTGCAGGTAGAGGACCCCTTTAAAGGAGAAGAAGCTGTTTTTTAAACAAATTTTAGCCAGTTCAATGATGAATTTGGTTGGCACCTGATGAGGTCTATTCCTTTTATCTAGTACCAGTTCCATCACAAGGAGTGCTTCATCCTGAGGGATGTTGGTGTAGAGGCTCTCGATGTCGAAAGAGACCAACAGTTGTTGGTCTCTATCGAACACCGAGCCCTCCACCTTGTGGATAAAATCCATGGTGTCTCTGATGTAGGCCTGTGTTTTACAAACAAAAGGTTTAAGAAACGTATCAATGTATTTGGCTAGGGGCTCAAGCATTGATCCGCATGCCGCAATAATCGGCCGACCAGGGGGTTAACAACATCCTTATGTATTTTGGGTAATACATACAAATTGGGAAGGGGTTGAACTTAAAAATCCAACAACAGTCCAACAACGTGTCCCCTAAAGCAAGTTGTTGTAACGACTTGTGGGTTAAAGGAACGAGTGGTAACGTTGCAGTCGGGGTAGTGACTGTGCTGTAAAGGCAGGTCATTTTTGTGACTGCGGGGTAAAGGATGTTTCCTGTAAAAGTCCAAAATAGATGTAATAAAAACAAGAAGAGCTTAATGTAAAAATAAGATCCCAATGGCAAATATCATGTTGAGGGCTATGGCTATGTATTTTGCACCATATTTCTGTGTCCTGGCTAAAGATTCAGGTTTGCCAGTTAGAAGTATGCACCTTTACCATAATATAATGGGCAAAGCGCAAGCACTGGCAGGCTTGTAATGCTCAGGGTCAAATATGCCAGTTCATCCTGTCAGGAAAAAAGAAATATGCGTTTTCCTACATATACCCTATAAGAGGGACGAAAATAGGATGAAGGGATACAGGAGTAGAGCACTGAAGAAAAGTGTGTAAAGTACTGCAGACCAGTGGGGCAATGACGTTTTGAAAGGGTGTAATAATTTATTTTGTTTAGCTTCAATTTAATGGTCTGGATGAAGGGGAGAAGTCTTAGGTTAGAGTCCCTATCAGTATTCAGTATCTCACCCATTCCCCGAGTAGATCTTGTCTAAATGTTTGTACAGTACAGTTGGCCCATTTCAGTGGGAATTGTGGCATTATCAGGTCACATCCTATGTTGCATATTTATAATTGAGTGATCCAAGATTTGGTAAAGTTGATAAGCAATGTCAAATCGAAAGGACATTTATGTAGCAACCTGCCCTAATGGTTGGCGTGATGATTGGTCTGGGTCTGTGGCATAAAGTGTGGGGATAGGTGTGTACATGTGCCCTGGCTCGGAACTCTCACTTTCCCGCAATAGCAGCGCAAACCACCAAAATCATATTTAGGAGGCCACACAAAGCCACTTTGCTTGCCTTTGAATGGCCTCATAGATATGGAGTAAGGCAAGGCAGCGAAAATCTCTATGTTGCCTTAATCTGTGCTAGGGAGGCATGCCATGGTCGTTGCAGTGGGTGTACCCATGCAACACCTATGGATTTTGAGTCATCCCCAGATTTACAAGACCAAGCAAACCTGGGGATGCTCCAAAATCTTACGCCTCCCCAGGGGAGGTGCAACGAGGAGAAATATATTTATTCTGCAGCGCACATAGAAAGTGGAAAAAGCCACCCAGAATTGATTTTGTGTACAGGAATGCACTGTATGTAATAGATAAGGTGCAGGCCTACCCTTACGCTTTGGTACAGGGCAGCGCAGCAGTCACCTTGCCCCGCGCCAAATCCCCATAAATATGCCCCCTAGAGTCAAGGTTATTGTTACCCTTTAAAAATGTGTACAAACTTTATCCATGTTCATATTGTTGAATTTTTTTTAATGCTTTTAGGGCTCTCCTATCTGGACTTTATCTCTTGGTGGCCTATTTGGGAATTACCTTAGCTGTTAATTGTCCTTTTGGATTTAGCGTCTCTAAACCCTCTTTCTTTAAACAACTACAGGAGCAGCAGCACAATTTAGTTATCCTCATCCGTTTAGCTTGCCGTTTATTCTGAACTCAATGGAGAAGGAAACTTAAGCCACAATAATTGTGTTTAAAAATGAAGGTTCATAATGATTGTGGTTACTCAAGTTAACAGGGGGGTGATTAAAGGTGTCGCCGGAAATTTTTTAAGTAGCACCTAAGATTAAATACCGCAGGACTTGAGGACGTACATGAAAAAATATCTAAATGCAGCCTGCTCTATAGGACCTGAAGCACAGCAACTGGAGGTTCTCCCCAGGAAGATGCTCATAACTTTCCCTCAGTAGAATATTGTGAGGATTGTGGTGTATCATATGGTATGGTTGTGTGACGTTACCATGTAATAGACTAACAAAACTATCTTGGGTCCAGTCAGGCTCATTTATAAAACCTTTAGTTCAACCCTGGGTGGCTAAGGCTTCAAGAAGCAAGGCTAAAACAAAGGAACTGGTGTAAAGCCCCAAACAACAAAATAAGAAAGTCACACGACACAAAAAAAATCTGACACCAATTTATAACAATAGATTCAAATGTTATGCATTTTTAGACACCAAGGTGAGCAAAATCCACTTGAGGGATCCGGAGATATAGATTTTTAAGCAAATCGCACATCTTCGTTTTTAGTTCAAAGCATTAACAAGCATTGATTACCATAAAGTTTGTAAACGTTTGAAATGTTGTGTTCACCTACTCCGGCCCAGACTGAGTGACCAGTCCCAATAAGGAGAAGGTCAGAGGAGCCAATAAGAAGCATTTGCACAGTTACCTGGTTACCAAAGCAGTCTTGAGTCCAGTTCCAACTTTTACATCAACACCGCAATAGCCTTCAATGTGTGTCCTTACGCTGGGGATGCAGGACGCACAGGATTCCGAAAGATACTCTGGGTGCTGTGCGGTCAATGAGGCCATTTCTGGGATTATTCCTTGGTCCACATGTATGGTGGGGTGACTTGAGCCACAGAAGTCGGAGTTCCTTGAAGTCCTCTTAGAGCCAGTAGAAGCCCAGCAGCAGCTGGTATAGATCTCCATTCACAGCAGATCCAGCGGTATTCTTTGGTGAGGACTGCTGTATGTCTTTGGCGACCAATCCACACTCTGGTGACTCTCCCAGGTCAGGCAGAAACAGGTTCAACTTCTGAGTCAACAGTGGAGGTCTTCTTGACTGCATGTGGGTGGTCAGTGATGATTCCTTGTGAATGGCTACTGACTGGCCAGGATGGGCAATTTTAGATTTTATGGCCTTGGTGCTGGAACAGGGGGGTCATGCGACTTACCCTAAGAGTCACTACTTCAGTCTGGGGCTGGGGTGCGACTTTCCCTCGAGTCAGGCACCGCAGACATAGTCCTCTTTTTAAAAGTTCAAGGAACAACAGTTGCAATCCAGCAGTTGGTGCACCTTCCCTTGCCAGGTCCAGGGGTCAGCAGGGCAGCCCTTCTTCAGTCCTCTTTCTAGTCCAAATGTGATCTAAAGTTCAGGGTGCCAGGGGTGCCATACGTATGCCCAAAAAGCGCCCTGGGGATGATGCGGTCAATAGCCAATGGGTTATAAGGATTCCTCCGGTCCAATGACAAGGTCCAGCTATATGTGGCATCTCGCAATCCCTAAGTACACTATTCTTCCCACTCTCAAATGTCTGAACCCCTCCTTGGATGTTACGAGATTAGTAGCCCATCCTAGAGGTGTGGCTACTTGTGGGCTACACTGCCACGGAAAAATGATTTCTCAACTGGTTTCCTTCCTCTTTTCCCACCACCAGCCCATCTACCTAAACGAAAGGGTAGCCCTACTCAAGTGTGATTGTCGTTTGCCCAATAAAATCATCAGCTTCCCCTGTTTAGCTTCCTGCAAGGGGGAGGTAACACCTCCCTCTGCAGCAGGACTCTAGTGTTCTTGAGCCTAGGAATCATTCACACTACTCCCCAGAAGGGCAGAAGGTTGTCTGGTGGCCAGCAACTGTGAAAGCCACCGATAAACTGGCAACAGAGAGGCAACTTCTAAAAGTTGCTTTTCCTTAAAAGTGACATTAAATTCGACTTAGGCATCAAGTCGGGTTTAATACCAAGATTAATTTGATACCTTGAAGTACCCATTTTAGTGGCCCTATTCAGAAATTAACAGGCCTCAGACATTAGTTTGTAACGCTATACCAGCTAATAGGGCTACTAGCTTTTCCACAGTAAAACAATAATTTGGAAGTGGTTCTGTTAGGACATATTAAAGTATATGTCCCACTTAATAATATACAGCTCCCTGCCCTAGGGCTTGAGAGGTCTTCTTTAGAGGAGACTGATCTATATTGTCATGGGAAGGTTGGGCTTTGGCGTTGGTTTAAATGGCAAAGTTGGACTAGTGGTTTTGAAACTGCTCTTCCAGGCTGTATTGGCAGGCTGGGAATCATTTTTGTACTTTGCATCACACAAGGTGGCACACTCAGTGCTGCAGCCCTGTGTAGACACTCTAAATTACCCTTGGTACCATTTACCAGGGACTTATACATAAGTAGGTCAATGCTAGTTGGGGATAGTCAATTCAACAAACATTTTGTAAGGGGTTAGTACACTAGCACTGAGATCTGGTTAGCAGGCCTCAGTGCACTCTCAGATTCGAAAACCAAGCAGCATCAGTCCAAAATTTTGGGGGTGATCATGCAAAAAGAGGCATTTTTGTTCAGAAGAAGTTGCCAGCATGCCCTTAATGGTCCATCAGGTCAGGAGAATGTATTTGTCCTTCTTGCAAAGATCTAGTGGTTGGTGCTGGAAATTATTATGATAGCCTTCCTATAGTATGTTCAGCTTTGAGCAGAGACAGGTTTCACGATGGACACCGCCAGTCAACTGAGTTTATTTTCCAACAATTGAGTAGTTTATTGAGAAATGAAGTATGGATATTGTTATATTTTTCAAGCCCCTCACGTGTCAAATTTGGGGAGAACCTTCACATTAATAAGTAGTCTGTTTCAAAGAGAGGATGAGGGCCTTTTGCCCCAACTCATAACACAAAGATAAAAAAGTGCATGTTCTGCTATGAATTTGGCACCCAGTCATAGATAAATAAAATAGGAGAGAAGGCCCAGTGCTTGAACCAGCAAACCTCTGGCTGACTGCCAATCCTCCTGAAATAGCGGGAAGTGTGGGGCAAAAGGAAGCCACACATCTATAGGCAAAATTTAGTGTTAAAAATAACATTAATTAAGATTTGAACAGGCATTTCTTACAGAGATCTTTAAGTGCCCTCTGTGAAATGATTACACAGAGAGTGAGGGTGCACGAGACCTTTGTAAGGAGGGTGGAATATATGCACAAAAATCAAAACCTTCCAAAATCAAGTCAAGTTGCTGTAAAGGAATCTCCTAAGCAGACTGAATTCTCACAGACTGCAGCCAGGATGTTCTTTGCCTTTGCAGTCACGTCAAGAAATCTTCCACTTTCAATATAAGCCTAGCAACCATAAATCATATCGTATTGTTGTCATTTACCATAAATTAATGTTTCTAATATTAAGCTAGTACCCCCTTATAGACGTTTTCCCCCCCACATGAAATGTGGTCTCGTAATGTAGCGCATAATGATGTTCCCTCCACCAAGAATGTGTGTCTGGGTGCCCCTCATCTCCTTTAGCTCACAGATATTCATAGCCCTTGGGCTGTTTGGGGCCCCCTGAGGGGTGGGAGGGGTTGCAGGAGCAGCAGGGGCCTGCATTATCCCCAAGTCACAGTCACGTTTTTATGCAGCCTCCTTTTTGAAGACCAAAGGCTTGAAAAGGCTCAGTGTTGGCCTGACATTGAGGAAACTTTCTTCAATGATCTACAACTATATAAATATACGGGGGCACTTCAAGAAGAGACCCCCTGGGGTATTATATATTTCACTGTCTGATGCTCTATGACTGGAAGCCGCCATAGTAAACGCTTGGCCTACAGAGATAGATACTTTCCATATGCTGCACAGCAATAAAGCTCTCGTGCACGTTTAATGAGCTCCAGAGGCAGGAAATAATGACCAGTAGTTTACAGCCCACCTTTTAAAGTCTGAGCTAATCTGGTCTGTGGCCAAATGAATTCCACAGTATCTCAGTGAAGTCCATGCCCACACTGTCACGCCAAGGCACTACCATAACTTAACTCTAACGGAATGTCATTTTGTACTACTCTGAACGTCAGCATCAGAAAGACATGCCCCGAATCACTCGCCCCAGGAGTCCACATTTTCAAAGACGAGGTCAAGGGTCACATGTTAGGGAGCCTCGCTCCCAATTCTCTGGCAATCTCTCACGCCGTCTCGTACCCTGGCTAGCTCTTCTCTTCAAGTTCTTTGTTTTCCTCATACTCGACAGACCTAAACCAATTTTTCTCTTCCTTTGCAGTTGTATTTCCACCTTATACGTGTTTTCTTCGAATTGGCTCAACTAAATTATCCTTGATTGTTCTTGTTATTCTTCTCAGTCCATTTAATCGATTTACTTAGAGGTTTACCGTTTTTATTGACTTCTTACTTACAACCCTTGATTGTTATTTACACGCTCAATTTGAACTTGTTTCTTGGTTGTACATTTCTGTTTTTCGGCTTGCCTGTAAAGTGCATTGATGCCCATCATTTTGGGGTTAGCTTTCACCATCCATGAAGAATGAAATATGTAAAAACAAGCAAAAAAGGCTCAATATGGCCTTGAACACGAGTTGGGCGGAACAAAGTTTCTGCCGAAAAATGTTTTTCGTATGCATAGTTTTCAAATGCTGTAACACATCTGAAAATACCGGGCAGTAATGTTGCTCCTAAAAAAAAAATTGCACAAGGGAAAAGTTCAAAAATTACGGATCTGCTTTCCAAATAGGGAATATGGGAAACCGCATTTTCGAACTGCAAAGTAACCATTTCAACATGAGGAATAAACTAGATACAGCTACACCAGGCTTCTCAGAGAAACTCGCGAGCTACTCGTAGCTTTTAGCTACATGTGTTTAGCTCGCCTGTGTGCTGCTCAGCCTACTAAACTTTTACTTGGCTAAATGAATACATAACAAAATTAAAAAGCGTATATCTTTCAGAACTCATGAGCTGATGTTTGGGAAAGAAAGCTTTTACTTGGCTGAATATATTTGTAACAAAAATTGAAAAGTGTGTATTCAAGACGAAAATGTGTGCATTATCAGAACTCATTAGACATTTGGAGTAAAATGCTTGAATTTCCAAAATATTTTTAAAGCTGATATTTAAATTATAAATCATGTAGTGATGGAGAGACTTATTATGTATATTATTACGTTGGTGGCACAAGAATAGCAGCTACAGCTGTAGGCATTCCAGATCGACAAAATCAGATTTTCACACTGCTACTGGCATGCCTTCCTGATGCACTGCTGGTAATCTAGCATAGTTTAAATTTACCATAACATGGCCATCAATGTGCTCTTGTATGGTGTGTTCACTATTGCAACACTAATAATATTGGTAGCTCAGGATAATATTTGTTGAACATAAGTAGCTCTTGTTACAGGAATGGTTGGAGATCCCTGAACTACACCTACAGAAGAAATGTGGTAAACATTGAGAATATAGGAAAACACAACTAATGAGCATTACTACTGGTGTGATGCCTCAAAAATCGCTGCCATATGACTGAAGAGGAACACTGTTTTGCATGAAGTCACTTTGGCTTAGAGGAAGAGTGTTTGTTGAGATTGTAATACTGATGGTAAAGAACCCAGCACTAGTTTCTTTTTGGTCCATCAGAGTTCGGCCTCCCCAACTCTCAATCTCCCCACCAACAATCACTATTTGAGTCACGCTGACATGACAGTGACATTGAGCTTGTTTTGCAGCTGCAAGTTGCTGCTGTGTAAACTGGCGAGAAACTTTTGCAAGAAGGCACTTTGACTTAGAATAAGAGTGTATTTTGGGGCTTCAAGACTTACAGTTAACAGACCTGACAGTAGGGAATGTCTGGCCAAACACAGTCAGGCCTCCCTGCCCCTCTAGGTCCGTGCCCAGCACCACCATTACATTGCTACTGCCTACATGAGATCCATATGATAATCCAGCAGGTCTATTGAGAGGAAGTAGCTGACTACGCTTAGATTTTGGGCTCCTTCTTCTTTGCCCCCTGCAATGGAAGTTTGTAGGTACCTGAGAAATAAAAGGAGTTAGGCTCAACTACAATTTATCAATTACAGTGTAACCCATTTTGCCACCCAGTAAAACCCTGAGTCCAAAGATGAGATTAAGAAATTATTTTTTCACAAAATGATAGCCAAGCTGATATAAACCAGTCTCGGAAAAATATTATAAAAATACAGAATCGCTCATGGATATCCAAAACGTCTGACATAATGTATCCTCAATAGCAGGAAGTAAATGAGGAATTCCGTAGCTGCAATACATAGAATGAGAAACAAAGTCTGGTAGCTAGATTGAAAGTTTTGATTCTTCTGCCAATACATGAGCTTGTCTAAAAAATCTATTTAGCCCTTTTATAAACTAGATATCAGGAAAAACCTATTTAAGTCAGGAAGCAGAGAGAGTTGTCAGCATAGCAGAACCTCTGTAGAAGTTCTCTAAAGGGAAAGAATATTGTACGGCATGAAGCCACACAACAGAGATATCGCAAAGAGGTCTGTACCTCTTAGAGTCTGAAGGGAGCCTGAATAAAGCTAAGGTGTGCTCCTCAATTATATCTGCAACAAAATATCGAGAATCCAATGTCACGTGTCTCATTATTTACCATCTTCAAACACTAAAACTTGGCAACTACATTTGAGATTTCTGTACTTTGGTCCACACATTAGAACATCCTTGGATTCCTCTTATCTCCCTATTCTGCACAAACAGTAGTCCTCTCTATGTATGCTAAAGATTCTTTTCCTTGCCAAAAGACACTCCCTTCGAGCCTTACTATCTCTTTCACAGAATGTGCCTTTCTTTACCCATGAGCTCATGCAAATGCACCTGCGGAGTAGAGAAAAACATAGCATCCAAAGTAAACATTCATGTTAAAAGTTAAACTTTATCAAATCCAAATGCTGAAGGCCTTTGGTCAACTTAACATGGCAATCATCTCAATACATGTTTTAAATGCATGATTACATATAGATATACGGTTACAATATAGACATGTAGTACTATCCAATTGAAAACATTTTCAGTTATAAAATAAATGTAGTGTATTATTCAAATAAGTATGCAAATGTAGAAGAACTACACTATTATTTAAGCCACACAAATGCATGCATGTATGGGAACTACAATTTTTTGTTACTGTAAGTGAATCGTTAATATGCACATTCATGTAAATTTTGAGATTTCCACAGTAAATGCACTTTTTGTATCTGTTTAAGTGTACTACATTACATTAATAATGTTAAGTCACACGAACACATGAGGCCATACATAAACATAAATATGGCCTAGTCAAACATGGAAGGGTAACACCAAAATTACACTGCTCCACAGCACAGTGGCAAACTGCCATGTCAGCCTGTTGGCATAGGAGAGAACTGGAATTGCCAAGGCCTGCCTGACCTCCCAAACATGACACCAGTCTACATTTTAAAAACCCATATGCTGAATGATCTTGGACAAAAGAAAGATCCTAGCCCTTATCCTACTAGAACCCTGAGCAGCCTTCGAAACAATATCACCCCGCCTCATCAGATCCCTACACAAGATCGGCATTTAAGGGCCTGCTTTCTTCTGGATCTGCTCCTTTTTTATGGAAAGAACTCAAATGGAGAGCCTACCACCATACACCACGGTAGCCCGTAAATCCATCTGCGGAGTGTCTTGAGGATCATTCCTCAGCCCTAACCTGTTCAACACATATATTACTCCACTAGCCAATGTAACATCAAGCACAACATAAACATCCTCTCATACAATGATAACACACAACTCATACTATCTCTCTTGGACCAAGCCCCCAACATGAAGAACAAGTTTTCTGCCTCTCTGAAGCGCAACGCCAACAAGACAGACGTAGTGATCTTGGGAAAAAAGCACCTCAACCTGGGAGAACACCTGGTGGCAGGCTGACCTCAGACCCTCATGTCCACACAAGCCAATGCCATCACAGCCTCCTCCTTCTACACTCTGGGGTTGTTGAGGAAGTTCTTCAAATGACTCCTGAGCATCACCAGAAAAACCATCTCCCATGTTCTTGTCACCAGCAGGCTAGACTACAGGAACACATTCTATACTGGAATCACCATTCAATTCCACTAGCTCCCAATACACAAGCTTGCTCAGTTCATATTCCTCACCCACACATTCAAAGCACTGCACAACACAGCCTTAAACTACCTGAACAATCAAATCTTCTTCCATCAACCAGTCAGACACCTCCACTCAGCTGGACTCCTACTCGCACACATTTCGCGCATACACAGAAACAGCCATCACTCCAATAGCATTGAATGACCTCCCACCATACATCAAGGCCTTCTTGTCTTTACTTGAGTTCTGAAAGAAGCCTAAAACCTGGCACGGTACACCTGCTCAGCGCTAGCCTTCCCACGCTAATGATAGCGTGCTCTACAACTACACATCACAAAAAAGAACATATATAGAGACCATTCAATACGTCCTCAGGATCATTTGAAAAGGATTAGATCTGACTTTGGTATCAGCACTGCAGTAGTCCTCCCTAGTGAAACTATTTGCAGTATTATATTTTTACTTAATGTGGAGACCAGAGCCCAGATGGAATGTCCATGCCTTCTGTAAGCTGATGAGGCAGATTATGCATGCACTCGTCCTCTCCTGGTTCACATGAGGAATTCCCTTGCCTTCCTGTGCTGTGTCACCTTCAAACACAATAGGGGTGGATTGAGGTTTAAGACACTGGCAACTCAGGTTATACCACAATCGAATGCCGATGTACCTCTTGCTATACAGCCTACTTAGATTAGTGATCCAGTGTTTAATATTTTCATCGTAACAGGATTTAGTGTCTGATTACAATCTTGGCTGCTGCGATATCCCGTCCGTCATATTACAAGTTCCACAGGATATAATGAAATTGGAATTTGGCGGACTGGATATTCGTCACTTTTGTGATGGGGTAACCCTGCCTGCCAAGATCGTAATCAGGCCCTAAATCAGGACACTTGTGACTAGGTGTTATAAGAAGATCTTTGTTTTTCATCAGTGATACTGCCAAGAGGTTTGGGGCCATTTAAGACACTACAAGACACTGGCATTCTGTGCAGTCAATAGGTGTTTGTACAGAGACTCACCTCTCGTAGTTTGTCGTTGGTATGCAACTTACAAAGGACCACCTAGGCAACTTTTTGCACACATGACATTTTATGAATTTGATGAACTTTGAGTTGCATAAACTCCACATTTTACCAGGCTTCACAGTTTTCAAGTTGTGTATCCTTATCGGCCCAAAAAAATAAATTGTTTTCAGAATGGGGACGAGGCTGGCCCTTCTCCAGGACAACATGATGATAGGACTTCAGTCCAGGCAATGGATGCAGAACTGTGGTAAATTAAGTCTGTAATGTGTGTACTGTTCATTAATCCATATTTGCCCATTAATAATATTTACCATTTTGAGGTGCAGTCTGTATATAAGCGTTTAGAATTATCTGTTCTTTTTTTGTATCAGTATCTCTCAACCACGTCAGACCTATATGTTGTCACGTTGTTCTCATTAAATCTTAATAAAAAGATCATTAAAAAAGACAGCTTTCAGTATGAAATGTCTTGCAGCAACAGTAAAACTGAGGTTGCAAGTAACACTGGGCGGAGCTCGCTGAGTCTCACTCGGTGGAATTTCGCAGAGTTGTTGAAAAGCTCTGCGTGATTTGGCAGAGTTTCGCAAGTCAGCGGAGTCCCTTTGTCTCTAATGAAGGATCCAAGACATGGTGAATTTGCTCATTGTAAAATGTACAACAGTACTTTAGGGTTAGTTTCACCCGGCCACTAGGTGGCAGGGTACCATCACAGTTGATAATAAATTATATCTTGGTGTCTTCCTGCCTCAATGCCACCCCCCAGCTCTGAAGATGTACTCTTTCCATATATAGCACCAGTAATACAACTTAACATCTACCTTGAAAATTGAAACTCCCAGCAGGTGAGGCAGCTTCAGAGAAGCACAAACAAAGGCTAAAGCCAGTGCCCACAAAGCCCCTGCAGCACCTCAGCAGCAGCCTGCCATGTCAACATGCTGGTGATGGGGATGATTCCTCGCCTCAGGTTTCCGCGTAGGTTGGTGTGATAGAGATTAATTTCTGGCGCGGGGAACGAGACTGCCCTTAAGAAAGATGGTGACCTTAGCGTAGCATGATGGGGTGGGATCACTGGAAGTCACTTCCTGCTACGGTTGTGCCAGAGTTAAAGATAGCGGCTTTGGGGTACAAGAAACAGTGGAGAATGGAGAAGCTGCAGGAAAGGCTGACCGGTGGCGGCGAGCCTAAGAAGGTAAACACAGTTAAATGGCACATAGGAGAAACATATCTCTAAAATGGGGCAACCTGAGGAGTGGGTGGTTATACTTATGATTAGAAGGAAGTGCGGTGCAAGTCTGTAAACTCCGCTCTGCCGGTGCTAGGCAGAGTTTACTTTTTGCACTGAACTACGTGCTCAAAGCGGAGCGCGGATTGTCTAAAAGTCCGAAAACTCCACCGCAAGGCATTTTCTACTCAATCCTTACATGACTTTTCAATGCATGATATGCTCACCATTTTTAGTTGATTGTTTAAATCTTTGTCATTTTCATGAAACTTCGAAAATAAATTGTGATGTCCCACATTCCTATTCACAAGGTAAAAGCAGAATCAAATGTGGCAAAATCAAAGCATTGCTCAAAATAACTGTTTAACAGCTGTGTTATGAGAAATGAGGAAACATTTCCTCACCTATTTTGGCACATTGTTGGACATTCCACAACTTGGGTTATCAAATGGTAATCCATGGATATCTCCCAGAAGAGTTGTTTGCAGCTGGAAACCTTAAAACCAGGGAGTGGCTGAGCCTTTCAATGTGGCCATTGCTCTTTAGCTGAGCTCCTTGCATCCTTCATGATCCTGATACAACAAAATCCATAATTTGAAATATGACCTGGTCTGAGT
Source organism: Lissotriton helveticus (assembly GCF_964261635.1). NCBI lineage: Eukaryota > Metazoa > Chordata > Amphibia > Caudata > Salamandridae > Lissotriton > Lissotriton helveticus. The sequence goes on from NC_136068.1 coordinate 731,524,504, forward strand.
GATGTAGACACGTGTGAGTGCAGTGTGGATCACACACATGCAAATACCTTCTGTGAGGCCTGCAGTGGCCCAGTAGAGGCCGGTCCTTTGTCTCCGCCTTGTAGAGGCCTGCACAACAGGCTTAATATGTGCCATTCCTGGTTACTGCTGGCATATGGGGCTTACTCCAAACTGTCCCTGTAGAAACAGGACAGTTGGCACCTATGTGCTCCTCAAAGCCGAACTGTGACTGGGTGAACTGGAAGCACTGTGTAGAAGAGGTTGATGCAGCCTGGATGAATGAGACCAGGTCCAGGTAGTTTCTGGCCTATGGCTCTACAGAGCCCCAGTGCCTCTCAGAGATGGGCACAGCCCCCAAGGAAGAGATTTGGATATTTGTGACATGACACCCTTTCTTACACTTGTACCTTATCCCCATTTGGGGTACAGTTAGGGGTGAATTGCCTCAACTCATTCCACATTGCAATAGCTCATTGGCTGGAGAAGCAGTGGGAACATGAGCACTTACTTGGTGCACTGCCAATACTCTCCCACTGTTAAAGATTGCAGGGATTTGTTAACATGAGCTGAAAGCCATTTTTGTACTTGGCAGCCATTTTAGGTAGCCATGTGCTGTTTCCCTCTTCAGAGCCTTGCACATGCTCAGAGAGGCCTAGCTAGTAGAATGCACCTGCTCCTCCTATAGAATTGCCAGGGTATTTTTGCTGATGTATGGAGAAGTAACTTTCCTCCCATTTTGTTGAGCAAGCAGATCGTGTATGCCCATATTAGTCATTTTGCATTCATACATGTGCCAGGACCTCCCCTTGGCCTTATGCTGACTATGTAACCCTAAGCATATATAAGGCCCCTGTTTTATGTACTCCTGATACTGTCTCATACAGTTTCTGAGGGTACTGTGTGACGTAGTCTCCCTCATCTGAGGTTAATAAATGAATTCTTTTTATATTTCAGCTTCTGTGCCAATCTCTTCTTTGTTGGTTTAAAAGGACCAGGTTTATCAGTGAGACACCTGAGAAGGTTTCTATTTTCTTCACCACCTCCTCCCTAAGCTTGACTTGTGAGTATTTGCAGAGGCAGCAGGCATGGATCAGGGGTGGTGAGGCTATGGGGGGAGTAGGAAAGGGAATGTAAAAAACAAACAACCAAAAAACACTTACCTTATTGCTGTGTCCCGCATCTCTGCTCCGTTTCTCTCCCGTCGTATACCAACCAAACAGCTACCAGTAAGCTCATCCAGGCTCTCCTGACCAATCACAACACTGCAATGCAGCATTGTGATTGGTCTGAGCACTGTGGTTTGGCACTCAGACGGAGACTGGGGGCCTAGGCAAGTTCTCCAAGCAGGCTGTAATGCAGATAGACACCAGTTCCAGATTGCAGCAGATCATCGTGGTCTCTTGGTCTTGAAAAACTTGGAACTGGTACCAAGTGGAGTAATGTGGGCTCCACTCTTAAATATTCTTCCCACACAGTGCATGCTGAAACCACTGTCATTTTCCAAGAACCAGTTTGAGGTTGTTCTTTTTCATATTTCATATTCTTTCTGTAGTACAGGCATAGACTTTGGAAATGGTGCTGGTTCTCAAAGCAGGTAGTGGCAATTCTGGCTCCAGGTAGTAGTGCCTAAAACATGCACACAATGCTGTGTAAACCTCTCTTCTGGCGTAGTGGGTCAGGTCTTAGGCTCTCACTCTGAAAGTTAAGGGTTCAAGTACTAGTTTCGAAATGATTGTGTATTTTTTGATTTACTAGGATTTCACTTCTTAAACATTCATAGTGAAAGTTCATTTCATTCTTTATAACATCAGAATGTTTAAAGTTAAATTTCATAATTCGGTCTTGACTCCACAGAGCAAGGAGTCACTACTGACCTAGTGGTTAAGATTAAAGACTCTAAAGGCCCCATTAGAAAGGCGGGCGGATTGCCCCCGGCGGGCCGGCGGTAGTCACTGCCGGCCCGGCGCGGGCAATCCTCCCGCCATCCCCGCAGAAAAGACCCCTCCGCCATATCACAATGGCTGGGGGGTCCACGGCGGACGGAAAGACCATCTGCCGCTTTTCAACCCGGTCGACATGTCAACCGGGCGGCAAGGGGTTCAATATGGTGGCGATGTCTGCCAGACACCACCAGCCATATTACTATGTGGCCTCGAACAAGCCTTTCCGTGGCAGCATTGCTGCCACAGAAAGGCATGTGGAGTCTGCTTGGGGGCCCGTTGCGGGCCCCCAGGGACTCCGGGAGGGTGGGGGGTACCTATGGTACCCTCCTGCAGTTCCATGCACAACATGGCAGGCACCGCGCGGTGCCTGCCATGTTGTGCATGGAAGTGCACAACATGCCTTCCTGGCATTGTGTCGGGGGGTGCTTAGTGCACTGCCCGCCACAATGTTAGGAATGCAGGATGCAACCGGCACTGAGGCGGGTGCATCCTAATGGGACCCCCGCGGGCGGTACCTTTTTATGGCGGGATGCAGCCATCCTAATGTCCCGCTAAGTGTGGAGAAAGAGGGATCAAGTCCAGGTGTATCAGTGGTCTTTTCTCTGCTCTAATTTCTGATCAACTTCAAAAGTTTAAGTTACATACTGAAAGGTGGTCTCATTCTTTTTAATTGGCAAATACATTTTTCTTTTCAATTTGTCCAAGAGTATCTAATTTTAAGTATGTAGGAAAGGGTCCTTTTTGGATGGTCAATCCCCACTTTTTGCTCTAGATGCTGTGGTTTTAGAAGAGTAAGTGCACTAGGACCTGCTAACCAGGCCCCAGTGCCAGTTCTCTTTTCCTCAAAAGATAATGTGAATTGGTACACCCAATTGGCAAGATACTTTAACCCCCTTTGTAAGTTCCTAGTATGTGGTACCAGTGGTACCTAGGGCAAGAGTGTTAGCGGTGTCATCAGGGATGCAGCACAATTTGTGCCACCCCGAGTGACCCGAGTAAAAGTAAAGTCTGCAAGGGCCGCTGCCACAGCATGCATGAGCAGCATTCTCTGCTTGAGCGCGACTCTACACACACCATGTGTGACAGATTCATCTCACTGCCTTAAGGTATGTAAGTCACCCCTAAGGTAGGCCTCCTAAACCCCTGGAGGCAAGGTGCATTATCCTAATGGTGAGGAAATATATGTACAGACATATATGCCTCTATAGTAACCTTGCCATTCAAGTTTACTGTGCATGAACTGTGGTCCATTGATCAACGTGGACTGGCCACAGATAAAGGGCCTGGGCAGGTAGTAGGTCACACCTCCCCCACCCAGGATGGCTAGTGAATGATCCATCACAGCAGTGAGCCTCAAAGGCCTCACTGCCTCTGATATGTAGGTGACTTGCTCCCCAGTGGAGACACAGGCCTCCCCGCCCCCAAGCACTGATGGTTGTGGTCTGGCGGGAAATTAGGTATGCAGGAGGCGCACCCCTCCAAACACTAGCCACTTCTCCAGGGTGGGTTAGTGGGTCTGTGGAGCCCAGGATGGCCCGTGTCATCTTGAAATCTGGGTAATTTGGTGACATGCACCCACCGGATGTTGTCACCTCAGGGGCAGATTAGCCGCAGGACTAGTAGCCTATTGGCTACTACCCCTCACATCCCTAAATCCAGGATTTAAGGGGCACCTCTGATACCAGAACTCCAGATCTGCTTTGAAGAAGAGGACAAAGAGAAGCTGAGTCAGCACAAGGCAGGGCTCCATGAAAAAGAAGCATGAAGTACTGTACCTGTGGCAGCCCCCCAGCACCCGCAGGAATACGACTTGTCCAGGACCAGAGACCGGTTCCAAAAGGAAGGTGAACTTCCCAGCAAGCCAAAGTGGTCATCAGGACTCCTTAGGGCTAGAGGTACTAGTCCCCTACAGTCATTAGGAGTCATTAGGAGCAAACCGAATTTCCACGTTCCCAAGAAGGACCGATCACTGAGCTTCGTCGTTGACCAGGCCAAATGTAACTGGCCACGTGCCTTCTGGGGAGCGTAGTCGTGAACCTCACCGAGTCTCAGCCCTCTACAGCGTTCCCAGGACCTCTGGAAGAAGATTGACCCAGCATGACCTTTGCCAGGACCAAGGCTTGTTGGTGGTCAAGCTATCTACTAACTGCTTCACTCGATGCCCCACGTGGAGGCAGCCTACTGAATGATCCCCCTCCACTTCTGACGTGCAGTTGTTCAGTTTCTGTATCCCAAAAAAGGCTTTGTTGAGACACCTGGTAAAATCAGCACCTGCACCCCCATTCAGCACCACGGATAGCCAGGTACAGCTCTGCACCCAAGACACCTGAGCTAGGCAAAGCTGTTCTGCCTGGTGATTCCAGATCCAGGGGCCCCTCCAAGATTCATTTCCAAGGGGCTCCTCTGAACCCAACCTGCAAGCATCATTTTGTCAAGTGTTGTTTTTGACAGCTTCTGCGGCTCCCCTTCAGCACCAAGGACAGCCAAGTCACTTCTGCACCTGGACACCCTGGGCAAGGAATTTTGTTTCTGACTATCACACCTTGATCTGTGGGCCCACAAGACCTTAACTCCAAGTGGGTTCTGTTGAACTCACCCCGCAAGTGACCAATGGTGACCTGAGATTTCCCCTATTGCTCGCAATGGTAAAGTTCAACAACTCTGAAAAGTATTGATTTCTTGAACACTTTAAAATTGATAACTCCAGTTATGCACCTTGATTTGACTTCGTTTTGATGTGCTCTATGTATTTCTTTCGAGCTGGGTTAATGACTTATTGTCACTGTTGGAACTGTAAAATGATTTATACATGTTCCTCTAAGTAAGCCTGTCTGCTTTGTGTCACTTTACCAGGACTGAGAGAATGATTACTGATATGAATCTGAGGTCTACTTTTGGGTATCGTGTCAATATTACGTGGTAGGGCCTCCCAGACATACCACATAACATTACCACCTTGCTACAGAGGTGCAACCCCTGCAGCACAACAGTCCTCTGGCAATGTGCAGCATGTGGAGCCAGCAGCGTCTGGTTACAAGTCCCACGCAGTGTCTAAAAACATGGGGTCAGAGCCCCAGTACTCATACTCTAGGTTGCCTTTGATGAAGGGGTGACTTCAAAGGAACCCTTAGAAGTGCACATTAGTCCCTTTCAGCCGAGCCCTGGCTCCAGAAGATCAACAAGGGGTAAATCAGCCCTTTGTGTGAGGACAGGACACAACCTGTACAAATATAGTGTGCGCGACCTCTCCCATCCCAGAAAGACAATCAGTATCCAGATGAATGCAGAGGGTTCTCTGTCACACCCTGCCCTTCCAATGTGGTGGCTGTCTAGAAAGTATGCACCTAGTGTAGCTGCACCCTAGGTCAGACATTTATTGGAGTCAGGCTGCAAAGCACAACGAGTGATAAGCACAGAGAAATGTCCACTCCCTGAAAGTGGCATTTCAAAAATGGTAATATAAAATCCAATTACACAAATAATCAGGATGTATCACCACTACGCTAAACATATCAAACATGGCAACACCACTCCTTTCTGAGCAGGAATTGCCACTAAAAAGTATATTAGGGCTTTTCCAATGCTAGCCTATGAGAGGAGTAGGCCTCACAGCAGTGAAAAATGAGATATTCTGTCTCACTACTAGGACATGCCACACATAAAGGCACATGTCCTACCTTTTACCTACACATCACCCTGCCCATAGGACTACCTAGAGCATGCCTTAGGGGTGACCTATTTGTAGAAAAGGGGGAGTCTAAGGCTTTGCAACAAATTTTGCCAAGTCAAAGTGGCAGTAAACTGCGAACACAGGCCATGCAGTGGCCGGCCTGAGACAGGTTTGAAAGGGTACTTCTGTGGGTGGCGGAAGCATTGCAGCAGACCCACTAGTAGCATTTAATTCACAGTCCCTGGATTTATGGGATACCACTTTGCAAGGGACTTTCAAGTAAATATAAAATGCTAAATAGCAAAATTTTAATGTGGATCAAGATTACACACTCACACAAGTTGTGCCTCTTCCCCCAGTATCCTATGTGGTGTTGAAACATATGGTTATTAATGAGGCTATGGAATCCTGGATATCCTCTTAACACACTGCATGTATGCGTTAGATGACATGGAAGGTAAATATTTTATTGGTTCACTGGACCTTGTGATATACTTAGGAAGGTCTCTGGATATTGCAATGAATCCAGAAGTTTGAGTACCTGGTCTTTGCAAACTGCCTGTACCTTTTCTCAATACTACATCAGCCCTTATACCACCCTATCCCTGGAGGGCACAGTGGTTCACAAAGAAGTAATAGGTGAACTCCTTCTGACATGTTTCGAAGATGAAAGTTGTGTGGCACTGGACTTCCTCTTGACAGTACAGGAAGTATGGTCTCCCACTTGAGCTGTTTAAATGTATGGCTTCAATAACGATGCCACAATTGTGGGGCATGGTTATTGATATGGAACCTTCTTTGACGCTTTTATATTGCAACTGTCACAGAGATTTGTAAACTGGGGCACCGAGAAGCAGGCGTGAAGCTTTCCAGCCATCCTCTTTTATTATTGAGAAGGCTAAAATAAAGGCCAAGGCTCTGGTCTGGGCAACCAGCTGGCAAAGGTGTTCAGCTCTTTTGTCCACCCTGACCAAAATTTATTTTTGCCAGGCTTACTTTTCATTAGTTGCATCTGGCTATCGGTCTTGCACAAGAACTGTCTAGTCCCTCAGCCTTCATTTTAGTTCACTTTGAAAATTCCCTTTTCTCCACGTTTGAAGTGTCTATTTCAAGTTGTCTAATAAATTAACTTCGTGCTTCAATATTTGCCATACAACCTCATCTTGTAAACTGACCCCATTGCATGGGGCTAATTAAACAGAGTTATGTCATCTCCTTTTGGTAAGAAAAGGATACCTGGAATGTGTTTCCTCCACCACCTCTCTTTTAAATCTTTGCCTTTGTATCTCTTACAACCTAGATGCAGCAGTTTATTGGACGGGCCAGCATTTTATGGAACGCTTTGTTTTTTGGAAGTGCCTCCGATCTTGTGGTCACTTTGGTCACATCTATGATAACCTTGCATAGGGGAACATCCTTTACAACGCAACTTTTACCCCGCACTACCATTACAACGCAACCATTACAACGCAAGTCATTACAACAACTTGCGCTGGAGGGAATAGCTTAATTTTCTATCCAGCACCTTCCCTACTATCCACGGGGACTGGAGTTGGAATAGAAAATTAAACTCTTCCACTATTCAACGCCCCCAACGCAAGTCGTTGTAACGACTTGCGTTGTAAAAACTGAGTTGTAATGGCATGCGTGGTAAAAGCATGCGTTGTGATGTCATACAACCCTTGCATAGGGTATGTCTCTGGCACTTGCCTATCAATTTCAATTGCAGATGACTAGGTTTTGTTTTAAGTACTTGAGAAAACAAGTCTCAAGGGACCCCAAAGAGCTTAGGAGCTCATCCTGGCACCCTTGCTAGCCCTTTGTATAAAGGCGTTCTGATCTGGTGCTCTTCCCAGTCACCATTCTGTAGGAAATCAACACAAAACTAGGTCTAGGCAAGGTATTCACTTACCAATATACTCAGCATTATACAAGTACATAGGTGTTTGGAAAAGGGATGTATGACATTACAACGCTGCTTTTACATCGCATGCCTTTACAACGCTGTTTTTACAACGCATGCCTTTACAACGCATAGTGCTTTGGGGCGCTGGATAGTGAATAGTTTAATTTACTATTCCAACTCCAGTCCCCGTGGATAGTAGGGAAGGTGTTGGATAGTAAATTAAATCTATTCCCTATCCTAGAGCGCCCCCCAGCGCAATGCGTTGTAATGGTTTGCATTGTAAATACTGCGTTGTAAAGGCACTACGTTGTAAAAGTTGCGTTGTAAAGGTTGTTCACCTTGGAAAAGTACCAACAGAAATATGAACATTCGAGGAAGCTCTGGCATAGGGGGAGATGGGAGGTTGGAAGGCCCTTTATCTCTGGCCCAGAGCTGAATGTATACACTACCAAGTCAAGGACATCAGAGGGCAGGTCCTGGAATAGTAGTTCCAGGAAAAAAAGTAGTAGAGTGGGGAAGAAAGCTCAGGAAGCGCATGATGACAATATTTGGCAGCAGCAGTTGTTAGTCTTTCCTACTTCATTTCAATACTCACCCAGGTTGCATCATTGCACCTTTTTTGTTTATTCCCTAATGGGTTCCTTTAGAAGGTGTGATCAAGGCAGACACTTCTTCTCCCTGTCCTTCCTCTTTTTAAGCACCCTGCTTCAAAATGTGCTGACTCGCTCTGTCTTTATGTTCATGATATATTTCCATGATTAACAGTGTATTGTGAATTTTGACACTTTACTTCGTGGTTAAGCAATTGCTGTCTTCATGAAATGCCGCTAATATTTTTAAAATCAAAAACAAAAGTAATACCACCAGTTGACATGTGGTGTATTCTATCTGTACCAATGTGTACTTTTTGTATGAAACCTTACCATTTGGAGTACTAATCCCAGGTGACTGCGGGCAGAAGTCACCTTGTGATATCTCAAGGTTTCATGTCTGAGAGACACCAGCTCCCTTTCCAGTAGAGGACGTAGGATGGCTGCCTCTTCCCTTAAAATAATACAAACAAGCTTGATTTCCTCTTCTACGCTCAAGAAATAACCTTCCAAATATGCCACTATAACGTGAGGAATCTAAGCCACCGGGCATAAGACTATCCCTTAATTTAGTTGTAAAATCTCTGGGTTTTATCATTGACTCAAAATGTACCATGCAAAGTCATATGGCTAAAACTACCCGGTGTCCTTGTACCAGCTCCACCACCAGCTCTTCCCACTTAGGAGAATCAAGCTGACCATCACAACAACTGACTTCCACCAGGTCAACCAAACTCTGAGAATATGCAGCTGAAGCTTGCCTCAAAATAAACATGAGTAAATCCTGTGCGTTGAGCATTGTTGAATCACCAGAGATTAGGTCCAGGTAACAAAGGACACAATTGTTAACTGAAAAGTGCACAAGACCAGCAATACACCCAGCTCTTAAGTAGTGCATAGGCATGAAACATACAAAATGCTCAATTCTCAGTGGTGCTGCCCCAAGACATGCAATATGACCAGTCAATAAGTGGGGCACTGGCCATTAAGCACTGGTTAAGTCTGGTGGTTAAGAATTCAAGAATATTCAGTATGCATTATATAATGCAATTTGAACAGATTAATGACGTGGAATCAAGCAAGCTACGTAGATGAGAAACTGCAAGCAGTGCATTTATTCTTACCAATATATACTCACCTTCACAATATTTTGGCAGTCGACATTCTGGATTAGATATTTTTGTAGAATGATATTCTTGGACTTGAACATTCTGGCATACAATAGTATTCAGCCTTTGCATAGTTTACTACCTTAGTGAATATGTAATATTTCCAGTTTAAGCCTGCGACCTCCTCTCAATTTATTGGGATATTATGAGATCATTTTGATCACATTGAGAATAATTTTCACTTTAATCAAACGAAGTTCAGATGGAAAATATATGTTATTGTATTTACTTTGATCAGAATTTAACTATATACTGTCTGGGAAATCAATACTTTTTTTTATCCGCAAGTTTAATTTTTGTACCATACAGTGTTGCAATGTATAAAGTGTAAACTTTGAAATAGTGAAGAAATGTCATAACTCTGCACACTAGCCTACTATACGGACATTCAAAGAGGCACATTATCCAAAACAATCTAGGAAGCTCTACCATTGTCCTCAAAACTTTAAATATACTTCTGAAAGATGGATTCCTAAAGTTTAAGATCCTCATTATTCCAAATGTTTTGTTATATTTATTTGTAAAGCACTCATATACCTGAAGGTGTCTTGGCGCTAGCTCTACTGAAGCCTGAATGACGCTCTCATTAGGACCTGAAAAGGAAGGTTTTTAGAGCTTTCTTGCAAGTGAGCAAGGTATCAATTGATTTGATCCGAATAGAAAAAGAGTTCAAGGTTTTGGAAGCTGATGTTCGAATCTTGATACCGAGACATTTCTGGATGATGAGGAACGTACTATACTAGGAGGTGTATACCAGTCAAAGTTTATTTTCAGATTCTCTGGCCCAATACGATGAAGGACCTTGAAAGTGATACACAGTGCCTTAAAGATAATTCTCTGTCTGACCAGCAGTCAATGCAATTTTTTAGTGCATTAGAAGCTGACTGAAACTTTGGTATACCAAGCAACAGATGTGTTGCTGCCTTTGGCAGGGTTTGCAGTTTGTTCAGATGTTGCTGTTGCATATTTTTGTAAAGGCTGTTACAATGAATATAGGACATTACAACGCATGCTTTTATAAAGGACTAGTTTACAACATGGTCATTACAACGACCGCGTTGTTACCACGCATGTCATTACATCACAAGTCGTTTTAACGACTTGCTCTAGGGGGCGTGCTGGACCTAGGAATAGTATTAATTACTATTCCTACTCCAGTTTGCGCAACAGCAGAGAAGATGTTGGATTTAAAATCCAACACATTCCCTGGTGTTGCACGCCCCCAAGAGCAAGTCATTGAAACTATTTGCGTTGTAATGACACGCGTGGTAACAACACAGTTGTTGTAACGACTGCGTTGTAAAGTACCGCATTGCTTCGTTTGCGTGGTAAACGTTGTTTCCCCGTTACAACTGTCAATTCTTGACAGGACCAAAGAAGTGACTACCGTCTTCTGTATAACAGCAGGGATGTACAAAATATTTTTCTTCAAGGTCTTAAGGGTGTATAAAGAAGCAGATGTGACCGCATTTACTTAAGCCCCAAAGGTTACTTTATCATCGACCAGTACTCCAGTTTTTGCACTTTCCTGACTGGGACTGAAAGGGCATCCAGTTCCTCCGGCCAACAAGAAGGGGACCAAAAGACGTTATGGCTACCAGACAGGATAATCTCTGTTTTACCATCAAGCAATTGTGGGCCATCCAGCCGCTGACTTCCTGCATACAGTTATGTAGTCAGTAGCTGAGACAATTTTAATTTTTAGCTACGGATATCACAATTTGGGCATCATCTGCGTAGGGTGCAATCAAAAATGCAAATGATTTGATGAGAATGGCTAAGCAAGTAATATTGATTTTAAACACCGTCAGGCTTAACGAGGAGCCTTGAGGCACCCCACACGGAAGAGAATGGTTCCGAGGTGAATTCACTAAGTGCCACTGATTGTTCTTGGCCTGAGAGAAATGACATAAGGAGGGCAAGGGCCACTCCACCGATTCCAATGGATTAGAGACAGACAATCAGCAGCTCGTGATTAACAGTATCAAAAGCTGCTGAGAAGTCTAAAAGAATAAGGGCTGCACGCCCCCTGCCAATCTAGAACTCCTCTGATTTCTTCCATGGCCATAATCAAGGACATCTCAGTGCTATGACTGCTTCTGAAACCATATTGGGAAGGGTCCAGCAGGTTGTTCTCCAGAATGTAATCTCCCAATTGATGGTTCATAATCTTTTCTACCACTTTAACTGGCAGTGGCAGATGAGAGATAGGGCCGATAGTTGTTTGAGTGTATAGAGCAAGGGTGAGCGTCTTTATGAGAGGAAGTATTGACTTGATCTTCCAAGGTGTCGGAATTATCTTGTCTCAAACATGAAATTAAAAATATCTGTTAAATTGAAAACGATAGTGTTGGGGATAATTTAGCCATCGATGGAGGAAACGGGTCCGATGGGGACCCAGAGTTTTTGGATGTAATGAGTGAAGTGACCTGTTCAATTGAAGGATTAGAGGGAACCTGTCTTAATTTGTGGCTGAATAGAGGTCAATATCTCCACGGGCAAAGTTTTGGTGGAGGGGAAATTGCCATGCATCTCTTCCACTTTGTTTTGAAAAAGAGTTGCTAATGTATTGCAACATTTTTGGTTACTGGCTACTGGGTGGCTGCTGGGAGTAGAGGTTAATTTATTAACCGTGAGATAAAGTTCTTTTACTGAGTTTTTTGCCACCTCAATTTTGTGCATAAAGTAAGATGTTATTGGCATGTATGTCTACAATCTGAGCATGGATGGAAGCCATTGCCACCAGAAGTCCTATACCTTCTTACACTGTGACATTTCCAGGGGCAGTGATTTGCTCTATGTGGGCATTGGTGGCAGTTTGGAGCTTACCCACAACTGGAGTGCATCCCCACTACCATCTTTCCAAAGTTTCCCCATTTTCTCTGTTTTATTCTTCACAAGGTTTACACATCAAAAAGCCTGAGAATTATAAGGAACTATGAAAAATTGCATGAAAACAGGATGTGCTTGCCATGGTGTACATCGAAGTGTACCACCCATTACAGAGAATAGTGGCAGCTGAAATTCCAGTGTGGACCTTTTTAACCGTAATCTAGGGAGAAGGGTCCATTGATCTTTTCCATGCATAATCTGTTCAACTCCCAATAGCTAGGGTCCTGATCCTCACCTGCATGTATGTAGGTTGACAAGTTTTTTGGCATACATGCCCTGTGCATGTTTAGTATGAATGGAGACCTATCTGAGGGCATATTGCATGCAGCACACAGGGGTTCTTCGCTGCACAGGGAAAGAGCTTTTCATCCTCAATGTCCTTATATAATACACAGAGACTGTGCACCAAAGTTGTCAGTCCAGTCACACACTTCCTGTTTTGAGCTTCAGATCCTAGTTTTTAGACAAAAGCATGACTGGACTTACTGCACCAAAATCCACATTCACAAGTTTGACCTGCCGAAATTCATATGGGGAAAATTGAGGGAGTGTGGTATTAGCTGCAAAACTTGTATTGCGGTTCGAATAAGAGTTACTGAACATACCAGAATTTAATAGCCACTCATAATGACTGCCTAAATCTTCTTTTAAACCTATATTTTTCTGATGGGGCATGGTTTTATTTTGTTTTATTGAGAATGCCATACTGTATATGGCATCAACACCTCTTACCACCTGCTGAAGTTGGCCTTACTAAAGCTACCTATGGAAGGTCAAGTCTACAAAGGGAGTAACTTTCGGGATTGATATTTGACAAAGGAACTGCTTTACACGTATAGTCTTGGCCCGTTGATATACCTCCGAAAAAAATTGTTGTCTAGAGATTTTTATTTTTGATTTGTGTTTTTAGATCATTAGAGAAGTAATTTATTTTGGGCAGACATTGTTTATTTGGGTTGAGTTTTTCTGGGCGACATTTCTAAAATTGGCATATGTGTTGCAGTGATGATGTAATATTTCAGGAGCCATGGGATCTATATACCTTATTTTGGTGTCAAAATATAGGTTTGGGGGGTCAAGTAGTCTTGTAGAGACGGAAAATAACTCCTCTCCATTTTCCGAAATGGTGGCTATATAATGATATGTTTTATTTATCATATTGGTAATTTATTTTAATATTGTTTTTGTTTCCGGTTTTCCTTTTATTCAAATTCGTAAACGTTAGCGAAGCAGGTGGTAGCAGAGGCTCTTTGCCTCATGACAGAGTGTTGCGAACTACACAATCTGAGCACTCCTTCAACAAAGAAAATGTGTCATATCTCAAACTAATCCAAAAGTAAAGCCAACAACTAATGCGGCTGTACAGAAGAGAGATTGTGATGCTGAAGAAATACAGCAAGACGAATGTCCCAAAAGCTTGAACCTGATAAGTGATGAGGATCAAATACTTTATCATTGTAACAAGTACTACAAGTCATTTACAATAGAAAAAAGCCTGGAACAAATGTGCAAAAAAATTGCAGAAACCAGTGCATCACAGCAGGAATCTGAGTCTTCTCAGAAAGCGATGAAAACCAAACCCGATGCCCAAACCCCTTAGAATATCGATGGCTACCCCTCATCCAACTCCAACAACTGATCAGAAAGCAGAGGATCTTCAATGTGTTACCTGTGGTTTAGCTAGAACAAGGGCCAAAGGGACTGACAAAAGAACAAAATACAGAGTATGTTAGTCTCAAAGGGCAAACATGTTTTTATCTGCAGGTAGTTTCTTCCAATATGAAGTTTTCAGCCGAGTAGCTGATCTAAACAGGGAGGTGAATGTATTTGCAGCAGATTTGTATGCCCACCCGTGCTGCATGCATGAATACTTTCGAATATATGAATGTACAATGAGCTCCCAGCAGCAACGTAATGAACCGCCTTCAGTTAAGTTTGCACTCTTTGAAAATGCAAATTAAGTTTTAAAACCACTCTTGTGTACTGGCTGCGGGCTCACGCTCAGTGAGATAAGATAAATAATTGTCAACATTGATGAAACTGTATTGATCCATTATAATGAAATTAAGAATTTTCTGGTGAGACCGAACAGTGACAGAATTCGTTTTTGGCAGTCTAACAAAAAGAATGAGCCACTTAAGGTGTTCTCAGCTGATTTGACTCCTGAAGTTCGTGCTGCAAAATAAGATCACATGATGTAGTAAAATCAGCAAGAACCATTTTAAAAAACATCCTGAAATATTTTGATTTTGGGTTAAGGACACATTTTGTGATCCCCCAGAGCTCCACAAATCACTGGAATCAACAAGATTGCCTGATGTTGTCTTAACATTTTTTACATCATTGTTTAATATCAGCAAATCAAACCTGCTACAAACTAGAGTTCTTGAGTTACAGAAGCCAACAACATTGATGATGCCTTTGAAGATGTAAGCGAAGAAGTGGAAGGCAATGTCATGAATCGACAGACTTATGCTCTCCAAATCTTGTTTTATGAAGTACATCACGGTAAAAAGAAAACCCTGCTACAAATGATCACTGCTCATACAATCTATAACAAGTGCAAAAGTAGAGAGCTAATCACTTCAATATATAGGTTTGGTGTATTAACAAGTTATAATGACATAGTATGGAGCAGGAACTTGTTAGCAGTCCATGCTGTGAAATTTTTTGAATCGGACAGCGCACCACCTCCAAGTCACTTTACCAGGAAAGAATTTACAATTGCTGCTCTTGATAATTTTGATTTTGAAGACAGCTCTTCTTCGCCTGGAACATCCAGGACATATGATACTGCCATGGTGCTTTTTTAAGACTGTGCCAATGAAGTAACTGCTGGAAACAAGTGTTGTCATCTGTTGGCATAAACAAACATAGCTGCAAAATTATAACCCAACTGCCAACATATGTAAAAGCACTACAAGCAATCAACAAGTGTCAATCTACCAGAAAGTTCGGAACTTTGCAAGTACTGGGGAAATGTTTTATACATGATAACTCTAGTGAAAAACATGGTGCATGCTGATCGGGAAGGTGATTGGGAGCTGCACATGAAGTCTGTGGAGTCACTTCGGTGTGGAGTGTTTTGCAAATTCAATTTCATAAACTATCTGAGATATGGGTCCTGGTATTTGGAAAGAGAGAAGCTTGAGGGGGAAAGCCATACCTCTACAGAAAATGTTTCCAAAGACTTTTGGTGGTGAAAGACAGAGGGAAGGTTCAATGCTGTGGTTCCAGATATTTAACTGGAAAA
Organism: Lissotriton helveticus; assembly: GCF_964261635.1. Lineage (NCBI taxonomy): Eukaryota > Metazoa > Chordata > Amphibia > Caudata > Salamandridae > Lissotriton > Lissotriton helveticus. The sequence continues at coordinate 731,539,927 of NC_136068.1, forward strand.
GACAATCCAGATATCACAGAAAACCTCCAATGGACTTGCTGGTCAGACACTTAAAAGTGAATATGTTGCACAATGGCAGCTAGTTTACCATGAAGTCCTTTCTATTTGCAATGTTTTCAAAGCGATGACAATTTCAAAATGAATTGACTATTGTGAAACTGTTCCTCATCACAAACTTTTGTGAAAGAGAGGGGAATGTTTTAATAAACATGTTGACAGCCATCTTCATTTCATGCAGCAGCAAAGAAACTCCCTTGAAATAACTGAGCCTATGCGGCTACACAACTTTGTGACCAATCAATATGTGGATAACGATATAAAGATACCTATACTTGATGTCCTGGAACATGGATAGAAACTATATGCAGAACTGAAGCAGGAGCGATTTGTACTGAAAGAGAAAAAGCTGTGAGTCAATATAAATAAAATGAAACAAAATACCAATAAACATTTACATTTTTAAATGGAAAAAAGTTCAACTTACTTTTTTAGGCTGCAGCACTTCCTGGGTGTTCTCTGGCAGGTTCCCAACTCCTCCAACGCAGGTCTCGTAGCTTCTTTATTCAGTCCTGACAATGCTCTCATGCTGCATGAGAGAAGTGTCTGGATTGGCTTGAGAAGGCTGCTTCAGCACTCCGAAGAGCACTGAAGGGCATGTGCCTGCTTTCCAACCTGGCTGTCTATGACAGGCGGGTTGAAGTGGTTTATTTACGCAAATCTATTTGGCTGTAATAATGGAGCTGGCCGAACAGACATGTGCAATTTACACTGAAATGGCCACTGGTCATTGCTGCCAATCAGCAACAATGACATACTGGCCCTGCCCTGCCCTCTCCGTTCGGCAGAAAGCCAGAAAACTAAAATAATGATAACATCTTTTTATTACCGTTTTCCAGCTTTCTGCACCTGTGTGGGGAGGGGGCAGCGCTCCTCTGCTCCAATAGAGGAACTGCCGCTAGACTAAAGCTAAACTTCCAGGCTTTGATTGCTGTAGCAAGAGTTTCTTCCAACCAGCTAGTACAAAATAGATTATCATAAAACAACTTTTGCACGCACTCAGAGAAATGGATGTAGCAAAACAAAGGGGTGCATTTATCAAGGACATTCTGTTGCATGATCTTCTCCCAACAAACGCATTATTGGATGGAGATGCTACAACCAAACCAGTGAAACACAACCTCGTACAAGTGCTCAAAAATACTTTTCACCTGAAGAATTTCAATTACAAAAGGTGCCCTCATGGAAGTTTATCTGCTCGATTCCCACACAGGAAATGAATTCACACCTGCCATTGAAAGGAGTAAATCTCTGCCCATATCCAAAGTGTGAACTTGTTTGTCAGAATTTTTAACTACCCACTTATTTATGAGTTTGAGGGTGTTCAGTGCATACGCAGCCCTCTACACCCTGGAATGCACACAACCTGTCCCATACAGGAGTTTTCAATACTTATAATAATAACCCATACTGTCATAATTTATTGGGTGAGCAAATCAATTTCCTTCTTGAAATTCTCATTTGTGCATACAAATATTGAGTTTACAATCCTAAATGAATAATTTACACAGTAAGTGCAACACAGGTGCAAGTTTTCTGTGTAAGTTGATTCCATCTTCATGGTGAATAGGGGTGTGAGGTTTATGGGGACCAGAAGCTTGAGAAGCACATGCCGGGTGTGAAGGTGGCAGTTCATGGATGAGGCTGCAAAGGTGAACATAGTGTGAAATTCAAGGGATCCGGGTTAGAAACAAGAAGAGTTGGAGTGAAAGTCAGATCCACAGACAAGACAGACATAAGCAGGTACTGTGAGATGAGCACACACAAGTAAGACCTTCGGCATAGCCTGATTTTCAGACCCTGGACAGAGTGCTGACATAGCTCGGTTGATTGCTGGCTGTGGGTTATTTTCCATCATCAGACTTTGGTCCAGGCAAGAGAGAGAAAGTTATAAAATAAAGAACAAGGAGAAAGATGTAATAAAGTGACAAAGGGAGCAAGCAGGGGTGGGCGATGGAAGAAAGAGGCAGGAGTTTTAATCAAGACTAGGGCCCAGATGTATCAAGCTTTTGTGTTGCCCTTGCATCACGTAAGGCGACGCAAGGACAATGCAAAGGCTTCAGTAATATTTACAAAGCCAAGTAAGGGGTGATTTGCATGTCCTTGTGTGGCTTTGTAAAGAAATGTCTTTGTTATTCCCACTTCCATGTATTCTGTAGCACACATAGAGAGAGGAATATTCCTCTAAGGACTGTTTTTTGTTCAGCAAGTTGGTCCTTCCTGCACAGAAACTATCCTGCCGGTAACACATTCACCCTTGCACCATAAACCCTTGCACCCTGGTGCAAGGGTGCATGTGTAATGTGTTGGCGGTAGGCAGCGCCCAGTGTGCTAGCACAAGGAGAGCAGAAATGCTCCATATCTTTATGAGTATGGAGTATTTCTGCAATCTCTATTTCATGCAATGCAGCAACTTTGTTTGCTGCTGTGCCTTCTGTTAAAGATGAGTAAACATGACCAATGGCATCCTTCTTTTTCGGGAATTTGACAATGCCAGAGATGGGATTTTGAGGAAACTTGTGATGATTTGACCAGAATTCAGGTTACCCATACCATTGCGAAAAATAATTATTCTAACCAGTATCTCATCTCTGCCCCGGAATCCAGGCATTATGATTTAAAGTTACAGGAATGGGGACTAACACATTGAGCCAGAAATACAGAGTCCTATACCACATGCAGATTCCTTATTCTTGCAACTTTGCGATGGGTATTTTCTACCTGCTAGGAGCAGGTGGAAAATGTCAGTGAACTTGTGGAAGGTTTTTCCAAGTGCTGAAATGCACTCAGTAAAACCATACGTGGTATTCCTGCACTTGGTTATTTGGGAGCAGCAACACTCAACCACTTATAATGAGTGGGAGCATTTTCTCCCCTCCAAAGGATTCCGCCCCATCTGACTAATGATGAGTCTTATGCACTGTTTGGACACCAGAGTCCTCTTCCAAATGGGTCACAGGAAAAGTTAATTAACTTGGTCTCCTCCCCCAGATTCAATAAGGAGTGGTTTTTTCAGAGTTTTTTGTATAGCGCGAACTTGACCCGAAGGTATGAGGTATCAGAGCACTTTACATGGGCACCAGTTGCAGTTACAGGCTCCTCTATGTGGGCAGAGGAGTGTCGCCCCACTGCGTTCACGCAGTGTGAGAAGCAGAAACATAAAACGGTATTACAAATACCATTTTATGTGTCTGCTTCTCGAACTGCAAGAAAGAAGAAGGGTTTGGTTGGGGGCTGGCGTGGGGCGGTTGGGTGGTCCTGCTCTAGGGCAGAGGAGGAGTGGCTTGCCCACTCTGAGGGTGCTGATTGTTTGGTTGGCCCCAGGGCCGATCAACAAGTCATACGCACTCTACCTTTTCTCCATGTAGGCTGCATGCAGCCTACATGGAGAAAATGGCCTCCCGATAGACGCCTGTGTGGTTGTGATGCAGCGGGTCTAACATAAAACCCTTTTCCTTATGTCACTAACCCAGGAAACCCTTACCATTTACTCATCGGTGGGGCCCGTAACACCGTAAAACACACATTAACACAGTCTCCGAGTCAGTGATAAGTAGACGAGCTGCAAGACATGCGGGGTACCTTATTAACCTGTACATCAACTATACATATATTATATACATTAGAATTTGATAGCTGTCAGTTCTAAAAACATCAAGGTACTCCGTTATTTAGTCGATGGACCAACTAGTAGGAATCAGTTGATGGCGATTAAGTCCAGCTCAATCACAATTTTAAACTTTCAACATTTATTTCTCATGACTTTTATTCTAATAACCATAGACTCGAATTATTATTTTCATAACATTTTATCTATAATCATTTAACGAGAAAATTGAAATTAAGTAAGATTTATTAGATAATACATTAAAACATTATTTCAAACATTTAAGCGAAGAAAGAATGGAAAAACTGAAAATACTCATTACCCGTTGGCCATAGGGCGATGATGAGAATGGTTCACCAGAAAAATGAACCGCAGATCACAGGATCCCAAGCTGACTGTCTGACCCTCTAACCTCCTCGATTGTCTCCCTCCCGAGATAGAATTCCCGCGATGGTCTCGTTCCTCTTCCCCATCAAAGTTCAAAGTCCAAGTTTTTCAAAGTCTCATGCACCATAAAGAAGAAAATCGTCTCAACTGACAGCATGTCATCCTGAGCAAAGGTGCAAAAAGTAAGCGACCCTTCAACATAATCACAAGCTCTTTTTATACCCTTTCACTAACTTTCTATACCCAAAGTTGAAACTTTTAGGGGATACTTCCATTTCTGGGCTGGTGATGGTCACCTCATTGTCCTCTTAGCTCAAACCAGTTCGCAAAGTCCTGATTCATTCCAGAGTTTAACATTACTTCATAAAAAATTTGCATTTATACTTTGTTTAATTATTTGTAACATTCTTCCATAGTTATGACTTTTCTCATACTTTGGAGTTCAGTTCTCTCATCCATTCCCAGGCTTTTAGAATAGTCTCTTTGGCACAACTCCTGCTACAGGCCAAGTTGGCCTTGACATCTCTCACTCCGGGCATAGGCCATACACTCGTGACTAAACATCCATTCTGCACATGCACGGGGACATCTTTATTTTCTGTGCACCGTCCATTTAACAGCAGTCATTTTCAGGCAAGGCCTGTCAGGCCCGAATCGGAACTAATACGAAAGCAAACATAACAGAAATTAGAAAATACATCCTTCTGTTTACCACCCACCATTCTAATTTCCCGTGTTAGGTATTACCTAGCAAAAGCGACATTCAAAGCCATTTTACTTACCATCTGCATTCTTTGCCACAATATAATTCTACTACAGACAAAAACACATGCAATTTACTCTTCTTTTCTACACAATCACAAACCTATATTAATTCGATTCACATTTTATTAATAAATTAGATTTTTGCAAATAGCAATTAGTTTCCCACGTGTAATGTCTATATAAAAGATTCCTTTGTTGATTAGTTCACATGCTTCACACAGTTAATATTATTAAAGTTATGAGGTCATTAACTTCGAAGAGGGTACAACATTTTTTTGTATTTCCCCTGCTCCATCAGTCGGCATCCCAACCAATCACAACACTGCCATTGTAGCATTGTGATTGGCTTAGAGGAGAGGAGGGAGGCTGCCTGCTTCCTGTGTGGAGCACAAAAGCAGAGACGACACGGGATGGCGCAAGAACGGACTGGGCCAGCCAAGGTAAGTTTACTTTTTTTTTTTGTTGTTTTTAAATTAAACCAGCCCCGCCCCACCCCCGAGTTATATCGGCCACGGCTGATAAGGACACAATCCTTTTGTTGTTAGGCACAGAGAGATTAGGTGATTTGCCCAGAATCGCAGGATGTTGAGCGTCGTTGCCGAGACTCAAACTCGGTTCCCCAGATTTGAGGTTGACTCCCCTAGCCCTTAGGCCACATCCTCTCAGAGATGGTTTAAGGCATGGAAAATTGGGCAATTGCCCAGGGAGAGAAAATGTTCCTCACCACTGTCTATTCTGGTCCTTCCACTTTCTCTGTACCTACCTCTCCCTCTGACTTTTTCTCTCTGAAAGTTTAACATGTATTTTTTATTTGCATCATGCAGTCTTGAAATAGCAGGAAAGGGTAATAAAATGGAAAGCTGTTCTGAACAGTTGTGAAAATATGTCTTTCCCAGGCCCCAAAAGCCTTAAAATGACAATGGTTTTAATGTGGAGGGCTGGGTGGTCTGAACTCGGTGTGGCAAGAGAAGGCGAGCATGAGGAAGTTCGGGTCCCGCAGGGTTTTTAATTTTATTATAAGCAAAGGACTTAGGCTGCCACTGGAAATTTGGACACACTGGCTTTACTGTACTAAGGGGTCGATTAGGATCGTGGACGGACTTGAGTCCGTCCGCGACCCCTGAGGAGGAGGGAACGTCCGCATGGGCTGCGGCGTTCCCTCCGATCTGATTAGGATGTGACCGCCAGGGTGGCGGTCACATCCTCTATCTCTAACATTGCGGCGGGTGCAGCTTCAAGCTGCACCCGCCCCAATGTAAAAAATGCATGCACAGCATTTGCGTGCACAAAGCGGCAGGCACCGACCGGTGCCTGCTGCATTGTGCACGCAAATGCAGGGGGGTACCATAGGTACCCCCCATGTGCACCCCCCACCACCCCTTCACCCAGGGGGCCCGCAACGGGCCCCCGAAGTGAAGGTCCGTATGCTTTTTCACGGCGGCTTTTCCGCCGTGGAAAAGCATAGAATTGCAGACATCCTAATATGCCTGGCGGTGTCTGATAGACACCGCCAGCCATGTTAGTGCTTTTCCGCCGTGGTCGCCTTCCGACCGCGGCGGAAATGCGGCGGACAGATTGTGAGACCCACCAGCCATCCTGATTTGGCGGTGGGTCTTTCAGGCCTCCTCGGCGAATTTCCCGCATACTCCGGGCCGGCGGTGGCTTCCGCCGGCCCGGAGTATGCGGAAAATCCGCCATCATAATGACCCCCTAAATGCGGATGTGCAACGTTGCGTTTTTGTATTTTCTTGATTAAAATATGATTTTACTCTTGTATGGGGAAAAGTAAACATCATGTTGGTAAATAAAAATATATAATAGTTCTCCTTTATTATCGTTTTATAACTTGTCTGGGGACTTTTAATTGCCACCGCATACTCGCCAAATGTGAATTTGAGTTGTGCATATGCCTTTCAGTATTGAAATGCTTTTTTAGCATAATATAATAAAAAATGGATCATGCTTATTAAAATTACTGATTGAGGGTGAACTGAACATTTCACAAAGGGCGGTCTGGATTCATAAAAAAGTATTGCCATGGGAAAAAATAATAAAGAAGCTGATAGAGGCTGAAAGAGACGAGGCAAAGAGAATGAAAGGGAAGAACTAATGAAGAAAGGAAGGGAGGGAGGGTGAAAGGAGGATGAAAGGGAGAAAAGGTAGGAATAGAGGTAGGAATGATGAGAGGGTGTAACTAGGGAACGAATCAATTGAGGAAGGAAACTGTGGAGGAAGGGATATAGGAAAGAAGGATGTGAGAGAGGAAAGGAAGAAAGCAGCAAGAAAGGCTGAATGCACAAATAAATAGTTAGTCAAAGAGAAAGCAGGGAAAGAAGAAGGAGAGGGAATGATGACGATGGGAGGAAGAAATAAAGGAAGGAAAAGGTAAGAAGTAGTCGATGGATAAGTGAAAAAGTTAAGAAACAAAAACGAAAGGAAGAAGGACACAGGATATCTGAAACTCAGGGAAGAAATGAAGGAGAGTTAGAATGAAATAGGCTAGGGATGAGTGAAGGAATGGAGGGAAGGCAGGGAGGAAAAAGGAAGGAAGGAAGGAAGGACGGAAGGAAGGAAGGAAGGAAGGAAAGAAAGACATCTGATTTGACAAATTTAGATTTAAGCACTGGCCATGAATGAAGTAATGGGAGAACACAGTTACATACTTTATATGTAATCTTTTTATATGTAATATTGCTGCAGGCTTCCATTGCTTGGAATGTCTGTTTTTTCTATCATGGATTGCTTTGTGTAAACACATATAGAATGGGAACCCCTCGTGTGGATGTGTTCTTTACCACAATAAGGGTCTCACAGTAATCTGCAAGTGACACGCTTACAGCTACCACGCATGTGAGGCTTTCCCTGTTTTCACGATACTGGAATAGGAAATATGTGCACAACACAAAAGTATATATGGAAGGATAACGGGATTGCACAGTGGCTAAAGAGACCTCTACCTTTCTATTTGTTAATGGTTTCTTCGCGCTGCAACTTCTTTGTGAGTCATTAGAAAAGGCAAAGTCAGCCAGCGAAAGCTCGTCTAAATAACTGCTGCCCAGATTTACAGACACTTAGGGGCAGATTTACAAGCCCTTGCGCCACTTTTACGTCACTATTCCCATGATAAAAATGGTGCAAAAGTGGCGCAAGGGGCTTGTAAATCTGCTGCTTTGTATTAGATGTGCGTTACTTTTTTTAACACAAATCAGACGCTAAGGGGGCCATTATGATGTTGGGTGGTTCGTCACCGCCCAACCGGCAGTAGCGATCCTCCCAACATCTTTCCCCGCCCGCACTCCATTTACCCCCGCCATATTACAACGGCGGGGGTACAGCGGAGGACGGAAAGACAGTCCGCCGCTTTACTGCAGGCAGGCAATCGTTACTGGGTCATAATATATATTATGTTTTGTGCGGATTTTGGCCATTCAATGGCTGCGAGGCTGCCATGGAAAGGCATGTGGTCTGTGACTGTGGGGGCCCGTTGTGGGTCCCCTGGGTGTTAGGGGGTGCACTTGGGGGGTACCTATGGTACCCCCTACATTGGCATATACAAGGTGACAGGCACCTCGCAGTGCCTGTCATGTTGTGCATGCCAATGCACAACATGCATCTTTTGCATTACAGAGGGTGCTGCTTACAGCACCGCCCACCGCAATGTAAAATATGCGGGATGCGACCGCCAAGGAGGCGGTCGCATCCTAATGGGCATAGCGGGACCGCCGCACCTCTGCCCGTTGGTCCCGTTTACTGTTACGGTCCGCCCGCCATCATAATGGGGCCCTAAGTTTTGTTCTGCAGTCTCCCATTCACGCAACATAGCGCCATAACTTACTCGGTGCCCCGTGATTTTCATGTAAATCTTTACCCAGGTGTTTAATGCATTCCTAAAAGGTGAAATGTCTGATTCTGTTCTCAAGTGAAGAGGAAGACAGTTCCTTAACGTGGGTGCACAAAATGGAACGCTATGATCCCCCATCCTCACTTTAGCAAACTAGGGTATTTCCAGAAGGTGCAGACTGCAAGGATGTACGTATTTGTTAATTCTGCTTGAGAGGAAAATAGGTGCTAGATTATGAATGGCTTAAAATTCTATACATAGAAGAACCTTAAAATCAATCCTGCATTTTGTGAGTAGTTTATGGCGTTATTTCAACAAGGGAGGAACACGGGCTCTTCTGGTGATTTAGTATTCAGTCATACTGCGGTATGTAACCACAATTTGTAGCCGTTTTAGGTCTTTGGCTGCAAGGCCCCGATATGATAAATTAGCATAAACCAGTCGAGAGCGTATTAAGGCAGACATTGCTGATTTAAGTATATCTCTTGAAAGGTATGGTGCAATTTTTTTAATCGGCCCAGGCATAAAAATGCATTTAGAGACACTCAAAAAAGCTGGGCACACATAGAAAGCTTTCCATCAATAATACTCCCAGGCTCTTAGCTGAAGGTTTTGCAATGGGAAGCATTCCTGGGTCAGTCTCCATGAAGTGGAGGGATTCTCCCAATATAAAGCACATTGCAAGCCTTTCCAGTGAATTCATATTTACACAATCTAAGTAATTCCACAAAGGGGCTTGTAAATCTGCTTCTTTGTATTAGATGTGCGTTACCTTTTTTAACACAAATCAGACGCTAAGGGGGCCATTATGATGTCAGGTGGTTCGCCACCGCCCGACCAGCAGTGGCGATCCGCCCAACATCTTTCCCCGCCCGCACTCCATTTACCCCTGCCATATTACAACGGCGGGGGTACAGCGGAGGACGGAAAGACCGTCCGCCGCTTTACCGCAGGCAGGCAATCGTTCCTGGGTCATAATATGGTGGCGGTGCCTGGCAGGCACCGCCCGCCATATTATGATATGTGCGGAATTTGGCCTTTCAATGGCTGAGAGGGTGCATGGAAAGGCATGTGGTCTTTGACTGTGGGGGCCCATTGTGGGCCCCCTGGTTGTTAGGGGGTTGGGGGTGCACTTGGGGGGTACCTATGGTACACCCTACATTGGCATATACAAGGAGACAGGCACCTCACAGTGCCTGTCATGTTGTGCATGCCAATGCACAACATGCATCTTTTGCATTACAGCAGGTGCTGCTTACAGCACCGCCCACCGCAATGTAAAATATGCGGGATGCGACCGCCAAGGAGGCGGTCGCATCCTAATGGGCATAGCGGGACCGCCGCACCTCTGCCCGTTGGTCCCGTTTACTGTTACGGTCCGCCCGCCAGGGTGCCCTTGGGGTGTACCTATGGTACCCCCTACATTGGCATATACAAGGTGAATTCATATTTACACAATCTAAGTCATTCCACGGATAACCACCGAAAACACACACACACACGTGAACACTTGTCCTGACACCAGCACACAGAGTAACACAGAAACATCTTTAACTTACTTTGATTGCGCTCCCCAGATGGGCTGTTCAAAGTTGAGGTCCCTCTTCAGGTCATGCAACAACAGAAACTCCACGCCAAGGTACCAGGAAGCTGGATAGAACAGAAGGGGTGGAAGTACCTATAGGAAATCCAACCTGAAACCCTCCCCATCTTCTGAAAGAGACAAATAATATCAGAACAGGCATGTGATCCCACCCGTGCCGTTTCCTCACAAATCCAATTGGCCACAGGGACTCGCTGATGGATGCTCTGGTTGCCTAGTTTTAGCAGATACATTGCACGGTTCACTAACACAACATCAATGGAAAAAATATTGATGTTAAAAATATCAAGTAAAAAATATAGACAACAAAAATATCGACTACTTAAACAGGTAAGTGCAAAAATAGCGACTAAAAAATATCGATGGAAGAAATACAAATGTATAAAATATTGAATTTTATATAAATATATAAAAAAATAATATATCAAATATATTAAATATTAAATATAATATAAACAAAATAAAATAAATGTAATATACATTTTAATAAAATATAACAAATAAACTTAATAAACAAAATAAACACACAAGCATAATAATTTATACATATATTTACTTTAAAACAATTAATAAACTATTATTTGTATTTATTTAAAAGTTTAAAATGATATAAAAAAGTAACATAGATTAATAATTTAAAATATAAAAAACTAAAATCTATAATAAATTAAAACATTAAACTATTGAAAAATATGTAAACTTACATTTCACAATACAATCAGTGCAATAGTAGGGAAAGTGTCAGATAGCAAAGGGGTAAAAATAACTATTCCCACTCCAGTGAGTGCAAAAGTAGGGTAAGTGCTGGATGGCAGAGGAATTACATTTACTATTCCAACTGCAGGGAGTGCAACAGTAGGGAAAGTGTTGGCTAGTGGAGAGGTAAAAATTTATATTCCCACTCCACTGAGTGCAACAGTAAGATAAGTGTTAGATAGCAGAGAGGTAAATATTACTATTCCCACTGCAGTGAGTGCAACAGTAGGGAAAGTGCTGGATAGCGGAGGGGTAAAAATTATTATTCCCACTCCAGTGAGTGCAACAGTAAGGAAAGTGCAGGTTAGCGCAGGGGTAAAAATTACAATTCCAACTCCAGTGAGTGCATCAGTAGGGAAATTGATGGATAGCGGAGGGCTAAAATTGACTATTCCCACTCCAGTGAGAGCAACAGTAGGGAAAGTGTTGGATAGCTGAGGGGTAAACATTACTATGTCCACTCCACTGAATGCAACAGTAGGATAAGTGTTGGATAGCGGAGGGGTAAACATTAATATTCCCACTCCACTGAGTGCAACAGTAAGATGAGTGTAGGATAGCAGAGAGGTAAATATTACTATTCCCTCTCCAGTGAGTGCAACAGCAGGGAAAGTGCTGGATAGTGGAGGGGTAAAAATTATTATTCCCACTCCGGTGAGTGCAACAGTAGGGAAAGTGTTGGCTAGCGGAGGGGTAAAAAGTACTATTCCCATTCCAGAGAGTGCAACAGTAGGGAGAGTGTTGGATTGCAGAGAAACAACAATTACTATTCACACTCGAACAGTTACATATATATATATATATTTAAAAAATAAAAAAAAAAAAAAAAAAATACAAATTAGTAAACAATATTAAAAAAATAAAAGATCTGATATATTAAACATATAAAATGAACACATGTAATAATATTTACATATAACAAATACCTACAAATATTATATAAAATAAAATGATAAGTACATTTATAAAAAAGTATTATTTTAAACTGGAAAACATTTACAAACAAAAAAAATTATTGACACACATGTATTTATTTTATTTCCTACCCTATACTATCACACCAATAACAAAACACTACAACATGTTTATTACATTTATTCCCATAATTAACATAATTAATAATCAATAATAAATATGATTAATAAAAAACTGAATAAACATTAATTGACTACAATCACTTTAACACTATAAGACCTACAAAACACACCTAAATTACACTATAAATAATAAAACACAATTAAAACTTATTTTAAATTAAAAACTATTACTATTACCAACTAATAATGAAATACATTAAAATGTATTTAATAATCACCCTTTACCCCTTTAAAAGTATAAATAACACGCACAAAAATAAACAATTACCCAAAATAATGATCAAATAATTAACATTAATTAACAACTATATATTAATTAATTAAACACAAATTACTTCCCACCCTGTACTTCTATGAACATCACAATACACACCTGAAAATTTAATTACACAATTGCCATAATTAATTACCAATTAATTAATTAAATTAAATTAACAACCACTTAATAATTCATCAATTAAAAATGCATTACTTCCCACCCTTTACACCTATAAACACCACAACACATGCGTAAAATTATTTACACAATTACCATAATTAATTACCAATTAATTTATTAAAATTAATTAACAACCAATTAATAATGTATGAATCAAAAATAAATTATCTAGCACCCTTTACACTAATGCACACCACAACACACATCTAAAATTAAATACACAACTACCATAATTAATTACTAATTAATTAATAAAAAATAATCAACAACCAATTATTGATTAATTCATAATAAATTACTTTACACATTTAATAATGTAACATCTCAATTAAACAAATATGAATAAATACAGAATAATCCAATAAATTAATATAATTAAATGACTTCCTACCCTATTCCCCTATTAACCCACAACACGCTACGGAACTAACAACGCAAAATTCAACAACAACAAAAATAACTTATAGAAATTTAACACATATATTAAAAATACAAACAATTCTTATACAAAATATATACTAAAATACATAACATTAAAAAAATTATATTTTTAACAACTATATTTTTGCAAATTATATTAAACACTTTTAAAATCGGTATTACTCACCTTAAATCGATATTCTTGATCACGATATTATTGCTGGTGATATTTCTGAACCACAATATCAATGACTCGATATTTGTGCAACTCAATATTTTTTACTCGATATTCTGTCTGTGCACTGCATTGCACTACTTGAGGCATGCACAGTACATCTGCTAAAGAACCTGAAGTGTGCCTATGTGAGCAGATGTCTTTGAATCACCCATGTGCAATCCATGCATTTATCTGCAGACTCCTGTATGCAAGGAATTCTGTAGATGTGCCCTCATCATTTTAGGCTGAGTGCTCAACTATTCCTTTCTCCTGTCAGATCTCTGAGCACATAATCTGGCATACGCACACCGCACCTTCAGCTTTCATGAAAACAGTATCTGTTTTCATTGAAAGCTTCCTTGGAAAGTATTGGAGAAACTTTCCATAAGTTAAGGACCTGTGAGGCAGCGTTCACAGAGGTGGGGGAGTTGACTCAACTTTACATGAGCTACCTCTGTTTTACGGAATTTACTTCCATCGAAGACCAGAGATACCATATTATATACTGAAAAGCAAGTTATGAAAGCAGCTGACTCTCAAGTTTCACCTAAATTAGTGAGTCTACCACTTACATGTATATCTTGCAGCCAAGATTCACTGCTACAGCTTGACCATATACCTCGAAAGGGGAGGGGCTGGAGGATCCCTTTGGAACTCCACACATTACAGGCTGTCATTTTCCTATCAAAGAGGAGAGTTGCGCTGCCTGGAATCGGTATCTCAGAAAGGACAATAGTAATCTACTGCCAGGCCTCTGATTCCTGCTGCTGCAACACTAGATCTTATGGTCAGTTGTGTCAAAGGTGGCTAATGTATCAAGCAAGACCAAGGCTGTAGTGTGACAGAGATCATTGTTTCATCTGAGATCATCTAATATGGACAGCATAATGAACTCAGTGTTATGGCTCCACTCAACAAAAAAAAACAACTTGGAAATTATCAGGGAAATTTGTCATGTATACATTTTTCTTTTGTCATAACATCATATTGCCTTCACCATTGGCACTTGAAGTAGTCTGATTTTAGGGTTGAACCAAGGTGCTGGCTTTAATAATTTTTAGGTCTCACCTAGGCAGTGCATGCACTGTCTCTTCAAGACATGCTGTATCCAGACTATTGGCTTTAAGCACCACCCATCTTTCTAATTGGCTCCTTTTGCTGTCCTTTTTAAATGGCTGCTTTTCACTGGTTAATATGGTCACCAGTCCTTCCTTTTTTACTTGTATAACCTCTCATGAGGTCTTCCCCTATTACATGTGGTGTTACTCGTCATGTTATTTATTACTGTCTGAGCACTTTTTTTTTTTTGCTTGTTTAGGCTCAGGAACTCACATGCGTGCATGCTTGCCCCCTCTCCTTGTTATTCTGAACAGCTGCTCCTCATATTGGTAACACTCACTCCCCCTCCTTGGCTACAGCTGCTGCCTCCTCCTTCCTCCTGCTTTTTTTCTAATAACAGAAAGCATTTGCGGCATGCCACAACGTTGTGCTTTTTCTTTAAAAATGCTGGCATGGCCTTTTAAACATTTTTCACTATGCATGTGCACTTATCTGGGTGCGTGTGTGCCATGAGCCTTTTATCAACACAGCGCCCACCAAGTTTCATATTTCATGAAGCTCCACAGCCATGAAGCGGCCACCATGTTGTTAAAACAATGCACGTCGCTGCTGCTGCTCCAACAGGCCAAAAAATCTTTCCCTTGACGGAAACATGTTCTACCTATTGTGCTTTTTTTTCAGTTTACAGGTACATCTGGGCTGTGAAGGAAGCACCGCTGCCTCCAAGCCATTTCTTAGCTCTTCCATATGAGCAGCCATCCACCATTTAACAATGGTGGTCACTGATTGTTTTTCACATTAAAGGCCCTATTACAACGTCGGGTGGAGATTCCTTCACCCGACACTGCCTCGGTCATGGGACCGACTGACATCTGGTTGGCGGTCCCGACTGACTAATTAGGATGCGACCAAACACAGTTTGGTCACAATCCTATACTTTACAATGGAAGCATGTATTTTGGCCACAATGCATGCTCCCATTGCAAAACAGGAGCTGTAGTTCATCCCTGCACCCCGTGGCAGGCACATCAAGGTGCATGCAACGGGGTGCAAGGATCAACAGGGGGGCACCATTGGTGCCCCCTCGGCCTCCAACCAGAAGCCGTGCACCAAAGGGGAGCCTGCTGGGGCCCCCCAAAGTCAGTTCCGACAGCCTTTCCATCTCGGAAAGGCGGGCACTGAAAGACTGCTAAAAACCTGGAATATATTGATGCGGTCGGAAAGACTCTGGCCGACACTTGGAGCCTTTTCCTACCGCATCGTAATCGGTCCCTAAATTCTTTGTTAATGTTCCTGACCCTCAGCCTACATACGCACAACGAGGGCCTTCACAGGGCTGGGAAATCACATACTTCATCCAGGAGTACCAGATGAGCTTCCTTGTGTTCAATGGGAGGTTATGATTATTTTAATTGGCTTGCACTTATTTCTCACCGCCCAGCCTGTTGGTGCCATTGCATGCAGTACTGTATTGGAGACGATGAATTTCAGCAAAATAAAAGAAACAAAACTTCAGAAAGGGAGATGACTAGCCAAGATTCAAATTAATGGCTAATACATCTCAGTCAGGTCTGTGTATTGTGAAGCTGCAATCGCTGGTAGACAAGTGACTTGGCAAGATGTGGTTTCCAAGCATCTCTTCACTTTTCTTAAATACGGAAAATCTTTCAGAGCCTCATGCAAAGTGCATTTACAAGTAGTCCAGATTTGTGAAACTGATCTTAGCCTATCTGCCGAAATAAATCAGCAATTTTTCTTCAGTAAATAGCTCACTGAATGCAAACAAGTTGTTAAAAAAAGTGCATCAACATAGGAAGGATGTTTATGAAAATGGCTTTAGTGTTAAATATGTTCTAATCATTATATTTATTTACACTGATAACCTTTAGCAACAACTATATGTCAATATTTTTTAATATCTTTAACTTGATTCCCATGCATCCCTAAATCATTACTCCAGCACAAACAAAAATTAAAATGATTGGAGGCGTGGCCAAGGGTGTCAAGATGGCGGTCGCACTCTAAGGGTGCTCCAGACCCCCATACGTCATCCGCCCTGCATTCGCCAGCAGCACCCCACATCGTTGGACTCACCTGGCACTGCTGCGCTGTACTGGCCGGCGGGCACCTCCCGACAAAGTTTGGGGTCCCCGGGACACTTCTGGACGCCTCCGCTGCCTGGACCCTAACGGGCCACGAGTCCGGCAAGATGGCAGCCCCCTTCTGAGTCCTGAGGCGGCCGGATCCCCCTCGGCGGAGGAGACCTTCCTGCAGCCCCAGGGTTTTGCTGTCTTCGCTGGGCGGGCGGAGACCGGGGCGAGACACCTGTGCCCTCCGCTGGCCCTGACATACCGCCCGGGGCCGCCGGGGACCCCCGCCTGGCCCAGAGGCGCGGCCCGGGCCCCGAGGGCATAGTGACTAAGTCGACGGATCCTGCGGGGGCCGCTTGGGCGGCGGGGCTGAGGGAGACCCCTGCCGCACCCATTTGCGGGCCCTCCTTGTGCTGCGGACCCATCCGGTCTCCTGCCTGGGACCGCGGAGGGCCCGGTGGCCGAAAAGAAACCTGACGGTGCCTTGGGGCTCCTGCCCTGGCCTCTCGAGATTGGTGGTGCCTGCCAGCCTGGGCCTGGGGGCCTGAGGGGTTCCCTCCGCGGGGTGGCCGCCGAGGCCTACCTCCACGTCTGTGGGACTGCTCCCTAACTCTCCCCCATTTGGGCCCTCCTGCTCAGCCCCACCTGCGTCCTTCGTGGGGGCTGGGGCCGCTGGGACACAGCGGGCGTCCTTGGGACCTTGGAGCGCTGGCGGGCTCGTAGCAGCAGTTAACGGCGGCTCTGGGGCCCCCATGGACTGCCCCCGGCGGTGGCCCCTCCTGGGGATGCTCCCCCTGACTCCCGGATGCCCCGTGTGGCCCTGGGGACCCATCCGGCCTGTAAAGAAGCTGTCAACTGTGAGCCTCTGCAGCGGACCCAGAGCGCCTGGACTTGGGGTGAGGAGGGGCTGGGATGGGGGTTGGTGCCCCCCAGCGGACCTTGCCTATGGACTGATACCCGACTTAGAAGACTGAGCGCCCCTACGCCCCTGGGGGCGATCCGCCCCTCGCGGGCCCTCGGCCCCCCACTGCATCATTGCCCTCCTGTCGGTCAGCACGCCCTAATCGCCGCCTGGCCCCCTTGCTGGTCTCCCCCGCCGCCGTCCCACCCACCACGGGAGTGGGAGCCTGGACGCGACTTGTCTAACCCAGCTCCCACCCAGGCATAGTCTCAGCTCCTCCACGAGGCGCGAGCGTCGTGGGGGTCGGCTGAGACGTCGTGGACTCGGGGCTGTGCTGCCAGGACTCTGTTTCTGCCCCACTACACCCGGGCCGGGCCCGCGGCGGCACGGTGCGGGGACTGATAGGCCCGCTTGGAGGTCCCATTATCGACTGGACTCCCTACATCGGCCCACGCCGGGGTAGGCCTTGGTTCCTCTAAGTGATTCAGCGGCGTAACCCGCTGGACTGCGTCCCTGGAGCCGTGACACCCCCCCTGGCCCAAGACCGCCTGGAGAAGCCATGGTCAGGGGTAAGAACACACAGACTCCGGTCCCCTCCTCTCAGCTCTGTATGGACCAATTCGCCAAGACGGGCCATGGCTCCGGGGCCGAGCCCCCACCTACCTCGGGGACGGGGGGAGGAGACCTCTCAACGATCCTCCAGGCGATCAGCGCCTCACAAACGTCGGTGGAGGCGAAAATCAGGGAAATGCGCATGGATGTGGCCCTCATCCGCCAAGACCTCGGGAACGCCACAGCGCGCATCGCCGAAGCCAAGTCTCGTATATCCACGGCGGAAGAAGACCTGGCCTCCCTCAAGACCCAGGTGGCCCGTCTCCAAACACTGACGTCAGACCTACACCATCGAGCGGAGGATGCCGAAAACCGGGCCCGATGGAACAACCTGCGCGTCCTGGGTTTTCCGGAGGGGGTGGAGAAGGGGCCGGTGGCCGAATTCCTTGAAACCTGGTTCTGATCCTGGATGCCGGCTGAGAAGCTCTCCCCCTGGTTCGCCATAGAACGGGCCCATCGATCCTTGGCGCCCCGTCCTCCCCCCGGGGGCCCGGCCCGACCCTTCATCCTCCGCATCTTTAACTTCAGAGATCGCAATGCCATCCTGAGTGCGGCCAGAGACCTGGGACCCCTGCTTTTTGAGAACTCTAAAATTATAGTCTTTCCGGACTACTCGAGGGAGGTCCAGTCCCAAAGGCAATCTTACGACAAAGTTAAGCAAAAGCTCAGGGCGCTGGGCCTGCGGTACGGCCTCCTTTTCCCCACCCGGCTCAAGGTCCTCTTCCAGGGCAAGTCCTTTTTCTTCGATTCCCCACAGGCAGCCTGGACCTGGCTCACGGAGGAGCGTCCCCTTCTACCTGAGCGAGGGTTCTCCCCTATCCGAGGTTCCCACACTCTGCCAGGCCCGTGAAGGACCCAAGCCGTGGCGGCGCCGGACTGGATCCCGCAGGCGAGGTCGCCCGCGTCAAGACGCCTCACGTTCACCAGGTGGTTGCCCAGGACGGTCACCTCCCCCTCTGGAACGGGGGGCGCCCCCAGCGACTGGGCCCTCCTCAGGGGCCGCCATCGACATGCCTTCGGACTCAGGCACAAGCCTACGCAAATCCAGATCGGATTCGGACTTATCAGGCAGCCCCATAATTCGAGACTCTCCACAGGATACGGAGGCCTGAGCTCTGACTGTCTGAGGTCCAGTTACTTGAGGCCGCCCTGATCGGCCGGACTGTCCTGCACTGCTATCCTGGGCCCTGTCAGGCGCCCCCAGGGAGATGCGCCTGGAGTGGGTCCCTTCCAGGAACTGTTAACTAATTGATGCTTGCTTCTGTTCCTACCTTCTCCGTTTCCACCTTTTTTTTTTCCTTATCCTCCCTTCTGATGCTGTACCCTTCTATCCCGTGGGCATTGAACTCTCTGTACCATGTCTTCGCTCACCCTGAACTTTATATTGCTGCTGTCTGCCATCCGGCACTATGGAGGGGGGTCCTCCTTTGTTCGCTCTAGAGTAGTGCCACTGCTCCCAACTAACCGTTTAAAGTTTAGTATCAATCCTCCAGTGAGGGGTTAGTTCTTTGGGTGTTCTACCTTAAGGCAACAGATGCTTCCTGTTCTGAATTGTGGGGTGGGGGGAGTTGGGGGGTACTGAGGGGGGAGGCCGTTGCCTCCCAATTGTTTCTTGTTCTTCGCCGCCTACGGGCGGATATTAGGTTTAACATTGATTGGCCGCTCCTCGGCCTGGGTTGTTGCTGCTTGTGAGCAGAAGGTTGCAGCTCTTTGCCTTGCTATCCGATTGTGGGTACATCCCTGTCTGACACATAGCTCCGACTCACTGATCTCTCTGCTACTCTGGGTCCCCATGATCTACCATGGGGGCGGACCGCGGGAGGCCGCCACCTTCCCCCTTCTCCCAGCCCCACCCTGAGCACCTGCACCCCGCTGGTCTGCTCCGACTGCTCAGTTCCTCTGACCCGACACGGGGCTGTGGGCCCTTCCCCCTGTGGCGCGCCCCCAGCTGCCCCCGCGCTCTCCCATGTCTTCCTCCTCCCTGCATGGCTTCCACTCTAAGTAGGCCTCTCCATGTTCTCTCCTGGAACGTCAACGGTCTCCTG
This sequence comes from Lissotriton helveticus, assembly GCF_964261635.1. NCBI lineage: Eukaryota > Metazoa > Chordata > Amphibia > Caudata > Salamandridae > Lissotriton > Lissotriton helveticus. The sequence goes on from NC_136068.1 coordinate 731,559,823, forward strand.
GACCGTATCAAGCGCTCTGCGGTCCTTCAAGCGGCGCATCGCCACTCGGCGGATGTGCTCCTTCTCCAGGAGACCCACCTTTTGGGGACCTAATGCACTTTCCTGGCCCGCTACTGGTTCGCGATGGCATGGCACTCTGGGTTCCAACGGGGTCCCGAGGGGTGGCGGTCCTGCTCCGGAGGGGTCTCCCCTTCACCCTGCTTAAAGCCCACAATGACCCACTAGGGCACTACGTTGCTATCCTGGGCATGATGGAGGGCTGCTCCCTGATCAGTCTCAATGTCTATGTCCCGCCGGCCCTCTTGTCCCCGACGCTCCGATGCCTCACCCAGATCATCCCCACCTTCCCGCTTGGCCTTACAATTATAGGAGGTGACTTCAACGCCGTGATGCAACCGGGGCGAGACTCATCTGGTCCCCCTACAGCGACCCGCTCCTCCTCCGCGGCGGTCCTGTCGGGCTGGGCTTCGGCCTTGGGGCTATGTGACACCTGGCGGGTCTGGAACCCACGCACGACACAATACACTCATACCTCGGCCTCGCATCACAGTCACTCCCGTATTGAACTTCTCCTGCTCCCGGCCACAGATTGTCATTTGGTCTCTGGAGTCAATATTCTACCGAGGGGACTGTCGGACCACTCCCCCATCTCCCTCCGCATGGGCTCCCCACCAGGGGGTCCGCGGGCGGTATGGCGACTCAATGCATGGTTCCTACAGGATCAGGCGATGGTGGATAATCTAAGACAACAACTAACCCTTTATTTCACGACCAACGAGGGCTCGGTTCCGTTGCCGGGGACCCTATGAGCGGCCGGTAAGGCAGTGATCCACGGAGTGGCAAGAGGGCTGGTACATGCCAAACGGGCGGACCGGTTAGCCCGGCTGGCGGAGTTGGAGTCCTGAGCCGCCCGGCACGAAGCCGAGCAGGCTGCACTAGGTCTAGATGACCCCACCCGGCAATTGGTGATAGTCCTGGAGGAACTCCGTCAAGTTTCGCTAGACTCGGCTCAACAGCTGTGGAGGTCGTCGGTGGCGCGGATCTACTGCTGGGGGACAAAAACGGTAAAATACTACACAACTTAGTCTCCTACCCTCGCGCTCACCGTGTTATCCCGGAGATCCGCGCGCCGGACGGCACCCTCCTGACGTCCTCTGGGGCTATAGCAGGAGCCTTCGCCAACTTCTATATCCATCTTTATACGGCGCGCCCACCCGACGCGCTTCTGACTACTCTCCTGGGCAGGACCGGTGCCCAGCTACCCTCCCTTGCTCCAGCGGATACGGAAGCCCTGGAGAGACCTTTCACACAGGAGGAAGTCCTGGAGGCTATCCCACTATTGAACAGGGGCAAGACGCCCGGCCCAGACGGATTCCCCAGGAGTTCTACGCGGCCTTCGGAGATACTCTGGCCCCTCATCTGACGACTCTCTTCCATCACGTGTTGGAGCAGGGCTCCTTTCCCCCCGAGTCGGACCTGGCCTTGATTGTGGTCATTCTCAAGACCCACCCGCCCTCCGGGGACTGCGCGGACTTCCGCCCCATCTCCCTCATCAACACCGAAATCAAGCTCTTCGCCACCATACTGGCCCAGCGGCTGAAACCCTTCCTGAGGGATCTGGTTCCCCCGGACCAGTGTGGTCTCATGCCTGCCCGAGGTACCCGCCACTGTATCCGCCACCTCCACCTGGCCCTGGCCCACCGTTCCCGTCTGTCAACCTATATGGCCCTCCTCTTTCTCGACTTTGAGAAAGCTTTCGATACGGTGGGCTGGGATGATTTACAAGATGTCCTGGAGGCGACGGGCTTCGGCCCGCGGTTCCGCAGCTATGTTGGGATCCTTTACGCGAGTCCCAGGGCCCGAGTGCTGATCAATGGGACGCTCTTGGATGCATCCCCGATACATAAAGGCACGCGCCAGGGGTGTCCCCTATCTCCACTCCTGTTCGCGTTAGCGATGGAGCCCCTGGCGACACTCACCCGGCATGACCACCTCGTCCAGGGGTGGGCCTGGAACAAGAGTCACATCGACAATATAGCCCTATAAGCCGACGATGTGCTCCTATACTTGGCGGACCCGGCGACCTCGGGGCCTAGGTGTCTCCAGCTGCTTTCGGACTTTGAACAGGTCTCCGGACTCTGGCTCAATGCGGCCAAATCCACCCTGGTCCCGCTGCACCCCTCCCGGGAGTGTTTTGACTGGCAGGCATCCATCCCTCTCAGACGCCACTCGGTCAAATACCTGGGGATATGGGTGACTCTGCTCCCGGAGCTGGAATGGGCGCTAAACGTTACGCCCCTAGTCACCCGACTGTGCTCCGACCTGAAGAAATGGCAATCCCTCCCCCTCAATCCCCTGGGACGGAGTGCACTGTTCAAAATGATGGTCCTCCCCCGCTTCCTATATATTCTACAAAATATTTCCATCCCCCTTCCCCGTTCCTGGTTCCGAGAGCTGGACGGAGCCCTCTCCAGGTTCCTCTGGAGTCGAGGGCGGTCCCGCATCTCCCTTGCCCACAGCCGCATTCCCCCCTTTGATCTTTAACTCTACTACCTTGCCACCAGGCTGATCGTCATCCACGATTGGTACGCGGGCTGCTGGTCCGATCCGGCGTACCGAGTGGAGCTGGAGGAGACAGAACATGGCCTTGATCACGAGAACGGTCTTGATGGCCTGGTGCACCGCCCTACGCCATACAGGATGGGACCGCAAACTTACCCGACAGACACCACTCTGGCACGGGAACTGGCTCTGGGAGGTCTCGTCTCTCGGAGGCTTCCGGCGCTTGGATCTCATTGGGGTGTCGGTGCTGGGGGATGTCTGGGTGGGGGACCACATGTGAGCTTTCGCTGACTGACAACAGCGGCACGCCATTCCTCATGCCCAGCACTTTTGATATTTGCAGCTGCGCCATGCCCTGTCCGCACACCTCCCCGCACCATCCACCCTTCCAGAGTTTAGCCCACTAGAAGCCCAAGTGATGATGGGGGACCTGGGTAGGGGAGGAGTGTCCCGAATTTATCGTGCCCTGGTCAACAATAGCCCCTAGTCCCTCGACCAACTGTGCACCAGCTGGGAGGGCTGGGTGGGACCCCTGGAGGAGGCCGACTGGAGAGATGCCCTGATGGCCCCACGTACCCTGACCACGTCCTCCAAGCTGCGGATGGTGCAAAAATATTACCTACACACGTCCTACCTCACTCCAGAGAGGCTCTTCCGAGCCTGCTTGCGACCCTCCCCGGACTGTCCTAGATGTGGGCACTCCCCAGCCGATTTCTACCATATGGTGTGGATGTGCCCGGGGCTTGCGAGGTTTTGGAGGGGGTGGAGAGAGAACTCTCGCAGGCTCTGGGCTGGGAGGTCCCCCATGACCCACTGCGGCTGTTGTTGGGTATCTTCGATGGCCTCGATGGAAACAGATCAGACAAACGCCTGCTGGGGACTGCGGTGGCCGTGGCCAAGCGGGATACAGCACGCAACTGGCTGAGAGACTCTGCTCCCACGGTGGAGGGGTGGAGGAGAGGGGTGGACTGGTGTGGAGCCCAAGAGGAGGCCCTCTTCGAATCCCGAGGTGCCCCAGAAATGTTCCCTAAAATATGGGGGAAATGGTTTAACATGCTTCCACCGTAGACCCAGATGTGTACACTGGACTGATTGTCACCACGTTAAATATGATGTCGGATTGTACTGCTATACCTTTACCCATATGTAATGATGTTTTTATCTTGCTGTACCCTATATTTCCTGAGCTGCGACCGATGAACTCTTTTCCCTGTTTTAAAAATCTCAATAAAGTTGATTATCAAAAAAAAAATTATTACCATTTACAACTCCAATAGCTCTAACTTTCACAAATGCGAGATCAATTGCACTGCAAATGCTTGTTTAATTTGGCGATTTATGACAGGGACATACTTTGTAAAAACTTAAGTTACCCAATTGGTAAGTAGAGTGGCCTGCTGAAAAGTAGTAAGGGCTATTCTCTGTCCATTTTGGTCCAGTGGCGCACTAAGTAACCTCATTCTTATTAATTGTTCTAGATTTGATGATGAGCAAAGTCAATTGAATATGAAAATGGCCTGAGTAGGGTTTGACAAGTAAATCAGTTAATTCTAAGTTATAAATCCATTTTTAATCTAGATTGTGGTCCATTTAATGCATGGGTCTTTGATTTTTCTGAATAAAACTAATTGAAATCATGAAATCGAGAAATTCGATGAACTTATCCCCAGCTTCATGTTCCTCTGCCCATAGTTAAAAGCATCATTTATTGCTAACTGAGTATGATGAACGAGTTGCGGGCAAACACACTCATTGAATTGTCTTACAAATTCTGGCATGCTTTACAGAGGATGGTAAACCAAAAGAAATATTTTAGAGCTGTTGTTTAAGTCTAGCTAAACAATAGATGCTCTGTAACATGTTATGAGTCAACAGGAAGAGGTCAGATGGATAAGTCTTTGCTTAAGATTGCTGCCACTCCCCTTCCTCTTTTAGGTTCTTCTCTATTGCTATGAATCAAACAGTTTCCTTGTGTAATAGCTTCCAGCACATTCAGTGCAGACAGTTAGTTAACCATGGGTTTGTTATAAAATGCATTCCTGCATCACCCTTAGTAAGCAGATAGACGATTTCTACATTGGGCCTGATCCTGATGCGGTTAGGAAATCTTTCCGACTGAATGGGTTTGGGAATGGTTTCCGACCCACTCGGATCGGGAGAGTCCGACTGACTGAGTACGATGGATCCAGATGCTTCCAGATACGAATGGCTCGGGCTCCAATTGACTTCAATGGGAACCTATGTTCCGACCGAATGCATAGGCTCCTATTGAAGAAAAGAATGGCTGGAAATAATCGGGTAACCTGGCCATGGCTGGTAAGGGGGGACACATGGTGCCCCCCACAGGCCTGATTGGGAATGCTCCGGGTGCTGACTGCCGATTCGAGTCAGACAGCACCATTCGAAAGGCTGTCCGATTCCAGCGTCATTCTCAGATGTTTGGAAACGTGGCCCGTAGAAACATGCGATTCTGCTCTGTACGGCTCGGTCATTCCAAATGGCCTTGGGTTTGGATTGGGTTATTCCGAATGCCTAACTCGCATCGTACTAAGTTGGTCGGAAACCTTTCCGATTCGGTTGAGACCTTCCTTATTGCATCAGAGTTGGGCCCTCGGTCGGAAAGACATGTTCCCGATCCAATTTGGACGTTGCAAATGCCGTTAGGAGGCCTTCTTAACCACATCTGAATCAGGCCCTAGGTTTGTGTTTTTTAACATAGAGGGGTCGATTCCGATCCGGTAAAAAGCACTCCGAATAGCCGTTTGGAGCGTTTTTCCCGTACGAATCGTACCCTGCAACGTCCCCCGTACGTACGACAAAATACGATTCGTACCAGGAGCTGGACTCCGTACAAATCGTACAGAGACCGTACGAATCAAATCCCCATACGAATCTCCCTCGGAACCCGCTGTACGTGACATCTGTACGGTTCGCGGCTGCTTTTTCTGACCCGTCAAGTATGATTCGTGTTGGGTACGCACCGACCGACCCTTTTTCTACGGGAGCTGAAAACAGCCGTAAAAGCAGAGTTTGCGCCGAAACAGGTACGGTATGGCCCCCCCGGGTACGGTGCATACCCCCCATGATCGCAGGGGTACGCACCGTACCCCTGCAATCATGACGGGGAAAGCACCGTACACCCAGCGTACATGGGGTACGCACCGTACCCCATGTACGCTGGGTGTACGGTGTGTACTCCCATGATCGCAGGGGTACGGTGCGTACCCCTGTGATCATGGGGGGTACGCACCATACGGTGTGTATGTGAATGTGTGCTTTTCCGTACGAATCACCCTTACCTGACGTGGACCGTACGAATCGCGCTCTGATACCCCGGTCCGGATCGTACTCGTCAGGTCGTACGGTGTGTGTACGACTCGTACGGAGATGGCTCCGGATGCGAATCGTACGGACGGTAATTTTACCGGATCAGAATCGACCCCTATATGTGAGCTATATGTATTCTTATATGATACCAATTAACCTTGATTTACAAGGTTTATATGGGGAAAACGCTGCACATTCTTGAGTTTCCACTCATAATTGCTAATGATGCTTGACCTATATGATAACTGGGTCTACATAATTGGTTGTTCTCTTCGCAGGGATACTCAAAAGATTCTTAGTCACTGACCATTCAAATTTGCTTTTCTAAGCTGACCGCTTTGATATCTTACTGCTCTCCCTTCTGCTTCTTAACAGTAATTTTCAAGATTTGTGCTGAAGTCTTATTGGTCGTATCTTCAATTCTCTTTATAAGGATTCCAGTCAAAAGGCTGACTGGCATATTTATCTTTTTATGTAATGTTTCGTGTTTTTATGATTTTGCATTTTCCAAAATATATGGTCTTTTCAAGTGCAATGTAGCAGGTGTAGGTCTCCAATTGTGGGGTTCCCCAAAGGACATTGCAAGTGACAGTCAAGTTGTTGACCATCGCCTGCTCGGAGTCACCATGGGTACATTTTTTGAGGGTGAAGTTTACCAACAAATTGGTCTTAATGGAATGGAGAATCATAAAACATTCCAATCTGATCTCTGGATATGGTATTGTTCGTGGGTTATCTGTGGGGTTATTTGCAGGTGGGTTTCGGGGCTTAAAGCCCTTCTTCCAAAACACTGCAGCCATCTGAGAGAGCCCATTGTTCCACTGTGGGTGTCAAAGGCTAACGGCCCTATTAACAAACTGCATTTTGCAGCACATTTAATAGCACTACAAGCACTACAAGGGTACTACTACATACTCCAAAATGCTATTCTGAAACCTATGAGGGTAAATCTCCACCTTTGCCTCTCCTATTTTTTATGGGAAGATCCTAACACATGTACATTTACTTAGGGCCTGATTCTGACGCGGGTTGGAAAGTTTTCCCACCTAGGGCCTGATTCCGATGCGGTTAGGAAGGCCTCCTAATGGAATTTGCTCCTTCCAAATCGGATCGGGAATGACCCAGCGCCCAATTATGATGCGGTTAGGAACATATGCTCCCATTGAAGTCAATGGGAGTCCAACCAAATCGTATCGGGAAGTATCCAGATGCATTGTACTCCGTCGGTCGGGCTGTCCCGTTCCGAGTGGGTTGGAAACCATTTCCCACCCGATCAGTCGGGAAGCATTTCCAACCTGCATCAGAATCAGCCCCTTAGTAGTATTGTTTGCGGGATCAGTGAGAGTGTTTGAAAAATGGGACGTTTCTACTACAAAATAGATGGGGTGAAGGCAGGAGAAAGGAGGCGTTAAGGTAGGGGTTCAGGGAGGGGCATGAAGACAGCCACAGAAGAGTAAGCCCATTGTCATTCATGAACTGTGCTTCTAAAGTTACTCCAGCCAAAAAGGATCAAGAACAGTAGTAAATGTACTTCAGCTGAGAGCTGGAGTAAACCCACCACCAGAAAGAACCACCCATGGCCAATTGCTATTTATAAAAAATGTTTTAAATATTATTATCCCAATTTTATGTTAAAAATAACATCCTTATTTTTACTAAAATGTACTTTCACTGGGGATCTGGGTTCAAGTCTCGGTAACGACGCCAAAACCTCCTGTGATTCTGGGCAAATCACTTAATCTCCCCGTGCCTAAAATGAATGTGTGTCCTCATGTAACGTAACTGGTGCTATGTAAAGCGCTCTGATGCCCGATTCGGTTCGAGTCTAGTTCGCGCTATATAAAACTCTGCAAAAAAAAATAGGTATCATTTAATTTAGGATTATTTTAATTGAAACCTCAGGAAATTGTTTTTCCTTTAACATAAAATATTAAAATTAATTAATATTTATTCAATTGTAAGTAAATATTAATTTAGCATTTTTCATTTTGTTCTGCACTTGAAATAAATTTATAAAATTAATTTACATTAACAGTTAAAAAGGTGTTTAATATTTTTCCAAGTATAATAAATTTGTTTACATTTCCCTATGCATTACCATAGGAAGAACACCATCACCAGAGCAGAAATCTGCCTATGATAAAGTATTAGAGATCATTTAAAAAGCAAATTAAACTTTAAAAAATAAGTAAACTATTTTTATCTTAAAATATAAATGTAACTTCATGTAATTCATTGATTTAAAATTTTGGATGAAATAAAAAAAAAGTCTACAGCACCTTTAATTTAATTTTGAAATAATTATTTAATTAATTTACATATATTAAATCGAAAAATAATTTTTGGGGATTTATTTAAAAAAAAGCTACCTAAAGTAAAAGATTTGTATTTACTTTAATACATTTTTTTTTAATTACGTTACACATATTTTTAAATTAAACAAGGGTTACTAAAATATGTTAGCATTAAATAATATTTATTTTTAAAATATATATATATTGTTAACATGCAATTTAAAGTTACCTTTGTGAATAGCCTACATAGTGTATTTACATTCAGTCTTGGGGCCCGATTACTACTTTGGCAGTGTGGGAGTGGACCATCATGCCGGCACCCGCTCCCACACTTCCAAAGTCGACCGCTGCTCTCCTGCCAGATTATGAGTTTCCTCGTGGTCTAGTCTGCAGTGATTTGGCGGTCATGCGATGTTGTAATACTAAGGCTCATAAGGGATCCTTTGTACTGCAGCGCTGAGGGAGTGCCAAAGCAAGTTCCTGCATGACATGGACTGTGCAGTCCATGCCAAGAAGGAACTGGGGTGCATACACCAAGGGGGGCACGCCATCAGGGCTGGACTGGAAATTTCGGGCACCGGGCAATCCCCGGGTAGGCTGGATGGGGTGGGGGGCAGTTTTGTGACAGGGGGGGGCGGTTCTGTTGCTGGGAGCCGATTTGGCCGAGTCGGACTGACCCTGCAAACAAACATTGCATTACCTTCCATTCCTGTACATTGCCGCCTGAGCACAACGATTCTATGCATAAAATGGTGGTGCTGTGACATGAGCAGTGACCTGACCCGCCGGTCGATTTCAAAGTAAGTTAGACATCAGGCAGATCAGGCCTGACTCATTGTAAGTTAAAAACCACCTGACCATGTGATCATGATGACGTAGCTGCTCGCAGATGTCACCGCCTCCGCGTCTGGCGCCGCGATTTAATTTAATTCAGCCTTAGGGTGGACCCTGCTGCCTGGTGATGCTCAGGCACAATTAAAAGTAAAAGTGGGCGTGACTCTGAGGCGAGGTCGAGGAGGAGGATTTAATTCTCCCTGTCTGCCGCCCGCAGCTGCAGGTGAGTCGATTTACGACTGGACCAGGAGGACCTCGGAGTCGGACCCGGTCTGGTCCCGGACCTGTGATCCAAAAGTGTGCCTGATACCAGGCAGGTTCTAAACCAAAACTGCCGCCTCCAAAACGTATATGAATCGCCTGCCCAGTCAGTGCCGCCGACACCGAGTAATGTACACCCTCATGCCAGACATCTCAGCCCTGCCAAACCCCACTGAAGACAATTGCCTACTCGCAGATCCCCAAAGCCCAAGGAGGGAGGCATATGGGTGAAAATAAATTCCCAGGTCATTGACCCTGTTCGCCCCTCAAATTAGGCCAGTTCCAGTAAAGAGTGAGAGCGCTCTGTCCAGCACTTGGAAGAAAGTGCTGCTGACTATTTTCAGAGGCGCTACCAAAAAGGACTGTTCCGCCGAAGCAAGCAAAACAAGCGGCCGATACCCTGGCCAGACTCTTGCATGTGTAGAAAACAAAAATCAACAATTAACGGGCGATACCTAAAAACAAGTCCAGGGCAATGCACAGCTGAAGTATACCATCGTCCAATTTAGACTGAAAAATAATTTGAAGCACCGCAGGGAAACGGGAAGAGCATCAGCGGGAGCAATCCGCAATTTGTATTAGGTTACATTTTCAAAGCGCTTTAATCTTTTCAATCGATTTATACCTTTCCTCTAAAGAGGAAGCCACCGCTCTCACATGACACCTCCGTGTATTAGCTCCTCTGACTGTACCATGGAACCCAGGGTTAGAGGTAAATCCAGTGATGGTTGTTGGTGACTGCGATTACTTATGTACTCTCAAGGAGACCCCTCCATCCGTCACCGAGGAGCCACACAGCCTTCCCTCATCTACTCCATCCACCACCCCTGTCCACTTCGTCTTTGCCTCCATGTCGCACTTCTTCTCTTGTCTCCAGCATCCTCCATCATTTTACATTGACTCTCTTTTCTTCTCGTCTCTTGCACACACGCCTCTCTTTGTCTTCATTTTCATCATGGTTTTGCTTTTCCTTCCTTTCTCTTCCTCCCTCTCCTTCCTTCTTACATCGCTTCTCCTACACTCTCACTTGTAAACTCTCTCATTGTTCCTCCCCGTCTGTCTTTCCTTCTCTTCCTCCATTCTCTCTTTCCCTTTCACCACATCCCTTTCACTCTTTCTTTTTCCCTCTTCATTTCCTTCTTCCCTGTACAGTCCACCTCTCTCCTCCGCCTCCACCCCTCTCGTTCTCTCCACCGTTCTCGCCTTCTCCCTCCTCCGCTGCTTCTCTTCCCCCTCCACCATCAATGCAAACATTTTCTTCTCTCATCAGTGTGTTTCCTTCATCCCACCCCTTACCTCCATCTCCTCTCTAGTCTTATTTCTCTCACACCCCCTTTCACTCCACCCACCCTGCCTTTATTCATCCCTCATTCCTTCTCTCACTTCCTTTCTCTGTCCCCTTTCCAGTCCTATACCTCACTCCATTTTTCCCACAGGTGCTGTCTCTTTTCCCTCTCACCCCTCACTTGCCCTATCTCCTCTCGCTGCATTTTCCTGTGCCTATTTCACTCCCTCTAACTCACCCCTTCCCTTTTCCCTTCCCTGCCTAATCACACTCTCTCTCTCCACTGCCCTGTTTCTCTCTCCCCCCGCCTCACCTTTCCTCCTTGTCCTCTCTGTCTGGCAGTGTGTGTGTGCTCATCTCCTACGAGTGCCATCACTCTGACTTTCCCTTTTCTTCGCCCCTGCTAGTCTTGTCCTCCCCGTCCCTCGGCACTCTTCCTCACGGACCCCTTCCCGTCTCCCTAGCGGCCTCCCACGGCCCGTGCCACTCATGAACTCTGCCTGGTCTCAGTAGCTGCGAGCTGCTGCAGTCTGTGCTCATGGCTGTCTGTCTTTCCCTCACTGACCTCACCCAGTCAGGGCTGAGCCCGTCACTCACAGGCTAGGCTGAGAGGAGGGCGCACACTTGCACTGGGCTCCTCCCTACAGAGAACACGCACCCCCACAATCTGGGCAGGGGGAGGGGTGATGGCTAAGTTTGCGCTACCGCCCGTCACGCCCCTGAACATTTGCACGTTCTGCCTGATTTCAGTCGTTATCCAGCCAATATGGTCAGGTGTGCCCTCAACCCAGCCAACATGGTTTCACTTGCTTGCAATATTTAAAATGTTAAATAATACTTGTGAGAAAATGTATTTGGTACTTTGGCTAATGGTGCTCGAAAAAATTATTGGACACGGTGGTGGGGCACAGAATTAAAAAGTATGGAGACAATTGGTCAGATGATAAGTCGCTGAGCTTTGAAATCAACACCAAACGTATGACGCAGTTCAAATAATTCCTTCTCTCTCTGTGCCTACAATTGCAAATCAGTGCACCTGTGTAATGCACATATGTGTAAAATCCTGGTACTGTGCAGAGCTCCACACATGTTTCAACCCTTCCCCCTCAGCCCCCACACATGTTGCAGCCTGGCAGACGCCTTTAAGCACTGACCACAGCTTTTCATCTCAGCTGTTGAGCACAGGGGACATTGTGGTAAACACGGCTTAGTGCGTTAATGCATGTGCTGGTGAGCAGATCTCTATGCCGGGGGGCAGATTAAGATGTTTCAGAGGGTTACTGTAGCTGTTGTGAAGCTCACTAACCTCCAGGTTCCAATCCGGTAAAATAGCATAGAGGTTAATGCACCTGCTGCAGAGTACCAGCAGGGAACAGACTTTAACTCGGCATATATCAAAGATTTGAGGTGGACAGTCCTTATCTGGCCCTCCCATTCTATGGTCCCTAACTTTACGAGCAAAAATTCTGGTCAGTTTCGCAACAATGCCTGTAAAAATCCCCAGTCAGGGTAATCTACGTCACCCATGCAGCCCCGCTTACATTTCACATGTTACTTCTTGCATTCCTTATGAGAGTTTGCTTTTTCCATATGTGTTTCTGTAGTTTTTACACAAGGTATGACTCTTATATAGTGCATGTTGTGAACTGATTTGACTCTAGGCGTATGAGTGAGTTCAAGTTTTGGGTGGGTGTTTATGATGGAACACGATTGATATCTCTGCAGCTGAGGCTGAAGAAGGATGAGTTTCTTTCAGTTCCTGTCAGTAGGTTATACAGGTATTCAGACTGCATACACATCCCATCCTTGGTCTCTCCACACAGGGCACAGAGCGATGGTCTCATATGTTCCAATGATAACTGTTGGGAAGTGTGTGAAGGAAGTACACAGCTGTCAAAATGTAGACCGTGCAAAGGAAAATAAATGAAATGCTTCCAAGTGTGTGGGTTGAGTGTGACAGGGATGGTGGAGTGGAGAAGATAAATGCGGGTATATGCTGAAGGCGAGAGTGAAAGGGATGGCTCAGAAGAGGAAAGAGATGACACGGTTTTGCAACTACGTGAAGCACAGAATGTTGGTTCCTGTGTTTTCAGCCATGCCCTTCCTTACATAGACCACAACTCCTGGAAAATATTTCTAGTTCTACTTTGCCACATCCCTTCTAGAGACCCCTTGCCGTTTTTATCCTACTTGAAGCACTCGGTATGTATATAGTACACTAGGTAAATGTGCCTGTTGTCCATATGCGTGCATAAACCGCAGTCAGCAGGCTCGATTCCTCATCTTGCGCATTATCACTCACGCTGCAGACAGCTGCAGGCTGCAGGCTCAAATCCCAAACCCAAGTGCCGCAGTCTACCCTACAACAGTGGGTCATTGAGTGTACCCGGTCCCTTTCCAGTCTTTTCATTACTCTCAGACTAATTATTCACATACTCCTCATGGTCAACAGCTTCATCCTTCTTCACACAACTACAGTATATCTATTGTCATTTGCTTTTGCGTTTTAAAGGAAAATAAAGAAGGGAAAAAAATCAATAGCGAAAAAAGAACGGGATAAAAAGGAGAAGGGAGTGAAAGAGAAGCTAGGATGGGAAAGAGAGTCGAAGGCAGAGGAGACAAGAGGAAGAAGTGAGAGAAGGATGGAATAAAGTAATGGGGTGAAAGGAAGGAGGAACAATGGTAAGTGGAAAGGAGGAATGAGAGAGCATTAGCCAGGATAGAAATTAAATAAAGAATCTTAGGTGATCATGGAGAGATGGTAGGGAAGAGTGAAAGGGAAAATAAAGGAACACAATGGAATGAGAGGGGAGATTATATTTAGAACATGGGTTATAAAAAAGGAGAGACATTGAGGATAGGAACTGAATGGATAAGAGATCAAACATAAAAGAGAGGAAAATCAAATGGCAAAAAAGGTTTAAGAATGGAGAATTGGACATCTGAGTAAAAAGTGTAGAGGGCAGGATTAGGAAAAAGAGTTGCAAGGGAAAGAAAGGTAACTGGGAGAATGCCCTTCTTTGTGGGAAAGAACACGTTTAAAAAAGAAAAGCATAATAAACAGCTAGATGAAGATTATTGAATTTGTCTGAAAGTACTTGAACAGTAGTGAATGTGAAGAAGCCAGGGGCATCTCATAAGAAATGTTTTTAATAGCCAAAGTAGTGCAGTCAGAACATCCTATTATATCTGAGCTAAACTTGCAGTTGCAGTTTAGGGACATAGTGGTCTTGTTGTAACTGGTGCTCCTCAGTAAGACACTAGATGCCACCCCCAGTCTATTTATTAAAATGCAAACAGAAAGTAAGATGTATACGATTCACTACTTGTGTCTATTTTTGGTGCTCTCTGAAAGAATGTCTATGGGTACATATGACTGGGTGGGTAACCAGGTGCTCTTCCAGGTCATCATCTACTATTTACTGTGTTTTCAAAGTAGATACAATTGAATATGTAATGAAAACTGTGCTGTAAAATTCACCATTTTGGTTTATCTTTTTCCCACACCCCCTAGTAGCGGTTGGGTTCGCTCGGTGCGCTTGCTCGCTACGCGCGGACGGGGGCTGGTCTGGGAAAATTTGCCAGGGCGGCTTTAAGTTCCCAGTCCAGCCCTGCACACCATGAGCTCCTCTGCATGCACCCCCATGCACATGGATACCAGAGGGCCTTGTAGGGCCCTCTTACTTTCCTTACCGCTACTCTTTTCATGGTGGGATCACCACCATGAAAAGTGTGGCATTAAGGTAAGTCGTAATATGCTTGGCAGTGCCCCAGTGACACCACCAGCAAACTGCTGCCCCAAACTGCCGCTCCACCACGGAGGGATCGCAGATCCCTGGCGGTTAAGGTGGTCCTTTGAGGGTCCGACCGCCGTAGTCATATTATGGCCTTTGGACAGCTGGTGTGGCTGTCCCCGACTCCCACCCCACCTCCACCGTGGGTTTGGCACTCCAATGGACTGCCAAACTTGTAATCAGCCCCTAAGTGAGTTTGTGTTACAGTAATAGAAAAACAAAACAGAATTCGAGGTGATATCTTGCTTGGTGTTTCGTTCCTTACCTTAGAACATGTAGCAGAGGTAATTTGACAGTTGTTTGACTCGTTGTACATGGACCGATCAGCCCTCCACAGACCTACTACTAAGAAGCTAGTCCAGTTATCTTGTGTCTGGGGGATTTCTGCCTGCTGCCTTTTGTAGAGAGTTTCCCTAGCTCCTTGCTCCCAGCCCACCCCCTGTATCTCTATCCCCTACACATCATAATTAACCATTCTAATTTGGTCTCTTTGTATGTTAGTTCCGTGTCCTACAACCTTCCTGCCCTTCTTTGGTAAGAGCGTCTTTAAATCTTCCTTATCTAGGCTTCTTGTTTCTGATAATAGCTGGGATTGTACAGGAGATGACCACCAGTCTATCAAAAATCACAATGCTAGCCCACCGTATATGGATGCAGAAATTGTGGGTGTCTAAAATAGCTACTTGGTTTGACTCTTTGCATAGCATGGTCCAATCACAGTGACTAGAAAGCTCTGCTACCAGACATTTTACACACTGGCACCTGATTCTCCCCAATGCTGCTGCCTACCTCATGTCTAGTGGATACCCACTTACTGCATCCACCTTTTTGTCCCCCAGAAAACTATAATCAGTCTGGCAGTATTACAAGCTTCATTTTAGTCAAGCAAAGGTTTTGAAGCAGTTCTATTTCCCTGATGTAATGTCGGAATGAGTGGTGTGAGGAGATTCTATCAGTGAGTTGTGATGTGGCAATAAATGATTCAGGAGGTTTTGTATGAGAGGTTGTAACAGATTATTTTATTGGGGTTAGGTTTGGTCTTAATTATGTGGTAGGGGTGGGAGATGTGAAGGTGTGTCTTAGAAGTGAGGAGAGAGGGAAAGAACAGGCAAATAGGAGAAAATGAAAATTAGATAGAAGAACAAAGGCAGAGTTAGAGAAAAGTAAGGAGGAGTGGAAACAAGTTAAAAAAAACAGAAATGTTGAGATGGAAAAGGGCAGAAATTATGCCCAAGAGAGAAAGAAGCAGGTGGGTTATTATAGCAGAGTAGGAGAGGAACAAATAGGGTCTGAGAGGAAGGTACAAAGACGTAGCTTGAATAGTAAGTCAAGAAAGATAAGGGTTGTCAAAAGGGTGAGATGAGCCTAGGAAAAGGAATGAAGTGGTAGGAAAAAGGAATGCTAGTGAGAGGCAGTGTGAGAGGAAATGAGATGGACAGAGTGAAGGAAGTAAGAAGAAAGAGAAAGGGAAATGCTAAAATAGGGAAAATGTGTGAAGGTTGTGATAATATAGGATGGAAAGGGAGGGGAGAAATAGCAGAAGGGAGTGAGAGGGAAAGAGATTGAAAAGGGTATTGGATAGGGGGCATGCCACAGAAGATAAAAAGGAGAAAGGGAGGAGAGAAAGAGCAGGGGGAATGCATCATATATTGTCCCAAAATTGATTGTTACCAAAGGGATTGATGTAAGACAGAAGAGAATGGGTGTGATGTGAGTGCTTAGGGTCTGGTAAGATTTGAGGGGTCTGATAAGAGCTTGTAAGACTTGTTGGACATACATCAGGAGACATGAGAGCACACAAGGTGTGGTAGGAAAGATTGGTTAGGTATGATAGGTATGGGTGGGAGGTATGGGAGACTGAGTATGGTAGGTTAGATTTGGTAGCTAAGCTATGCATGGAAGGTTAGGTAAAATAGGTAGCTACGGTATGGTAGGTTAGATGTGGCAAGTAGGTGTGAGAGGGCATCTATGGTAAGTTAGGTAAAGTAAGATAGTTATGGTAGGTTTGGTATGGTTGATAACGCTTGGTAGGTAGGTATGATAGGGTGGCTGTGGTAGATGGGTAGGGAGTCTTGGTAGCTAGGTTGTAGTTATCGTAGGTAGGTATAGTAGGGAAGATTTGGTAGATAAGTAGGAATGGTCAGCAGCTTTGGTGAGAATAGTAGATAGGTATGAAAAGTTACATTAGGTTAGGTATCATAGGTAGGTATGGTGGGCAAGGAATGTCCATTATGTTTGGTATGGTAGATTAGGTGAAGTATATTAGGTATTGTATTTCTGACAGGTATAGTAGATGAGTATGGTACGTAGGTATGATATGATAGGAATGGTTGCTAGGTAAGGCAGCTAGGCATTCTAGGCAAGGTATTGTAGATTTGTATGGTAGGAATGGAAAGTATGGTTAGTTAGTCGTGGTAGATATTATTGATAAGGTTGCAGGGTACAGGCAGGTAGATAGGATAGGTGAGGCAGGTAGATATGGGAGGTATGCCAGGTGTGAAATTTTGATATGATAAATTAGGAGTGGTAGATAGGTATAGTAGGTTAGATATGGTAGGTTAGGCATGGTGGAAAATAACTTTTTGTCCGGTAATAAAATGTTTATATTTGATGCTGTAAATTATCTATTTCTTATTAATTATAATTCAAAGCTTGAAATAAAGAAAGACCTTTCCTTTTGAAGAAGAAAGAAAATGGTTTATCAATGCAAATGCATGTAGTTTGTTGTTATAATCATTATTTCTATTATTATTTACAAAGGGCATCTTTGCTGGAAGGACAAACTGTGTAGCAGAGTTAATCTGTACCCTCAAATAAGAGTGCTATGAAATGGAGAAAGAATATGAACTTACTTTGTAAGCGATGAATTTAAAAAGCACAGGTAGCAAGATATTAGAGAGTTTAGACGAAGGTCGAATATTTTTGTTGCATTTTTAAGAATGCCTATGTGCATGCAGTCTTTATTTTGTGAACAATACAACAACATGTTATTATGACAGGAAGGTGACGCACATGAATGCCCAACGGCGATGAGCGAGTAACATTGTCTTTATTTTGTGACAGGCTTAGGCATCCAAACGGTACAAAAGGGAATGATGGACGGAGCGTTTGAACAAATCAAACACTCACCCCCAGTCAACTGATCTGGGTTTAATCCATCACCATTCTTTAGTTCACTCAGCCACCCCAGTTCAGACATGGCCATATGCAAATCAGTCTGACCCTGTGCCTCATGGGAACAGTCAAGCCCGAACTGCCAAGCCATGTCTTCCCTGGACCGGAAACAAGCATCCTGGGATCGGATTCGGATTCATAATCCTCATCAGCCAGGCTATCTTGAATCCAGTGGCCAAGTGAACAAGGGACTCACGTCTGAGCATACCCTGCCACACTTAGGGCGAACAAAGCGATACAAAAGGGGATGATGGACGGAGCGTTTGAACAAATCAAACACTCACCCCCAGTCAACTGATCTGGGTTTAATCCATCACCATTCTTTAGTTCACTCAGCCACCCCAGTTCAGACATGGCTATATGCAAATCAGTCTGACCCTGTGCCTCATGGGAACAGTCCAGCCCGAACTGCCAAGCCATGTCTTCCCTGACCGGAAACAAGCATCCTGGGACCGGTTTCGGATTCATAATTCTCATTAGCCAGGCTATCTTGAATCCAGTGGCCAAGTGAACAAGGGACTCACGTCTGAGCATACCCTGCCACACTTAGGGCGAACAAAGCGATACAAAAGGGGATGATGGACGGAGCGTTTGAACAAATCAAACACTCACCCCCAGTCAACTGATCTGGGTTTAATCCATCACCATTCTTTAGTTCACTCAGCCACCCCAGTTCAGACATGGCTATATGCAAATCAGTCTGACCCTGTGCCTCATGGGAACAGTCCAGCCCGAACTGCCAAGCCATGTCTTCCCTGGACCGGAAACAAGCATCCTGGGACCGGTTTCGGATTCATAATCCTCATCAGCCAGGCTATCTTGAATCCAGTGGCCAAGTGAACAAGGGACTCACGTCTGAGCATACCCTGCCACACTTAGGGCGAACAAAGCGATACAACAGTCCATCACCACCCCCTTTTGTACCCTTTTGTACCCCTTTTGTAGGCATCCAAACAGCAAGCAGTAAAGCAATAAGAATGTATGACACTACAACGCAAGCTTTTACAATGCATGCCATTACAACACATTTTTTACAACGCAAGTACCATGACAACGAAAGTTTAACAACGCATACCATTACAACGCGAAGTAATTTATATGATAGAAATGTACCATTACAACAAAAAACAATACAACGCATACCATTGCAACGCAAAAAAAAAATATTTAAAAAAATGGTAAAATACCTCCTGGGACGGAATGCAGAGAAAATAGGGGTTTTGGGTGGGGAAGTATATTAACAAGTGGTAATACACTGAACGTTTCTTTTTCCAAAAATGTGTATCTTTACAAAATTAATACGCGGGTATTAAATTAAGTACTCGAATATTACTCAAGTGAAAAACAGTATTACTAAAAAATTAAAATTGTAAAGTACCTCCTGGGACGGGATGCTAAGGAAATAGGGGTTTTGGGTGGGGAAGTGTATTAAAATACGGGAACACACTAAACACATATTTAATCAAAAACGAGCATGTGAGCAAAAATAATACTCGAGTATTTAAATAAATAAACGAGTATTATAATTCAAACAAACAGTATTAACAATTATTTTTAAACCATTTAAAATACATATTAGTAATAAACCAACATAAACAAATCACATAAAGGAAACTAATCCGAAAAATACTTACTAACACATAAACATAGCCGCCATTTTAAAAACGAAGGTAAATTGAAGTCCTACAACACTTTTCATGACCCAAACAGCATGCCACTGAAAACAAAATGGAGGACTAAACGCAATTCAAAGGATAAAACACTCACTTTTAAATATATCATTTAAAATATAAGTTCACACATAAAACGAATCAGTAAAAAACACACATTAAAACGGTACTTTTCTCAAAATTTATGGCGACACCCACAAAAAGCTATAAATACAACTAAGTCACCATTTTGAAACCAGTAGTTCATTGACTACCAGAGAGAGCAGACGGTTTTACCTGACACTCGTACCTTTTTCAACAGCAAGAACTCGAAAAAAAGAATACATCACCTCTGATAAAATCAAGTAAGTATAAATCATAACAATTAAATTAATAGCATATTTGTGAATAATTTACTACAATTTTTTAAAATAAATCAGTACCATATTTCAGATTACACCATACTTGAAAATCGATTCTTCAAATTTGAAAATACAGACAATTATAAAGCGAAAATAGATGTAAGTACAGTTTTTTTTAAAATATGATAATTTAAATGTATTTTTGAACTATAACATGCAACAATGTTTAACGGAATCTTTTGAAACAATAAAATGTAACACGTTTCTATTTTTACTAAAAATGAGTAAAAGGCTAAAACAGTATAACATTTTCAATTTTCCAGCTTACTAAATAATTTTTAGTGAAGAAATCAATTCAACATAAAAAGTTTGAAGACAGAACCTAGAGAACTTATACCAACATTTTTTATAAAATAAACAAATTAAACAGTAAAGCAGTAAATCATTTTTGAACACGGTTTAACCTTCTTGTTTATCTCTGATGAATTCAATAAAAACTGTTAAACCACGAAAAAAAGTTGTGGAATAACAAATGTATTTTATTTTATAAAAGCATTAAGGAAAATATTTAAAAATTAACCACTATTAAATCCTCTCAGACATAGCAATCGAAAAAGAAAAAGGTCACTTAACTAATTTTTTCTACTTCACAATCCAAACAGGTCAACATATTAAAGAAAGAACATTGCAAATAAGAAGACCCAAAAACAAGACATTCTGAAAGTGCCAACCAACCAAATGTAAAGGTGAAGAAAAGAATCAGTATGTAAAAGTATTACATAAAAATCCTTTTTAAATTGACTTTTCTAACTCCTGGAAGATATTGAATAAGGGTAAGTGTAGGTAATTGTAGAGATTTAAAATACTTTTCTAACTATTCTAACTCCAGATTGCGGTAGCAGTAGTGTGACTATTGGATAGAGTATAGGTTTGAATTACTATTCTCACTCCAGGGAGGTGGGAAAGTAGAGTAAGTGTTGGACAGTGTAGGGACAAAAATTACTATTGTAACTCCAGGGAGGTGTAGCAGTAGGGAAAGTAATGGATAGTGTAAGGGTTAAAATTTATATTCTAACTCCAGAGAGGTGTAACAGTAGGGTAAGTGTTGGATAGTGTAGGGGTTAAAAATACCATTCTAACTCCAAAGAGGTGTAGCAGTAGGGTAAGTGTTGGATAGTGAAGGGGTTAAAAATACTATTCTAACTCCAAGGAAGTGTAGCAGTAGGGAAAGTGTTGGATAGTGTAGGGGTTAAAAATACTATTCTAACTCCAGGGAGGTGTAGCAGTAGAGAAAGTGATGGATAGTGTAGGGGCTAAAATTACAATTCTAACTCCAGGGAGGTGTAGCAGTAGGAAAAATTATGGATAGTGTAGGGACAAAAAATAACTATTCTATCTCCAGGCAGGTGTAGCAGTAGAGAAAGTGATGGATAGTGTAGGGGTTAAAATTAGTATTCTAACTTCAAAGAGGTGTAGCAGTAGGGTAAGTATTGGATAGTGTAGGGGTTAAAAATAATATTCTAACTCCAAAGAGGTGTAGCAGTAGGGAAAGTGATGGATAGTGTAGGGGTTAAACGTACTATTCTAACTCCAAGGAGGTGTAGCAGTAGGGAAAGTGATGGATAGTGTAGGGACAAAAAAACCTATTCTAACTCCAGGGAGGTGTAGAAGTAGAGAAAGGGTTGGATAGTGTAGGGGTTACAATTTCTAATCTAACTCCAAGGAGGTGTAGCAGTAGTGAAAGTGATGGATAGTGTAGCGACAAAAAATAACTATTCTAACTCCAGAGAGGTATAGCAGTAGAGAACGTGACGGATAGTGTAGGGGTAAAAATTACTATTCTAACTCCAAAGAGGTGTAGCAGTAGGGTAAGTGTGGGATAGTGTAGGGGTTAAAATTACTATTCTAACTTCAGAAAGGTGTAGCAGTAGGGTAAGTGTTGGATAGTGTAGGGGTTAAAATTACTATTCTAACTCCAAAGAGGTGTAGCAGTAGTGAAAGAGATGGATAGTGCAGGGGTACAAATAACTTCTGTAACTCCAGGGAGGTGTAGCAGTAGGGAAAGTGATGAATAGTGTAGGGGTTAACATTACTATTCTAACTCCAGGGAGGTGAAGCAGTAGGGTAAGTGTTGGATAGTGTAGAGGTTAAAAATACTATTCTAACTCCAGGACGGTGTAGCAGTAGGGAACGTGTTGGATAGTGTAGGGGCTAAAAATACTATTCTAACTCCAGGGAGGTGTAGCAGTAGAGAAAGTGATGGGTAGTGTAGGGGCTAAAATTACTATTCTAACTCCAGGGAGGTGTAGCAGTAGGGAAGTGATGGATAGTGTAGGGACAACAATTACTATTGTAACTCCAGGGAGGTGTAGCAGTCGGGAAAGTGATGGAAAGTGTGGGGGTTAAAATTACTATTCTAACTCCAGAGAGGTGTAGGGACTAAATTTACTATTCTAACTCCAGGGAGGTGTAGCAGTAGTGAAAGTGATGAATAGTGTAGGGGTGTAAATTACTATTCCAACTCCAGGGAGGTGAAGCAGTAGGGTAAGTGTTGGATAGTGTAGGGGTTAAAATTACTATTCTAACTCCAGAAATGTGAAGCAGTAGGGTAAGTGTTGGATAGTGTTGGGGTTAAACATACTATTGTTACTCCAAGGAGGTGTAGCAGTAGGGTAAGTGTTGGATAGTGTAGGGGTTAAAAATATTATTCTAACTCCAGGGAGGTGTAGCAGTAGGGAAAGTGATGGATAGTGTAGGGGTTTAAATTCTAAATCCAGATTGGTGTAGCAGTATGGAGAGTGATAGATAGTGTAGGGGTAAAATTACTATTCTAACTTCAAGGAGGTATAGCAGTAGGGAAAGTGATGGATAGTGTAGAGGTTAAAAATACTATTCTAACTCCAGAGAGGTGTAGCAGTAGGGTAAGTGTTGAATAGTGTAGGTATTTAAATTACTATTCAAACACCAGTGAGGTGTAGCAGAAGGGAAAGTGTTGGATAGTGTAGGGGTTAAAATTACTAATATAACTCCAAGGATGTATAACTACAGGGATAATGTTGGAAAGTGTAGAGGCTAAAACTGTAATATAAAATTTAAATCAAAGTAAGCAAAAAAATGTTTTAACAAAATGTTTTTTTTTTTCATTTTAGATAATGTCAGCAGATAATACTGCCAGATACATCACATCAAACAGAGAAAACAGATTATTAAAACATGCTGGAGATATATATATTGTAAGGAGAGAATAACTGAACCAAGAAGACATTGGAGGTGCGTGCAATATTACTCAAGCCATTGCAGAAGCAGAGCGGTTACTCTAGGTGACAGAGTAATTAAAACATCTGACCACAACCACTCTGCCTCTGCAATGGACATTGAAGTGAGAGAAACCATAAACGAAATGAAGGATATTGCATGCACCTCCAATGACACTTTTGGTTCAATTTTAAGGGAGGTTGCTCAGCATGTCCCTAGTCATGTAGCTAGCAGTATGCCAATAATTCCTAATCTGAGAAGAATAATTCAAAGAAAAAAACAGGCAAGTAACCCACAGAGATCTACTCCTCAAACCTATTCTGATATTCACAATCCTCCTGAACTCACTGTATGTTTTTCTAATGAACCTTTCCTCCTGCATGATAACCAAAACCCTCTTAAACGTATACTTATCTTCAGTACACCCTGCAACTGTGTTAAATTAGAGAATAGTGAAATATGGATAATGGATGGGACATTTAAAAGCACGCCCCATCCATTCATTCAAATTTACACTATTCATGCAAAAATTAACAACAATGTAGTTCCCTTAGTGTACAGTTTGCTACCTGACAAACAATCCACAACCTACACTGAACTTTTGACAGTGATTAAAAGCAAAACATCAAACAAAAGTCCTAGGAAAATTATTGTTGATTTTGAATTTGCAATGATTCATGTTTTTTTTTTAATTTTAAAAACCTTTATTAGTAAGAAAAGGAATACAGTTACAGGCCTACAACCACTGGGGCCGGCCAGGCATATGCAATAACAGTAGCACAATAAGACACAGCTCATCAGCCGACAACCGAAGGCCCGGCAGCAAAGAAGCATGATATTATCCAAAGTTCGTGGCAATAAGAGGATATTTAAAAGGTTTCACATTTTATACAAAATAAACAACAAAAACTTAACCATAGAAAGAGTCGAGGCGGTACCTTGCAATGTAATGACTGTCTCATACGGCATGGGAAAAGGCGAACAATGAGCGGTGTTATGAAAAAGGAGAGATCCTGGGAGAAAGGGGGGACAGAGAGCAAGAAACATATCGTGCATTGTGTGAACTTGGGAAACCGAAACGTACAGTCAAGGAGATCGAGGAGTGTCGGGAGCTTCAATAAGTGGGGGAGCGCATATCTCTCCTCGGTATGAATTCCATTGACCCCATATCCTATCCCATTTCTTGGGCCTACCACGGGAAACATATACAATTTTTTCTCTAAACATGCACCAGTCTATGTTTTCTTCCCAGGAGAGAACTGATGGTGCCCTCTGAGATCCCCACAATTGAGCGATGTCCCTTTTCGCAACCATGTTGCCCAGCGTGACCCATTGAGTCTGAGCAACAGTGCAGTCATTCGGCTCCCAGATGTTCAAAAAACAGCGTCTGGCCTCAGGCAATAACTCAACGCCCGTCACCTCACCCATCACCGCATGCACTTGAGTCCAAAAAATCACTACCTCCGGACATTCCCATATGATGTGGAGGAAGGTAGCAAGCATACCACAGCCACGCCTACACAGCCCATCCGCAGAATAACCCATATGCATCAATCGTGGACCCGTGACATAGACTCGGTGCAGAATCTTCAGCTGTACCAGTCGGAGACGCGCCGGAATCGCGACCTCTTTAGGAGAGGATGTCGCAGTCTGCCAGTCTTCATCGTCCAACTCCAGCCCATCGCCAGTCCAAGCACATCGAAGCTGAATAAGAAGGTCCGAACGATCATTGATGAGTTTTTTATAGATAAGAGAGATAGTGCTGTCAGGAACGTATCCGTCTAGCACTCTGTCCTCCAGGGGAGAATACTCCGGGATCGTAGAGCCAGCTGGGAAAACCGATTCAAGGGCGTGACGGACCTGGAGATATCGGAAATATTCCTTATCATTCAAGTTATACTCCTGTTTCAATTCATCAAAGGTCTTAACTCCATTCTTGGCCCAGAGGTCGCCCACTTTACTGATGCCAATAAGGTCCCATCTATCGAAACCCTTCGACGTCCATAGTTCACCCAACATCTCCGCGGCATATAGGGGGGTCGCTCTAGTCAGCCTACCTGTCCACCCCGTAGGCGTAGTCGCACTACCCCACACTCGCACCGCCACTCCAGTGGGACCCGTCAGGTTCTTCCTGGCGGCTCTAGAATAGAGCGCTCTGTTATAATCGCCCCCGGGCAGTTGCCACCTATCCATCTCAAATGCGGGATTCAGAACTGGACCGTACATGGCATGGTTAACAGCGCTCAACTGAGATGCCCAGTAGTATCTTTTAATATCAGGCAATGCTATACCACCGTCGTACCAGGGCAAAGTCAACTTTGCCAATGCAATGCGGGGCCACCCGCCCCACACCAGTCTCCTCTGGAGGCCCTCAATTTCCCGAAAATAACTGGCCGGCACCAGATCAAACGTGTTTTGGACGGCATACAGGAAACGGGGAAGAGACATCATCTTGAACAGGGCCGCTCTTCCCAAGGGGGACAAAGGCAAACTACACCACGCCGCAACGTCCGACCGAAGCCGGGCAAGTGGGGGTAATAAATTCCGCTCATAGCGTACCACGGGGTCCAATGAAATATAGATCCCCAAGTATTTAAAGCCACCTCTAGAAACAGGTATCGGGCAAGCGCGGGGCAGAGAGGGTGAGTCTCCAGTGAGTGGGAAAATACAGGACTTGGCCCAGTTGATAACTAAACCGGAGTTCCTTCCGAAGGAACTCAAAACGTCGAAGAGGACTCCTAGTGACTTATGGGGGGAGGTCAGGTACAATAATATGTCGTCGGCATATAGTGATATGCGATCTTCGAAGTCCGGGGACCATCGAATACCCTTGAGCGAGGGCTCCCAGCGGTGCCACGCAGCAAGGGGTTCAAGGGCAAGCGCAAACAGAAGCGGTGACAAAGGGCGCCCCTGCCTCCTGCCTCGTCCGAGAACAAAGGGTTCCGAGGCCCTGCCGTTGACCACCACCTGAGCCAGCGGCTGCTCATACAGAAGCCTGACCCACTCAATGAACTTCGGGCCTAAACCAAATTTAGCAAGAGCAGCCCACAGATATGGCCACTCCACCGTGTCGAAGGCCATCGAGGCATCAAGAGAAACCAGGATGGCCGGCTCATTAAGAGACCCCGCCCTCGCCAAGACACCGTGAAGATGGCGAAGTTTGAGCGCGGTATTCCGATGGGGAATAAAACCAGACTGGTACAGGTGTATCAAATCACTAATCACCGTGATCAACCGGTTTGCCAAGAGCTTCGCCAGGATTTTGGGTTCCGCATTCAAAAGCGATATCGGCCGATACGATGAACAGTGTTCGCGGGGTTTGCCATCTTTATGGATGACCGCAATGGACGCCAGTCTTTGATCCCGGGGAAGGGACCTAAGGTCTCGCGATGCCGAGAACATCCGACAAAGATACGGCGCCATTTTGTCAGGGGATAGCTTGTACAGTTCGACTGGTATACCGTTCGGACCGGAGGCCTTCCCCGAGCGAAGGGAGCGGATGGCGAGCGCAACCTCATCAGTGGAAAAGTCCGCCTCCATAAGCACCCTGTCCGATTCTGAGAGGCTAGGCAACGCGGGATCATGAAGCAACAAATGTGAGTCCTCCTCCGGTCTGTCCGAGACCGGCGCGTAAACGTTCCGAAAATGCTGGGCAAAAACCTCGACTATCTCAACCGGGTCCACCACTCGCGTTCCGTCCACTTTCTCAACCACAGACACTACCCGATTCAATCTATCACATTTGTCTAGCCAAGCAATCAACTTTCCCGCTTTATCACCCACATCATACAAACGCCCCTGCTGCACACGATTCATTGCCTTGGCCGCGTCAGTCACCAAAGCCCTATATCCAGAATGTTTAAGAGCCAAAAAGTGCAGTCGCTCAGGTGTAGCCCCAGACTCCAACTGTTCCTCCAACCCAGTAATTTCAGTTTCCAAGCCCACCACCTCCTCATTTTTGCTCCTCCTCTCGCTAGCAATCAAGGACAGAGTCTGACCACGAATCACAGTTTTATAAGCCTCCCACAAGGAGACCGGGGAGGACACCGACCCCTCATTCTCAGCAAAGTAGAAGTCCATACACTTGACCACCTCCGATCTAATTTTGGGGTTGTGAAAGTGCCATGGATTGATCGGGGGAATCCGACCCCCGGCCCCCAGCTGTGCATCAATAGTGAGCCAGAGCGGGGAGTGGTCGGAGACCCCCCGAGCTAAATGCTTGATTTCCCTTACAGAGACCATCTGCTCCGCCGGTACGAGGATATAATCGAGTCTCGAGAGACTCCCATGAGCTCCCGAGTAAAAGGTGTACTGGAGCTGTCCAGGGTGCAGTTGTCTCCAACAATCCGCCAGACCAAATGTGTCTAAAAATTTCCCCAGCCATAGCTGCGATGCGGGAAGGAGTCTGGGGGGGCTACGATCCTTCTCCCCATTAACCACGGAATTAAAATCGCCACCCACTACCAATAAGCCGTCAGGAAGCCCCAGCAATGATTAATGTTATTACCAAAACGTACACGGATACCCAAATTCAGGGATGTTTTTTCCATTTTTCCCAGGCATTTTGGCGTAAATTACAAAAAACATCCCTAGTTGTGGATTATTCTTCGGATAGCAAACTACAATTTGATTTAAAAAAACTAACAGCTCTTTGCTTTGTTCCTCCTGAAAGTGTAGACGAGTACTACACTGTAATTACAGAATCTGATTTTTTTACAGTAAATGAAGAAAAATTGGCACCCTTACTAAATTATTTTGAGGACACATGGACTGGGCATCTAAGCAGGTCGGTCGCAGGAGGAAACCACGTTTCCATGTGGAGTGGTGGAACTGCTACACCAGCTGCTTAGAAGGAGAAGCAAAGACAAACTCCTTCAATCATACAATTGGAAAACCTCACCCTAACTTTTATCATTTTTTGGAAACTTTAAAGAAGGAGCAAAGTTTTCAAGAAATGAGAATCTCACAAACATTAACAGGTAGTCTAAATCCACGTATCTCTAAAAAATCAAAAGAAATGTCTGAGAGACTATTGGGTACCTTACAACAATTTTTGTTGTGTGTGGCTTTAGACTACCTTGATAATGTTGCTCACGTACTGCATTATTAATTCTAACTACAACCTTACTTTCCTGTTCTGCCCTCAATTAAAAAAAGATTTCTATTCATTTGGCATTTTTTTCAAACATTTTTCCAAATTTAAAAGTCGGGTCACCTTACCTGTCTTCTATCTTCTTCTTTTTTCTTTGTAAATCCCAAACAAATCCATTTGATGGTGTAATCCATCAACATATCCACTCCAGTGCATGAAAAAAGTAATCTTCTTTTTTTTCAAACAAGCATTCCCCAAAATGTCCATATTGAAAAAATACATTCTCCAAAGACGATAATCCACTCAAAATGTGCAAAAACTGGACAAAAAAAAGATCGAATCACAATTTTTTAAGACGATATCCAAGTCCAAATCCAGAAAATTCCTACTGTTTCCAAAAACCATCTCCAAATCCAAATTCGAACCATCTTCTTTGATATGTTTGAAACCTTTTTTTTTCCCAAAAATAAAGCAACAATTCTTCTTTGTAATCCACGATCCATCTTCTTTCATCTTTTACGATTCAGAATTTGAAAATAGCTCAATCCCAATCCACTACTCAAAAGACTCCTTTTAAAAAACCCTTTTTTTACGAAAAACTCCAAATTGAATCCAAAACTTAGGGGTCGATTATGATGGCGGTGAATCCGCATCCTCCGGGCCGGTGGAAGGCACCGCCGGCCCGGAGGATGCAGATTCACCGCCGCGGTCCCTGACAATACCACCCGCCAGATTAGGATGGCGGTGGGATCAGCGGCGGACGGCAGGTCCGTCCGCCGCTGATCCGCGGGATGTAGACCGCTATTTGGTGGCGGTGTCTGCAAGACACCGCCAGCCAAATTAGGAAGCGTGTGTAAACATGCATTTCCGCTGCGGTTTTTCCGCCGTGGAAAAGCATGTGGCCCTTTGCTTCTGGGGGGCCTTTGCGGGCCCCCAGGGTGAAGGGTGGGGTGGGGGTGCCCATGGGGGGTACTTATGGTACCCCCCTGCATGTTCATGCACGGAGTGCCTGCTGCTTTGTGCATGCAAATGCCATGCATGCATTTTTAACATTGCGGCGGGTGCTGCTTGAAGCAGCACCCGCTGCAATGTTAAAGATACAGGATGTGACCGCCAGGGTGGCGGTCACATCCTAATTGGCATGGAGGGAACGCCGCTGACCTTGCGGACGGTCCCTCCACCTCGGGGGTGGCGGACAGACGCACGTCCGTCCGCCATCCTAATCGACACCTTAGTCTTCGATCTTCTTCTTGAACCGGTTTTTCTAACACATACTATAATTTTTTTAAAAACATTGTATATACATTTTTCTACTATACAATGATAATAAATTACTATAATCAAAAACATTTACATTTTTAATACTTATATCATGTGACCCGACAACGGCATACTCTACCTACATGATCGGCAATATGCAAAAAGAGTAACAATAACTTAAAAACTATAGTACACTATTCCTCCCTATTCTCTCCTTACAATACATATATACTATAAAACAGCAAACTGTTTAAAAAGAAAGTTAAAAATGTTTCCTACCTGAGCGCAGATCTGCTTGCTGCAGCATTGTCCATCGACGCTCCTCAAAATGGCCGCTTTCCTGCATGTCTACGCGTCAATTAATATACGTTATATATTAATAGACAATAAACTTTCCAAAAACATTTTTTTTAACTGCTAAATACACATACGTTTTTATTTAAAAAAAATAAATAAAATATATTAAATTATTATTTATTTTCGTATTAATTTTCTAAATAAACTTCATTATAAACAATCGTGCATTCCGTAGTATTTAATATTATTAAATGTTTATTCTACTGTTATAATGTAACTAATGTTTTTAATTGTAATGAAAAAATGTCCTTACCTCTAAACTTGATCCATTTGCTTCTGATCTGTCCTGCATCTTGCTTCAAATGACCATGAAAAAGAGTCCCGCGGCAAACATACAGCCGGCTATGGAAATAAATAAAGGACAATTCTTTTCATAGAACTCAATGGTAAACCGTGGGAAAATAATTTCAATATTTATTTTAAAAGTTTTAATAAAACTATTCTTACTTAAATATTTTTTTTAAATGCAAATACTTTTCTTTTAACAAAAAATATATTTTTTATAATTAAATTAATTTTTATTTTTATTTTGTATTTGTTACGAGTATTATTCTATTATACTTTTTTATCTTTTTATCATTATTACTTTTAATGTTTTATTTATCCTAATAAAAGTAATAATGAGTATTTTTGAAATGTAATTAATTTAAATTACTAGTACTTAGATAATCAATAGAAACAATTATTATTTTTTAATTGTATTAATTGTACCAAATTTTAAAAACTATTATGAATTATTTCTCATGAGTATTACTTTTAAAACAGTTTATTATTTAAATAATTAAACTACTACTATTTCTATAAAGAGTTTTAACTGTACCTAATATTTTAAAGTAATATCATTTTTAATTCACGAGTACTAATTTATAAACAGTATATTTTCATAAAATAATTCATTCTTTCATTTACAATAAATATTTACTTTAAATATAATTTATTATATTAATTTATAAAATAAATAAACATTAAAAAAATTAATTAAATCATTTTTTAGAGTATTATTCTATAATATATTTTACCTTTTTTCATTATTACTTTTAATATTTTATTTATTATATTAAAAGTAATTAAGAGTCTTTTTTTAAATTTTATTAATTTCTAATAGTTTCAAACGAATATGTTTTTAAATTTTACACCATTTTAAAAAACTATTATGAATTATTTCTCTTGAGTATTAATTTTAAAACAGTATTTTATTAAAAAAATAAAACTACTACTACTATTTCTATAAAGAGTATTAACTATGCCTAATATTTAAAAGTAATATCATTTTATATTCAGGAGTACTATTTTTAACCCCTTCAGTGCTAATGACAAGGGTAACTCGTCATGGAGTTTCCATTGATTTCAATGGAAAGTCAATGGACCTACTCGCACACCCCTTAGCATCCAAGTGGTTAAAACAGTATATTTACATAAAATATACATTTTTCTCATGTATAATTAATAATCACATTAAATGTAATCTATTCAAATAAAATATATTAAAAAAAATATTCATAATTATTATAATTAATATCAATCATAACAAAAAATTAAAAAACTTATGTTGTAATAACATGCGTTGTAATAGCATCTGCGTTGTAATGGCATGCATTGTAATAACATGCGTTGTAAAGGCACTTGCATTGTAATGGACTTGTTGTAAAGGTACTGCGTTGTAACAGTTGCGTTGAAATGGATTTTCCCCAAGCAATAAATCAGTAATAAAATGTTGTTAGGACAGCAATGTAAATAATCCAGCTTGTTCTTACTTTGAATCTACACATCATGTTCAATGTGGAACTTAACAAACTGACTACTTTATGCCATGCTAAAATTCACTGAGAACACACATTGGACAATGTAACCATTCGTAAAATGTCATGGCCTCGATGGAGATCCGAACTCAGCACTGGCAAGCCATGAGAAACACTTGAAAGCCAATGGCTGTAGAGCACTGACCAAATTCTCACTCTCTCTCTAATCCTTTTGATGCATTGATGACAAGTGCTCTCACAACATGTCTGTAGCAAGAGCTAAAAACTGGTGCAGCCCTGAAGAGCATGAGAGGTTGGTAGATAAGCTTGGTGCCAGAGAATATCCGATGAGATGTATCCACCTAGCCCAAAATTAGCAATTCTATGAAATGAAGTTAGGGATCCACATTACATAATTTAACATGACACGAAACGGCATGATATGACATAACATAATGTGACATAATAATGAAGCATTTTGAATAACGATATGTAGAGTAGGGCTGGGCGTAGATTGCGAAGTAGCGCTACGCGAATCTACGCAAAGTACACTTCGCACTACGTGAGCTACGCGTAACACTATGCGAACTGCGTAGTATACTGTTCACACTGTGCAAGATGCCGTTTTCAATGATTGCACAGTGCGGACAAGCATTCGGCATCTTGCACAGTGCGAGCTGTAGTTTTCTGCTGCTCGAGTAGATTTTTACTCAAGCTGCAGATTTCTCAACGCGGGCTGGTAGTTTCTCATCGCGAGCGGTGGCGAGCATACACGACCACTCGCAATAAGAAACCTGACCTCCCCGCGTTGAGAATCTCGCCGGGTGGTTTATTTTCCACGCTCGCGATCGGCAACTTGATGTTGCTGATCGCGAACGAGGAAAAAGTCTTGCCGGGATGTCATTTTGCTTGCTTGCGGTCGCCAACTTGATGTTCAGGACCACGAGCAAGCAAAAAATGACCGCTGCACTACGCTACGCTATGTGTGTTCGCACTGTGCTACGTGCAGTTCGCGTAGTGCGAAGGAGCGCAAACTTCGCAAACTACGCGAGCGTAGTGTAGTGCTTTGCCCAGGGTAATGTAGAGGTATTTGGGGAGTGAATATTACATGAGCAAACATCATGTGGGTGGTGAACCATAACAGACAGACAAAGGCAGATTTTATATTAACATGCAGGCTACAAGTGACAAAAGGGTCCCTAGCAATGTTGGAGTGGTGATGAAGGCAAATCTAGTAGGGTGTAGGCTTGGGAGTGAGAAAAAGGGAGTCCACAATGAGCAGGAGACATCAGAGCTATGAACAGCAACATAAGGTTACAATCACATGATAACTGTAGTTTGTTTATTTTTTAATAACCCGGACAAAGGGCGACATTTACTACAAAATGGAGCAGAGCGGCATCGCAAGCCATTTTGCTGCGGCGAACTGCGTCATTTTAAAAGCACAGTGATGCGTCATATTAACAACAATACGGTGCATCCCGGTGCTTTCCCCTGTGCTGGCGCACAATTGTCTGCCATGCGCCAGTGCAGGCACCATTGCACAGTGTTGCAAGGGTGCCTGCGTTGCAGAGATGATTGTTTTTGTGCAGGAAGGGACACCTCCTTACACAAAAGCAATTGTTAATGATATTTTCCTCTTTCTAAGCAAGCTGCATCTGCAGCAGGCATAGAAAGAGGAAAATGCAAGTGAAAATAAAAGCATTTCTTCTCATTGCGAAACTCCTACACCTCCCCCTGGGGCGTCGTAGGATTATGACCCATTTCAAGCTTTACAAAACATTGTAGATCTGGGAATGTGTCAGGTTCCATGGATGTTGCGTAGGAACACCCTCAGCAACACCCATGGACCGCCCCTTTCACGCAGAGTAAGGTGTGTAAGGGGTCCATATTTACAAGGACATGAAAAGTCACATGGGGTGACTTTACATGGCCATGAAAATATGGGCAAGCCCATTGCATCGCAGATGCATTAAAAAAAAGTGATGCACCAGCAGCGTAATGGGTTCTGAATTGAGGCCCAGCGTTTCTAGCAGATTGAACATGAATTCCCACATTGCCTCTTTATTTCTGTGCTTGTGGTCTTAAACTAAGCTGTCTGGGGATTTTATTTTTCCATGCTACTATCAGAGGTAATCCTCTGAATCAGTAGTATTGGTCCCATAATCATGAAGTACTTTATTACCCCTATATTTAGGGGTTTCCACATATATATGTAAGTGGAAAATAACTATAATGTTTCGATGTGTATCCTGGCAGTAATGAGCAGAATAATACCATAGGAATTTTGATGGATGTAACAGAGTATGGTGTTTCACATCATTGATGGTGTATTTACACAGTACTAGCAAAGCTTATCTGTGCCTGAAAATGAACTTAATGCTGAAGTCCATTTAATATGTAAGTTCCATTCTTGCAAAACAAATTACTTTTCAAGACACTTTATAACACAAAGTGAATCGCCCCTTTGACCGGAAATATTGTAATAAACACGGTAGGGCTGACCTATTGGTAAGCTGGCAGTTCCGGTAGGGCTGATCTGACAAGTCAGTGGTTTTTGTTTTGCCTTTTTGTGAGACATTTTTATGGTCTGGTTGACCGTTCTTTACTGTTAAGTTTTCTGATATTACCACAAACATTGCCTGCAGCAAGCACACGTTCACACAGTCACCCAACCCTTCCAAAAATACTTATACAGCATGTCTTTACACGTTCAAAGCTGCCCTGATTTGAAATGTGGGCCACTTTTTTAGGTGTCTGATTTGTTAGTGAGAGACACTTTTAATTTGGTGGCCGGCCTATTTTCTGTTAGTTTCCAACAGTGAAAATTATTAGTCACTCGGCCTTGAAATATTAGATGTTAATATTAGCCATTTCATTGGTACTGTGCCACTGGCTTGCCACTAAAATTGATCTTTAACCACACAAAATAAACCATCCCTTGAAACTTTGTTAACACAGGGAGGACCTTTGATATAACTACCTCATTCCAGATCTAACTCTAGGAGGAAACAATCATTTAAGGCCTTATTATGAGTTTGGCTGTCCTACCGCCTGAACATCGCATCTGCGGCAGACAATAGGCCGCAGCGTTGGCTGTCTTTAGACCGCAGTATTACGAGTTGACCGCAGGACCCAAGGTGTGGCTGCAGTGGTCTTGCGGTAGTGGTCAATGGTTTGCCATATCTATCGATGCTTGTGTGTACATGTCGACTGCAAATGTGTTGAATGCATACATATGTATGATGCATGTGGAAAAATACCACTTACCCCTTGCCGGAGTCCGGTCCCCATGTGGCCAGTCCAGGCAATGGTTATATGATACAAAAAGGACTTACCTGTAGATCTCCGCAAACAGGGTAGTATTCTTCGGGCTGAAGTTGCTGCTGTGAAGGGTGGGCCTAGAGAAAGGGATCCATGTCAAACTATGACAGGTAGAACAGGAAAGGGGTAGGCATGCACCCCAAATTTAAGTAAATTTCCACTTCCTAGTGAGTGCCTATTGACCAGTTGATGCTCAAGTGAGCATGACATGAAACTGACTCAACCCCCTCGCAACAACACTATTGATCAATTCAAGGAATACAATACAAACAATACTGCTTATGACTACTTAAATGATAGCTGTTATCTTAAGAGAAATCAGTGAAATGGCACATGTAAATTGCTGAGTTAGCTCTACTGGGTTCTAAAGGTCTGATTTACTAGGTACACATGCATCGCATACTCACACATAAACTATTGAGATTTTTCAGGGTTCTACGTTTAAAGTTACCAATAGACCGATCCTATTACAGTCCATTCCGAATCTAGTGAACACCTGAGGGCATCATTGTCATAACCCTGTTGTAGTTGTAAGGTCTACCGCAGGGGTGTGCAGATGTACTTAATGTGATCCTACTCAGGACCAGAATTTGCTCAAATAGCAAAGCTCTTGTGTGCCAACCTCTGCCTGCCTACTGACATCCTCCCTCTAGAGTGTCCTTATCTAGACAGAATATACTCTGAGAGCTGGAAGGTCAACTCATATAAGTGTCCATTGGTCTCGAAATGTAATTGCTAACAAAACAGCCAGGAGGTTGGAAGGTCATCTTGAAACCTTTTAATAATTGGGCTGATTTTCCGTGCATGGCTCCATGCATGGCATTTTCCAAGACATTTGGCATTTCTTCAAATAATGGATTGAATTTTTTATCTCAAAAACCAAGACTTTTGAATCCATTTGTTATTCATTTTCATTACATCACAGCTAATATAAAGTTTAGCTTACTATAAAAATAATTGTTCGTTATTCTGAGTAAATATCTTCTACAAACAGTATTATACTACGTCCACTGAGATTACTATGTTTAAAGATCCAAATATATATGGGGTTTTCATGTGCTTGAGGGATTGTATTTGAATAATGTATCGAGCTGTGACTCCACAGTGCTGAAACACAGGCACGCACTGTGTAAACAAGTGCACAGGGTCGATGCGATAGTGGAAAGGAAAAATAGTCCAAAATATTTTAATGGTCTCAGTCTGGTTATTACTGCAGGGTAAATTAACCGAACTGAGAAGTACCAAACCCAAACTTGTAAATGACACCATTTTTGTACATAAAATGTATTTGTCCTGAGTCCTAAAGAGCAGCCTCGGCTCTCATAGGTAAATGCTGAGGGGCGGTGAGGCGAGGTGTGGGGTAGTGGAATCTGACATACGACGGCAATGTGAAAACAAACGCAATAAATAAAAAGCTCTTACCTTGCGCTCGCCGCATTGCAGACTTACCGCAATGGAAGTGCTTTTATTTACTTAGGGGCTTATTTACAAACCCCTTGCGCCACTTTTGCGTCACTTTTAACATGGGAAAAGTGACGCAAAAGTGGTGCAAGGGACTTGTAAATCTGCCCCTTAGTTTCCACATTGCCGTCATATGTCGGATTCCACTACCCCCCCACCCAGTCCCGCCTCACCGACCCACAGCATTTACCTGTGGAAGCTGCGGCTGTTAAAGAGGCTAAGAAACACTGGGGCTGGTTGAGAGGCTCCTTCTCCCCCTCTGACCATGATGATGTGCTTATTTACAAAGGGCGAGTGTGGTATGATTATGTTCTTATTCCTACCTGTATTGTAAGCTCAAACTTGGAATGGGGCTGGCAGAATCCCAAAGCATTCACAGCTGTCTGATTTTGCCACTTCCTGTGAGGCTCCTGATCATGTTGGTCCTGTTCTTCTGTTGTGAGTCTTGAAAAATAAATCTCTTCCACTCAAACCACTGGCTTCAGGTGGTACTTACGCACCACAGATTGGCGATAAGCGTTCCAGGGGATTTCCATCATCATCAAAGTCCTGGAGCCCACCAACATAGATGCTGTGCAGTGTATTGGTATTCTTGTTGTCAGTACCATGATGAAGAATTTACTAAAAGTGTTTGCTTCTAGCAAACAACAGTGCAGAACAGTGTTCTGAACAACTTTTAAGGTAAAGTGTTAGGAAAGTGCATAACTATTTTACTCAAGAGTGCGTGCATGGGCCATTAGCCTGCCATCACAAGAACAGCACATGATCTCATGGCATTGCACAGTAGCTCGATTATGTGAGCTCTAGTTTCATGAGACTCTGCTCTGTACATCTGACTTCACTCATTGTAAGCCATTTTGAGTGTGTCTAACTCAGTAATACACGCACATTACTGCACTGGGAGCTGAGTTAAGGAGCGGTGGAGGAAATCATTGCAACAACGCTGTTTAATACATAAATCATGATTGTAGTTGGATTTTCACAATATATCAATTTAATATTTTCTAATCTGAATTTGTCTTGTTAAACATCATTATTCACCACAACATTAACTCCCAGTGAGCTGTGTACCCTTCCTGTAATTTGCAAGAAGGCGTTTGACACATTATCTTACAACTGATCTAATCAAAATTTGAATATCAGCTTTTATGATGGCATCTGCAGAGCAAGTTATGAAAACCCCTCCATTCCTTCCCCATCCAGGAAAACCTGCAATAAAATAAAGGTAATGGTTGTTTATTTTAGAATAACACGTAGTTGCTATTAATGTCATGAGGTATGAAGCACCTAGGAAAACTGCTTTGCTTTTTGTTACTCTGGGCCATGCTGGTCAACAAGTCTGAGATGTAAGCCTGAGCCATAAGTTCCTCTTTGCCTGAGGGGTAAGCTCCGCAGGGGCAGTTTATTGCCTGGCATGGGTATTGGGAAGCAAAGGAAAGGATGCACACACAATATTCAGAGGAACGAAGCTTAATTGTAGCAATGAAAGTGTTGAGGTGTATGTAGCTTCATGGCGTATATTAGTATCTATATTAGAGACCAATTTACTTTTCAAATACGGTCCAAGAAAGACTATTAACTTGCAGAAAGACAAGTTTGCCCGATGTTGTTGACATTGCAAATTGATTTGAGGAGTTGATGCTTTTTTTAGAAGCTCCAGTCACTCTTGGGGCATCAACTCCGGGGAATATTTTTCTCCACGCAGTACTTGGCTGTGCTTTTAACTCAAGAATACGATACACAGAGGCCCTAACAGTAAATTAATTCCTGCTTTGTATAGGTGTAGGGAAATACCCTAATTGTCCAGTACTTGGTAAATATTGTGATTACTGTAAAAAGATAGAGCATTTTCAAGCTGTTTGCAACACTGGAAATACCAGAATGAAAATGAGTAATGTGGATGTAATGAAGTAAAATTGTGTGGATAGACTGGCCAGTGTTGTTTGAATGTTGATTCAGATGTGTGTTTAATGAGGGAAAAAGAATTAAAGGGTAAATGTGTGAAGCATGTGCTGGTAATACCTCTGTAACTGTGATGGCAGATTCAGGAGCACTCATCACCATGATTTCACGTTACTTTTTGTAAAAAAACTCGCAAGATGATACTGTGCGACATTGCCCAGATATGGGCCCAGGGCCTTTGGGGGACATGGTATTGAAATGTTGCGTTATTGTATTAGATCCATAGACTGTTTGATCAGTAGGATACACGCTAAAATGTATATGGCAGTGAAGGCAAGAACGTTTTGGGATGGAGAGATTTAACCAAATTAGGATTACTTCTAGAACCAGGCTCAGATAATCTGATAGCACTGAATGAGACATTTGTGCTGTCAGTGGAAGCGGATGAAGAATGGTACAGTAGATATTGTGTTACTGTTTCATCATTGATAAACTTAACTCTTGTGCATTTTTCTGCAATTGTAGAGTGCCTTTCCACATGAGCTCTTGCAATCGTATCCTCAGCTAATTTGTACCTAAAGTTTAGACATATAACTTCCAAATCACCAACCAACCAACTAGGATAAAAGTCAGTATGCAGCACCCTCCATTTAAGCACCTTGAAAGCACTAATAATGGTCCTACTAGGAGACGTAATTGTGATAATTCCAAATCCTAGCATTGACAAAGTCAAAGATATTTGTCCGTCCAGTGACAGCTGCTTGTTTAGCTTCCACAATCACTTTATTGAACTCTCAGTCAATCCATTTATATGAGAAGAGTACAAGGCTGTTATTTTAGGAATGCTGAACTTGTTTCAAAACCTCTTGGAGTTTGTTAGAAGTAAATTAAACTCAGTTATCTGAGGTAAGAACAAAAGGCAAGCCCTTCTTGTCACAACATTACAGCAGAAACTCTGTGACTTCCTCAGTTGTAGGTTGATAAATACACTTAGCTTCAGCCGCATGTAAATTATACAAGCAAAATAACCTGCTGTTCGAACCTTATATGGGTCAAATCATTTCTGGGTTAACTTCTGCCACAGACCACAGGAAAATACGCAGTTTTAGACTGACACTGCTCAAAGATTCAGAACTTGGGAGACAGTGAGTTATTCACATTGTTCTGCACTTGAGAATCCATATAAGGCCACCAAAAGTTTTATTTGACACTTTTCCGTGCCTGATTCTCCTTGATGCCCTGCACCAGTGAGAGAAATATTAGTTTTTTGTAATATCCTGGGAGAAACATAACAATCATCCTTCAAAATAAGAATCCCTTACATAGATAATCTGTCCTTAGTCTTCCACATCACTGGTAAATCAGGGGACAAACACTTTTCCTTTGGCCTCCCATGATATATGTTTTATAACTTTTAACAGTACCTCATATTGCAACGTACTCTTGCTCCATTCTTCCTCATAAATCATATTGTGGCATATAACAATGACAGCAGATATTTGCACCACTATGCAATCATCAAGAATATCGACTTAAGCAACAAAACAATTATCCTACATTATGAACCAACAATCACCAACAAGGCAACTAGACCGGATAATGTATGAAACCTCAAAATTGTACTCATGCACCTTTGCAAGAAAACGTGCTAGCCTATGCTAAGCTTTTCCTTATCCAACGTGAGCTTGGAAATTGAAGGTTTATGATCAGTGTTGATGCAGAATTGTTTTCCCCACAAATAGATCTTGAAATGTTTGATCCTTCAGGCACAGAGAGGTGCCCCCTCTCTAGTTGTATATTTCAGTCTTGGAATAAAAACAGGTCTCGAAAGTGCAAGTGTTCTTCCCCAGTGGTTGATTTTATTTCATTAAAGACTATCCCTAAATCATCACTGCCAGCTTTAAGGATCTTCATAGAGGGCTCAGATGTGAAGACGCTCCAGCACAGTAAAGGGTGTCATAGGATCTACTGCGGTGATGGTGTGGTACAGACTAAAATATAAAATAATCTGCATGTAAAATAGAAGGCGCTACTCATTCTTCTGATGCATTCGATTTTTTATTCTATTAATTAAATCTGACCCTCTCTGTTTACCTAAGATTTAATGCTTCATGAGCAAGCTGGTATGCCTTTGGAACACGCTCAGATTTTGTTCTGTGTTATTTACAGTGCTGGCAACAAGATGAGAGCAGAGTGCTCAGCCTTTGCCAAATGACATTGATTTAGCAATTAGTGTCACAATTGCTCAGAATTCATAATTGTTAATTTGGGCACATTTTTATGTTTTTGAGCATTTAGGGGGCTATTTAAGACATACGAGCTGCTGTTTGATTACAAGATGATGAAAGTGCCCTCAATCATGGTGAAACATCAGAGGGGTTCAATTTAGCAGTTGTCTGTGTTTTTTTTCTTGTTCTCTATGCATTTTAAATCCCTTTTTTCCAGTGATATACCTGCATGCTGATGTTTATAGACTAGGCGATTGCTTTGCCATCAGTTGATAAATGTGACAATGTAAAACAAGTGTATTGATTTGAGGCCTCAGATCGAGGTCCTTAAAGAAATGCCATAGCATCACTGATACAGGACATTGGTAACCTATGGAAAGTCTAGATATTACATATGGGACCCTGAGTGTGCCCCAAAATGAGAAATTACTGGAGGAATCAGAAATTCTGGTCTTCATCCCACTGATGATTTCTCATTACTGCTGGTGTTTCACCTGGGCCTCTGCCTGATTTTAGCAATCAGAGTCTGCACATGAAAGACTTTATCTCCGAGGAGTTCCTGCAGATCTTGTCATTCTAATGGGACCAGTAACTTCTTTCACTGACTCAATTAGAATTATTATGGGGTCTTGCGATCCCCAGGTCCATAATAACCTCAACTCCAGTGTACAGTGTGCGGCTAGCTGTCCTTGAGTACATTGGCGGCAGGCTGAATTTGCACCACAGGAAGAAGTGCCAGTTTGCACCACAGTGTATGTCAATAGATGTCATCCATTTCTGCAGTGTAGATTCACCCAGCAAAGCATACAGATATGTTAGAATGTGAAAATATTACATAGTACTATGAGTGGAAGCATTTTACATTTAAAAGGGTTTCTGCTGAAAACCATTTTTTCTCCTCTGTCTTAGCTGTGCATAGACCTGTGCACTTAGAAATAAGGACTGAAGTGGAGAAAGTCATCTATATGATTAAGCACACTTAGGTGGAAAAAATCCCAACATCCCAAAAGTATGTTCAATTTTGAGTTTGCAATTACTGTTCAACGTATTGATGGCTTGGTGATAGAAATTTGTGCAATGACAAAAGGTCAGAGTACTTCCTGCTTCAAGTTATTCTTAAACACACTATAT
This sequence comes from Lissotriton helveticus, assembly GCF_964261635.1. NCBI lineage: Eukaryota > Metazoa > Chordata > Amphibia > Caudata > Salamandridae > Lissotriton > Lissotriton helveticus. The sequence goes on from NC_136068.1 coordinate 731,601,114, forward strand.
CACTTGCAGGGCTGTTTGCATGTATAGTGGCATTTTATATTTCACAAAAACGACATGCAACTGTTTACATTCAGCTGGCAAAATCCTTCAAACATCAGCTACAAAATATGTGCCTTTGTAGTTCAGAGGCATAGACGTGTCGCATAACCTCCAATACAAACCTAAGTGGTACACATATGACAACCTCAGAAGGATGAAATTATGTAGGTTGCATGATTGATATGACTGGCTCTTTCCCAGTAACCACCTAAAGGCCTGGTTTACTGAGCTCAGAAAGGTGAAAATCAGAGCTGAGCATGATATTTATGCGACTTACTGTACCCAGCACTGCAGGACTTTCACAAATTCGGGCCTTCTATAAACCCTCCCTTCGTAATATCACCCACCTCAGTGGTACACAATAGCAAATGCAGCGCTCACAAACACAAGTAAAATTGCAGAGTACCAAAAAAAAATCTTTTTTGAACATTGTCTATATAAAAAAAGGAAAAAAAGACAATAGCAGGAATGAACACATTATTACATTTTCCATTCTCCTGAGAAGTCAAGATAGATTTTAGCTCTTGTGAATTACCCGAGCTCATGGCTGCCAGGCCTTGCTAAGATAAAGCCAATGGACTGCTACATCATTAGTATTCACATACACGAGCAAGGTCTCCCTTACTCTCTCTATCCTCTTTGCCTGTAGAAGCTAATTAACACTATATACATGCCAAGCCCGAAATGCCAAATCAAAGTACATGGACAGATCTCGGAAGCTCTCATTGACATAAATGCGTCTGTGAAGGTAATGTCTCATGAAGAGTTGCTATGACTTGACCTATGACCCACCCTAATGCCAACAGAAGTTAGTAACGTTGCCTTCTGGGATATGGTTCCAATTACCCTCAACTGGGCATTCATCAATAACACATCACATGAGTCCAAGTTTGCATATTCACAACAATAAAGGAAAGGCGACCCCTAAAGCTCTACAACTCATCTGCACTCTGCAACCAAACCTGTGAGCCTAGTGGAAGGCCCAAAGATTTCCAAACACTATTTATTCCAAAAGAGTTGAGTGCTTGATAAAGAAAGAATCAAATCCCTCATCAACCACACTGCACAGCCTGCTGCATAGCTTACAAGGCATGAAAGCAATTTGAAGATGTACTAAGGAAACTTGGGACACTGGTCTCATACGATATAAACGAGTGCCACGTTGCCCCCACAGTAGATGACCTTGTGATAGAAGTCAATGATATGTGTCACTTCTCGCCGCTCACGTGAATTTCACCAGCAGTGTGTATTCACTTTGTACATCGAGCGAGCATTCCCTTACACAGAAAACAAACCAACGGTGAAACACAGCTCTGTGGCGCTTACTGGAGGTACCTGGTGGGCTAGTTGGCCGCCAGGGGACCTTTGGATTGAAGAGGAATTAATCCCTCAACTTAAAATGCGCCAAGGGGCGCGTTTCCACAGTGGTGAAGCAGGGCTCAAAAAATCCAAAAAGTGGTACTATGCCTGCAGGACTAGTGCCTTAAAAAATGTTCTCGACCTAACTGCAACCTACTTGACATCCATCTCTGTAAGCGGAGCAAATGTGACAAGATAACAAGATTTAAAGGCATCTTTATTGCTCATTAACTTTGTGAGCAATAAAAATGCCTTTAAATCTTGTTATCTTGTCACATTTGTTCTGTTTTCACAGACAGAGGACAAAAGTTGGTTTATTTTCCTACTCGCCAGAAAGGGCAAGTAGGAACTAAAAAACGCTCGACCATGTTAAATTTAGCTCGACTATGCGAGCGGTCGAGTGGAATTTTCGAGCCCTGGGTGAAGGTAGGGGGCAGGGCCTGAGGTGATATGTGTGCAAACACGCCCTGTGCGCCTTTTAAGTTGGGGAATTAATTCCTCTTCAATCCAGAGGTCCCCTGGGGACCAAATAGCCCACCAGGTACCTCCACTAAGCGCCAAGTAGCTGTGTTGCCGAGTGTTGTAAAAAGGGGCGTGGCCTCTGAACACTTCTCTGCAACGCAGCTCCCTGGCGCATACTGGAGGTACCTGGTGGGCTAGTTGGCTCCCAGGGGACCTCTGGATTGAAGATTAATTAATTCCTCAACTTAAAATGCGCCACAGGGCGTGTTTGCACACATATCACCTCAGGCCCCACCCCCTACTTTCACCACTGTGCAACCGCGCCCCGTGGCTCGTTCTAAGTTGGGGGATTAAGTCCCCTTGAATCCTGAGCTCCCCTGGTGGCCAACTAGCCCACCAGGTACCTCCAGTAAGCGCCACAGAGCTGCGTTGCAGACAGGTGTAAAAAGGGGTGTGGCCTCAGAACACCTCTCTGCAACGCAGCTCCCTGGCACACACTGGATTTTCATGTCAAGAATGATGTAATATGTGACTTCATCAGCAGCGGATTGCGGGTGCACGAGTTATAGTTAGTACAACTAACTATAACGGGGGATTTTCAATGGTTTTGTACGAGTGAAATGTCCAACTAACTATAACACCCCTAAAACCTATGGTTTTTTCAGTGAATTTCTAAGGTTTTTTAAATGCTAATTCCTAACTATAACATGTCTGAAACCTATGATTTTTTTCAGTGAATATATATATATATATATATATATATATATATATATATATATATATATATATATATATATATATATACACACACCATAACCAATAAAACAAATCAAATGAAAAACATTAAATAAATTACCAAATTAATTAAATAAAAATAAAGGCATTTACTAAAAATATATTTTTTAGTTATATGAAAAAAGTATTATATAATTAAACACATAAACAAATAATAATATTAGTTATATTTAGCCAGTATTAAAAAAGTATTGAAGTCTGGGAATAATAGATATACTATTCCCACTGCAGTCTGTGCAACAGTAGGGAAATCGTTCGTCACAAGAGGGGTAAAATGTACTATTCGCACTCCAGTCTGTGCAACAGTAGGTAAAGTGTTGTACTCCAGAGAGGTAACATTTAATATTCCCACTCTAGTCTGTACAACCATAGGGAAAGTGTTAGACTTTGTGGGGTTAAATTCACTATTCCCAATCCAGTCTGTGTAACAGGAGGGAAAGCGTTGGACTTCGGAGAGATAACATTTACTATTCCCCCTGCAGTCTGTGCAACATTAGGGAAAGAGTTGCACTTCAGAGGGATATAATTTACTTTTCTCACTACATTTTGTGGAATAGTAGGGAAGCTTTGGACTCCAGAAGGGTAACATTTACAAGTACCAGTGCAGTCGGTGACAACAGTAGGGAAAGCGTTGGACTTCGGAGAGGTAAAAATCTACTATTCCCACTCCAGTCTGTGTAACAGTAGGGAAAAGTTGGACTCTGGCGAGGTAACATCTATCATTTTCACTCCAGTCTGTGCAACAGTAGGAAAAGTACTTCACTTCAAACACATCAAATATTGGAAACATATCCCTATTAATTTTTAACAAATATAAAGCTCTTAATATAAACTTTACTAATTAATAACTCATTAAATATTTAAACATACATTAATAATTAATACTAATCAATTAATAAAAGAAGACGTAATTAAGTATTGATTATTCAATTAATTAATAATTAACTTGATGATGGCCAACCTGATTTTTCATCCATAAAAGTTTGCTGAAAGTATGACAAAACAAGCAAACATTGACAAAGCCAATAGGCATACAGCCAAAGTAAGACCTATTGGCTTTGCAAATGCTTGTTTTAGTCATTGGCAGAAAAACCCTCAAATCTCCTGCCCAGTGGCTTCTTTGACCTGCCTGCATTCTCTGTGCACTAATGAAGTTGTTGTGACAACATTTTCAAGGGCTACACTAGGTTCCTACATCTATCTTGCACACACTGGTTTCCTGTTATTTAAGTTGTATTAACAATATAAGGAATATAGAAAATAAATGTTTTAACTTTTCCAAATATGAAAGTTAGAGGCAAAATCAGTGACTTCCACTGAATGGACATGATAAAAAGAAGATAACATCTGTTTGCTCTATTCTGTATTAGACTAATAGCAAAGAGTACAAAACAAGTTCCCCATATTTTTCCCACCAGTTTCAGTAAAATGACTCCTTTTGCTGAAGCACCCTCTCAGTATTCTCTTCCTACCACCTACTTCTACCCATGTGCCGAGTCTATTTGATGTTTGAGGCACTTCACACTTATGCCTTTTTTACACAAAATGTATGCAGGGCAAAAATGTGTCCTTTTTACACATGCTGGTGATTCAAATGTGCCCAGAGTTTGTGGATTCTCTGGGCCAAAATGTAACAGAGGCGTTTTTAAAAAAAACAAAATAGCAAAAAGTGATGTGGAAGAAGATTATTTATTTCTTCTAAAAATGGCATCAACAAAACGTTTACTGATCTAAGATCTCCTTCATCACAGCTCTCAGGAACAGGCACTGTTGTAAAAAATATTTTTTATGCATACTTTTTGCATTTTTCTGAGTGGTAGTTAAGTTGTCCTATTTGTCCGTCTTATAACCACTTGCAGTTTGATGTGGAAACAGGTGTAAAACCCATAGATGAACACAGAAACCTATACAGTTCTAAAATGTAAAAAAACATTTGAAAATCAGCAAGGCGTCATTTGTGTACCTTGCTCAGGGTTTTTCGATATAAACTAATGGCTGAACAAAACAAGCATTTGCAATGCAATTGGTCTCGTCTTTGGGACCTTATAAGTATTTAGTGATGCAGCATATTATCGCACATTAGTGCAAGGTAGATCTCTGTGGCTATAAATGTATCACTGTGTAAGCACCCGTCAAATAATCAGATGCAGCCACCTCTAAAATTCTACAGCATGTGGTAGTTTGGCGGCTAATGTAAGGTAAAATTGTACACCCATGGGGAGAGTAAATCAAGCACGGAGGAACTGTTGCCTTCCTTAAGAAAAGCAAGCGTTAAAGGGGCACTTTTGAATGTTGGAGAAGAACGAAAACTATAGCTGACATCATCAATCAAGCAGCATTCTGAATACCTATTGTTGATGACCGCGAGAGAAGCAGGGTTGTCCTAAGAGGTTTCACATGACTTCAACAGAAGGCGACCAACCGATGTTGATTTCATTGTGGAGAAATCCAGCAGCCCAATTTGAATACTTCGACAGATTGCGTGCAGGCCACCTTGTTTTGACAATCTCTTGGGTTTGCCATCTTTTGCATACCTGTCAGGACATGACATGTACATAATATACCAAGAGTTAGTGTACATTACATTACACACATAGAGAATATAGTTAAACACTATGGGGTCTATTAGGATGGCGGACGGATGGCTGCAGCTGGGCCGGCGGTAGCAACCTGAAAAACCGCTGGTCCCATTAGCATGGCAGTGAGATTTTCCGGCCGCCACTTTTCCGCCGGTACCAGTCCACACGCCTGCCTAGCGGGAGGAACTGGACAATGGTGCTGGTGCAGGGCCAGGCTCTGCAAGCGTGATTATGATGCTGGCGGTGGGACCGCCATGGAAAGTATCCCTGGGTGTAGTACTACGGCACGCTCGCAGGGCCTGCATAGTTTGTGCTATTACGCACTATGCAAATTGCACGTAGCACAGTGCAAAAACGAGTAGAGTAGGGGGATTTTTTGCTTACTCGCGGTCCTCAATGTCAAGTTGGCGACCCCGAACGAGCAAAATCAACATCCCGGCGAGACTTTTTCCTCATTCAAGTTGCCGATCGCGAGCTTGGAAAAAAAAACTCCAGGCGAGTTTCTTAACGCGGGGAGGTCAGGTTTCTCATTGCGAGTGGTATCGTATGCTCGCGACCGCTTGTGGTGAGAAACTACCAGTCCGCGTTGAGAAAGCTGCCGCTCGAGTACAAATCTACTTGAGCGGCAGAAAACGACCGCTTTCACTGTGCAAGATGCCGTTTGCAATGATTGCACAGTGCGGACAAGCACTCTTCAATCAGTGCGAACAGCATTTCCCTACCGCACTACGCAGTTCGTGTAGCTACTCGTAGCGCAACGTGCCCTTCACGTAGCTACGCGTAGCGCTACTACACAAACTACGCCCAGGGTTATTTGGAAAGGCATGCGGAGAATGTCTCCGGGTTTGCCCAATGCGGGCCCCCAATGTGTTGGGGGGTGTGGATGCACTGGGGGGGTACCATATCCCTGTACCAGGTGGCAGGCACTGTGAAGTGCCTGCCACGCAGTGCAGTGATATGCATGGCATGCTCTTTTCACATTGCGGCAGTGCTGCTGGCAGCAGCAACCGCCGCAATGTTAAATGCCACGATCGTACCGCAGCGGTCGGATTTCGACTGCGGAGCATACTAATTGGACCGGCGGTTATGCCGTGGTCCTAGCGGGCGGTATTTCCCGCTACCATGGCGGTCGGTGTGATTTTTTGACCGCCATCCTAATAGACCCCATAGATTTTACCTTTGTGAATTTTGTGCACTCTTGTATTCATTGAATGCAGCATGTTCATGCAGAAGTATAATTGACATAACCTTGAAAAGGGTTAGTGTAGTGCATCGACCCCTAAATGTGTCATGTCCTAACATCAACAGGAAGTGTAAATGTATGCATAGGTGTTTGTAAAGCAGTTTACAAGGGGAGTCAAGAAATGTGCTTTTAGATAGTTACAATGGAGAATAGCATTCATGGGTGACAAGACTTATTCACTGCTTAATTTGAGTCTGTGGTTGCAGGTGGGGCCTACCACCACTAATTTTTGGGATTTTCAATTATGTTTCCTCAACAAACTTTGATTCAGTGGAAGCGAGAGGGAAACATTAAGAGGGAAAGAGAAAGACGGAATAACGCTGACAGAGGATGAAAGCAGGGATGAAAAATTGTCTGCTAGAGTGAGATAAAGAGGCTGTCTGTAGTGATGGATTAAAGAGGCATGACATGGAATCAAGTCTATGCAGCATTGGTATCTGGTACATCAACCTTTGATAGCAACAGCCGCAGACTTTTGGGCCATGGCACTTATTCTTTTCCAAATTAAGCCCTCCATATTGCGCGGAGATGTGTTCTCTGAAGAGGGTTGGGGCAAATCTAATGTTAACAGGGTCTTTGTTGCGGAGGATAGGGGCAGAGATGGAGAAGGCCTGTCTTCTATTAGTTAGTTGCTGTTACTGTTTGCAGTCCGGGGATGTCCTGGCTTCAAAAATGATCAGGTGCAGAAAAGTGGGGATGGATTCCGTAAACCTCCCTTCTTATTACTCCGCTTTTCTCCAGAAGATCCAGAGCGACTCTTGGCATGTGAGCTCCTTTGATAAACTATATTAGTTTGACCTTTTTAAAATGTAAGCTTTAACTTCAAGGAATCGCGCAGGATCTGAACATTTTAGCTCTGTTGGGACCTAGTGCTGGTAATACAGCCACAACACCGTCTTCGCCTTTGGTAGGTTTTTAGTGGTGTTACATTTCGGGACTGCCAGACTAATGCTACTTTAAAGAATGAAGGAAGAGACGTAAAGCGAGTGATGTATGTATAGACGAGGCAGCATTTCAGTGTGTGCTACCAGTCATACTATAGGCTTAATTTAGCGTAACTTTCACGCTCTGGTGAAATGCTGTTGCACTGAAGAGTCCTGCAAACAGAAAAACATGCAGGCGTTTTCATAGCCAGCCTCTAGTGAGGGCAGTCTCGTATCTTATCAGGTACAAATACCCACAGAGCACATTGAGATAATTAGCACATTCTCCAGAAAACTATAATTATGAAATGGATGCAGTATTTTAAACGTGAGATGTGTGATCGGGTTGGGAATCCCTCCCGCCACTGGATGGGGCCGATGCTGGCCATCGCTGCTTTCTGTTGCCTGCCTCTACTGCAGAGCTTAACAAGACACCACAGCCAATGGGAGGGAGGGGGGTTAAAGTCACCACGGACAACAGGAGGGAGCGGGGAATGGGATTAAGGCACCACGGACCCCTGGAGGGAGGGGGTTGAGGTAAAGTCACTGCAGTAAACGGGAGGGAGGGGGTGGGGTAAAGTCACCACAGGCAACGGGAGGGAGGGGGTGGGGTAAAGTCACCACGGACAATGGGAGGGAAGTGGAGGTAAAGTCACCACGGACAATGGAAGGGAGGGGGTGGGGTAAAGTCACCGCAGACAATGGGATAGAGGGAGGTGGTGTAAAGTCACCACGGACAACTAGAGGGAAGGGGATGTAAAGGCACCACAGACAAATGAACGGAGGGGGTGGGGTAAAGTCACCATGGACAACAGGAGGAAAGGGGAGGTAAAGGCACCACGGACAGCGGGAAGGAGGGGATGGGGTAAAGTCACCATGGACAACAGGAGGGAACGGGAGGTAAAGCACCGCAGACAACGGGAGTGTGGGAGGGTGGGGTGAAGTCACCAAAGACATCGGGAGGAAGAGGGGGTGGGGTAAAGTCACCACAGAAAACAGGAGGGAAGGGGAGGTAAAGGCACCACGGACAACAGGGGGAGGGAGGTGGGGTAAAGGCCCCATGGACAACAGAAGGGGGTAAAGTCACCACAGACAACAGGAGGGAGGGCGGTTTGGGTAAAGTCACCATAGACAATGGGAGGGAGGGGGGTACAGTCGCCACAGACAGTGGGAGGGGAGGTAAAAGCACCACGGACAACGGGAGAGGGGGGTGGAGTAAAGTCACCACGGACAACAGGAGGGAAGGGGAGGTAAAAGGCACCATGGACAACTGGGGTAAAGTCACCACGGACAATGGGAGGGGGTGGGGTAAAGTCACCACAGACAACAGGAAGGAGAGGGTGGGTAAAGTCACCACAGACAACAGGAGGGATGGGGCGGTAAAGGCACCAAGGACAACAGGAAGGACGGGGGAGTGGGGTAAAGTCACCACAGACAACGGGAGGGACGGGGTGGGGTAAAATCACCACAGACAATGAAAGGGAGAGGGGGTGGGGTAAAGTCACCATGGGCAAAGGGAGGGAAGGGGAGGTAAAGGCACCACAGACAACTAGAGGGAGGGAGAGTGGGGTAAAGGCACCACAGACAATGGGAGGGAGGGGGGTGGGGTAAAGTCATCATGGACAATGGGAGGGAGGGGGGGGTGGGGTAAAGTCAACACAGACAATGGGAGGGAGGGGGTAAAGTCACGATGGATAGCAGGAGGGGAGGTAAAGGCACCACGGACAATGGAAGAGAGGGGGTGGAGTAAAGTCAACACAGACAATGGGAGGGGAGGGGAGGTAAAGGCACCACGGACAACGGGGAGGAGAGTGGGGTAAAGTCACCACAGACAATGGGAGGGGGATGGGGTAAAGTCACCACAGACAACGGGAGGGAGGGGGGTGGGGTAAAGTCACGACAGACAACTAGAGGGAAGGGGAGGTAAAGGCACCACAGACAACAGGGGGAGGGAGGTGGGGTAAAGTCACCATGGACAACGGAAGGGGGTAAAGTCACCACAGACAGTCGGAGGGGAGGTAAAGGCACCACGGACAACGGGAGAGGGGGGTGGAGTAAAGTCACCACGGACAACAGGAGGGAAGGGGAGGTAAAAGGCACCATGGACAACTGGGGTAAAGTCACCACGGACAACGGGAGGGGGTGGAGTAAAGTCACCACAGACAACAGGAGGAAGAGGGTGGGGTAAAGTCACCACAGACAACAGGAGGGATGGGGCAGTAAAGGCACCACGGACAACAGGAGGGACGGAGGAGTGGGGTAAAGTCACCACGGACAACGGAAGGGACGGGGTGGGGTAAAATCACCACAGACAATGAAAGGGAGCGGGGGTGGGGTAAAGTCACCACGGACAGTGGGAGGGAAGGGGAGGTAAAGTCACCACAGACAACTAGAGGGAGTGAGAGTGGGGTAAAGGCACCACAGACAATGGGAGGGAGGCGGGTGGGGTAAATTCACCATGGACAATGGGAGGGAGGGGGTGGGGTAAAGTCAACACAGACAATGGGAGGGAGGGGGTAAAGTCACGATGGATAGCGGGAGGGGAGGTAAAGGCACCACGGACAACGGGAGGGAGGGGGTGGAGTAAAGTCAACACAGACAATGGGAGGGAAGGGGAGGTAAAGGCACCACGGACAACAGGGGGAGGGAGGTGGGGTAAAGGCACCATGGACAACGGAAGGGGGTAAAGTCACCACAGACAACAGGAGGGAGGGTGGTTTGGGTAAAGTCACCATAGACAATGGGAGGGAGGGGGTAAAGTCACCACAGACAGTCGGAGGGGAGGTAAAGGCACCACGGACAACGGGAGAGGGGGGTGGAGTAAAGTCACCACGGACAACAGGAGGGAAGGGGAGGTAAAAGGCACCATGGACAACTGGGGTAAAGTCACCACGGACAACGGGAGGGGGTGGAGTAAAGTCACCACAGACAACAGGAGGAAGAGGGTGGGGTAACGTCACCACAGACAACAGGAGGGAAGGGGTAGTAAAGGCACCACGGACAACAGGAGGGACGGAGGAGTGGGGTAAAGTCACCACAGACAACGGGGTGGGGTAAAATCACCACAGACAATGAAAGGGAGAGGGGGTGGGGTAAAGTCACCACGGACAATGGGAGGGAAGGGGAGGTAAAGTCACCACAGACAACTAGAGGGAGTGAGAGTGGGGTAAAGGCACCACAGACAATGGGAGGGAGGCGGGTGGGGTAAATTCACCATGGACAATGGGATGGAGGGGGGTGGGGTAAAGTCAACACAGACAATGGGAGGGAGGGGTTAAAGTCACGATGGATAGCGGGAGGGGAGGTAAAGGCACCACGGACAACGGGAAGGAGGGGGTGGATTAAAGTCAACACAGACAATGGGAGGGGAGGGGGGGTAAAGGCACCACGGGCCACGGGGAGGGGAGTGGGGTAAAGTCACCATAGACAATGGGAGGGGGATGGGGTAAAGTCACCACAGACAACGGGAGGGAGGGGGGTAGGGTAAAGTCACCACAGCTAACGGGAGGGAAGGGACGGTAAAGGCACCATGGACAACGGTAGGGAGGGGGGTGAGAAGGCATGGACTGTGGGAGGGTGGCGACGGAAGGCGCGGGAAGAAAATAGTGCTCACATCTAAATAAAACATACTGTGCAACACTCGAAGTAAAGGGGCCAGTAGCCATGGAAGGATACAGATGAGATGACGACAAGGCAGTCATAAGGAGGGACTAACAAGCCTAACACCAATCGGAAAGCAGCATTTAGGAACGACAAAGACAGAAGCCAATGAAAAAGACGGACGGAGAGTGGGCAGAGCTTCCACAGAGCTTCCACTCCTATTGAATAATGCATGCCTCGCAAAGCGAGCAGAAAAAGCACGCTGCTGCTCTAGGCTCGACCTAAAAATGAAAATAAGTAGGAAAAAATTGAAATAGGTGACAACGTTTTTATTGGTGATTTTTTTTGCCCAGAAGGTCAATTTACAAAAGTAAGTAATATTCTGTTCCATCAGACCCTTCAGGTCACCGGGCTATATACTATTTTTTGGTGGCTCAAAAACAAGGGATACCCAGAGCAAACAAATGAGCTGCACCTTTTCATGATTTCTCACCGTTGGTATTGGTTTTACATCAGCCAACACTTCACAAGAAATGTTGTAGTGGGAGAAGCATCTGGTGCAAACACTGGAGCCCCCACCCCATCCCAAACCAGAGGTCGTGAGGTTCATGTCCTCCACATTACTGCACAATTGTGGAGTATGTGAACATCTCATCTTCTGAAGTTAAATTTGCATTACAGCCTACATGGAGAACATGCCTACCCCTCCAGCCCCTGGCTTGGCACGTGTCACAGCACTCAAACCAATCACAATGCATCGCATCGCAGCGTTGTGATTGGCTGAGGGGAGGGAACCTGGATACCTGATTCCTGTTCCTGTCTGAGTAGGAGGCAGGAGAGCAGGAGTTGAGAAGACGCGGGATCCGGCCTCAAGGTAAGTTTTAAAAATGCATTTATTATGACCCGCCTGCGTAAACATCCACTCGCAACTCGCTCCCTCCAGGGCTCCCACAGCACCCAGCCCCCCACCCATGACCCCCCTGCGCCTGCCCCCCCACCCGTGTGCCATACCGGCTGCAACTGTAAATAAAATTACATGTCCGATAAAACTATGCCCTTTAAAGGGCACAAACCTTTGAATTTACATATTGTTAAAAAAGTAACAGGTAATTTTCTTCAAAAAGGCACACCTCTTTTTTAAGAAAATTAATAATTGTAGTGCAGCTGCTTTGAAAGCCCCCAGTGTTAAATGTTTCATATAAAGTTTTTGACGCATGACAGGCTCTTTCCTGACTGAGGGTTTTTGGCAAAAGCTCTAGTTGGTGGTGATGAATGATCGCTAAGCATGGCTTTGCCACCACATCGGTATGATGCGCAGAAGCGAGGGCCCAGTAACGTTTGCCAAAAACCTTGTCCTATTAATTAGTCATATGCCAATAACACACAACAGGGCACTGTAACTGGGTTTTTATACTTATGCTTGGATGACATTCTTAATTAGGCGAGAAACAGCTGGTTCGAATTTAGTCCAGACAGGTACACTCGCAGTACGTGTTAAATGAGGAAAATATGACACATTTTTCCATTCATTTATAAACAGCATGCATTATGATAGATATTTACATAGGATAGTTTAGCGCATTAAGGTGCATATTTACAAGCCCCTATCGCCACAGGAACGTCACTTTTTAGACGTTCCTGTGGCGATAGGGGCTTCGCCTTAATCACAAGGTGGCATTAAGCCTCTTAGCGTGAAATGGGTGGGCAATGGGTGTGGCCGTTTCGCACAAACACACATTGATTTTCATGCTGCTCCATATTTATACGGGTGGTGTAAATATGGGGTAGCGCAAAAATGAAGACCAGGGAAAGCGTGGTCTTAAACAGGCGAAACAAGGAGAAATGCTTTATTTCTCCTCATTTTTGCTGTTTCAATGTGTGCTGCAAAATGCAAAACGTTATGTATAATTTAAACATGATGAGTTGCAACTTCTATGTGTGCTGCACAAGCAGCACACATAGGAGTTACAAATCGCCATTTATGATTGTTTATGTACAGAAAATGCAGGGCTGCACCATATTGTTGTAAATAAGGTGCAGCCCTACGATTCTAGTGTCGGAGTTCGGCGTTAACCTTCTTGGCTTAACGCAGCGCTCTGACACTTTAGTTGTAAATATGCCCCTATGTTTGTTAACAGAAACCTATAATGGTACATTAATTACCAATATTACCTATTATTTAAGCTTCACTGAGATTTAATCTAGTGGTGAGCACTATTCAAGTTGTCAATATTGTTGTAAGTATTATTTCTGTTATTATTGTTGTAGGAAAGTGGAATATTATTTCGGGTGCCTTTTTTCAAAAGAGAGAAAACTCACAAATGTTCATACTGAAGCCTCTCTGTATGGTCTAGTGGTGGAATCCCTATTTGTTTAAAAATTATTGTCACGCTTGATCATTGGACCTTCATCCTGTGTACCTTGTGTCACCCTTGGGTCAAAAACAAGATAATATAATTGCATGTGTTACGCACAAAATTTCAGTATATTATCACCGATATAGAGGTGTTAAGATTAAGGGCCTTATTATGAGTTTGGCAGTGCAGTCCATGTCGTGCAGGTACTGGTGTGCATGCACATGAAGGTGACACATGGTGTGCCTCCCTGTGTGCATCCACATGGCATGAGGCACCAGGGGGCCTGTAGGTCCCCCTTTGTTTTCTCACTGCCACACTTTTCATGGCGGTCACACCACCATTCCCTGGAGGTGACGCATCGGTCTGGAGGTTGCAATATGCTTGGTGGGGCCGCCACGGTCCGGCCAAGCATATTACAAGTTTCCTCTCCACCAGCAGTGTCATGGAGGTTACTCCTCCATGTACACCATGGCAAAGAGGAAACAAAGGGGGCACTACAGGGCCCCCTGTGTCTCCTACGGTTGTGGATGCACATAGGGGAGCATAGCATGTGCCCCCCTGTGTGCATGCACAACAGTTCCTGCATGGCATGGACTTTCAAATCCATGCCATGCAGGAACCTTGTGAGGCATTCCCATTGGGGTGCCTTTTTCAAAGGCACTGCCTCCTTTGAAGGAGACACCACCCTGGGACCGCCTTCACCGCCACCCACCTTCCACACCACCTTAGAGTCGTAATCTGGTAGATGGGTGGCGGCGAGTCTCGGTCATGTGGGGACGTGGCAGTGGTGTACCACCCTACCTTGCACCAAAAAAAAATCGTAATCAGATCATAAGTGGATTGGTCCTGGTAAAAGTCTGGAAGTCAGAAAGTAAAAAAAAAAGGTTTCTAAGTCCCACTTCAAACTAGGACTGGGAACATTTTTAAATTTCTTCTATGTCTCAGTGCAGAATGGGATTGAATCACTTTTTGAGAAGAAAAATCCTCTTTGTGTGGGGCTGAAAGTGTTGACACCGCTGTGGAACAGGAGGTCAGATACCTCAAGCACGTCGGTTCCATTGGCGCTCTGGAGCTTTCTCACTGAGTTCCAACTCAGGATGAAAAGCTGAAATTCGATTCCAACACTGTGGATCAGATACTTTTCTTGGCAAGTGTTCCTGAAGCTCTGGAGGCTTAAGTATCAAGTTTCCAAACTTTCTTCTGCTGCCCAAGCGATCACAGTAGTTTACTTCTAAGGACCGCGGGACCTTAGGGGAAGGCACTTATAGACCCTCAGCTTGCCAGATAAAGGTCAACAACAAAGCGCAGTCCCAGGCCACTTGCCACTGATCCAGTGGGATTATTCACGGGAATATCCTCTTTAGCTTATTTATGTTTCTGGATGCACCCTGGGGATCAGCCTTACGGTACTTGGGGATTTTTCTGTTCTTGGATTTCTAGTGGAAGGGTGTCCAATCTCTTCAGGTTCTTTTCACAGGTCACAGATGCCATGTGGAGCGGTTGTATGATGGAACAAAGCATGCCTGAACAGCGCATGCCTGTACCATGCAATTTCGTGGTAAAGACATGATTGGTAAAGGGACATGTATGCTAAAGATCATACTCCTGACAGCAGCCATGAAAACTGTCCCTTTTACCCCATCCAACTGAGCCCTAAAAACCCCACACACTACCCTGACCACAGCCACCCCTCGCACTGAGACCTAAAAGCTGTCCCCTGCACCTGTAAAGTACCCCGACCCATCCCCCTTTCCCGAGGATTAAAACTGCCCTTAAAATTGTCCCTTTTCCCCCACCCCGCCCTGAGCCCTAAAAACTGTCCCATGTCCTAAAAACGACCCCGACCCCAGCCTCCCCACCCTGAGCCCTAAAAACTGACCCCAACCCCTGTAAACTGCCTTGATGGGGCCTACAACTGCTCCAGTCCTGAGAACTGTCCCTTTCCCCAGCCACGTCCTGCGCCCTACAAACTGACCCCACACCCTGAGCCCTAAAACCTGTAAAATACCCCGACCCAGCCTTCCCGCCCTTATCCCTAAAACTGCTCCCTGCCCTATGAACATACCGACCTCCAAGCCCTAAAAGCAACCGTCCCCCTGAAAAAGTACCCCTCACTCCCAAGACCCGGCCCACGCCCCACTTACCTTACCGCATCCTCTCCCAATCTTCCTCTTCCTGTCTTCCTATGCCCAGCCATCCACTCTGCATCCAGACTGCGCATTGCTTTAAACACGCAAATGCGTTGTTAAGGCATATGCATGGTGAAGGCAAGCGTGGTTCGGCTTGCGGGTAAATGGCATGCGTGGTAACGCTGTGTTGTTAAGGCCATTTCCCATGTGGAGCAGGTTCAGTCTGCCTGGTATCCTTTCACAACTCCAGCAGTGTTCAGAGGAGGTTTGGGGGAGGGTCAAGCATTGTAGGGTTTATCAGACTTTGGGTTGGAGACACCCCAAGGCACTCTTTATCCTTCTCTTACAAATAAAGTAACTGTTACCTGGCTCTAGCCTGCCTACTTTTGCAGTAGTTCCTGTTTCCTTTACTGGAAACACACCCAAAACTCAATATGTCAGTGCAAATCCAAGATGGCCAAAGTCTTCTTCCACATTAAACTTGAATTCTGACAGCTGGGGTATGTAGGGGACTGTACTTTGAAAATTACTAGTGTCTTACCTCATTAAATACCAACATTTGGTTTGAAACAGGCCCTGGATCGATTACAAAAAATGGGACAGATGTATAGTAAGACAAAGAAGGGTCCTTCAGCAACCAGACACGGGATACACACGAATTGTGATCTGAGCCTGTTTCACTCCTTACAAAGATGTAAAAGTTTTACATGTGCCTCAGACTGGCCTCTCATGCAGGATGTGACACTGTGATGCCAACAGGAGGGGCAGCGACTCCCACTTTGAATATTTTGCTAAGCACGGATTGGTCATCCTTGCCCATTCAGGTTGACCTCCCATTCAAAGAAGTCTATTGAGTGGCTCCTGAAAGGAATTCCACAACTCGTTACAGGTAGGGTATCAGCTGCAGATCAAAGCTCACTAATCTACACTGTCTCCGGCAAGTAAATCTACATTTTTCTGAATGCTATATTTATTAGAAAAAAACCAACATTACTAATGAACTGCATTTTACAGAGCAGGAAAAGTTATTGATTTTTTGCTGCAGCTCTTACCCAAGGGATAATGCAGTAATTGTGATGTAATCTGTTTTATCAGTATTTACCAGTTTTACCATAGGAACCCAATTAATTTAAGCATCTGACACTTCCAATCCACCCCAACTTATGGGCAATAAGGTAATTGTGTGACTTATTTAGCACATAGAAGTGGGTTATTATGCCTGTGAAAGAGTTTATTCTTATAGATATATCTGCAACCATGAAAGCTGATGGGCTGCAGGCGACCAGGCCTCAGCGTTTCCAAGGTCACAATGTGGATGGCACAAAATAGTGCTTCAGTCCACATGCAACATTCATTTAATTTTACATGCCATATGTGTAGCTTTTTACATCATAAACAATGGCCTTATAGTAAAATTAAATATGCCAAATGGGTTCTTTAAGCAAATCTCAACTTTAGAGGTAAGAGCACATACACTATGTACTGGACATCAATATCCCAGTGCTAGAATTCAAAATTACCAGCGGGTGAGTCCCATAAAACATGAAAAACTAGGGATGACCACCAAAGAAGGCTTGATTTTGCAAAGGTTATAATCCTTATTATTATTATTTATTATAATTTTTACTACTACAGCTATCAGTAGTAATAGTATTATTCTCATCGGTATCATTTTTTTCCGTGCAACCTCCTTGTATGTAACATTTACAGAAAATTGTGCAAAGAAGTATATATATTGTATTTCTTTATAATATTTAAAGACTACTTAGGAAAATGCAGCAATAAAAATTATTAGATCTGAGCATCAGTAAAGTGGAAGAAGGGTTTTGAAAGTAA
Organism: Lissotriton helveticus; assembly: GCF_964261635.1. Classification (NCBI taxonomy): domain Eukaryota; kingdom Metazoa; phylum Chordata; class Amphibia; order Caudata; family Salamandridae; genus Lissotriton; species Lissotriton helveticus. The sequence goes on from NC_136068.1 coordinate 731,618,436, forward strand.
GTGAGGCGGAAAGCACAGCCTTTTAGTACAGGTAAATCAGACTTGATAAATCCGACCTCCATGACTCAAGGCAGCAGGGTATAAAATGACAGCTATCCTCTTGAGTAGAGCCTCAGAGAGTGTGTATATACATTGAGTGTATATATATATATATATATATATATATATATATATATATATTCAATGAAAAAACCATAGGTTTCAGGCCTTATATAGTTAGGAGTTAGCATTTAAAAAACCTTGCATATTCAATTAAAAAACCATAGGTTTCAGGCTTTATATAGTTAGGAATTAGCATTTAAAAAACCTTGCAAATTCACTGAATAAACCATAGGTTTCAGGCCTTATATAGTTAGGAATTAGCATTTAAAAAACCTTGCAAATTCACAGAAAAAAACCATAGGTTTCAGGCCTTATATAGTTAGGAATTAGCTTTTAAAAAACCTTTGAAATTCACTCAAAAAACTATAAGTTTTAGGGGTGTTATAGTTAGCTGGACATTTCACTCATACAAAACCATTGAAATTGCTCCTATATAGTTAGTTGTACTAACTATATTTCGCGCAGCCGCATTCCACTGCTGATGATGTCACATATTACATCATTCATGACATGGTCAGTGACATCACAACGCAGCCCCCGGGCGTGTTTGCAGAGGGGGAACTAATTCCCCTTGCATACTAGGGGTCCCTGGGGGCAAATTAGCCCACCTGGAACCTGCAGTATGCGCCAGGGGGCTCCATTGTAGAGAGGTATAATGAGGCCACACTCTTTTTTACACCTCTCTGCAGCGCAACCCCTGGCATGTTTGCAGAGTAGGAACTAATTCCCCTTGCATACTGGGGGTCCCTGGGGGCCAACTAGCCCACCAGGAGCCTCCAGTATGCGCCAAGGGGCTGCGTTGCTTTGCCCCGGGGGCGGCAGTCCCCGGGGAAGTGTGGGGGGGATTGTGGACCCCCCACACTTCTTTATCACTATGCGCCCACGATTTGGTCCCCCCGTGGGGTAATTTTTTAGAAAACAGACCAGGTTTTTTTTTTAAAAAAAAAGTCCTTTTTTGTCCTTGTGGGACCACCTGGGCAGGCCTAGGGTGTCAGGGTGTATCTACCCTGCCCCCTTTTTGTGTTCTTCACGTTTGTTTTTTTGCTTTCTTTAGCCTTTGTCTATCGAGCTGATTGGTTGCCACTGTCTGTCAACACTAGCACAAGATGAATGCCAACACTTCCTGGTTAGAAGTGTTGACAGCCAATGAGCATGCAGCTTTCTCGGGAAGGCATGCTGATTGGCTGCCACTGTCTGTCAACACTCCAAACCAGGAAGTGTTGGCAGCCATCTTGTGCCTCGGTAGAACGAAGGCACAAGAAAGCAGTGAAGCAAAGGTGCAAAACACGCAAAGGGAGCAGGGTAGAAGCACCCTGACCCACTAGGCCTGCTCAGGGGGTCCCACAAGGACCCCCCAGGCCCCAAATAATTTTTTTTTTTTTAAATCGCGATATTCCGAACGATTGAAAATGACTTTTCTTGAGAAACATTTGGATTTGGATTATCATGTCCTATACTTTGGAATTTTTGAAAGACTGACTTTGAGGATGCTATAAATTACTCAAGTCTGCCTGAATTGTGTGGGTAAAATTGATACCTAATAACTTTGAATAAGAATGTACATACGTCTCGTCTAACATTTGGAAGAAATATCTAGTTATATGACAAAAGGATACCGACATAACTTGAAGGAAATAAGAACGCCCTGAAGAAGTTCTGTTGTACAGAACGAAATGTGTCGGCTGGCTGTGGTACATAAACTTAAGGAAAATAAAAGCATTTGAATATACACCAAGATTCAGCGCTTCAATAAGGACTCTAAGTGATATGATTTGATTGGACTTGTTGTGCAAGTGGTGCTGTGCCAAACTTTGGAATATTCTTCACTACTCTCTACTACTCACTCTCTACTACTCCACTACTCTCTAATACTCACACTCTACTACTCATTCTCTACTACTCTACTACTCTTGACTACTCTCTCTCTACTACTCACTCCCTACTACTCACTATCTACTACTCTCTACTACCCACTCTCTACTACTATCTACTCTCTACTACTCACTCTCTACTACTCTCTCTCTACTACTCACTCTCTACTACTCACTCTCTACTACTCACTCTACTACTCACTCTCTACTACTCTCTACTACTCACTCTCTACTACTCTCTCTACTACTCTCTACTACTCACTCTACTACTCACTCTCTACTACTCTCTACTATTATCTCTCTCTGCTACTCACTCTCTACTACTCTCTACTACTCACACTCTACTCTCACTCTCTACTACTCTCTACTACTCACTCTTTACTAATCTCTACTACTCACTCTCTACTGCTCTCTACTACTCACTCTACTACTTACTCTCTACTACTCTCTACTACTCACTCTCTACTACTCACTCTCTACTACTCTCTACTACTCACTCTACTACTCTCTACTACTCACTCTCTGCTACTCTCTCTACTGCTCTCTACTGCTCTCTACTACTCACTCTCTACTCTCTATTACTCACTCTCTACTCTCTACCTCTCTACCTCTCTCTACTAGTCTCTACCTCTCTACCTCTACCTCTCTACCTCTCTCTACACGCACACATACACACACATATATATATATGCATATGCATTTATATATATGTATGTGTATATATATATATATATACATACATATATAAACATATATAATCTGCATATCTATATAAATACAAATATAAATGCATGCATACATATACATATATGCATACATATGCATGTTATGTACATGAAAGTTTGAAAAACACTAATAAAAGCAAAGCTAAAAAGCCACCTCATTACAAACAGAATGGCTTTAACTTAAACGAGGGCGCGATCTATTGCATTTTCAATGCTTGTTTACTTTGGTTCCATCAAGAAGGCATTCAGATGTGTCACACATTTGCCATAAAGTCTGAATGTTAGCACTCTAGTTGCTCATTAGATCACTGTAGTAAAGCTACTGCTCACCAGGGAAGTCTGCTGCTGGTATTCAAAGTGCATGTTTCAGTCTGCATGTCAGAATTTTTTTAATGAAATAGAAGAGGATTTGAGAAGTCACTCAAAATGTGCCCTAATTTTTCTTTCTGAAGCACTAATCATACTTTCTATGGCAAAATTAACCCCCTTATTTTGTTCCTTTTTAAATTAAATGTTTTCAGACTTACCACTTCATTCCAATCAAGATGGCTTCTGGTGTGCCATACTTTTATCATAAGTAAGACTGTTAGGCCTCTAGTTGTTCTTTAGAGCACTCTGGGACATTCTGTCATTGGGCTATACTTGGGCTACATCTGGGTGATATTTGGGCTACATTTGGGCTCTTTTGTCTCTGGTGGCCATCTTGGGAGACTGCATGTCAGAATTTTTTTATGAAATAGAAGAGGATTTTAAAAGTCACTCAAAATGTGCCCTAATTTTTCTTTATGCAGCACTAATCATACTTTCTATGGCAAAATATACCCCCTCATTTTGTTCCTTTTTAAATTAAATGTTTTAAGAGTTACCACTTTATTCCAATCAAGATGGCTTCAGGTGTGCCATACCTTTGTAATAAGTAGGACTGTTAGCGCTCTAGTTGTTCTTTAGAACACTCTGGTAAGCTGCAGTAGAACACAAAGGAATCAACTGACAGTCTCTGTCCTTGTTGGATTTACATGTTTTTCTGAGAATGTCAGACTTCATTCTCACATGACTGAGAAAGATAATGTGAATTTGCAGAAAATATGCTTCCAGCTTAGCTTATAGTTCCCCTTCCAAACCACTGTGAGAAAAGCATGAGATAATAGTTTTCTTTCAAACATGATTCATGATATCCCAGCAGAAGGCTTTTTCACATGGTAAAATCACCTTAGAACACACCACAATTCCTAAAATGAGTATGGTACCATCAACAAATGATTTATAATGTAACTAAAGTCCTAAAACCTTCTATTAACTGCAATGCTTTTTTAATGAGGTGCTATCATGTATATTGGTCCCAAGATGGCTGCCAACACTTCTTGGATGAAGTGCTGACAGCCAATCAGATCTCACGATGAGATGTGTGGTTAGGCTCCGCCCAGATATATATATTGTTTTCCTTTTGATTTTCTCAGAAACTGCTGGAGGGATTTACACCATTTAAACAAAAGGCACTTCTGCGTACCAGTCCCTACCATTTTGCCCACTTTGGTGTAATTCCATTCAGCGCTTCGGGCTGTAGCCGTGTCTGAACGTCCTATGGAAATTAACATGGGGAAAACACGTTTTGGGGCCCCTTTTTTTTTTCTATGCCCCCGCTTGACGAATCCCCCCGACACTTTGAGGGAAGGAGCGGAGCAGAGCTGGCCTAAATTTTGGAAGATTACACGCAAATTCCTCAACCGGCGCCAAAGTTATTCCCAATAGAATGTTGCGGATTTCCTATGGAAACTAGGTCCTAACTATATATACCTACTGGCGACCGCCAGTAGGTAATATATATATATATATATATATATAAATATATATATTCCATTGATAAATTTCGCCAATCCTCCATCCTCAAATGACGGCGGGCTTCGAGCGAGGGAGCGACCCCTCAAATATTTGCGAAGGTGCTATTTGTCGTGCAAAAAGCGAAGATCAAGCCCAAATTCTTATAGCGTGTTATTTATTATAACAAAAGCGTCAAAAAACATCCGACGTGTTTCGGTGCAGCCGCATCTTGGTCACGGGTAAATCTGTTTCATGAATGCCTCCATTATCTAGTGCTTTAAACATAAAAATAAAAGTAGGACTACCCGTCCCAATACTGCTACTTTCACATGAACACTGGCAGACATCTTTGATAGTCACCGACATTCGTCTAAATAATATAGCAAATACTGTGGGTATTACATACACACATTTTATGCATGGATTAACAACTATTGCATCATTGTCTATTCACTGTCTCTGTAAATTCTTTCTGACATGATAAAGTACCAAACCAGTGTTCCTCAAATTCCGCCACTGGGGGCATGTCGACCCTCTAAAGTTCATCCCGCCCTAGTGGGCGCATCGATGTATCAGCCAAAAATATTTGAAACATTTAATTACAATTGTGCCCAAGTGGGCTCACATCCTCTAAAGTTCATTCCGCCCTAGTGGGCGTATCGATGTATCAGCCAAAAATATTTGAAGCATATAATTACAATTTTGCCCAAGTAGGCTTACATCCTATTATATCACGTGTCAATAAACCACATTTCTGAATGAAAAGCGTTCGGTGTATTTCATACAGTTGTGGTTCAGTTTTCCTTCCCGCAATGTGCAGACAACAATGTCTCCTACAAAAAAAAAAAATGTGCAATCACTAAAGTGTTAGGTGCATATTAAAACCAATACTTCACATTAAACACGGAATCATATTACATCACGATATTGTCATGCGTAAACTAATCATCTCCTGCTAACCCAGATGTACTTCCATCTCCTCATCCTTATTGAGACCATTAGGTTGTGCTGTGTCATACCTGATTATAAATCTCGACTCTAGTTGGCGCAATTGTCTGACTCTGTCGCCCCCTCTTTCTGAGATTGGTACCCTGTCCAGGGCACAAAATTGTAGTAGGCCAACGTCCTTATTGTGACGTTCCTTGAAATGTTTAGCAATGGGATAGTTCTTATCCTCATTGACTATAGCTCTGGTATGCTCAAGGACTCTTTTTTTGACCTGATGTATTGTACCCCCAATATACACTAATGGGCATGGGCCACATAAAGCCTATACACAGAAATCAGACTTACAGGTCAGATGTTTCTGTATTACATATGGTTTCTGGGTATCAGAAAGCCGTAACTCTTTTCTGTTAATGCTATTTTTACATGCTTCGCATGCTCGACATGCATAGAAGCCTCTTATTGATTTTACATCAGTTTTCTCTTTGGGATTATTGCTACATAACAGGTCCTTCAGCGCCGTGCACTTTCTGAATGTGATCTGTGGCTGACTACTCACATGACTCTTAAGTACAGGATCCAGATTAAGTACTTGCCAGTGCCAAACCAGTGTTCCTCAAATTCCGCCACTGGGGGCATGTCGACCCTCTAAAGTTCATCCCGCCCTAGTGGGCGTATCAATTTACCAGCCAAAAATATTTGAAACATGTAATTACAATTGTGCCCAAGTGGGCCCACATCCCTCTAAAGTTCATCAATTGTAATTATATGCTTTGAATATTTTTGGCTGATACATCGATACGCCCACTAGGGCGGGATGAACTTTAGAGGGATGTGACCCCACTTGGGCACAATTGTAATTACATGTTTCAAATATTTTTGGCTGGTACATCGATACGCCCACTAGGGCGGGATGAACTTTAGAGGGTCAACATGCCCCCAGTGGCGGAATTTGAGGAACACTGGTTTGGTACTTTATCATGTCAGAAAGAATTTACAGAGACAGTAAATAGACTATGATGCAAAGTTGTTAATCCATGCATAAAATGTGTGTATGTAATAACCACAGTATTTGCTATATTATTTAGACGAATGTCGGTGACTATCAAAGATGTCTGCCAGTGTTCATGTGAAAGTAGCAGTGTTGGGACGGGTAGTCCTACTTTTATTTTTATGTTTAAAGCACTAGATAATGGAGGCATTCATGAAACAGATTTACCCGTGACCAAGGTGCGGCTGCACCGAAACGCGTCGGGTGTTTTTTGACGCTTTTGTAATAATAAGTAACACGCTATAAGAATTTGGGCTTGATCTTCACTTTTTGCACGACAAATAGCATCTTCGCAAATATATATATGTATATATATATATATATATATATATATATATATATATATATATATATATATATATATATAATTTATAAAGCATTTTAACTTACTGATATCTCTTGTTGCAGTACATTCGCTATAGTTTGTAATATTTGTGGAAGTACCGCTGTACACAGTAATGACAAGTCAAGATGTGATTGGCTAATGACTGCCTTTACAACAGTTAAAGGCAGCCATGCTGTTTTAGGTATACTTTGGCTGTGTTCTGCCTTACCCCTTCAGCTGTAGGTAAGTATTAGGCTTGATATTTCTTAAAATTGCAATAGCTAAGGAAAAATATTTATAAGTTTCTACATATTTTTTTTAAATAAACGGCGTACTGCAGTACTTTCTCAGTGGTCATGAAGTTTATAAAATAAATTAAAAAAGAAATAAATATGTTAAAACAATTTTAAATGCAATGCACTATACTATATTTTACATATATAATGTACTAGAATTCATTTTCTATTTTTAACATATTTAAATATATGCAATTTTTTTTTTACAGGGTAGCACAGTAATATCTACAAATTACTGAGCTACCTAAAATATTTTTTTACAAAAATGCGCTGCTCTCCCTAAAGGTCTCAAAAAGTATATAGATAATTATAAATACATCTTTGTACCTAATAACACTTTAATAAGGTGGTAATAGGTAGGAAACAACAATAAAACCTACTACTTACCTTTATCCAAGACCCTATCCAGAACACAGAAAAATGCAGAACATAGCCAAACTGTAGTAGAAGCTACATGGCTGGAGGCGTGGCTTGCCGATCCAAGATGGTGGACTCACTTTAAGAGTGCTCCGGGACCCCTCCGCCATCCGCCTATAATCCTTACCTGAACTCGGCCATTCTATAATGAATCCTGCTGTGTGTGTGTGGCGGGTCGATCCTGGCTGTGTTCTCCGGACTTCTGGACTTCCACTGAGCCGCCCTGCTGCTATGACCTGGGACGGCGCATCTCGTATGCAAAATGGTGGCCCTCGCCAGTGACTGTGGTGCTGGCTGTCGCTGCGGTGCCCTTCCCGGCCCTGCGGGCACTCTCCTGTGAGTGGGGGGACGCCTTGGACACAGGTCCTGATCGAAAGCAGCTGCCAGCCTGCAGGGCTTTTCCCCTTGCCGCCCGTCCTTCCCTCGTTGGTGCTGGCGGACACAAGACCTGACCAAAAGCAGCTGCCAGCCTACAGGACTTTTCCCCATCCTGACCTAAAGCAGTTGCCAGCCTGCAGGACTTTTTCCCTTGCCTCCCGGCCTTCCCTCGTTGGTGCTGGCTGAGGCGGGTCTGAACTACGGGGAGCCTCGGCGGCCTGGTAGCGACTCACGGTGGGAGGCTCTTCTGGAGGCGCGGCCGCGGACTCGGCTGCCACTTCGGGCGGTGTGGACGAGAACCACAGGCTGCACTCCTGCTGAAGCCGGGAGATCGACAGAAGACCTAAGAGCCACTGTTTGGGAGGCTGTGGAGCAGGTGAGTCTTGGGGCGGTGGGGGTCCGAGACGCCTGCTGGGACCCCCCTCCTCTCCCTATCTCCTGGCCTTTCCTCACAACCTCCTGCCAGCGCTGACGGAACTGAACCGGGTGCGTGCTGTTTAAGTGACTGGCCCTACATCATGCCCCGGTGAGCCTTCTAGAGGGGCGGCCGTGACGTTGGCTACCATATCGGGCAGTGGAGGAGTAGGCTGCACTCGCTTTGGTGGCAGAGGGACCTGGAGAAGTCCTGGGGCCGATGAGCAAGGAGCGGCAGAGCAAGTGAGTCCAGGCGGTGCCGATGGGGGTCCAGATGGTGGCTGCCCCCCCCCCTGTGTGCGCGAGAAGCTAGTGGAGGTGGAGCCTGCCTGACTGGGAGGCCTGGGCGGTCCCCCCCTGACCTTGCTGGTAGGGACCCCTCTGACATTACTGGTGGCAAGGAGAGGCGCTGGGGCAGAGCAGCGCTCCCTGGGCTGGGGTACTCAGGCCGCTTCATCGTGTGGGCCCATTGCTACCTGGTTGGCCCTGGCCCCTCCCTTCTGCAGATGACGGTGGAGGGGGGAAGACTGGTTTTAGCGCTTGGGCGGTTTCCCCTCACTGCTACACCACCATCCAGTGACCCACCACCTGGGGCTGTTGGCCATGTATCTCGAGAGGTGCCCGGTGGTATTTTAAGACCTCTCCCCGGGACTCCCCCGTCTCTCCTGCCAGGCTGGGGCCTGGGAAGGTCCTCCCATCCTGGCCAGCGTCCTTACCTGCTGCATGTTTGGCCTAGAGGATGCAAGGCCTCCTGTTGCATTGCCGAGGCGTGGCCCTGCCAGGGGCGCCGGGGCCTTGGTGGGCAGGGGTCCACTCATGATCCTGGCACTGACTCTGTTCTTTCTTCCCACCTGCCTCTCATCACCTGCGCTGGTGTGGCCATCCCGTCTGGAGCGGAGGCCTCAGCTGCACATATCGGGCCACGGCGACTTGGGTCATGCCGTGTCTGTGCATTGGTACATTAGTTGCTTAACCCTGGTCTACTTGACTACATCCGTCGGTCCACTGCAGTGAGATCTGCTTCTGGCTCCCCAGGTGCCATCGTGGGCAGAACGGATAGGTCAGCAAAGCCCCCTGTCACCCAGACAAAAATGGATCATTTCACTACCTCGGAGGGTGGGGCGACCGGGGGAGCTGCGGAGCAGGAGCCTCCCTTATCCGCTGACTTGTCCACTATTCTACAGGCCATCCAGGCCTCACAAACCTCGGTCAAAGGTAAGATTGCGGAGGTGCACGTGGATGTAACCCTCATCCGGCAGGACCTCTGGAACGCCACGGCCCGGATCAAGGAAACTGAGAGCCAGATCTCTACCGTTGAGGATGATGTCCAACAACTCATGGGGCAGGTGGCCAGTCTCCAATTGCGTACGCAAGAACTGCACCGCCAGGCAGAGGATCCAGAAAACAGGTCTCGGCGCAACAATCTACGCCTGGTGGGCTTCCCGGAGGGGGCGGAGCAGGTTCACGCGGCAGGCTTCCTGGAGAGGTGGTTAAATCATACGTCCCCGAAGGCTCTCTTTCTACATGGTTGATTGAGCGATTGAGCTGGCCCATCGCTCTCTCGCTCCCAAACCGCCACCGGGCGCGGCCCCATGAACAGTTACAATGAGGGTCCTTAACTTCAGAGATCGTGACGCCATCTTGCCTGAGGCTCGCAAGCAACAGTGGCTCCACTACATAAAACACACAATCCCGCGAGGTCCTGGGTCAACACCACTCCTTTGGCGAAGCTAAACAAAAACTGAGGGCACTCAACATCCAGTATAGGGTCCTTTTCCCGGCACGCCTGCAAGTAGTGTTCTCTAATAAGACCATGTTCTTCGACAATCCCAAGGTGGCTTGGGCTTGGGCGACGGAAGAGCGCCCTCTGCGCATAGCTGACCAGTCATCCCTTGTGGGGGGTGTGGGAGGGAGCCTATTCCGCCCACACCCTTCACTCCCCAGCCTCAGCGTAACCGTTCACGCAGGCATCGGGACAGATGCGGACCAGGTCAGATTCCCCCCCGGCCAATCCCCACGACAGCCAATATTGCTCTCCAATGGTTCCTCGGCCAGGGGGCGCTCTGGATCCTCTGGACACCTGGACCATGGGGGTGCCTCGCCGCTGCCTCTGATTGATCTCCCGGACACGGATCTCTCCCGCAGCCCAATGCTCCTGAGGGACCCTGCCTTAGGGGGTCTCCTGCCGGGCCTGCCTCCACAGCCAGAGACGGCCATCACACATCTGAAACATTTCTTCCTTTTCTGATGGACTCGTTCAAGCACATCCTGGCAAGAGGAGGGGTCATACATACTTTCCCATTTCCAAGCATTGAAGTTTGGGTGTTCATTCACTAGTTTATTGTTGGGGCGACAGATGCTTCAGTTCCTGAAGTGTAGGGTGGGGGGTGAGTGGGGTTTGGGGGGGCTGGGCCGTTGCCCCAAATGTTTTTCTTAATTTTGATTATCTTGTTTTTTAGTTTTGTCACACCAGCACTCACACGACACTCTAATTGGCGCAAACTGGGACATGTAGACTCTACTCCTGACACCTTGGTAAGCCCGGCGATGTCTGCCTCGACTACCACGCTCCCGCCTTGGGGACCCATTACCATACTATCACAGTCGGTATGCCTGATGCACCATCGCTAACCACCTCCCTGTGTATCATGTCTTGGAATGTTAATGGTCTCTTGGATCGTTTCAAACGCATGGCTGTCCTACGGTATGCACAGTGTTTGGTAGTGGACATTCTGTTGCTGCCAGAAACACACCTGTTGGGCAACCATTGCCCCTTTTTGGCATGAAAGGGGTATGATAGAGCCTGGCATTCTGGGTTTACTCACGGTTCTCGCGGGGTGGCGATTCTGGTGAAGTGCTCCCTTCCCTTTGTGACAGTACGGATGACCCTCGATGCCCAGGGCACCTTGGTGGACCTTAGTGGCACCCCTTAACCTCATATCACACTATTCTCCCCCCGCGATGCTGACAGATACCCTAACCAATTCTGCCGACCTTCTGGCTTCCTTGCCTCTGGGTCCCACTTTCCTTGGAGGCGATTTCATTGCAGTCTCCGCACCTGCCCAGGACACAACTGGCCACCCCTCCCCTAGCAGGATGCATAAGCAAAACAGCTGGTGGCTTGGGCTGCATCCCTGGGTGTCTGTGAGGCCTGGCGAGTTTGGCACCCGCATTCTAAACACTTTACACACACCTCGGCGTCATTCCACACTCAGGCACACATCAATGCGATCTTCCATCAACGGACAGGCTCCAGATTCAAGACGTCTCAATTCTCCCAAGAGGCATCTCCGACAATTCCCCAGTGATTCTCCGTACGGGTCCCCCCTGCCTTTGCCCATCAAACATGGAGGCTAAATGCCTGGCTCCTTCATTATAAAGAATTTCGGAAGGTGGTGGGGCGGGATCTTAGGCATTACTTCCTTTCTAATGAAGGGTCGGTCTCCTCACCGGGTACCCTACGGGAGGCGGGCAAGGCCATGATTAGAGGGGTTGCTAAGGGCCAGCTCAAGATCCAATATTAAGCCCAATTGGAGCAAATTACCACATGGGAGGCGTGGGCTCTGCGCCTGGAGCGCACCCTGGCCTGATCCCTTGACGCTTCCGATGCGAGACTTCTAACCCGGCTTCGTGCGGAGATCATGCAGCTGTCGCTGGATGCGGCCAAGCTCCTTTGGCTCTCATCCGTGGCCAGGGTGTACGGTTGGGGTGACAAGAACGGGTCGCTCCTTCAACGCCTTGCTACATAGCCTAGGGCGAATCGCATTATTCCTGAGTTTGTGGCCCAGGACGGTTCGCCGTGCCGCTCCCCTATGGCTATGGCCCAGGCCTTTGCCATCTATTATCATCAGCTCTATGAGGCCAGACCACATACACTCTCTCTGGCAGCCTCCCATGTGTGGGCCCCATCACCCAATCTGACCTTGACCGCCCTATCACCTGCGAGGAGATCGGGGGGGTGATCGGCCTTCTTTCCTCTGGCAAAACACCGGGTCCGGATGGTCTCCCCAGGAATATTATCCACACTATCGGGACACGCTTGTACCACTCCTAGTGGGGCTGTATTGGGAGGCGGTAGAGAAGTGCTCCTTCCCTCGTGAGATGAACATGGCCACCATTGTGATTCTGCCGAAATTCCAGCCGCCCTCGTCCTGCTGCGCCAATTACAGCCCAATTTCACTCATTAATACCGAGATCAAAGTGTACGCCACAATACTCACCCAGCGGCTTAAACCCACTTATCCACACTGGTTCATCCCGCCCAGTGCGGGTTCATGCCCTCACGTGGAACCCGGCATTGTCTTCATAGATTGCAATCAGCTCTGGCCCACGTCACTTCCTAACGCCATAAATGGCGATTCTCCTGGTAGACTTCAAGAAGGCCTTCGACTCGGTGGATTGCGGGTTTCTCGGAGACGTCTTGGAGAGGATGGACCTCAGTCCCCGGTTCCGAGCGATGGGCAGGGTCCTGTACGCCTTTCCGAGAGCTCGAGTCCTTGTAAATGGGGTCCTATCGGAACCCTTCTCTATTCGCAGGGGAACGAGGCAGGGCTGTCCACTTTCCCCTCTGCTCTTCGCATTGGCGATGGAGCCCTTGGCATCCCTGATGTGGTCGGGTGAGCACGTGCGGGGGTGGGAATGGCCCAACACCGAGCTGGACAAAATTGCCTTATATGCGGACGACGTCCTCATCTACTTGATCCTGCTCAGTCGAGACAGCATTGTCTTCACATTTTGCACTCCTTCGAACGGGCCTCCGGCCTCTGGCTGAACCCCGATAAATCGGTTCTGGTCCTCCTTCATCTGTCTAGAGAATGATTTGACTGGCAATCAGTAATACCTCTTCACCCTCAATCCATTAAATATTTGGGGATCTGGATGATCCTGCTCCCCGAGCTGAGCTGGGTCCTCAACGTTACTCCTCTGGTGAAACGTGCCAAGGCGGACCTCCAGAAGTGGCAGTCGCTGCCCCTGAACCCCATGGCAAGGGTGGCCCTCTTTTAAAAAGATGGTCCTCCCCCGCTTCCTTTACGTCCTTTAAAACACCCTCTTGTGTTTTCCTAAAACTTGGTTTCGCAAAGTAGATTGTTTGACGGGGGCCTAGGAATGACTCATCTCTATTTATATTATCTTGCTACGCGACTTCTCTCCTTACATGACTGGTTCAACAGGGGTTGGTCGGACCCGGCCTATAGGCTCGAGTTGGGAGAGCTGGGCCTTTCTAAGATTCAGTCTATGATGTATGGAGCCCCTATTCCCACTCGCATTCCTGATGTGACGCGCTCGGTGTTGCTGGTCTGGAGGGCTGCACTGCAGCACACCAAGTGGACGCACACGCTGATACAGTGTACTCTGTTGTGGAATGGGACCTGGCTCAAAGAAGTGAACGAACTGCAGGGTTTCAGGGCTTGGGACCTCATAGGTATTGCGCAGCTGGGAGACGTGTGGGTGGGGGACCATTTGCTTTCCTTTGGAGACCTCCAAAACAGATTTTCACTACACCAGTCACAATTCTATAGGTACCTGCAGCTGCGACATGCCCTCTGCTCACATCTTATAACGGGTACACGGCTCCCCAACCACAGCCCACCTGAAGCTCAGATAATGTTTGGGCACCTGGGGAAGGGTGGCATCTCAGGTATCTATTGTACACTGATTAATAATTCTCCCACCTCCTTGGACCCAGTGTGGGCTCAGTGGGAGGACTGGGTTGGTCCCCTACAGGAAGAGGACTGGCGTGATGCCCTTATGGCCCCCAGAACAGTCACCGCATCCGCTTGGCTGTGCCTGGTCCAGCTCTACTACCTACACGCAGCTTATCTCACCCCGGCGCACCTCCAACGGTCTGGGTTTAGTCTGACCCCAGCCTGTACTAGATGTGGTCACGACCCGGCGGACTTCCTTCAGATGGAGTGGGCCTGTCCCCACCTGGCACGGTTCTGGATGGACATAGAGGCAGAGCTTAATGAAATCTTGGGGTGGGAAGTCCCCCAAGACCCTAAGCACACACTCCTGGGTATTACTGACGGGTTAGATGGGTCTAGGAACGAGAAAGTATTTCTAACTACAGCATTGGTAGTTGCCAAGAGAGACATTGCGGCCTCATGGAAATGCCCGGAGCCCCCGAGTGTCGGAAAATAGCGGGCTGGGGTGGACTGGTGCGCCACGCAGGAGAAGGTTATGTATAAAGCATGTGGGTGCCCAGAGAAATATCGCAGACTGTGGGTAAATGGTTAGGGAAGGTGGGCTGATCATTGAGGGGACTGTCTATTTGTCAAATAATTGTATTTTAAGGGTATCTGTCCGATGGGTTGCACAGAGTCTTATATGTAATCCACAACTTTCATGGGTTTATGATGCAATGCTGGTGTATTCCTTTGTAAAATCAATAAAAGTGTGTTGATCAAAAATAAAAATCTATATGACTGCCTTTCATGTTTGGTAGAAATATCTATTAGCCAATCACATACTGCTCTCTCATTCACATGTACCACAGCAAACTGTGAACTTACCATGGTATACTAGGGCAAAATATATAAGTATTATAAAAAGTATAACTTTCAAACCACTAACACTATTCACACATAATAACAACTAAACCATTTATTCCTCATAATGTACATTCTCACCACATTACATCTGCAGCTGTTGGCACCCTTTAATGCTACGACTGTTTCAATAACCACACTTCGCTCTATGCCAATCTACTCTAGGGCACGCCACTCTATGCCAATGGACTCTACGCTATTACACTCTATGTCACTTCACAATACTCCACTCCACTCTAAACTAATCCACTGTACAACACTCCACTCTTCTACACTCCACTCCACTCTATGCCATTCCACTCTACACTACTCTACTGTATGATATTACACTCTATGCCACTCCATTTTATCATGCTATAGTGTATGCCATTCCACTGTATACCCCTCCAGTCTACGATACTCCACTGTATGCTATTCCACGGTACGCAGCTCCACTATACAACACTCTTCTGTGCTATTCTACTCTGTGCCAAACCATTTCTCATGGAGCCCCAAACACGTGTTTGAATATGAGAATGTCAAGCATGGTGAAGGAAGTGTAGAATGTATGTTTGAAATGTTCAATACATACTTAGGCCCATGAGAACTACAGTGTACATCAAATAGGTCAGGAGAACATTTCTTATGTGGGTCCTTTCCATTGGAAGCATTAGTGCCACCTAAATATTTCTAATATGAAATGAAACCAATAAGTGGCACTTAATATAAGGCCTACCCCTCCTTGTTGGCATATCTATGGGCAACTCCTGGAGACTTGTGAGAAAGGGGCAACCTCATTTTATATTTCTACCCTATGTGATCACCCTCTCCAGCAGTCAGTGTTTGTGGCTGATTCTGAACATACATTTTAGGAAATATAAGATCGTGTTTCTGAAACGTTCTACTGGTTTTCTAATACTTCATTGCCAGAAGTGAGATTTCCTAAGGGTAGGATATAAATACATATAACCCACTCCCTCACCATTCCCTACCTATGACCGCACATAATACATTACTCATGACATGCTCTTTAACATCATTGATAATATCACTGATGACATCTAATAGTGTTCATAAAGTTATATTGATTTAAAAGTGGTGAACAATTTGTAAATCATACCCTTAATTTACAATTTACAAGATTAAAAAGAAAGAAAAAGAATAGCATTTACAATAATAGTTATAACATTGGAAAACGTTTGTGAGAGCACTTTGCATGGTAGAGTGGTGAGTTGGTGAGTTATAGATATTGTAGTATGTATTTGCATTGAAAAAACAAAGGTTAAAGGTTTATGCTTGTGCGTAGTGTGGAGCTGGTCAAAATTTACTGTGGATACTGAATGGGAAATTGGGAAAATTGCACTTTTGAGATCCCTATGCTATTTCCCGGCCTCCGCTTGACTTTTTATCAATGCTTTTGTAAACTTTTCTTCATTAATACAGTACATGATAACAAGGGAGCAGGTGTGTACCCCAACAAGTAAAAACAACAACAAATAAAAAGTAAATCCATCATACCTGGTACAAATACATTTCTTTTCCTACCCTGACAATGCATCATGGCAGTAGTAGTACACATACGTTGCATGCTGTACTGTGTGCTGATGACAACACCAAGCATATCTGTACATCATAAACATGTCACAAACACATGGAGCACAGTTACAACAATATTGTGACCAAACAGTAACCCTTTATTGGCACTAACTACAAAAATGCATTTCCACATATGACACCCAGGAGTAGTCAGAAACAACTAATGCTGAAGGGGCTACTGACACACGTGGAAATTGAGGACACAACATCACCAACTACTCAGCCAATCACCCAGACTTTTTAGACAGTGTTGAGGGACAATCACAGAACAGGGACACCACAACATTTGTGGGCAGGACGCAGAGATATCGCAGTGGCCAAATATCACCAGTCCACAATGATAATGTGTAGGATGACGTGTCAAAGAGTTTTCCCATGTTTGATGGCTTGGAGAAGTCCATCATCTTTGTACAGTGCCTGCAAACAAAATAAATAAGGACTGCCAATAGGCATCTGCTACAAATGTCTATATCGATGCAACAATTGGAGAAAGGGCAGGACCAGAGGATTTCTGCAATGGAGAAGAAGCACCATGTGCAGAGACAGAGGCACAGGCAGTACCTGGCACACTTTGATTCCTTCGCCCGTTCCATCAACCGGCTGGCAGTAGCCACAACAACACTAGCAGGGCGAACTGTCAGCATACAGACTGACATGGGGCATTGCTGTCAGGATATTTCACGTGGACTAGTGCAAGTGACCACAATCCTTGAAAATTTTCAAAACCATAACCTCTGTATCCTCAAATTCCTGCCCTACCTGAGAGAGAAGCGGGCTCTAGCCTCAGTGCACATCTATTTAGAAGGCATGTAGTTCTAGGTGTTCACGCTGAAATACATCTGGAACTGCCATGGCAAGAGTTCCACAGTCTAGTGTTGCCGACAAGGCCCCCAACCCCAGAGGCTGGAAGAACTGAACTACTGAACACTCAGAGTCATGAGTCTACTTTGTTTTGATTGGCCTCTCAGTTCCGCACCATGCATTACCATGTTTGATATCAATTAATTAGATGTTTTAACTACTTATACCTCAGAAATAGTTGTTGATCTCTGTGTGTCATGCTTATCCCTCTGCTGCTTGTGTACCCTCCTGCTGCATGTGTAGTGGTGGTAATTTATCATCATCAGAGTCAGATTTAGGCTCTGTAGGAATGTTGTGGAGACCTTTCTTCATTGCAATATTGTGCAGTATGGCACATGTGCCGATGATCTTGCAGATGTCTCAGGTCAGGCTCTGTTGGCCTGGTGGAGGCAGTGAAACTGGGACTTCAGGATCCCATAGGTCCTCTCTATGATTGAACATATTGTCCTGTGTGCCATGTTATACTGCCTTTCACTTCTTATGCTTGGAGTCAGGTAAGGTGTGAGTATCCAAGGATGCAAGGAACATGCACTGTCACCTTAAGAGCACGAAAAGGAAAACCCTTAGGTCACATTACACAAACTGTCCTGAACACTGTATTAATTGAGTCTGTGATTCTCTTATCTAGTACAAAAATGCCAAATTCCCCCTGCATCAGTCAGTTTTGTATTCCATTGTGGCAGAACAGGAATGAGTCATGGGGGCTGCCTGGGGCTCTGACACAAGGTCTGTTATGGTACAGTAGACATCACACAGTACCTGCACATTGAGTGAGTGGGAGATTTTCCAGTTCCCAAATATGAATTCAGTGGCTTAGGGGGGACGTATGGCAATATGTGCGCCATCACCACCGCCAATGACATTGGGTACTGTGCTACTCGGTAGAACATCAATTTGGTTTGTTGCAGTAATTGGGGGCTATTGGGGAAAGATAGATATTGGTTAACTTTACTAACCATAATGTCAATGAACCTGGAAAAGGAACTTTGTGATACCTCCCCTGACACTGCTATGAGCCCCTGATAACTGTCAGAAGCTAAGAGGTGTAGGCAACACAATACCTGCGCATGTGTTGGGATTGCAATGTTGGAGTCTGTAGCTGAGGTTGTAACTCAGCAATTAAATCAAGAATTACCTGACTACTGATTCTGTACCTCTCATAAATCTGCTCCTCAGTCTGTTCAAAAAGTGTGACCCTCACCCTAAATATCCTCTCCTGTCTCCTCCTTTTCTTCCTACCAAACAAAGCCCTCCTCCTTCTCGCCATAACATACAAAGCTGCCACTGTAAAAGAGCCTGATTCATTTTGGGTGCCTTTTTATATTTTGTAGCTGGTTACTACGTGATCTTAATCGATGGTAATTGCATTCCCTAAATAGGCATTTTGCGACATCGCAGTTAGGAAATTCTTGGTACATGCAGTTAGTGAATCTCAACATGGAAATCACTCTTTGTGATTTCCTATTTTGTGTTTTCCAGAAAGTGAAATCTACCAAGTAGAAATCACATTTTGCCCTGCTGCACATGCCTTTTGTACATACCAAAATGGCATTTTTAATTTCCTAATGGCCTGAAAGTGTGATTCATAGAAAGTGCTAAATCCCTTCGTAAATATGGCCTTTTATTCTTTAACTACAAATCAAACAATCTACAAACGAAATTGCATTTTGTTCACATATATTTATACCTTTGATTTAAGAATTATGCAACACTTTCAAATTATTATAATTCATGCGGCTCCATTCACAGTGTATTTAAATTGGTAGCCACACTACATCAACTATAACTTGTGCCTTCTCCATGCACGTTTTATATCCTTTTATATTATATAACCTGTACCATTTACAAGAATAGTAGTTACAATAGCTATGAAATCTAAAATTGCATATGTTTGTGAGAATACAGTCCATGGTAGAGAGCTATGTTATAGTTAATATAGTGTGGCTACCTAGAAGAATACACTGTATTTCGAGGTGTGTGATGATTGTGGGGTTGTTGCACTGGTCGAAATTCCCTGTGGATACTGCACGGGATATTGCACAAGTAAAAGTTTACTAAATTAACATTTTGTGTCGTTCAAGTCCATTTTGTAGTTAAAGAATAAATAAGGTTATATTGTATATAACTGGTCCATAATTTATACATTTACGGTATAACTCTAACTTTAGAATGTGTTATGTTTGTGTATTTGAATTTTGGTTTCTATAGAAAGAATAAGTACATTTTTCCTAACTATAACAAGGTTTATTTAATTTTTTTTTAAATTATTGAATCTCAATAGTTTAAAGAAAAATGTGTGGGGTCCGACATCGCGGACACTTGAGAACCCAGTGATAGCTGCGCCTTCTTGCCCATCGAGAATCGGCGTGAGCAGTCTAGCGGTTGGAGCACACCTCACGAGAACGCCAGGTTCTGGACCAATCAGGGATGTAGCTGAGCGGATGCGAGCAGCCAGTCTGGAAGAAGAGGACCAGGAGAGAGATGTTGCGCGGTGTCTGAGAGGCGTTGCTGAGACCCGGCTATGAGGGACAGTGTCCAGAAGAAAGAAAATACAATGGACCGGTTCCTGAGGGCCCAGGAGAGGCAGAGAAGGCCAAGACAACCTCTGCTACAGCCCCGGAGGGCCGTGGCTTCAGGCAAGTGCCGGTCTTTTAGTATTTTTTCTGGCATTGGTGGGAGGGAAGACCACGGGATACCCAAGACCCTCTAGACCCCCAAGGGTAATAAAAAGAGACTGCACGTTATAGAAATAGAGACATAACCCTAACTCCACTAAGCACCTTGGTGTGGTGACAGGAATGACTGAGGAACACAACCACTGACAGAAAGTTATTTCTTTACCGAGGGTAAAGACCAAGGAAAGAAGCTGGGTGGCTCCCAGAGGGAGAAGAAGCACAACGGGGGGAAGACATGAGCAAGAAGTCCTCACAGACTACCTCAAGTTCCGATTCTTTAGTTTGTCCCATATTGTTTTTTTATGTACTGTGAAGCCACCCTGAATAAAGGAGCTACCTTGAATAAAGAAATCCTTTTGCCCACAAAAGTTTGGTTGGGGTTTCTCATTGCGTGACCACAATGTTGTTCAGATCGTAGAGTTTACTGTCGTCTAGTGGAATGTCATTAAGTTTAATGTGGTAAAATAGATTGGAGGAGAGGGTTGTACAGCTTACTTTTGAAGAGTGTAGTGTCGTAGAGTGGAGTAGGGTGTGGCGGAGTGGTGTGGAATCAATTGTATTACAGTGGAGTGGAGTACAGTGGAATAGCATACAGAAGAGCAGTGTATAGTGGAGTTTTGTAGCTTGGAGTAGAGTACAATGGTATAGAGTGGAGTGGTGTAGAGGGTAGTGTCATAGAGTAGAGTAGAGTGGAGTGGAGTAGAATAGAGTGGCATAGCCTACAGTGTAGCAAATTGTTATATAATGCAGTGGTGTGTTGTATAGTTTAGTGGCTTGGAGTAAGATGGAGTGGACAGGTGTAGTGTAGAGTTGGGTAAAGTGTTATAAATTGGAGTGACATCTTCTACAGTACAGTGGAGTTGTGTGCTGTAGAGTGTTGGAAAGTGTTGTCGAGTGAAGTACAACAGTACACTGGGGCGCAGGGACATAGAGTTGCATAGAGGGTTGTACAGTGTAGTGTAGGGGCATAGAGTGATGTACAGTGTTATCTAGTGGCACAGAGTGTAGTAGAAATTGTAGAGTGGAGTTGCAGAGAGTGGAGTAGAGTGTGGTAGACTTGGTGGTGTAGCATGAAGTGTTATACAGTGCCATAGAGTGGGGTAAAGTGTCCTGAAGTGAAGGAGAGTGGAATCCATTGGAGTGGCAAAGCATAGTGTGGAGTGGCATGTTCTAGAGAACAGGTAGAGTGGAGTAGTGTAGTATATAGTGGAGTTAAGTATTGTATACTGGAGTGGTGTGTAGTACAGTGGAGTGGAATGGTGGGTTGTAGAGTGTTGTAAAGTGTCATTGAGTGGAGTAGAGTAAAGTTTTACAGAGTGAATTAAAGGGTACAGTGGAGTGGTATGGAGTACAGTAGAGTGCAGTATGGTAGAGGGGATTGGGATAGACAGTCAGACAGTTGAGTCACGTAGAGTAGCATACAGTGGGGTGGCATAGAGTGCAGTAGTGGAGTAGTGTGTCATAGAGTAGAGTAGAGTACCTGGGGTGGAGGGGCGTAGAGAGAGTTGCGTAGAGTTTGTAGAGTGGAATAGAGTATCATAAAGTGCTATAGAACAAAGTAGGGTGCTCTACACTGGCATTGGCAGGATTACATTGTGGTACAGTGTAGTGCTATACAGTGGAGTATAGTGTTGTGCAGTGGAGGTGCGTAGACTGTTATTGAGTGGATTATAGTGTTGTTGAGCTGAGCACAGTCTAGTGGTGTTAAGTAGAGTCGAGTGACATAGAATTGAGTGGCTACATGCAAAAGCATACAGTGAAGTAGCGTACAGTGGAGTGGCTTAGACTGGTGTGGCATAGAATGGAATAACATAGATGGAATGGGGTAGAGTGGAGTTATGTACAGTGGAAGAGCAGAGAGTACAGAGTTGTAGAGTGGAATGGAGTGGGTATAGTGGAGTGGCATTGACTGCAGTGGCATAGAGTGGAAAAGCGTACAATGGAGTGCTGTAGAGTGGAGTAGCGTACACTGGAGTGGGGTAGAGTAGAGTGGCATACAGTGGAATTGCATACAGTGGAGTGGTGTACAGAGGAGGAGTGTAGAGTGGGGTGGCAGGGTGTGAGTGGCGTAGAGTGAAGTGGCATACAATGAAGTAGCATACAGTAGAGTACCATACACTGAAATAGCAGAGAGTGGAATACAATAGAGTGGAGTGGTGTAGAATGGAGTGGTGTACTTTAGAGAAGCATAGAGTTGAGTGGGGTACATTGGAATAGTGTACATTTGAGTGGCACAGAGTGGAGTGGCATAGATTGGAGTGGTGTGGGGTACAGTGGAGTAGCGTACAGTGAAATAACCTAAAGTGGCGTGGGGTTTATTGGAGTGGCATAGAGTCTAATAGTGTTCAGTGGAGTAGTGTAGAGTTCAGTGGCGTAGAGGTGGAGTCAGGTACAGTGTAGTGGCATACAGTGGAACAGTGTAGAGTGGAGTCGCGTAAAAAAGTGTAATATTATACAGTGGACTAGTGGTGTAGAGTGAAGTTGCATAGAGTGAAATAGCATATAGTGGAGTCGCATAGAGTGGCGTGGCATACAGTGGAGTAGTGCAGAGTAAATTGGAGTAGACTGGAGTGGAGTAAAATATAGTGATGTACGGTGCCGGGGTGTACAGTGGAATAGCGTAGAGTGGATTGTAGTGGAGTGGTGTTCAGTGGAGTGGCATAGAGTGGAATAGCATAGAGTTGAGTGGCATAAAGTGGAGTTGTACACAGTAGACTAGTGTAGAGTGGTTTAACATACAGTATAGTAGTGTGCAGTGGGGTGGTGTAGACAGGCGTGGCACACAGTGAAGTGGCGTACAATGGAATAGTGTGCAGTGGAGTGGTGTACAGTGCAGTGATGTAGAGTGGAGTGTGGTAGAGTGGACTGGCATACAGTGGAAGACCGTAGAGTGGAGTGGCGTAGACAGGGCCAGTGAAATTATGCAGTAGGAGAGGGCCAAATTATGCGGCAGGGTTGACACACTTATGTGGCACAAAAGGTCAAAATATGCATCACAATGCGCCACATTTTGTGATAGTGTTGCTTCATTATTTTGTTATTTTTACACTTGTTAACACTGTTGGGTGTTGATTACATCTCATTAGTAACAGTTGAACACCCAAATATAGCAATAAGCAACAGAAAGGAGCCCAGTCAACCTTTGCAAAGGGCCTTCCACTGTGCAGCAACACACATCATTGAGTTTTAGTAACCTTTGAACCATTTGAGCTAGAAATTAATATCTGCAGATTATGCAGCAGATGAAGGAATATGTGGCAGATGCAGAAAATCTATAATATTGTGAAAATCGCTGTGTCCACACAATCCCATAATTCCAGTGGCTCTGGGCATAAGGAGGAGTGGTGTGCAGTGTAATAGCGTACTGTGGAGAAGCATACAGTGGAGTGTTGTAGAGTGGAGTGGGGTACAGTGCAGTGGCATAAAGTGTAATAGTGTTGAATGGACAGACTGTAGAATGGAGTGGTTAGTGTGGGATGGCGAACAGTGGAATAGCATACACCAAAGTGGGTGATTATGGAGTAGCATAGACTGGAGTGGCACATAGTGGAATAGTGTAGAGTGAAGTGGTGTACAGTGCAGTAGCGTATACTGGAGTGGGGAAGACTTGAGTGGCACAGACTTTAACAGTATAGAGTTGAATAGCGTAGAGTGAAGTGGTGTACAGCGGACTAGCATATAGTGGAGTGGCATTGAGTCAAGTGAGGTACAGTGTAGTGGCATACAGTGGAATAGCATATAGTGGAGTGGCGTAAACTGGCATAGAGTGCAGTGGCTTAGAGTGGACTTGCATACAGTGAAGTGGCATAAAGCGTAATAGTGAAGAGTGAAGGGAGATACAGTGGATTAGCGTACAATGGAGTGGCATTGAGTGGAGTGAGGTTCTGTGTTTTGGTGTACAGTGTAATAGCATAGACTGGAGTGGTGTAGAGTGGAGTGGCATAGAGTGGAGTGTTGGTACACTGGAATACCATAGAGTGGAATCTTGTGGAGTTGAATCGGGTAGACTGTAGTGGCATGCAGTGTAATAGTGTACTGTGGATTGGCATAGAGTGGAGTATTGTAGAGTGGAGTGGCGTACAGTGGAATATTGTAGAGGTGGAGGGTAATAGTGTAGAGTGGAGTAGTATACAGCAGAGTGGAATAACTTTGAGTTTACTGGCATACAGTGTAGTGACATAGAGAGGAGTGGCACAATGGAATAGCATAGAGTAGAGTGGAAAAGCATAGAGTGTAGTAGTGTGAGAGTGGAGTGGCTTAGAGTGGAGAGGCGTAGAATAGAATAGTGTACAGTGTAATAGCATATAGTGGATTTCATAGAGTGGGGTGTAGTGGAGTTGCATACAGTAGAGTAATGTAATGTAATGTAAAAATTATTTGTAGAGCGCTCGGACACCACTGGTTTCATGGCGCTATAGAACAAATGAACCTGAGTGGAGAAAAGGAGCAGGTGTTAGGCATCGTATGCTTGTCGAAACAGATGGGTTTTTAGTAGTTTCCGGAAGGATAGGTAGGAGGTTAACCGGAGTTCGTAGGGGAAAGAATTCCAAGTCTTAGGTGCAAGGAAAGAAAACCCAAGGCCGCCGTGTTTCTTCCGCTTAAAGGGAGGTACAGAGAGAAAATTATGATGCAAGGAGAGCAGGTTGCGGGAGGGGACATAGCGATGGATTCTGGATGTTGCAAAGGCAGGACCATTGCCAGTCAGTGATTTGAAGCCAGTGCAGCCAAGTTTAAAAATGCCACGTTTCGACACTGGCAGCCAGTGGAGCATTTTCAGTAGGGGGAGACATGTTGATATCTAGGTTGGTGAAAGACAAGTCTCGCCGCTTGATTCTGCACCAGTTGTAATTGGCGAAGTTGATAGGCTGGAATGCCAACGTAGAGGACGTTAGCATAATCTAGGCGGGAGATGACCAATGCCAAGATGACTAGTACAATGGCCTCAGCAGTCAGATACCTGGAAATTTTCCGAATTCGCCGTAGGTGGAAGAAACATGACGAAGTGACTGCCTTAATCTGGGGTATGAGGGAGAGGTCTTTGCTAATAATAACCCCTAAACTCTTTACAGAATCAGAGGGGGAAGGAGCAGAGCCCCAGGACGATGGCCAAAAGTTAGAGTTCCAGGGGTTAAGAGGACCTCCTGTTAAGACCAGCTCCGTTTTATTGGGGTTCAGCTTCAGTTGGCTTTGACACATCCATTCGCTGATAAAGGTCATAGTAGACTGAAAATCGGCGATGGATGTGGATGTGGAGTTAAGGTTGAAGACCATTTGGATGTCGTCAGCATAATTAAAGATGTTAACAGGGTAATTGTGTAAAGATTGAATCAGGGGTTGCATATACAAATTGAATAGTAGTGGTGATAAGGCCGACCCTTGTGGGACCCCGCAGGTTAGTTTCTCAGGGGTGGCTGAGAAGGATGATAGATGGACAGCCTGAGAGCGATAGAGTAAGAAGGATCTGATCCACTCTAGCGCTGTGCCCCGGATGCCGCGCTGCCGACACGGTCGACCAAAAGAGAATGGTCGACCGTGTCGAAGGCAGCCGACAGATCCAGGAGCACCAGAGCCTGATGGATGTTGTTATCAGCCCCTTTCCTAAGCTCATCCATCACAGCCACAATGACCGCCTCGGTGGAATGTCCCGGCCGAAAACCCGCCTGCTGTGGATCCAAAAATCGGGAAGACTCAATAAAAGAGCTGAGACAGTTGGTCACATGATCCTCTAGGATTTTACTAAGGAAAGGGAGCAGGGAAATTGGGCGGAAGTTACTCAGTACTAAGGGATCAGCATTGGGCTTTTTAAGGATAGGCACCACAGCGGCACATTTAAAAAATCAGTAACAATGCCCGTAGTCAGAGAGCTGTTGAGCAGTGCGAGGGGGGGGGCAGGGCAGGCTCGAAAGGCTTCTTTTAGGACCTCGGGGGGGCAGCAGTCATTTGGGGAGCCGGAGTTTACTCTACTTCAGAGGGCTAAAAATTCCGGCATGTAGATTAGGGAAATATGGTCTAGCACCGGTGGATTCCCACAGGTGCTAGCAGGAACCAAAGAAGGGATAGAGGGCGGAATATTGTTTTTAATAAGGGCGATTTTTTCAATAAAGAAGACGTTTAGTGAGTCACACAATACCTGAGAGGGGACCGGCTTAGATAGTACCCAGTCCGGTAGAGTGAGCTCGTTAACAATAGAAAAAATATCTTTGACTTTGGACGAGGAGTGAATGATTTTTTGAGAGAAGTATGTGCATTTAGATTGTAAAATAGAATTTTTATATTGTTTTAATAAAGTGATGTAGATAGTTTTCTCCTCAGGAGTGTAATGGGGCAGCCAGCGGCGTTCAGCCTGCCGCAAGGCCAGTTTCTCCTTTTTTAAGACCTCGGAAAACCAGCGCTGAGCGTCATGGGGACGCTTAGTTTTGATTCTTTTCATAGGAGCGACTTTATCGCACGCTGTTTCTAACCAATTAATAATGCTAGAGGCGTGAGCGGAGGTGTAAGGCAGTTCCTTAGGGGCAGTGGAGATCAAAAGGCCATGAAATTCACTCTGGTGAACTCGGCTCCAGTTTCGGGCTAAGGAATTATTAACGGGAATGGGCGGGACATAAGGGGTCTGAGTGATGGCGAAAGAGATAAAGGAGTGATCAGACCAGGGACATGGAGAAATAATAGGGGGAGTGATTGTGATATTAGAAGTCCAAGCTTGATCTAGAGTGTGCCCCTTGATGTGTGTAGCCTTGTCAATATTCTGGGTGAAATTCAAGCTTGTCAATAGATCGGAGAATTCAACCGATAGGTTGCTTTCGCCAGGATCTAGAGGCCAGTAGTTAAAATCCCCAATAATAATGATTCTGGCATGGTTAACAGTAAGTTGAGATATCTGTTCTCCAAAGAGTTGAGGAAATGAGGGCATGTAACTGTGGGGTCGATAAAAGAGGGCGCAAATAAAGGTAAACTTGAAGGAGGTAAATTGCAGTATAAGACTATCGACACCAGGAAGGCTGACCCTTTCTAAGGTGGTAAATTTGTGCTTATGATGTATGATGGCTGTGACTCCGCCACCTGTTTTGCCTTGAGGGCGATTAGAGTGAAGCAAATAATAACCATTGGGAATTGCAGCAAGAATATCAGGTGCGGAATCGTCTGTCAGCCAAGTTTCTGTCAAAAGGAGAATATCGGTAGTACCAGCGTCGAGTAGTTGAAAAATCTCCAGCTGGTGTTTCACCATCGAAGGTGTATTAAGATAGGTGACAGTTAGAGGGCCAAGGGCCGGGTGGTAGAAGTACAAGGACCGTTAGAGATCCCGGAAGACCCCGCTGCAGCTAATCTTATCTGACGGCTGGACCAGATGGGTTTAGGAACATAAATGTCCGAAATAAGTGCAGCCTGCCTGTCCAGAGGGTTCATGGGACCATCATGTTGTAGATTAAAAAGCTCAGGCAAGGTGTAAGTAATGTGGGGGGCATTATGACTGGCCCCTGGGCCCGGGCTGGCGCGGACGGGCGCAGACGGGCTTGCCTTTGGCGCGCCTTCGGCGCGCAGCCGGCGCACCCGCTGCGCCCGTCCGCTGCGCGGCCAAGAAATACACATGATTTAAATCGGAAAAAGAAAGGGCGTAGCCTAGCGTAGAGGGGGCGTGGCCTGACCAGGGGGGCTTCCCCAGAATGGCGTCGATGTTTGCAGCGACCCGCGGCAGCGTTCAAGTCGGCTGCGCAGGAAGAGGCACTGGTGTCAAGAAGGCAGAGTGCAGCGATCAGGTACACATTAAAATCAAGAATACAATGTTAATGAAAAACCACACGTTGCTCCCGGCTTCCGCCTCAGGAGTTTGTCTATCTGCTGCGCGTTGAGTTTGGCGCGTTATAAAGGCTGAGGGGCGTGGCCTAGCGTAGAGGGGGCGTGGCCAGACCAGGGGGGCTTCCCCAGAATGGCGTCGATGTTTGCAGCGACCCGCGGCAGCGTTCAAGTCTGCTGCGCGGGAAGAGGCACTGGTGTCAAGAAGGCAGAGTGCAGAGATCAGGTACACATTAAAATCAAGAATACAATGTTAATAAAACACACGTTTCTCCCGGCTTCCGCCTCAGGAGTTTGTCTATCTGCTGCGCGTTGAATTTTGGTGCATTATAAAGGCTGAGGGGGCGTGGCCTAGCGTAGAGGGGGCGTGGCCTGCCCGGGGGGGCCAGGATGGCGTCGAAGTTTGCAGCGACCCGCGGCAGCGTTCAAGTCGACTGCGCGGGAAGAGGCACTGGTGTCAAGAAGGCAGAGTGCAGAGATCAGGTACACATTAAAATCAAGAATACAATGTTAATAAAAAAAACACACGTTGCTCCCGGCTTCCGCCTCAGGAGTTTGTCTATCTGCTGTGCGTTGAGTTTGGTTCGTTATAAAGGCTGAGGGGGCGTGGCCTAGCGTAGAGGGGGCGTGGCCTGACCAGGGGGGCTTCCCCAGAATGGCGTCGATGTTTGCAGCGACCCGCGGCAGCGTTCAAGTCGGCTGCGCGGGAAGAGGCACTGGTGTCAATAAGGCAGAGTGCAGAGATCAGGTACACATTAAAATCAAGAATACAATGTTAATAAAACACACGTTGCTCCCAGCTTCCGCCTCAGGAGTTTGTCTATCTGCTGCGCGTTGAATTTTGGCGCGTTATAAAGGCTGAGGGGGCGTGGCCTAGCGTAGAGGGGGGCGTGGCCTGACCGGGGGGGGGGGGGGGGGGGGGAAGGGGTATTCCCCAGGATGGCGTCGAAGTTTGCAGCGACCCGCGGCAGCGTTCAAGTCGACTGCGCGGGAAGAGGCACTGGTGTCAAGAAGGCAGAGTGCAGAGATCAGGTACACATTAAAATCAAGAATACAATGTTAATAAAAAAACACACGTTCCTCCCGGCTTCCGCCTCAGGAGTTTGTCTATCTGATTGATGACTGACTGAGTGATGTACAGTGAAATATCGCACAGCTCCAGTGACCCATGGAGGCGGCTAACTTTGCGGTGAAGCCAGTCAGCACTGTTACAAGCATGGGTGGACCAACAAAAGAAATAATTAGGAACATGTAACATGAATGCACAGAGGTGGTGGGTTATCAGGGGAGGGCAGCAGCACACAAGGGAGAGAGCTAGAAGACGCATACACATCATGGATGGCTGAAAGATAAAGAAAAAAGTAGTTCCCAAAAGGTGAGCAATGGAAGGATACAGACCACCTAATCAAAAGGATGGTATTTTGGTTCTGGTCCAATAGAGGGACAGTCAAAACAAGGGATTACACATCATCAAATAAGCAACCAGCAAAAAAATTAACAACAAGGCCAACTAAAGGTAAGCAATAGATGGGCTTTAAGTCCACTATAATTTTTTGGTAAGACCTCAATAGATCTGTCTTAACGAGACCAAGTTGTCCGGTAGGTGAGACCTAAAAAACACAAATAAAGAAAAATAATTACTGTAGCTGTGCAGCATGGCTAAAGAGTAAACAAAAAAAGCATCTGTTCACTTCATTTTGGAGGTACATGCAACATTCATGTGAGTGCCTACAAAACGACCCAGGCTTTTTTTCCCTTTTATTTACCGATCTGAAATGGATCAGTAAATACAATTTTCTTTTAAAGCAGGGCAACAGTTTTTTTATTCCTTTTTTGAGGTGAAGATGGGGAAGAAGAAGCATGTAGGGCCCATGTGGGGAGGGAAGCAATATGAGGGGCCAAGCAACACAGGGAGAAGAAATAAGACTGAATGTGGGGGTGAAAGCAACTGTGAGGGCCTGTGTGGGGGGGTGCACAACAGGGGGGTAGGCAGAAGTAATACGGGCGACAAAGAGGAACATAAAGCGTCAAAGAGGAAGGGAAGCACACAGGCTAGGGATGGTAATGTTGAACTTTTGGGAAAGCATACAAATGAGAAAGCAAAATGAGGAAGATGCACACAAGCGTAAACACAACCCGGAGGTGGGTGGAGGAGGAGCACACCGGTGAGATAGACCAACAGGGAGCATAGCAGAGGGGAGAAAATCAGTACACGGGGAGACATTTGAGAGACACATGCACTTTCGAGGAGTGCTTAACGCTTAAGAAAAAAGTAGTGCTTTAAAAGTGAGCAGTGGAAAAACACAAGTAATGCGTCCATGTTTCGGGGAGGACATAAATACAAGGAGAGCAAATTAAGCACACACAATCTGATGAATTAAAAGCAAGCACACGACAGGCTCCAAGCTCGCCATAAACTGAGAATAGATATTTTCGACAGGTAGGAGAGACAAAAATCACTAGTATACATCTCTGCAGACTGACAAAGAATGAAAACTAGATTTTTCATGCGTTGCACGTACACGTTTCTGCTTTATTACTATAGATAAGTGTGGTATTCAAATAAAATGTATTTGTTGCAAGGACATCATTCACTCTCACTGCGAGTGCTGTCGAAGAATAATTGATATTCTGCGTTGCTGTCACAGCCTTGAAGGTGAAACTTGCTAGAGGGATTTCGCTCGAATAACTTTGTTTGAAGAGCACCTATTTATAGGTATGCTTACAGGCAGACCTCATACCCGTCAATCAGAAGCCTTCCCTCTTTTGTGTCTATATGGTGAAATCTCTACTTCTTTTACCATACATCACTGTACTTACTGTATTACCCACATTTTCCCCCACATAAACTTCGGCAGGTCAAACCTGCTACAATTAACCAGGGCGGTCAGCAGTAAATTCCACCTGTTATGGAGTGAATACTCAGAAAAGGAGGCATTTACTTCCTATGCATAATCAGAGCCCTGCTGTACAAAAACTGTAAAGTCCTGTCCATTTGCAATGAGATATTCCACCCCATGCTCTGTCAGAGGCTCCGTGTCGTCCTGGACACTAAGTGGCAGATTGGCATTAAGAAAACATTGCTAACACAAATACTTTTCCATTCTGAAAACGCAGGAATGTGCCATATTCACATAAATTCGGCGCACCCCTGCGTTTCCCCTATCGATGGCAATGAGTTCAGCTGCCTAGCGCCTACGCAGGAACCCTTGCTTTTTTATTGGGGGTAAGATTGTTTATGTGCAAGGGGTTCCCCTTCATGCAGATAAACAATCTTTAAATGCCGTTTTGTAACTTCTGTGTGTGATGCTTAATGCAGCACACATAATAATTGCAGAACATCATTTTTTTTTTAATGATTGTTTGTGTGCAGGAAGGGGAACATTCCTGCACATAAACAATCATAGGCAATGTGTTGTTTCTATGTGGAAACATCAAAAACGAGGAGAAATAAAGCATTTCTCCTCAATTCAGCTGTGTAAGGCCAGGTTTTCCCTGGTCTTAATTTTGGTTTTGCCTCCTATTTATGGTGCCCTTGTAAATAAGGGTCAGCGTCAAAATCAATGGGTGTTGCGGTGGAACGCCCACCACAACACCCATAGCCCTCCCCTTTCACGCTAAATACAGCGAGGGTGCCTTATTTACAAGGCAGCATTAAGCCATCTTATGTGGCTTAACAGTGCCTTGTAAATAAGGCGAGACCCCTACCGCCATCACAACGTCACTTTCAGTGAAGTTGTGGTGGCGATATGGGCTTATAAATATGCCCCTAAGTACTGATTCTGCAGCACCATGTCACTGCTGCAGTACACAAAGACTGCGGTACACAAACCACATGTTAGCTGCTGTTTGATCTTGTTCGGTCTCACTTTCCATCCCATGCTATGATGGAGTTGGCAATCAAGTACCATATACACTTTCAGGAAGTCCCTGTGCAGTTGTTTCTGCGTAGGATGCTGTATCACAAAATAAATTCAAATTATGTATTCGGAGGAACACTTTTGCCTCCGTTTATTTTTTAATAAATGTGTTATTTTGTATTAGAATTCCTCTATTTACACTCAGAAGAACACCAACTAAAACGGACAGAAAACAACTAATGATGAGTAATTTCAAACAATGTGAATTTTCCTTTGCATGAAAAATCAAGCGTTCCTTCTTGGTGTCTACCATGTATCACTGCTGGCCTGAGATGCTGATGGTAGCAGATAAGTGGTGGGTAAGCATTTCTTTGTGGACTGACTCTCATACTCACCAATGGCCTCCACCATTGTGTTCGTGAGAGCCAGCAGAGAAGAATGCCCAGGTATCACTCATCATGGAGTGGTGCAGTAGCTGAGGGAAAACAGGACAAACATTTCTCTTGTGGTGCTCCCTCAGATTGAACGCCAGACTTTCTTTAGAATACCTTCTCTGCAACCAAGTGCGCCGGCATGCACGTGTAGATATATCCACAGCTTGTAGCTCACTGTATTCTCCACTTGTTGAAGAGGTGCAATTTGCAATTTCATTGAAGGCTTTGGGAGCTGGATTCCCCATCTAAGACATGCCATCCATACACTGAAAGACTTAAATCACAAGATAAAAAAAAGAGGGAACAGTATAAGGCAGGAGGCTTCACAGCTACCAACTATTCTCACAAAAATATGAACAGTGTAGCTTCTACTGAGCCCAGAAACATGCAAAAGTTACACACCACACACGTAGCTCATAACTGATGTCTTTATTCACCAGCGTACAACATTCGCCTGAACTTCTCATTATGTCCTAGCTGTTAATGACCACACCTTAACATCTCCCCAAATAGTTATGTAATTCTCTCATTGAGTCTGAACAGAACCGCGGACTCCTGTTGCTCATAGTCTTAAGATACTACATCTCCTCCTTTGTTAAATAAAAAGTGTAAACAACAGAAGCATTCATATTTCTTCGTTAAGTCATCTAGGTGCTGCGCATTTTTCAGTCAAATCACATGACATGAGATAGTTGAGATGCACCCTGAGTGGACACCGAGGGTACAGGAACTGATGTTTGATCTGAGCCACCAGGTGTGGCAGTCCCATCTGGGATTACAGGGGCTATTGACTGTTGAGATAGGTGTCTGAAATGTGATGAATCCCTTGTTAGGGATTTTCTGTGACGCTGCACCATTATCATTTGTCCCTTGAGTATCACAACTCTCAGCAGCACACATAGGATCAGTTTTCTGCCTCTGTTTTTGTTTGACATGAACCCAGTCCCCCTTATTAAAGACGAGTTCCTGAGTTCTCCGATGTTGATCAGCATATGTCTTCATTTTATGTTTTCAAGTAGTGTGAGTTCCACGAACCTTGACAGCAGTCCAAGTTTGTTCATTGGTACACTGTGGTAGTTTTCTTCATACAGCTCTCCCAAATAGCAAGGTGGCAGTGAGGAGTCAAATGATAGGCATGGAGAGATTGGCATAAGGCCTGACTCAGCTTGATTCCCTCCATTGATACACATTGGATCACTCTCTTTAGGGTGCCCATAAAGCATTCTACGACACCATTATGTTGGAGCCACAAAGGAGTACTTTTTTTATGCTTGACATTGAGTCTAGTTAGATATTGCTTGAACTCTTTGCTATTGAATGGTGGACAATTGTCAGATTTGAGGATGTCAGGTATGTCCCATGCTGCAAAGATGTTGTCTAGCTGCTCAATAACCTTGTCATGTGTTGTTGATGAGTTTTCATCCAGCAGAGGAAAATGGAATACTCATCAATGACCGTAAAAGTATGTCCATTTGCTAAGGGCCCATATAATTTAAAGTCTACTCTTTCCCACACACATGCAGGAAGATCAGTCATGGTTAGTGGATGATCGATCTCTTTAGAGTAAAGGCAATTACATAGGTGGCACTCCTTTAGTTCCCTTTCAACTCGTGCATCCAAGCGCGGTAACCACACTCGTCCTCTCAAGGCTGTTTTGGTGGTGACAATGCCACAATATCTTTTGTGAGTGAGTTCAATGACTTGCTGTTGGAGACAGTCGGGTATGACGATCCATGAGCCTCTGAACACAATGCCTTCTTTAGTGACAGACAGTTCATCCTGTACATTCTTGAACTTTTGAAATTTAACATCATCACTTAGAGGTCAAACACTTTGTCTTATGACTGCGCTGAAATAATTTCCTTAAGGTCAAGCATATCTTTATTGCCATGTGTAACAGCAAATATATGGTCAATGGCTAAGGCTGCTGGCATGCTGGACCTTATAATGAAGTTGATGCACTCTTCAGCTGGTTTTCAATTTCGCGCTGTGATGATGTAAGGGTACTCGCGGGAAGCAATCTGCAGGGTTTTCGTTCTTGCCTGGCTTAAGTGCAATTGTATAGTTGTAAATACAGCCCCCACCTATCAGTGCAAGAGGGCATCCTAGCTTTTGGGTTTCAGAATATCATGAGCACTGCTTGGTGCTCTGTCACAATCATGAAATGCTTTCTGTAATGAAATACGTGAAAGTGTTCGCAGGGACACACCACAGCCATACTTTTCTGACTGGAATGGGCACATTCTGTGTCAGACAGACTTCAGATAGCATACACCACAATGTGTCTCTGAATATTTGGATGTCCATTAAGCTGAGTCAGGATGTTTCCCAGCCCTGCAGGCTCCCATCAACAGTAATCTCAGTATGCAATTTAGGATCAAAGTAAACAATTTCAATGGCATTTTCAATAGCATTCTTTATACTTTTAAAGCTTTGGTGACATTCAGAGGGCTTTTGGAATCAGACATTTTGTTTAGTCAGGTCTCTAAATGGGGCACTCACTGTGGCGAAGTGACGAATGTACCTTGAACAATAGCTGGCCATGCCCAAGAAGGATTTTTGCATTGTGACATCCTGTGGGGGCTGGGTGGTTGACAGTGCTTGTACTTTTTCGGAGCCAAAGAGTCATTTCCCCATCAGAAAATATATGCTCAAAGAACATGAGGTTGGTTTTGAGTAATTCACACTTTTCTGCAATTAGAGTGAGACCTGCACTTCTTTTAGAGCCGTGTTATGCTCTTTTCGTGTTGTCCTAAATACCAGAATGTCCTCACTGTAATTGAAAGCATGCATAACAGTTTGTATTATTCCATGTATGACATCCTGGACTATTTCTTCAGCAGATGACACTCCAAAACTCAACGTTTGGCGTTTGAACAAATCAACATGAATCGAAAAAGTGATAATGTAACTACAGTTTTCTTCCAATTTGAATTGGTGCTACCCCTTGTTTTTGGCTCTGTTCAACTACATGATCATGTCTGCAATATGCAGACCCAGGTGCCTTTCTCTCTTGATTGCTCCGTTGGCCTGGTGCAAATCCTCACAAATCCACATTACACCTCCACTGTCTTTTTGATGTGAGACCAGTAGAGTGCTTAATAATGTTGTTCTTCAACCACATTTCTAGGTCCTTTTTGACTGCTATTCTGTGGTGTTGCTGTGCAACAGGTCAGATGTTTTTGTTGATGTGAAGTTACACCTTCATTTTCTTGAGCTTGATGGGAGCTGACTCCCAATTTCATATTGCGTAGGTAGCTTATAATTGATAGATTTTAGTCCCATGTCAGCAGCAGTTGCAATACCGAGTAGACATGCACTGGGCGAAGTTCCTTGAAGAACGTGAATTGGAGATTGCATAGATCTCTTTTTATGTTGCAAGGTCACCATGAATGATCCTTGACTATGCAAGCGTTTTGAAACAGACCATTTGTACACCTTCATGTTTGACGCATTGACTGACAGGATTTTGATCGATGCACTGCTGTCAATGACAACGGTTATGGGGCAATCATTTACATTCAGTGTGATTTTGGGGCAGTGTTCATGGGAATTATTTTGTTTCATTTGTTGTTTGTTTGTCTTGTTTGCCAGCAGCAAGACCCAAGTATTCATGTCGCTTTTTGGCGGATATGATCATCGCACATCACCCTCTTCAATGTCGCTTGATTGTGACGTCGAAAGACTTTTGTTGGATGAAGTTGATGACAATCAACTTCATTTAGTTTCCACCTCCCACAATTGAGGTTGCTTTTCGTCTTTGTAGGGGTGGTGTGAATGCTTCTGAAAATTTTTGGTGTCCATTTTTCTGTCTAATCATAATGCACGTGGTTTCTCTTTTGCCTTGCAAACCGTTATGAAGTGGTTTTCCTTTCCACAGCCTTTGCATGTCTGTCCCATGGCTAGACATTTGCACTCATGAAGAAATGAAAACCCACATTGGAAACACAGCTTTACCTTCTTTAAGGATGTTGACTTACGTGCACCTAATGTTAGCAGCTTGCCGATCTGCTGTTTCCTTGGATCGTGCAGTCATTAGCACTTTTTCTAAACTGACCATTTCTCTCAGCATGTGTCTTCTGAACATGTCCAAAAGACAGCCATCAATGACTCTGAGGTGCATGGCTTCTTCATCATTAAATTCAATATGTTTACATTATGAGATACTGAAGAAGGGGTCCGCTGCACTCCAGAGTAATTCTGATAATTTTCAGTTAATAAGAGTATTCAATTTTAGGGTGCTCAGGGTAAGCCCCTGCTGTCCATAGGGGGGGAAAACTAGATAACGTGAGGAGCTACCTTACAGGCGTAAGGTGGGTAACCTGAGCACTCCTGTGTGCTTGTAAAGAAGCAAGATTAAACGAAATTATTCAAAAGTTAAAAGTTTTATTCACTTTGTAATGAAGTACATCAAATTCATCTTGCTGAATCCAGAGAAATTAAGTTGAAAAGCATAACTTCAAATGTAGATGTTGTAATCACTCCAGGGTTATGGAAAGTTCATGTTTTGAAACACATAACTTAATATCCCCGATGCATTTCGAGCTGCAAAAGCTCTTCTTCAGGGGGGGTCAATGTGTTCTAAGAAAAAGTAGAAAAAGCCGGAATTAGTGATCAGGGCCCGAGTGGGGATCGAATTATATGAAAGGAATGGTTAAAGAAATTGGTTAAAAGAAATTCGGGATGATGACGTCTGAAAAAGAGTGCTGGGTGAAAACACCTTAAAGTGATTGCCCGTGTGCAAATGGTCAAATGGTCGTGGATGAAAATGAATATGCAATAAAAATAACACAATAAGTGCACAGTGAAAACTCAGTAAGTTCAGGATGAGTTTTCACTGTGAACTTATTGTGTTATTTTTATTGCATATTCATTTTCCTCCACGACCATTTGACCATTCTCAGAAATGTACACATTTTCCCCGACACGCCTTCGTAGTCCGCTTTCTTTGACCTTTACCGTAGTCCATCATCCGTCTCACCCAGCTGAGATATTTCACGCATGCGCCATGTTCTTTTCCACTTCCGCATTTTCCGAACGGCGTTTCCCCGTGTTGGAATTTCGAAACCGCACCGCGTTACAGTTCGGTAAGCGATACACTTGTTTTTGATCTTGGAGTTTCCAGTCACTCGGTTACAAGGCGCACTGTTCATCGTTCACTTTCACTGTAATTACACTTTGGATTTTTTTTTCGCGTAGCGCACGGCACACTATGGGAACGTCTTGGGTATCTATACAATGCACTGATGTACTTTATTACAAAGTGAATAAAACTTTGAACTTTTGAATAATTTCGTTTAATCTTGCTTCTTTACAAGCACACAGGAGTGCTCAGGTTACCCACCTTACGCCTGTAAGGTAGCTCTTTACATTATGAGATAAGCACATCAAGTCTCTCAACAAACTCAAGGAGAATAAGAAGGGACACGGAGCAGGTTATTAGGACAAGCACACATGATCCTTCAATGCATCAGAATACACTGAAGCATGCTTTTCCTCAACAGTGAAGTGAGGGGAGAGAGGAGGCTGTCAGTCGGAAAGGGCTGATCAACTGGATCAGGGGGATCCAATTGATCAGAAGCAATAACCTTCATACAACCAGAGGGTTGTTATGATTCATCATCAGGCAGCTTCTCATTTGGTCGGAGCTGCAATTTTCAACTGGCACCTCAAGGGGGCTCTTCACTGGAGATCTTTAAAAATAAGATGCTGTGATGAAGTGAGTGAGGGGCTGTGAGTGTAAATTTGGTGAATGCATGCCTAAAAATGACTAAGAGGTTCCTTTTGATTGTATTATGTAGGTCTTCTTGACAAAAGTAAAAACAAAAGGAGGCTGTCCTGGGAACAAAGTATCCTTTTTGACCATGTAAGGCAAGAAACATGTTGACCTCTGTTTACATCACTGTTTGAGCTGTCATTGTGGACTCTAAACAAACTCATCCATAGTTTCACCAACTTGTTGTCTTGCTGGATTGAAAATGTACCTTTCCTAGTCAACGTTTGGCAATGGATTGAATTTGGCTCCTAATGGTTCTTTGATTTGACAGTACGAGATTGTCTATGAGAGATTTACTTTCTCACTTCTTTTACTCCAGCACCAGCAAGATTCTTTAAATATTTAATGACTAACTTGTCATTTACTTTTTCCAGAGCATCTATGAACTAATCAAAGGCCTTGATCCATGCGGCTCATTTAGTACCAATATTCTGCTTTTTGGCAGTGTCAAATGGCGGGGCTGGTTTCAGGAAAGCAACTGTGTCATACTTCGCACTCCCGATATCAGCCATTGAAAAATTTCACAATCCCAGCATTTACAGGAACTGTACCTTCTGCAAGCACAACCCCGGTTCTTGTACTTGGGTTGTTTTGCCCGATCTTCAGGTTGCACAGCACTTTGTTTTTGACGGTTAATGAATCTAAGTCTCTCGCACCTGGTTATTACTGCCTTGAGCGCTTGCTTAGTACCTGGTTGTAGCCACCTTTACCGCTTTCCGTTTTGTATTGATGATGGCTCTGTGTTAAGCTGTGAAGCAGTATCTCTTCTTTCGGCCTTACCAATGAGTTTCTGGCAGGTTTTCGATGATACTCCTCTGCAAGGCCTTCAACTTCTTCTATGAGGGCCATATATGAACTGCTTCTCATCGAAGAGATGTATAAGGCACACACAAACAATTTGCTGTAGCATTGCAACCTCGCAAAGGGGAGCAGTCTAGTTTCTTCGGGGCACAGATCCCACACTCTTCGCCAGTTGTAGCATCCTCTCCAGCCCAGGAGTAAGCAATATTAACACAACCCACATTGAGCTAGTAACTGATGGCTTTATTCACCAGCGTATAACATTCAACTGAACTTCTCATTATCTCTTAACTGTTAATGACCACACCTTACCACCTCCCCAAATGGTTGCATAATTCTCCCACTGAGTCTGCCCATAACCGCAGGCACTGACATTCCTAGGCTGTCCAGGTCCTCCAGTATTCCCAGATGAGTCTGCCATTTACAATTATGATTTGATTAAAAAGTTATTTGGTTTGCAGAAACACCAGACACAACAGTGCAAAATAAAAAATCAACATCAAAACAAATACAGGTAATAAAAACATGCAGTTTGAAAAGTGAACCACATTTTAGAATTTACAAAAGGTGAAAATTTTTCAACTTTACAACCCGTGGTACTCTACTGATTGCAAACATTTCAAGGTGCTACGATGTCCATCATCATGTATCTTAGATTATCGTTCTTTAATTAATGCTTTGCATGGATATTAAACATGTGTTTCAGAAGATGTGTTGCATTGTCTGAGACACTTCTAAATAGTTGGTTGCCAAGGGTCCACCAATTCCATAAGAAGCAGTTGGTTTATACAGAGCATCACATCTCCTCAATTCAGGTTCCATTTATAAGATACAATAAGAGGGTAGTTTGCCTTCAGGACGAAATCAGAGTGCAGTGTCTTATAATACAAGGGGTCGATTCCGATTTGGGAAAAAATGCTCCGAATAGCCGTATGGAGCGTTTTTCCCGTACGAATCGTACCCTGCAACGTCCCCCGTACGTACGACGAAGTACTTTCCGTACCAGGAGCTGGACTCCATACGAATCGTACAGAGACCGTACGAATCAAACCACCGTTCGAATCTCCCTCGGAACCCGCTGTACGCGACATCCGTACGGTTCGCAGCTGGTTTCTTCGACCCAGCAAGTACGATTCGTGTCGGGTACGCACCGTACGCCGCTTTTTTTTACGGGAGCCGAAAACGTCCGGAGAAGCAGAGTTCGCCTCGAAACAGGTACGGAACGGCCCTCCCGGGTACGGTGCGTATACCCCATGATTGCAGGGATACGGTGCGTACCCCTGTGATCATGGGGTGTACGTACCATACCCCGCGATCATGGGGTATACGCACCGTACCCCATGTTCGCTTGGTGTACGGTGCGTACACCCTGCGATTGTGGGGTACGGTGCGTACACCCCATGATTGCAGGGATACGCACCGTACCCCTGCGATCATGGGGTGTACGGACTGTACGGTGTGTATGTGATTGTGTGCTTTTCCGTACGAAACGGCCTTACCTGACGTGGACCGTACGAATCACGTCCTCATACCCCGATTCGGATCGTACTCGTCAGGTCGTATGGCATGTTTACGATTCGTACGGAGAGGGCTCCGGATACGAATCGTACGGACGTTTTTTTTCCAGGATCGGAATCGACCCCCAAGTGTGTCAAGCACCTTAGTATAGTTTTAAAATATGTTAAAAAGAAGCTTTGTATATGTTGCCTAGTAGTTTCGCAATTTGTGGACTGACGCTCTTTCTATTGATATTTTAAGTCCTGGCATATTCTTTTAATTTGTCCTTTGTATTTTATCTAGAACACTAGTAGATGACTGGAGTAGTATTGTTTTAGCTGAGAATAGGAATAATTCAAATCTTTCTGCTTGGACAGGCACATATCTAAGCAAGCCACTGGCCTTGTGTAACTGTGACACTCAGCCTTGCTCTGAGCCAAAATAGCAGCCCACCCAATAGAAAGGACATAGAATTAGGGCCTGATTTGGGGTTTGGCACCAGAGTAAAAGTAAATAGGGTGGCAGAGCACTTTATGTCTGCCACCCTCCCATTACTTGCAAAATTAGGAGATGTCTATCGCCCAGCCGGCATCTTGAGAACTGCTGTCACTGTGGTTCCTGTTAGTAGTGAGAAAAGCTGGATGGACAACACCTTCAAACATGACAGCTGACCATCAAACTTTTCCAGAACTTTTTATTTTTCAAAAACCAACTCCCAACAAGGGAGTCTGTTTTTGAAAAATATAAAACTAATGGCTGACACATAACTGGAGTTTTCGCCACTCAAGATTCCGCATTGAGTGGTGCAAAGTATATGACAGTTCCCTAAGCAAACAATCTTAAACCAACAGTGCAGCAGAAGGCTGGCTCAATATATTCCATGCAACAATTGGTAGACACCATCCAAAACTATGTAAAATCATTGAAATTATCCAAAACAAACATAGTTACCAGGAAGAATTATTCCAACAAAGCCTTTTTTTTTTAAACATCTTTATTCACCGTTTTACATCCAATCTTACCCACCTCCTACCCCCACCCCCTCCCCCTGATCAGACAGTACAAAAAAAAGAGAATACATTTCCTCCAAGAAAAAAAAAAAGGAATAAACAAATAAAAAAAATAAAAAATAAAGTTGCTATTACAAAAACGGTAACCAAATTAAACATGTATATCCATGTTACAGATTTTCCCTCTTCCTGTTATTCTTTAAATATTTTTTTTCTTTATTTTCTTTATTTATTTATTTATTTTTTCCCCTCCCCTTTCTTTAATTAATTTTGCAGTTGGCACCATTCTAAGAAGGGAGACCAAATCTTAAAACCAATTTTCCTACGCCTCCTACCCTTCCGTCTATATATGGAGGTCTCAATATTTGAGATGGCCAGAAATCTAGCCAGCCATTGGTTGTAGGAGGGGGCTTCGGAGTCTAGCCATGCAGAGGCAATACATAGTCTGAATGCTGCCATTGCTATAAATATAAGTTCGTGGCCCACCTGGGTTTTATTGGGGTCAACGGCTCCTAGTAAGATAATATCACTAGTGAGGGATACCGGGCTTTCTACCATTGTAGTTAAGAATTTCTCAACTTCCTTTTTAAGGAAATTTAAACCTATGCAGGTCGAGAAGATATGGACGTCGTCAGCACAATGCATGCCACATCTGGGACAGTGTGTGCTAGCTCCATTCGTCCATTTAGCCATTCTTATTCAATTATTCCAACAATGCCTAACCCAAATCCTTTAACCACAACTATCCAGACAAATACAATATATGCACAAAATCCTATGCTACATAGTAACTCTATATACAGAACTATCACCCCTAGACTACCAAGAAACCAAAGCATACACCCTTCTGTAAAGAAAATCACCTAACTAACCAACAAGAAAAACGATAAAAGGAACAAAGTGTAATAACATAATATACCCAATATATGGTTTTTGATGTTCATCAACATATAACTAAAATCAACTTAAACTATTATTAAATAACAATAAAAATTCCTTAATAAAGGAAAACCGCTCAAGAAAAAAGCCTAATGTTGAAAAACACATAACTCTAAGTAATAAAACCATAAATCTAGACAAAATACAGAAAATCCGTCAAGCACATTGCATATACATACTACACAAAAACATAATCTTAATGCAAAAACAAATGAAAACCAAACATTACAATTTGGCATTATTTAAAAAGCACATTGTAAACATTCCTTCTCCCCCCAAAAAATATTAATTTATACTTACAGTTACTCAGTAGTAGGAAGTATACACAATCCTTCTAAACAGCCATTAATTCCCAAAATAATAAAAGATTTCAAATGGGATAAATAATTGTAATCATTCTAAAAATAAATCCATTTAGTAATAATTAATGTAGTAGATATATCTGTAAAGATCCTGAAAAATGATTTTGTAAACCAAAAAAGTTTGTATACTGAAAACCAAAAAACAAATGGAATTACTTTTAACAGTTAAGATTTAAAAAAAAAAAACAGCAACACGGTAAAACAAGGCATCCAAATTGGGGAAAGCGTTTGACTCTCTAGGAGCACAGAGGGTTCCCACTCCAAACAATTTTTTTTCAGGACTTTTTATTAAGCATATTGGCATATGATGCCTTACAGTGTACCACATTTATAGCAGAACAATGATACAATTATTTGGCAAACATATATATGGAGAATATAGGTATATATACATATATATATTCCCTATAACCTTGCTTAGTTTTATAATTTTCCCTATCATACCGGTCTGCTAATTATTTCTTCAGAGGACATCCACAGTGGCATACTCAATATGCTGCTTTGGATAATGTTACTTAACTCAGTGTTAATAATAATAATGTTACTTAACTAGTGTTTAAATATAATTCATAAGAACGGTAAACAGTAAACAAATACCATAACTACAAGAACAGAGTGCTTGGAGCAGCAGTCCTGTGGGATCACTGTTAACCAAGTACACAATGTTTCTTGTAACCAGACCTTCAGCTATAGTAGCCTTTCCGCCATCTAACACATTTTAATACTATCGCCCGTTGTGGCTAATATTTCACCATTGACATCCATCCACTGGTGGCAGATCAGTCAGCAGATCATTCCACGCCTGAGCGGCCTCCAGCTTCTAGTTCATTCCTTTCCACGCATTTGGCCTTTTTTTAAAGTCCC
This sequence comes from Lissotriton helveticus, assembly GCF_964261635.1. Taxonomy (NCBI): domain Eukaryota; kingdom Metazoa; phylum Chordata; class Amphibia; order Caudata; family Salamandridae; genus Lissotriton; species Lissotriton helveticus. The sequence continues at coordinate 731,661,771 of NC_136068.1, forward strand.
CGCATCATTTCTGAATGTCTGGACAGTTAGGGCTTTTCCAAGTCATAAAAATCTGACGTCTAGCCAGTATCAAAGACAGGTCCGGAAGTCTACTTGTCAATTTTTTGGCCTTAGTCCTGGGGAATAAATCAAGCAGGCATAGTCATGGACGTAGATTAATTAAAATGCCTGGGGTAGCAGAAGTGACGTCACAAGCTATGTGACCTCTGCCTTGTGTCACTGGAAGTAACATCACTACAAACTTTGACCTGTGGAAATCACAGGAAATTACATCACCTACCCTTTGACCCACTCCAATGATGTCAAAGAAAGTGACATTGCGAGGCATTTGACCTGCTGATTTCACAGGAAGTGACATCAGGTAACCTTTGGACCCCATGAAATCAAAGAAAGCAACACTGCATGACCTTTGCTTGGTGCTATCACAGGAAGTGCTGCATCAAACCTTTGGTTACTTACATCACACACAGAGGCTGGAAAATCTCTACAGATTCACAAGAAGTGCCCTATAAATAGGCATACTTCAAATCCTATTAAAAATGCAGCTACATACATTGTTTCAGGTAGTATATTTGGATATACAATTAAGTTAATGTAGCATTGATCAAATAGTATACAGCAGTGGAAAATATGCTAATTAAGTTTAAATCAGCCATTATCGATATCAAATAACTTAGAAAATAGGAAGATTGGTTGGCATATAATGTTCAAAACAAGTTCACTTTATCATTTGTTTTAGAGACTAAGAGTACCCTGTATTTAAATCTCAGTCTTGGAACATAGATAACAATTCTTTCTAGTGCAGGTCAAGTTCTCTCAGCAACCTTCCTTTCCATGACAAGGTATACATACTTCTAAACCTGTGGAGCCATTGTACCTTTCCAGGTTTACTATCATTCATTTCTTCTACATAAAACATACCCATCACTGGTACAGTACTTGTGTTGATCAATAATGTACCCTTTCTGTATTAGCATACCTTACCAGCAACAAGCTTCTTATCTAACAGCCAGAATGCCCAAAGGTATAAATGTTTGATTTACAAATACAGATGTTACAGTGCGCATTTAAACATTACCCCATTAATCACTGCAACAAAAGCATAACCCTCAACATTTTCAAAATTCATATCACACACATACAGGGACAATGAATCATATGTGTGTAAATCAGTGTATAGAAAATGTTACATAAGGCAAAGGAGACTACAAGGTTAGGATTCACATGTCCTCCATACTGGTAGCCTTTTTTTAAGAGTGCTTGGCCTAGAGGAGCACAAACTCAGGATTCAGAACATAACACAGTGGTTAGGGTTGACTTTAATAATAAGAATGTATTTCTATCCAAACTAACCTTTCTTAGAAACTGAAAGACTGGGAAAAACCATATCTTTCCTACCTGTACCTTGCAAATTGCAGGCAGAAATTATATGGCAGTTCGTAGCTCTTTGTGCTAGATTATGAGTTTAACTTATGAACTGCTCAGTAACAACATAATTTCTGTGATAAAAGCAGTAACCCACTTGGCTAGCCACATAAAATATTGCTGTTTGAAATGCATCATACACGTTGCATTTTAACCCTCTGCACTACCTTACATAAGTGAAAACTGCCACTAGAAAAAACTCCCATCTCTCTCCAGCAGGTACTTTAATAAATCACCAGAGTTAACTTTGCCCCTTTATTGTTGCCCGCAAACTGCTTAATATAGAAGGAACTTTGCAGTGCTTTTAAAACTGCTGTACTGCTACAAAACTGGCACCCACTAACAAAACCTGCCCCACCCTCCCAGTCTCCTAGGGAAACACCCGCCTGTTGCCCAATGCCCAATACGGACTTTCCGGCCTTGGTGGTGTTCAAAACAGACAATGTCTTGTTGGCCAATCCACCAGCACTGACCAATGTGCGCAAATTATGGCTACACAGATGCAGTGTTCCACATAGAACAATGGCAATTAATATGTTATTCACATTAACTAAATGATGGCTAGACTGCTAGAAGGGTTGAACCTGAAATGTGTGCCTTTTAAAAATCATTTCTTAAGTTTTGCAGGAGGCCTTTGAAAATCTTGTGTAAACTTCTAAAACAGATAATCTTATCTTTCTTTACTTGCAGCTTCTATTAGAGGTTTGCCCAGGGACCACAGCTCACATGAGTCAGAATAACTGGCACCAACACAAGGGGAGTCGGAGACTCAAGATTCTAGGCAAGTTGATTTGACGACTCAGTCAGTCTCATTCTCACACCACCTGCCCAGTAGCCCGCACTAGGTCCGACCATCCGGCACAGTCAGAGCCCGACAATAAAGTGAAGCCAGTCCGTCACATCCTGGTAAGGACTGGAAGTCTGTTCCCGAACTTGCGTTGAAGTCAGTCACCCATTCTAGAGACTAGTGACACCCAGCACCCATGCCACGCAGCAGGCAAGAGTCTGACTCCAAGGCCGCACATCACACGTTCTTTGAAGCAGGCATGTTAACCCTCTGCGCTACCTTCTAAAAGCGAAAACTGCCACTAGAAAATACTCCCTTCTCTCCTCAGCAGCTACATTAAGAAATACAAGAGTTAACTTGACATTTTTAGGCCCGCAGCTCCAAGGAGTCAAAACTCTACTTGAGTCCATGTGATGACTCAGTCAGTCTCACACTCTCAGTCAGAGATTGACAATTAAGTGAAGCAAGTCACTATAGCCCAGTCCCGAACTAGGCCTGTGCAGTAAATTTCAATCTGCTCGCGGAATTTGCGATATTTTGACATTTTTGTGTTCCGCGGAGAGCGCGTAAATGTCATAACTTTCGCAATCTGCCGCAAAACGGAAGTTTTTTCTTGTTCGCACTTTAAAAATGCGTTCTCGCGTGCATGATAGCAGCTTACCGGGTCCCTGCGTTCGCCGGCAAGTTTTCCTATCCGTTCCCTTGCGCCAAGATAAGTTGGATTGTTGGTAACCGGTCGCGCTATCCTGCGCAATTTTGCGATTACGAACACGTCATTCGACCCGGAACAGGAAATAAGCATCGCGAGCAAGATGGCCGCGCTCATTAGCGGCCGCATGGGTACGTTAGAGGTACATTTCCCTGCGAGCATGCAAAAACACATCGCGAACGGGCGGGAAAAGCAATCTCCGCATCTTCGCGAAAGTTCCGCAAGCTCGTGGAGATTTTGCGCAATTTCGCGATAGTTTGCGACTTTTGCAAATTCCGCCCACCCCTGTCCCGAGCTTGCATTGATTCTAGTCTGTGTCTCTAAAGTCTTGACACCCAGCACACACGCAGCAGGCAGAAGTCCGACTCAACTCCAATTCCAAGGTCAGTAAAAGCCATGTTACGGCTAGGAATCATTTTTGCCAGGGACGTCATCAATGTTTGTGCTTTTGCGCTAACAAATTGAGGACCCTGGGACCTGGTCGGCAATCTCAAACACTGTGGCACACATACTGCACCAAGCATAACGTCCTCAGCTAGGGTAGGGTGCAACAGGTTGGTGCTTCTACTAACATACACGTGCTGCTAGCTACAGCACATGTAGTTACCCACTGTCCAATCATGCCAAGTCATGCTGCAGGCACTCTGTGATCATTCACTCAACTTGCTGGCCCAGCCCCGCAGCAGATACATACAATGTATCAAATCAAGGACTGAGCCAGCTGGCCCAGCCTGGGTCAACATAGCAATGACTGAGATGAGTTCTTTCCCCCACCAGCCCGGTTGCTTTCCTATAATGAAAGTCTGCATAAGCTGCAGTTCAGCAGCCCAATAACAAAACTTGAAATTGGGCATGGCCCACCCTCCTCTCATCCTAGGTAACATTAAGGGCCTGATTAAGAGTTTGACAGTGCAGGAATGGGGTGGCACACCACTGCCCCATTCCTTCACTGCCAAACTCAACCGACCCCCGCCCGCCATATTACGAGTATTCTCGCTGTCTGTCAGGCAGTCCCTTGGCTTACCCACGGTGGTAACTTTGAAAAAGCCACCACAATGATAATGCCAAAGCAAGTTTCTGCATGGCATGGACAGCTAAGTCCTTGCCGAGAAGGAACTGGGCGTGAATGCAGACAGGGGGCGCACCGTGTGCACCCTGCATGCATCCCCATAGCCAAAGGCAACAGGGGGCCCTATAGCGCCCCCTTAGTTTTCTCGCCACCAGCAGTTTCATGGTGGGAGCACCGCCAGGAGACTGCTGGCAGTGAGGAAACCCTTAATATGCTTGGCAGGGCAGCAGCGGCCCCGCCAAGCATAGTGCGGCTTCATACCACTGCGTCACTGCCAGGGATAGCAGATCCTTGGCGGTTGTAGCGGTCCTAAAAGAGTCCGACCATTGTACTTGTAATATAGCAGTCAGGCCATTGATGCGATGGTCCCCAACTGCCACCACAGATTTGGCATTCCAATGGACCGCCACACTCGTAATCAAGCCCTAAGTATTTAAGAGCCCTAACTTAGATAGCGTTTCCAGTGATGCCCTATTATCCATTGCTACTAGCATAAGCTAGGACTCCAGAAAGGTGAGCTCCTCACTATTAGCTGTCAATTTCTGAGCCTGAATTTTCTGCCTTCGAAAACTAAAACTGAGGGTCTTATCTCCTATTCCGGCCTTTAAGGCATCCCAAACCACATAGCTAGGAGCGCAAACCCTGTTCGCATCCATAAAGGCATGTCTTCAACATATTCCAAATTCATCAACAGCCCCCTAAAAAATTACCAGGTCACAGGTTGGGACTTTTGTCCACATATTATAATTGAATAGGATGCAAGCTCAACATTAATAAGATTGATCACAGCCAGATTATCCAGGTTTTACCCATAGACTGACCAGATTGTAACCACATATTTCCCAACTAAACACTCCACCAGAGCCCATTGAACAAATGTTTCCAAAAATGTCTGAATAACCTCTAACCCTTTACTGTGAGCTAATATAGCTACCCCTTTTATGATGGTCCCCTGCATGGTATATGCCAGAAGTTCATATCCAAAAGTTTCCAACACATGTTTCTTTGACCATTCGATGTGGGCTTCCTGCACACAAATATAAAGTTTCAAACCTTCCACCACATGCATCCTTTTGCTAATATCATTCAATCACAAATATTTAGAGTAGCAACCCACCGGCTACCAACTCGTGCCATTTATGTTTTTTGAAACCGCCTTATCATAAAATAGCCCTCTACAAAAAGCCACCCTTTCCAGGGTTTTCAGTGTTTGTATCCCTGCATTACCTTCTCATCTTTTGTGTGCACCCCTAACCACCCACGGTCCCCACCCCTCAATCCCCGGTGTCCATCCTTAAAACAAACCTCCACCCCAAACCACCCATGTACCCTACTCCACTCAAACTAGACAACCAGACCAACAAGCTATTTGAAATGGACTGCATGATGCGCCTCCTTCCAACATATGTCATTCAACCCCCCCAAACTATAAGCTGGAAATAGAAGAACATACATAATATAATATAACCCAAAAAACATAATCTAAGCACATAATTTACCCAAAATATTCATATCTGATAGCCAATAAGGATGCAAAGCAATAATTCTAAACCACCTTCAGTTCCAGTAAACAATAAAAGACCAACATACCTGCTTAATAATTGATACAATTCCAATCAAAGAGCAGCCACCATCTCATTCAGCAAATCATATTGCCACACCTTATTTTTGCAGTAGTTATACATTCCTTAGCAACTCTTTAGGCTAGCCCAGCCAAGCAATCTTTGCCCAGTCCAGCCCTCACTGCCAGGCCAGGTCCTCCCTGGACTGGAAACAAGCATCCTGCAAAAAAGCATTCTATGACCGTTTTCGGGGTTTCACCCCTCTTCAGCCAGGATAGCTTGATTCCAGTGGCATGGAGAGCACGGGGCGGTGATGTGGGGCGGGGCAGGGTGGGGGGTAGTAAACTACGGAATACGGGCAAATACAGGTAAGTAAACATATAAATAAATAAAATGAATCTCGTTGCATGCACTGCATTGCCAAATTCGATGCAGTGTGTGCAACGAAATTCATTTTATTTATTTATATGTTTACTTACCAGCATTTCGCCCTATTCTGTAGTTTACTACCCCCCACCCTGTTCCTCCTCTGCCTCAGGTCACCGCCCTGCAGCACTCCCACCACCGACCGCTACTGTCCAAAGTTCCCTGCTTACACAGGTCCACAAGCAGTTTAGCGCGTCGCCTCCCATTAGGACATCCAATCCAGCATTCTCTCCCTTAACCCCAGGCTGAAAGGCAAAGGAGCTTGCACGCAGCCGATCACGCAGCTGCCATCTTGACTCTAAAATGCACCAGTTTAAGACTTTTTTTTTTAAATAACAATTCTCCAGAAGATACTTTATCTGATGCTTTGTAGGTAAAGTAAGGTCATCAGTTCTTCAATTGGCCTTCTATTTTTGTATCAGTATGTTTCAGTGGCGTATGTAGTGTTGCCGGGTTATGGGCAACACCATGATGTGGTTCGCCCCCATGGAGAAAAATGTTTGTAACATCGGCGCGTGTAAGTACAATGGCGACGGCTGGTGTGCACTAGCAGTAGTTAATAAATAGCCCAGGGCGCCGGCTTTGGTTAGTTTAGAAACATCAACCTGACCCAATGGTGTGCATCATCCTTTGAGGGAACAAAGGCCTAGATGAGAACACCACCTTGGCGATGAGGGGGCCATGATCCCTGCGTGTGCCCTCGCTCATTCACCCAGCCTCCCGCAATCTCTTTTTAGGCCCGATCACGACGCCTATACTTCCGGCAGCTCCGATGCCTACAGCAGAAAGCAGACAGAGCCCCTCCTTGCACACCCTGCTGCTCACTGCGTGTGGTGGTCTGCCTCATCCTGCCCTACGGAGCCCGAGGGGCAGGGCTCCTTGCCACTCTTTCTCACTCTCCCTCGGCACGAGGGAAAGTCCTGCTAGTAATAGTGAATACCGCACCAGCAAGGCAGCCTGGTGGCTGTCCCTGCTGTTAACTTGCACGCCAGTGCTCCCTGTCCTACAAGAAGCCCTCACAAGGCAGAGGGGCACCAAAAAAGAAAAAAAGAAAACAGACAAAATACAGAGAAGAATGCCAGCACTGCAAGGCTCCCAGGAGGGCCTCCATAGATCAAAACAAACAGGTTTCTAAATGTCAGTGCTGCAATTGTGCAAACACGTCTAGCCCACCATACCATGGGAACACCTCCCCTGCAAATACCAGAAAGTAAAGCCTGTGCAGTTCCCTACGTAACTTCCAGCACCACGGCCCCTCAAGCCCTGGACTGTGGCCACTTTTGGCCCCGTAATCACCCCTGCTGTGCTCCACCCCTCTGCCACGTGGCTTCCATTCCACCATTGGAACCTTTCACGATCACGGGACCTCCACCCTCCCAAGACACTCGTTGGAAAGCATGGGTAGAGCTCCTAGAGAATTACTTTAAAGCTTTTGAAGTCCTCTGTGGCCACTTTTGGCCCCCTAATCACCCCTGCTGTGCTCCACCCCTCCGCCACATGGCTTCCATTCCACCATTGGAACCTTTCACGATCACGGGACCTCCACCCTCCCAAGCCGCTCGTTGGAAAGCATGGGTAGAGCTTCTAGAGAATTACTTTAAAGCTTTTGAAGTCCTCGCAGGCCTTCAATGCTCCGACATTTGAGTGGAGCCAACATTGAGGCAGTGGTTGAAGCTGGATCCCCACAAAACTTCACCACTTTGAGGGATGCCATCACAGCGCACTTAAAACCTTACACCAACCCAGACTACAAAAGTTTTCTTCTGCGCCAAGTTCGACAGCTACCAGATGAATTAGTATATGTGTTCCATGGACGTTTAAGAGAGCTTACCAGCACATGCACTATCAAAGATAAAGATGACGAAATCCAGGCCCAGTATATTCAAGGGTGCGCCTCCTCTAAGCTGCATGAACATATCTTACAGGAGAGATATCCTGACATTAGGGTGTTTTAAAGAGCTCTCCCACACTTGAGTAGCGCACATGGACCTGCACTTGTCTACCCTTATCAAAGAAGAGTTGGTTAATGCCGTCCAAAGAGTGGTGCACACAGGACAACTGGAATGTACCAAGCCATCCACAAACTCCGCCAAACAAGGGACCTGTGGATGGTGTGGTGGCCCCCTATCCTATGCCAGAACCTGCCCCGCCAGCTGCAAAGGTTGCAGTGCATGTGGCAAGCCAAACCTCATCTCTAAAGTCTGCCGCTCCACGCAAGGACAATGACCCAGAGGCCTACAGAAGGTGGTGCGCACTGTAGAACCACACCCAAAAAACCTGTCAGAAGGCGCCATGGATGAAAATAACGCAGCTGTTGTCCAAGTGGTGAGGACACTGGACACCCTGAAAGCCGCTCACTAGATAGCCACTATGTGCCAAATTGAAGCACAGGACCACGCAGTCTCCGCTATCATAGACACCGGGGTCTTGATCAGTCTCATGGCCGAAGATGTCCACCACAGTCTTCCTGACCCACCAGCACCTCAGAACACCAGTGTGCAAGTATACACCTTTGGCAACTGCTCACCACTGCAGCTTCGTGGCTTGTTCCCAGCAGACTTGTCCCACAACTCTAACCATGGAAGAGCGAAAGTCTACGTATCACAAGAAGGGGCAGAGTTCCTCCTCAGTTGCCGCACAGCCCAGTCATGCAATTTGCCTTTGGTGTGCAAGCGTACAATCTGAACCGCCTGTTGCAGGATTTCAAACCACTGATCGGATTCGGCTGCCTGATAGGTCTGGCCATTCAACTGCACATTGATGAGCCAATCACTCCTGTGTCCCTCAGGCATAGAGGATTGCGTTCCAACTTCGACCCAAGGTAGAGGCCGAACCGAAACTTCTGGAGAAAGCCAGTATCATTGAACGGGTAAGAGGCCCAAAGCTGTGGGTGTTCCCCATTGTGGTGACAAAGAAGCCCAAACAGACGCAGTCCACATTTGTGTAGACATGAGGGTCCCGAACCTAGCGATCAATCAGAAATATCATCTCACACCAATCATAAGATGACATAATCAGGAGTTGTCGGGCTCCCAATGGTTCTGTAAAATGAAGCTCAGGTCAGGCTCCCACCAAATCCCACTGCACTTGGACTCCCATCCCATTACCACCTTCTCAACTCACACAGGCCTCTGAAGGTACACAAGGCTCAACTTTAGTATATCCAGCATAGCCGAAGTTTTCCAGAACATCATGAAGAATGTCCTCCATGGCCTGATCGGAGTGCTCAACGTGAGGCCCCATGCTTGAGGAACATCTGACTCATCTCCATGCCATCTTTACATGGCTCAAGGAACAAGTGCTCAGGCTACACCTTGAGAAATGTGACTTCCTATGAAGGGACATCTGCTTCTTCGTATACTGCTTCTTCGACAAGGGCATCTGCCCCAATCCCAACAAAGTAAAGATATACAGGAGGCCCCAGCCCCGTCATCAGTGTCAGGTTTCTTGGGCATGGTGACATGTTGCGGGCGCTTCATGAAGAACCTATCAGATATCACCAGCCCACTCCAAGACAGCTCACCAAGTCATCCAGCCCATGGATGTGGGGACCAGAGCAGAAAGAAGCGTTTCTATGGACTAAGGTCGCCCTGTCCACCAACACCATGCTGGTGAACTTTAACCCCAAGAGAGAATCACTACTAGTGGTAGACACTATTCCTACCGGCCTAGGGGCAGTGTTGGCTCAACAGCAACATTGTGTATAATGGGCTCCGGTAGCATATGCCAGCCACACAATCACACCCACGGAGCAGCGCTATACCCAAATAGAGCTTGAGATGATTGCTATCTTACGGGACTGCAGGCCCTTCTACATCTATCTGTATGGCCAACACTTCTCCATCTTCATGAACCATAAGCCACTGATCCTACTCATCCAAGAGTCCTCATCAAGGCCTCTCCTGAGGATTGAAAAGAGGATCCTACAGCTGCAAGAGTTTCAGTTCACTGTGGAATACTGACCTGGCACCTGGAACCCTGCTGACATCCTGTGCAGGCATGCTCCACCAGCCATTCTTCCTGATGCAGCTGATGCCGCAGACACTGAAAAATAAATGTAGATGATTGTAGATCACGCCAAACCTCTCCTGATCTCCCTGGAGGAGGTAAGGGTAGCCACCGAGCGCGATGACTTCTTACAGATCGCTATCAAGGACATCTCCACTGGTGAATGGTGACCTCTCCAAAACCTTTCATCCTTTCGCTCAGAGGCCTCCCAGTCCATCCTCAAGGCATTGTATTGCATCCACCAGGAGCTATCAGTATCCAGTGATGGGTGTCAGATGAAGGATCCATGGCATGTGCTACCTGAAATTCTCATACGGAGCGCACCAAGGCATCGTGAAATCCAATAACCGCTTCATGAGCAAGGTTTGGTTCCTAGGCCTGGACCAGAGAGCGAGACTATCGTGCAAAACTGTCCAGTCTGCCTTACTACAAGCCTGACTGACCGCTCAGCATCTGTCATCACCGAAGCGGGCCCCAGTGCCCCATGACAGAGAGTAAGTGCAGATTTCCGCAGAATACCCGGGGGATAACACATGCTGGTCATTGTGGATGACTATTCATACCATCCCGAGGTAGAAATTGTGGCAGCAACATCTGCCTCAGAAGTCATCCAGAAGCTGGAGAAGCTCATGGCCACTCATGGCCTGTTTGAAGAGATCCGCACGGACAATGGGCCTTCCTTCAACAGCTCCAAGCTAGCTGATTACCTGAACTCTCACAATATCAAACACCGACACTTAACCCCTCGTTGGCCCCAAGACAACAGGGAGGTAGAGCTTCTGATGAGAACCCTCACGAAAGCGATCCAAAATTCAGTAGCAGAGGGTACCACCACTGAGCATGCCTTGTACCAATTCTTACGGGAATACAGACTCGCACCCCACTGCACAACAGGCATCTCCCCAAGCAAACTGTGTTTTGGCTGATCTGTAATGAATACCATTCCCCACCACCCTGCATGGGATGAAGAGGCAAAACCCCCTGAATCAATCGTTCTTTCGGAGAGTCCACAACAATGAGCACACCTCACACACATGATGAGCTAGGGAAAGCCCCATCAAGTTGGGTGAGCGAGTGCTTGTGAAAGACCGCCACCCAGGCGGAAAGTTCCGACTACCTTTTTAACTGGATCCCTTGGTTTTCATTGACATCAAAGCCACAAAAGTGATGGCCAAAAGAGGCCTGAGTGTGTTACATTGACCATCTCCCAGTTCAAGAAAGTCCTGTGGAGACCTATCTCTACACCCGGGGTGGCTACCCCACTGGAGGACGCCGCAGCGAGTAGGCCCCTGGACAGCAAAAGCACTTACAACCAGGACCTAGAACAAGATGCGCATTCTGAGGAACTGTTCTCAGCGCCATCGCTCACCCACCCTCAACATTCAGAGATTACGTCCCCGGCAGCACTCAGCAGGAGCACAAGATCTTCACAGGACTGCTCAGCCAGGGGTGGCCAGGGGAGGTATCTGCTGCAGCCACAACCCAAGCTCAGAGGTCTCAGAGGTCCAATGACTTTGTGTGCGACTAACCTGGGACTAATGGCGGTACTGCGCAGGTCCATCTTTTCCACAACACCAAGTAAGGCAGTTATATGAGATGTATGTCACGATCTGGTCTGTGGCGATGCATTATTGTTAATTATTTTTATTTTTCTGTTTAAATGTTTGAGATGGTTTGTATCTCTTGGTAAAGAAGGAATGTAGCGTAGCCTTCTAAGCATAAAGCATGTGATGATGTTGTGTGGATAGAGTGGGCCCACATGATTGGCACATATTATTACTAGATACCCAGTCTCACAATCCAAAATTCCCCTCTGGCTAAATCTGGCTGTGGACCCCAATATTTTGTCTTTGGATTACCACTTGGTATGATTTTTCAAGGCCATTGCCAAACATTTCATGCATGCCCAACATAGAACAAGCACCCATTTCTAATTTTTGAAAACCTTTTAAAAAAACTTGACAGCACCAGCATATGGCCCCCTCTAGAGACAGCTAAATTAAGATTAATCAACAGGGCAGGTTTGCTTCACACTTTGTAAATAGACAGCACCAGCACGAAGCCCTGAAAAAATAGAGGGCCTGGGAAACTATGCCATATTCCTTTCCCTTATAACAGCCCACTGTGAAATTAATTGCACCCCTTGCCTCTTGCACAAGACATGAACCTGGGGTGCTTGTAATATTTGTTTTGGGATAATGGATGTTCGGACAGAATTGTTTGCTAACTGTAAATGTGAAAATAAACAGAAGATTGAAATTGACATATCATTTTGCTGGATTACAGGGTCAAGGGAAGGCGCAACATGTGTGCAGCTCGGATTAGCGTGGCTGTGTGCAACAAATACTTGTTTTCTAGAGCGTCACACAATGAAAAAAATTATACAGTTTGAGTCTGTAGTTATTGTAGTTCTAATCCCACTGTAGTGAATTAAAAACTCAAGTAACCCGTGATTATCTCAGAGAAACCATTCTTATAAATTAATGCTATCCATAAAGAAGTAAACACAACGAACGATAATTTTGTTTGGCTGGGACCATTATTCAGAATCTCATTCTCTGTGAAACGTTTTTTAGATTTGCTTATTGAAGAATAGGCCTTATCGTAATGCAAGGCCAGTTGTAATTTAAACAAATCTACTTGGCAAAAAACATATATTTGGTTATTTTCTTTGAGGTAGCAGCCATATTCAAGCCGATTCACATCCTCAAAAGTTCAATTTGTAGTTTCATTTGTTTTTCTATTCCTTTTGTTGAGTGCCAGCTCTCTGTCTTGTGGCTAGGTAAAAGAACTTCCACATCTACAGCTGTTTACTTATATTGCATCTGTTGTATCAGTTATTTGAAGGTGGGGTAGATTCCAAGGGGATAGCAGGTGGTGGGGTGAATGTCAGTGTACAAGTCCCCTAGATGTGTACATGTGTGTGGTGAGCTATTCGGAGGTCAGGCCTCAGTCTTAGTCCCATGTATCCCTAGGCATTGCGTCAAACTCCGGACGCTTTATGAAGAACCTATCAGACATCACAGGTCCACTCCGAGACCTCACCAAGTCATCCAGCCCATGGGTGTGGGACCAAAGCAGGAAGAAGTATTCTGACAGACCTAGGCTGCCTATACCATGCTGGTGTACTTCAACCCCCAGAGAGAATCATAACTAGTGGTAGATGCTAGTCCTACTGGCCTAGGGGCAGTGTTGAGGCAACGGCAAGAATGTGGAAAATGGGCTCCGGTAGCATACACCAGCTGCACAATCACACCCATGCAGCAGTGCTATTCCCAAATAGAGCGCAAGTTGATTGCTATCTTATGGGGCTGCAGGGACTTCTACATCTACCTGTATTGCCACCCCTTCTCCGTCATCATAGACCATAAGCCACTGTTCCCATTCTTCCAATGGTCCTCGTCAAGGTCTCCCCAGAGGATTGAAAAAGGGATCCTACAGGTGCAAGAGTTTCAGTTCACTGTGGAATACCGACCTGGCACCCCGAACCCTGCTGACTTCCTGCCCAGGCATGTTCGACCAGCCACTGTTCCCAAGGCTGCCCAAAGCCACAGACATGAAGAATACTTGTGGATGATTGTAGATTGCTTAAAACCTCTCCCGATGTCCCTGGAGGACGGATGGGTAGCCACCCAGCGTGATGAATGCTTACAGATTGCTATCAAGGACATCACCACCGGTGACTGGGCCACTAAGTGTATGATGTCCCTCCTGCCACTCTTGGCATATTGATATTTCTTTACCATGCATCATTCTAATACCTAAAGGTGTCTTACAACAGATCTGATTTCAAGCAGTGTGGACCCAACTCTTTAACTTGATGAAGATGCCTCTATGCAGGCCCCATTTGACTTTGAAGCATTCAGTTTTCCCCAGATGAGATGCACCTTGCGCCTTTTAGATAGCACTGCTCCACAGATTGCTGAAATGTTGCCTGATAACTTTTGGGGGTCAATGTTGCATATACATCCACAGCTTGAAGTGAAAATGACTTACATAGGCACCAGCCAAACTGTACTGCCTTCCTATATTCACAAAGCAAACCGAGCCGTATAGGAAAGTACATACTTATAAAATGTCATAATTTAAATCAGTTCACACCTAAGTCACTAAAAATGTTAGCAGGTATTGATAAATGAAGAGAGGGCTGCTCTTCCCTGCAGTCTCCTGTCCCTCACTTTGTTAGGGTGGAACTGACAACTCCTGAGTATGGATTAATTGTGTTTCCTGGCAAGCTAAGGTCATGATTACGAGTGCCCCAAAGGTGTTGTACATAATTGTCACTCCTGTTAAAATCTGATATCCTAGGATTGGAATTGTTCATGTGTGATCGTTTGTTATCTGTTACAAGTTTAGTACTTCAAAAAAAATAGCTGGTGGATTTTAATACTTTCCGTACCAAAATCCGCATGTCTTAGTATTTTACCAGAAATTTCCCAGTATATATTATTTGGGAGGTTTGACCTACAAATATGTACCTCGGGAAAACCTTAGGGGTGTGGACTTTATCGCACCTTGTAATTACCAGGACTGGTAAATTCCAACCAACTCATAACTCCGAGCAGTGTGCAAATAGGGGCCAGTATTATCAGGATCTCTTGTATTCAGGGCCTACATATGTATAGTCAAAGGCAATATAGTCCCAACCAAGAGTTTGTAAGATACCTTTTGTCTGCTATGGTACTGTTCCCATTAGAAACCATCTGCAAAGCGTTTTACCTATAAAGCACTGAGATGAAAGTGTCTATGTCACTATTCATATTTTTTTGGAAGTTGACTAAAGATTCGGAATTCGTTAGGACATCCTGTCTACCAACAGACAATAAGAGATAAGCCACAATTTCTAAACAAAAGGGAAATGTCTGAGAACTCTTGTTAAAGGCCTTTCGATCTGATGAGCAGTCGATTACGCTTCTTGTTGAAGCTGATGAAGGTAAAATTAATCTACAACCAGTAGCAAGAGCCACAAACGATTTTCTGTGACCCGCTGTGTCTTACTTCTGACATTTGTCATTTACCACTGACTTTGGAGAATAAGCCAAATTCAAGAAAAAGACGTTTTGAGAATTGGATATTATTTATAACAAAACAGTATTATTTTAATCCCACAGGATCTCAATGAAAATGCAAAACGTATATTTGTTTCAAGGTGTACATTTTTGGATTTGCAAAATTCCAAATGTCAACTTTCTGTATATACCGGTTCCATCGGATAATAACATGGAATTGAAGACAGACATTGTTGAAAGGATATGTTTGATATGAATAGAAGTACAATTATCTTAATTATTCCTGATATGCAAATGATAAGCAAAACCGATTATCTCTATTAATCTTTATAATCCATGTATTGGTTTTTTTTAAATAACATGCAAGAAATCCACACGTTAGAGGAAATCTATAATTTATGGCGGCTTAAAAATAGTATGTGCTCAGAAACAAAGGAAAAAAATGTCAATTGGCTTCCGGCAATAAGTTTGTGCCAGTTGAGGATTGGGGGTCATTTCTTGTGCAAAAATGCAGTTTAAATTCAAGGTTCTTTTATAAAAAATGTGTTTTAGTTAAAGTGTCCTTTATCTGTTTTCTGAAGTTGTTAAAGAGTGTATCTGTGTCTCCCTTGTTTCTTTTCGTCTTCTTTCTTGGCCTGATTCTCAAAGACTGTTGAATTCTTGTGTGTCTTCCGATTGAATAAGCCTGTAGCTTTCACTTAATAAGAACACGGGACTTTCGAATCATGCACCATTTTAGGATATTGGACATATTGCTCCTTATTAAGTTAGCCTGTAACTTTCGCAGACTATGAACACAGGCTACTTTAATGTATACAATTTCACTCATTTTTTTATGAGTGCCTCTTCGATTTAGGTGCTTGCTTCCACTGTTCTTTGCAATGATCTGCTTCTGAATGAAAGATTTGAATTTAAACAAACCACTATTTTTCAATTGTTTGTTAAACTCAAAAATCCTTTTCGAGTTTGAGTGTCTCCTCAGGGACGAGCGTTATTGTTCCCTTGTCATCTGTGGGCTGTGTAGCTCATTCGGCTTTGTAGTTAATTTACAAACTATAGTATTATTGTAGTCTTTCACTTTTCCTTTCTTCAGAAGTTATGGAGACAGGATAATTGCTTGAGTCTTTCAGAATGTATATTTCTAGCCCCTGCGTTGTTCTTTCTTTTTATGCGTCATTGTTTGCCACTCACTAATTATCCCCCAAAACACGTAATTTAAGTAATGACTCATTAATTGCATTTGCATTAATTGGATTTGTTTTTCGTACTGTTATTGTGCAATATGAGCACACAGAGATGTTTTAAGGCATGGGCATACTGGACTTTTGTAAACAAAAAGTGACGATGAAATGCATGCGTTAATCTCATTCACTGGTAATTTGTTACCCAATCCTTCATTATTTTGCGCACCAGGTCACCTCAATTTTGACCCAGCTACATGCAAATCAGTCTTGACTCTGCTCCAGTGGGAACAGTCCAACCCAGTGGCTGGGTGGGCAGTGGTAACTTTACCAGTCCGTTGGCCTGGTCGGGGTAGGACTAGGTTCTGGCCCTAGTCCATTTGTCACCTTGTCGTTCAGTCAAAGGTCAAAGTTGTGAGCTACCGGTGTCAAAGAAGATATAATAAAATAGTTTAGCATTCACAGCTCTGCTTTCTGCATAGCTGCCAAGTATTGGGTCTGACTACGTGTGACACTTCCACGCTTTCTGTGTGCTTAGGTGTGACATATTATGCAGAAGTGTGACACTTTGAGGTGCTGAGACAGTGTTGGGCTTTTATATTATATCACTTTACATTTTTGATATGTGGCAGAGCCTCTGCGACAGTGAAACTTGTCTCAGGAAAGCAAAGCCATTCAGGCTACATAAACAAGTGAAAATGGGATATGACAAAATGGGAACTCAGCTTCGGTCTCAAGACCTTCCACAAGACACCAACATACAATACCAATAGTGACAAATGCAGGCAACGTGTGTCATAATGTGAACGTTTTTTTCTGGATAGCAGCGGAGCAGTGGTGGCTACTCCACTAAGACGGAGGACCATCACTCCACTGCTTTTCAGCAGTGTAAGGAAAAATCAAATTCTAATAACTGAAAGTTATTATATATTTTTTTCCGGTTTGTGAATGCGGCAGCTTTTCCGGGCAATGCGGGGTGGGGCTGCTCTGCTGCGGATCAGGGGAGAGGAGGAGTGGTTTTCACTCCTTAAGTGCGCATGAATGTTTGACCGGCCCGAGATGCATGAATGTTTGACCGGCCCTCTCGGGCTGGGCAAACATTCATGCACACTTTTCCTGTTCTCCACACAGATTGCATTACTGCCTGCATGGAGAACATGCCCAGCCCCCTATTCCCTGTCTGAAAACCATACCTTGGCATTCAGACCGATCACAATGCTGCATTGGTCAGGGGAGCCTGGGTGCTTACCAATCACAATGCTGCAATGCAGAGTTGTAATTGGCTCAGGGAAGCCTCAGCCTGGATGCTTCCTGTTGGTCCAGCTGGTGCGACGAGTAGGGACCAGTAAGGAAGCTGCTGCGAGGAGGTAAGTTCAATTTAATTTTTTACATGTCCCCTGCCACCCCCGATCCGTGCCAGCCACCACTGCAGTGGAGGTAGTGCAGGACTGGAAGAGGTATTGATGGGTGTGGAGAAGTAGTGTCTAGGATGGGAATAGAAGGGCCCAGTTTAGAGAGAGAGAGGGTGACACGTGTGGGGCAAGGAAATTGCTGCAATCAAAATATTGTATCCCTCCCATAATGCTTAGCTAAATGTGTAGCCCAGCCTGTGTTTGATGAGTAGTAGCGGCAGCTGCGAAGATGGTGCTTTCTCGAGGACGCCGGTCCTCTACCTCCCTTGCTCTAGCTGAGCTGCACTGGTTGCCCGTTCATCAGAGGATCCGGTTCAAATCCCTGTGCACCGTTTTCAAGGCAGCACATGGTTTGGGTCCCAAACCTCTTCAGGACAAATTCAAGTGGTATGAACCCACACGGACCCTCCGTTCCTCATCCACTAATCCCCTCAGTATACCTAGGATCAGGAAAGTTACTCACGGTGGCAGAGCTTTCAGCATAGCTGCAGCTCATCTCTGGAATAGTCTTCGCATGGCAATCAGGAAAACCAACGAACTGATGCTTTTCCGCAAAAGGATAAAGACTTGGCTTTTCCCTAAAATCAAACTTCCCTAGAGCTTTTTCACTCACTTGCCCTCTGTTGTTCAGTTCGTTAGTCGCACTTTTACAGCGCCAGGATGCCCGTAGGGTTGCAGCGCGCTTTAGAAATGACATAAATAAATAAATAAATAGTCGCATTTGACCCGTGGCTTGCCCCTTGCTATCCCTGGCACTGATTTTGCTACCTCTGACCTCAGAGGTGGCAAAATTGGTGCCTGGAACACAAGGGAGCTCACCCTAATGGACCTCGATAAGGGCTCAACTTCTCTAGTTTTCTGTCAGTTTTAATACACAAATAGTGAATAATATTATTCACTATTAGTATAATTAAAATGGAGTACAATTAGCTGGAATATGACACTATATGGCAGCTAAGGTAAGTAAGAATGCTTTTAACTATATGTTGTATGCGTACTTGCTGGTGAGTGTGTTTATGTGAGAATGTGTGTGTATATGGAAGCATGTGTAGGTGAGTCAAAGTAAAAGTCAAATGGCATGTGATGTCACTTCTGCTACCCCTGGCATTTTATTGAATTAATGCCCAGGCCAGGGGGTAATGTGTTTGTCAGTCACCACCCCTAATATGTTTGTCCACCTGAACCAAGTGCCCGGTGCTAGTCGATTCATTTTTCTTTGTAGAAATATGCCCCATGTTCTATGATGGAGGCTGAACTATTGGTCTGTGAGTTACACTTAAAAAAGCGTTTTAAAGCATTCATTGTTAATTAGCTCCCCACGAATTGAACCCTATCTTTTCTTCTATTTTAATCAAGCTAGGTTGTTTTACTCATTAGGTTCAGGATGGGAATTGTTCACCTGTTGGTTTCGTATCCAAGTGATGCATACTGTGATGCTAAATTAGATTTGTGTCCGTGCAACTCAATTTCTGCTCAGAGCACTCTGCACTTAATGTTTTTTTGTAAACTTTATCGTAAATCGAGACGCACCTTTTTAAAACCTTTATTAACATTTTTAAACATTAGTGTCAACCTACATTATGTCATCTACTTCTTTTAAATGATGAATTCACTTGTTTTATGGTTTATAAGTACATTTCCACTGCAGTTCGGCTCAACAATATAATTGGAAAATGAATTCCAGGGTATTGAATATGTTGGCTACAATTTGATCATGTTTACTTTTTCTTTATGAAACAATGTTTTATTTTGCTCTTTTACGGCTAATATTTAGCCGAATAAAGATTTTTTAACTGAACTGGTCTGTGATTAACACTTGAATGCAGTCTTTATGTGTGGATTAGTACAAGAGACAGTCAGGTGGTATCAGCATAAGCTCTTGCTGCAAGCCAGCACCCATTCTGTTTCTAGTAGGCGTATGTTCACAGTCCGACAGTCTATATGCATGCTTCAGTCTCTTTCTTTTTAATCTGTTTTTATTAGGTGATTTTTTAATGTTTTGCATACATGAGCAGTGCATTTGTTCAAACTATAGTGTTACGTAGTTGCTTGTTACATTGAATTTCCGGTGAACATTTCAACATTATACATACTTTTCACAGGTTCATCATCAATTTGCTATTACATTTGCAATCCCAGTTTGCGTCCCTCAATGCCATTTACAATTGACAAACTACTGCATAGATTGTCAGATTAGTGCAACCTTACTCAGGTTATTTAGGCGTATGTTGCACATCCGTGTTTTAATTGTATATTGTTCGGTACATCATTAAACTGCGAAGGCGGGTTATATCGGCACGGTGACAAATTAACACTTAATAGGGATTGGCAGGGCCGGTCCTAGAACTCCTGGGGCCCCGGGCGAAAGAGAAGATGTGAGGCCCCTCTAATGTGCATGTATCTTCCAGTCGCAGCCGGCATGACTCACGGGTGGAGGGTCTCGCGGGAGTTCGGAAGGGGGGGAGAACAGGATGCAGGAAGCCTCCCTCCCCTAAGCCAATCATAATGCTGCGATGGCAGAGTTCTGATTGATCAGGATGCCGAACAGCCAGACGCCTATGGGGAGGCCATTTTCCCCATGTAGGCTGCATTGCAGCCTACATAGAGAAAGGCCAGAGTGCGCAAGACTGGTTTGGTCGAACAGTCAGCGCCCTTAGCAGTTGGCAAGGCAATCCTCCCCTGCCCTAAAACAGACCCGCCCGCCCCCAATGAAACACTTCTGCTTTCTCGCAGTGCTAGAAGCAGAAACATAAAATGGTCGTTTTAGCATTTTGTGTTCTGCTTTTGCGAGAAATTAGTGGGGTGTCGCTCCTCCGCCCTAGTGAATGAGCCACCCTTGGTAACATCACAAGAAGTGCCATCATAGAAAGTGACATCGCAGGACTATTGATCTTATTTGGCATCCCTGCAGAGACCTAACGTGGATATCAGTTACATGGACAAAAAGATAAATATACAAATGAAATAAGTCCATATATTTTAAAACTGTTAAATGGATTACATTTGTCTCATTAGATGGAAAAGCTAGGTGCAGGTCTCACAAAGATGTATATTATTTACTCCTCGTTAACAGATTGTTTCCAGATGAGTGCATGATACAATTTCCAGTTCTGCCTCAAAGGGGGGAGATCCTGTTGAGGTAATGAGGGGCGGGATCATTCAAAATATAAAATTACACGAGAGAAAACCTCTCACACCATGGATATAATTGCACATTTCAAAAGGCTCCCTTATCTTTCTGTGCCATTATTGTACTACCTTAGGTTGAAATTATGTAATTTGTTTTAACGTAAGTCCTCTCACCAGAATCCCACACTCCCATGCTAAGAGATGTAGGACAATCTTTTTTGTGTGTGTGCTCTTTACTCGCCAGAATTATGTTAAGTGCAAAAACACAACACATATAGTACAAAATTACAAGACACCATTGCAAACAAATAAAGATTTTACATAAACAAAAAAAGACTTAGAACAACCGAGACCACTGCTAAATCATACATTGACTTGAAGGTATGCTACAGATTCAAGGGGTTGTCAAATCAACGCTTTTGATTTGGTGTTAGAACTGTAGGAAGTAGATGTGGCCAGATTTAGCATAGGTGAAGCCCTGTGCAACAATGTTGGTGCCCCCAATGACTTGCTCTGCCACGGATTCCCTCACTACCACCCTTTAACAGTGCCCATCAAGTCTCCATAACTACAATCTCGCTCAGATGCATTTAATTTGATAAACAGCACCACTGATACCAGTTTAGAGTGTCAGAGAACTTTATATCACACATTACACAGAGATAATCAATAATACATGTGTAAATCACAATAGGTAATTTTACATAAGATAAAGGACTAGGAGTCACATGACAATCGTACTAGTAGGCAGTATAGTTTAATAGTGATTGATCTGGAGAAACACAAACTCTAAATTTAAAACGTAATACCATGGTTGGAAGTTCTCTTTAATAACCAGAATTGATTTCTGTTCAAGTGAACCCTTTTCGCAACATTATGTTAATCAAAGACTGGGGAAAAAACCATAACGATGTAAATTATACCTTGCAGTTGGCATGCAGCTCTTAGATGACAGTTAATAGCTCATTGTTCTATGTTAGGATTTTGACTTATAAACTGCAAGTACCAATAGGATCTCTCTGACAAAAGCAGTAATCCACTGGCCTATTTACATTATGTGGACTTAGTGATCTGCATGGTACATGTTCTTTGCAGCGAGCACATTAACCCTCTGTGCTACCTTTCCATGAGTCAAAACTTCCACTTGACAAACCTCCATCTCTCTAGGAAGAACATTGATTACCGGAGTTTCATGACATTTTTATTGCTGCCGAAAATTCCTGGAGGTCAGGAAGGAGGCAGCAAGTGCTTTTAGAAACATAATATACTCGCAAACATGACCCAAAGACAGCGCTCAATGCGATCTCACCGTTTGCACCACCCTAGAGCCTCCCTTCTCAAGGGTCCTGTGACCTCAATGACAGAGTCACCGTTGCTCTAGGGTGTGCTGCTTCGTAGGCCTGCCCAAAAGACTAGAGGTGAGCTTCAATAGGGATTGTGGTAGACCGGCCTTCAAGGTTAACCCACACTTGCCACTGCTAGGGTTCACCTGATGGTGCTAAAACACCAGGGCTTCTAAGGACGTGCGGGTCCTTCCAAGGTCTAGCATGGAAATATGCTCCCTCAGGGAGATTGGTCTGGTGGACTGGTCATGAAGGCTGAACCTGGTTCCCCAGTTCCAAATTCGGCAGCTCTGACCATAGTGCCACATCCTCTCCCCACTGAACACCGTACTACCCCACTGAGAGAAACTCGCACTACCTTCAACTACAACCCAATTGTGCCCTGCTACAAACACCTAGAGGCGACTCATTTCAAATTACGCACTAGACAAGAGCAATATGCTGCCTAAAAAAAAAGTGACAACATTCTGGAAAAAGCAAACACTCATAAGGAATGTAAGATTAATTAAAGCATGTGAAATGTAAGCAGGAACAACATAGTTACCTTAACGCTTTTGCACTTATTCAGAAATGAATGAGTTATTTTGCATGAAAAGTTAGGGCCATGACTACAGGGCCGGAACGGACCTGTTTCAATGCCCATTGATTATATCCTTACAAAACAAAAGCAATATGGTTTAAAAAGACCACATTTGTGAATACAGAGCAGCGGTATGCACTTTATTTTCCAGTCCACCCATCAATCAGGTATTGCAGTACATTCAGAAATGGTGCACTTCCCCACCCGGGGAAAACAATGCTGTTTAGAGAAAGACAAGAAAACAAAAGTAGCGCTTCACTGGTAAACTCTGTGTAATGGCACTAATGTGTTTTGGGTGTGAATAAAATCAATCTGGCCCCTTTTCGACCCACTCTGTCTTGCTTTAGGAATTTTTTACATTTTGAATTTTTTATTTCTCTCTTTCCCCAAGGCTGCACTTTGGAAGTGAAAAATGGCACAAAAAAGATGACCTTTCTAGCAAAAAAGTTTTTCTTTTTTGGATTCATTTCACAGGGGAACAAATAAAGGAAAGGAAAAGAAAGAGGGAGTAGTGGCTACAAGTCCCTGGGAAGGGGGCCCCCACACCCTGCCCTTGCAGATTTCTATAGTGCTTAGAGGCCCAGGGAAAGGGGGCCCCACACCCTGACCTTGCAGATTTCTATAGTGCGTAGAGGCCCAGGGAAAGGGGGCCCACACCTGGACCTTGCAGCTTTCTATAGTGCTTAGAGGCCCAGGGAAAGGGGGCCCCACACCTGGACCTTGCAGCTTTCTATAGTGCTTAGATGCCCTGGGAAAGGGGGCCCCACACCTGGACCTTGCAGCTTTCTATAGTGCTTAGAAGCCCAGGGAAAGGGGGCCCCACACCTGGACCTTGCAGCTTGCTCTAGTGCTTCGAGGCCCAGTGAAAGGGGGCCTCCTCCACTGAGCCTTCGAAGCAGTAACAAGGCCTTTCTTAAAACACTGCCCTAGCACCAGTTGATCTGGCTGCTCCCTCCTCCCCTCACCCACTGCTCCTTACCTGTGTCTGGCTGGTCCTGGAAACAAAGGGGCCTTCTGTCACCTAGCAACAAAATGCAGACATGAATGGCCGGTACTTAAGAAAGGTGTTGCCTCTCCCCTGACACTCTGAGCCCTAATTGCTGGCCCTGCCGCTTTGACTACCCCACTCTGTCCCTCCTCCCCACCCCCAGGAATGCCACCACGCGGTGGACACCAGACATCTCTGATGTGTATTGTAATTGTGTGGGAAGGGGGCCCTGGTGGAGCAGGGGGGCAATCTGTGAACGTGTTTAATTTCACAGTGAAGGGGGGCCCCCTGAGCGCGAGGCCCTGGGCAGCTGCCCATACTGCCAGTGCCTAGCGCCGGCCCTGGGGATTGGATCTGAAGCGAAAGACTAGCTCCTGGTCACCCCAGTTGGAACTCTCCTGCGATTGGCACAGCTGACTGGAGTTTAGGCAGTGGTTTGTGGCCTACTGTGGAGCGTGCATGTGAGCTCGTTTTTGCTCTCTATCTCTCTGACGTGGCTTTCTCTGTGTCACGCCCTTTTAGTGGTGTGTGTGTTTAAGGCGCAGAGTCTGCTGGGATCGGGAGTGGTGCGCTGTCATTATGCATGAGGGTTAGAGCAGCCAAAATTGTGTTCCAACTAGTGGCGTAAGGGACCCTGCGAATCCCTAGCATGTCCTCTTGGTGAAGTGCAACAATTTCTGCGTTGGCCCAGTTAAGTATCAAGCGCCTCCACATTAGTATGCACGGGGGTCAAGGGCTTTCCACCTTTTGGTGATCAGTCTTTTCGCTGCTGCCATCCCCAAGTCAAGGAACCTGGAGATGACTCTGTTGTTACGGTTTCTCCGGTATAGGTGTAGTATGTATGTGTGCCCTTCGGGTGAGAGGGTTGGGTCCATGCATTTTGACAGAGTGTCTGCTACCCCTGTCCAGTAGTCAAGTAGGGCAGGGCATCCCCACAGCATATGTAGTAGGTCTGCATCAGTTTGTGAGCATCTGGTTCATTTCTGCAGGTGTGAGATATGCTCTGTGAGTGATGTAGAATTGGATTTGGCACAGGCGTGCATTCCTGGGGACTTGTACTGGGCTTGCCAGCACCGAAGACCACTCAGAATTTGTAAGCTAATGGCCTATATCCTCTTCCCAGTGCTGACAGAGCAGCGATATGTTGGCCGCAGGGTGGTGCCTGAGTGAGGCAGCAAACCATTTGTTGAGGTGCCCCCATCCCATAACATGTATACATTGTATGCTACGGTGTGTCACTGGTTCAGTGGTTAGGTCACCCCATTTTGTAGTGGGTGCCGCCAAGAGGGAGCGGTGGAGTAGAATTACCTGGGGCGATTCATCCTCCTCCACCAATGTCATGTATGGGATCAGCGCGCCCTCACGAGACAGGTCCCCTGCTCTTGGACCCCTAATTCTCAATAGCTCCCCTGCTGTGGTGATTGTGGCACCTCTATGTATTCCCTCCAGTAACAAGGCTGGCGCATATGGGGTAAATGCACAGGTAATATATAGCGCTCTACAGTAGCGTCTGTGCGCTATTTTGAGTAGCAGCGAGTCTTGTGGCTTGGTTTTTGAGCACGGGTGGAATAGTTCTGTCAGGTCGGAGAGGTGTAGGGGCGGTTGTATGGCGCTGTATCTATTCTGTGGTGGTCCGCTAGCCATCTGGGCACCCACTGCAGTTGTGCAGCCAGGTAGTATTGCTCTAGGTTCGGGCTGCGAGGTTTCCCCGATCTGTGGGCAGGTAGAGCTTGTTTATCGCCACTCGGTGTCTGAAGTTTCCCCCATATGAAGTCTTTGACCAGTTTTTTCAGTGGGCGGAAGAAAGATGGGGGGACATAGAGTGGGAGATTCGTAAAGTAATATAAGAATGGGGGAAAAGTGCAATTTTTGTGAGGGTCACCCTTTCTGTCACTGACAACGGGACTGTGCTCCAGCATGTCATCTGGGATCGGACCGCAGTCAGGGCTCTGCCTAGGTTGCCATCCAGGAAAACTGCTGGGTTCCTATATATGCGGATTCCGAGATAGCAGAATGTATCAGCGCACCAGAGGACTTGCACCCCGTTAGGGTCTCTGCATTGTTCGCTGAAGGAGTATAAGCAGGATTTGGAGACATTCACTCTCAGCCCTGATATGGAGGCAAAGTTGTCCAGCGTAAGTGCCAACTGTTGTGGAATTTGATGGATGTCTTTTATATACAGCAGGGGACCATCAGCATAGAGAGGTATTGTATGTGTGCCGTCCCCTAGTATGACGCAGTCTTGCATCTCAGCTCAGATTACCTCTGCCAACGGCTCGATAGCTAGTGAGAAGAGCAGTGGGGAGTGGGGGCATCCCTGTCTAGTCCCCTTCCGCACGCTCACCAAACTCAATATGTAAGGGCCTGTTTTCACTCGCACTATAGCGGCGCTGTATAGTAATTTTACCATGCTGAGGAAAGTCTCCCTTAATTTGTATCTTTCCAGCACGGGGAATAGGACCCCCCCCCCCCCCCCCTCCCCCTCCAAGGAGTCAAAAACTTTTTCGAGGTGAGGTCTAGTATCAGGCAGCCTGCTCACTGCCAGCGGGTTTTTGAGTAAGTGGAGATTCTGAAGAATCGCCTCAGGTTTAATGAGGTGCTCCTGGAGGGTACAAACCCGTTCTGGTCTGTATGAACCAGGGTGGGGATCACTTGCATGACCCGATCAGCTAATAGCTTCGCTAATATCTTATAATTGACATTGAGAAGAGCTAGTGGTCTGTATGAGCCCAGCTCTGTGGGGTGGTTGTCGGATTTGTGCAGGGACACTAAATTAGCCTCTATCATGGACGGGTGAGCCGTTGCTCACTCAGGGCCGTTGTGTACAGCTCATGTAAATGGGGGATAAGGTTTGTAATGTAGGCCTTATAAAATTCCGCTGGGAATCCATCTGGGCCGGGGGTTTTGCCGCTCGCTAGTGCCATTATGACGCTTCGGATTTCCTCGGGAGTTATATGTTCATTTAGTAGCTCCCTTTGTTCTTGCATAGTTTCTGGCATGTGCACAGAGTCTAAGAATGTAGTGAATTGCCTCCCTTCATGAGACCCTACGGACTAGTACAATGTGTATTTCGTGTTGTGTATACACAGTCAGTCCTGCTTCAATTCTTAGGTCGGGTTAGTTATATATCTTAACAAAGGAAATTAGAAGAACAGAACAGAGAAACAGAACGTCCACCACTCAGAAAATAACTACAATTCAGAAACACAATTTTGTATATTTAAATCACAAATATAGTACTGGCATTAAATGCGATTGATAATCAAAGCATTCGTGGGCCACAATTTGTTAACATTCCAAACCAATGTAGCATTAAATCTGTTTGCAGTGCTCTCGAGCTGTCGGGAAGGAGGAGGAATTAGGGAAGTGGTAGTGAATTGGTGAGTGGGGGACAAGGTAAAGGTGTTTGTGACACACATATAATACATTTATATGTGTCTCACAAACACCTTCACCTTGTCCCCCCCACCAATTCACTACCACTTCCCTGCACTACGAACAGATTTAAAGCTACATTTGTTTGGAATGTTAACAAATTGTGGTCCACGAACGCTTTGATTAACAATCGCATTTAATGCCAGTCCTATATTTGTGAATTAAATATACCAAATCGTGTTTCTGAATTGTAGTTATTTTCTGAGGGGTGGACGTTCTTTTTCCTTATACTGTTCTTCTAATTTCCTTTGTTAAGATATATAACTAGCCTGACCACCCCTTTTTTGCACGTACTGCATTGTTGACCCAGGCCGGGTGGTTTTTATTTGGGCATAACCCCGTAAAAACTCAACACTCAATTCTTAGGTCAGCCATGGGACGGTGTGTTTGCTCTTGATGCAGTAGCCCCGCTAGTGTTTTAACCGCACGGTCTGCAGTGGCGTGTGTGCATGTCGAATGCACTGCATACTTGTGGCAACGGAGCCATTCTAGCAGATCTGCGTGCTCTGCCAGCAGTGTGTTGAGCTGTCTTGTGTCTCTGCTTCCCTCTGTCTGCTTTATCTCTTGGCCCATTAACTGTCGTTCTACTTCATTGAGCGTCTCATTTAGCTGTTGACGTATGTTCCAGGTGGCCCCCAGGCAGTGCCCTCCTAGAGTCACATTGAAGGCATCCCACTCAAGGAGAGAGTCCCCGGTTGAATGATCATTTATCTCGAAGTGTTGAAGTATTGCCGCCCGCAGTGACGAGTGGAATGCCTGGTCTTCTAGCGCTGCTGGTTGTAGGTGCCACATGGGGATCATGGGTTGTCCTGTGTCCCATGTGAGCTGTAGGAGTTGGATATTGTGATCTGAATGTGTGCGCCCTAGGTATTCGGTGTGTTTGATAAGTGGGAGGAGGGCGGGCGACCCAACTATGTGATTGAGTCTGACGAAGATCATGTGCTGGGGAGTAGAACGAATAGAGTCACGTAATGGGGTTAAGAGTTCGCCAGATGTCTATCAGCGACCAGTTTGTTAGCCACTCCGACAGGGCCTGTGCATTGGATATTGTTGTGGTGCGTGTTAGGGGTGGGTATTACCTGTCCAATTACACATCCAAGACTGAGTTAAAGTTCCCTCCTATAAGCCAGGGGATTCCACTTCATCTGGCCAACACTCCTGTGAGTTTTCTAAGGAATTAGGCCTGTCCGCATTCGGGCGTACACAGTGTCCATTAGTTTGCCTTTCACAAATACATCTCTCCCCTCCGGGTCGGTGACCACTTCTTCTACTATGTGCGGGACACCTGCCCATGTCCATATCAGTGCTCCCCTTGCCTGGGAAAAGTAATTTGTGCTATTTACTTGCCCCCTCCATCATTTGCGGAGGCGGTCTGCCTCAAATTAGGGTGAAATGAGTTTCCTGTAAAAAGACTATTTTTGTGTGCCTACGCTGCAGATATGCGTATACTGAGTATCTGCAGGCAGGGGTATGCATGCCCCTCACATTCCATGTTAGGGTATTAGTCAGGGCCATGAACACTTTTTGTAGCCTCCCGCGTTGGGGGATTGAGGTTGGTATTGGCAGCCTGGGTGCCAGTCAGAGCTTCTAGGGCCGGGGTTAACTTAATAGGGAGTAGGAATGCAACTGAGTTGCTCGTCCAAACTATAAGGTCAAATAGTGGCAACTGTCATGTTTGATATGTCCAACTGCGGGGGTGTCGTGCTGTGCACCCATGTGTTGGATTACACCCCGATTTTTACTAGCAGTGATTGGTGAATCCCTTCTTTTCCCCTTTCTTATGTCCGGGGTTCGGTCTTGGGCGTATCTAGTTGGGCGGGGAGAGTGCTTTGTGCTGGGGGCATTCTACCTAATCTATATCAGTTAGGTTCACAGCGTGTTTGGGCATGTATCTATTGGATCGAGGTACATAGCTAAAACCTGGCATTAGGTGTATAGGCAGTAAAAGGATATCCTTAGTAAAACAATTGTCCATTGTTCAAATTATGTCATTAGAGGTCTGCGGTGTGATATCCGGGAGCTGAAGGGAGTCTCGGTCTTTGAATTGCGTCGACGATGATCCTGCCCAGCTCTGGCAGAGGGCAGAGCGGGTCTCAGGTTTGGAGGTCTGAGAGTTGGCTGAGAGTTGGCTCGGATGGTTGCAGCTACATGGAGGGCCTACTGTCATTCCATCATCCTCCGTTCCATGTCAGGGATTGTAGCCTGTGGTCTTGCCTGTCTGGGGCTTCTTCCTCTGCCACGTTGGTGATTTCTTCTGCCCCGGTGGGGAGATTGTGTGTTCACCCGTGGTTTGGGCCCCGTTAATAGTACTGATTCTTCCAGCCAGTCCCAGACTTCGGAGGGAGTTTCAAAAAATTGCGTTTGTCTTTCGCAATGACTCACTGTTTGGCTGGGAACATGAGGGAGTATCAGATGTCCAGAGTCTGGAGTTAGTGCTTTACATCTGTGAATAATCCTCATCATCTCTGTACCTGTATGGTGTAATCAGGGAACAGCATTACATGTTGTTTTTGCACCTTTATTTCGGCGAGCTTTCAGGTCTCTGTTAGTACCTTGTCTCTGTCCCTGTAGTTGAGCAATTTGAAAAGCAATGGTCGCGGTCTGGCACCTGGGGGGTGGCCGGCAGGCTGGCACCTGGTGAGCCCGCTCCTCCACGAACTGGGGCAAGAGTATGTCCTCTGGAAGAAGCTCCCACAGCCAGTGCTCAAAATATGCGACCGGGTCTTGTCCCTCCTCTCCCTCCGGGAGGCCCACCACGTGTTTGTTGTTGCACCGCAAGCAGCCTGTCTTCAAGGATGTTCACTCGGTCCATGATGTCTTGCAGTGCTGCTGCATGGCTGTGGGTGGTTGATTTTAGTTCTAACAGGGCTTGCTCATTGGTTTGGACTTTCTTTGATAGCTTTCGATGGTCCGCTCACAGTAAGGTGAAGTCATATGCAACCTTATCTATTTTGAATTCTAGTGAGGTCCGGGTGTGATCCAGGGCAGCACCTATCTTCTCCACCGTGGCCAGGACAGAGTCGAGTTTTGTGGAATGCGCAAGGTTTGGGGCAACTCCGGTGTATTCTTCTTCTGTGCTTTGAGTCCCTTGAGCTTCTGAGTGTGCTGCAGGTTGTTGTATGTTTGTGCATGGGCGACCCATGGCTAGCTTCTGTGCAGAGGGAATGCAGGTGTGCAGCCGGATGTTCGTCTGGGAGCTTTTAGCTGTATCAAAGCAATCGCCGAATGTGTGGGGCGGGAGGGGCTCACAGTATTTCTGGTCCCTCTGTGCTGTTGGAAGTTAGCCTGCTTTTTGCAGTTGTTGCTTGTTCTTCCTTTTCTTTGTTCTAATGTTCCCTCCAAGAGAGAGTGAGGCTGCTTGTCAGGCTGTCAGTGTGTGCTGTGCTTATGTGGGGTCTCACCCCTCACTGTCAGGCAGGGAAGCCGTTGCTGAGGGTTTGACGCTTATGTCTTGTCCACCGCACCTCAGGTGCCTCTCATGAGGATGCTGTGTCACCTGTGAGTTCCAGCCGGATGTCGGGCCTTAGATCAGGGTCCCTTGCGGCCCCCCGTGGATTCAAGTTATTTGTAGCAGTGTTGTCCCTGGCAGGCATGTATGAGACGGGGCCTTGAAGTGTTGGGGGCGCATGTTTTGGTAACTCCTTGTGGTGTGCCTTAGTCTTGTGCACAGGATTTACAGCCTTTAGGCTACCATGGCGGGTCTCCAGTCATTGCTCTGGTCGGGGTAGGCCCTGTGCCTATTTGGGGCTTTTACCCATGCATCTCGATGTCCCTCACCTTATTTCCCTATTGGGAGCTTCAGGTCTAGTTGCTTACAGCCTGTTGTCTTTGAAGCAGTCTCAGCATAATTGCTTCACTTTGCAGGGCCAGGTCTGTGTAGGTTGTCCCCTTATTTCTTATGGGCATCTAGCTGCTGGCATTGGGGTTGCAGGTGTTCCCCGGGTGGCCTCTGGGTGGGCGTTCATGTTCAAGTCATGGGCTCGGGCAGGTGCAGATCTGGTGCGGGCACGGTTCAGGCTTCAGCTAGCTCAGCTTTACCGCACTTATCTCGCGAATGTCATGCTGGCCTCCTCCCACAGGACTTTGCAGCTGATTTGGGTCGAATCCTGGCTCTATTCCTCTCTTTTCTGGGTATGGGTGCAAGTCTCTCCCCGGTCACTGCTCCTCCACACGACGAGGAGGACCCCCGCACTATTAGGACAGCCTGCCCGGCCTATCTTCCGCCACCTCCTGGCCCCGTGGCTCACCTTTGGGGGATGTGGCTTTCACGTTGTAGTCATTGGGCAGCTTCTCCCTGTTGCGGTGAGGGCACCCCCCCACTTTGCCTTCCTCGGCTCGGGTTCTGCTCACCTCAGCCGTGCTCCGATGCAGTCTTCGTCACCACAGTCTGCTTATGTGCCCCGCTTCGCAGTTTTGCACTAGGGCACTGCGGACACTTCCCCACCTGTGGCCATCTTTCAGCTCCGCACTCTCCTGCGGTGTGTTCCATGGGCTGGGCTGCCTATGCACTTGCGGTCCACCTGCATGCCTTGTTGCTGCTTTTTTCCCCCGACGGGTATGCTCACCGGCACATCAGAGGTGTGTTCCGTCCCGCTTAAGGCTGGTGAGTCGGGATTACACGGAGCGTTTTTCAGGATAAAAAGGGGCGCTAAGAACTCGCGTTCTTCATCTTGGATGGGTAGCCACACCCCCCTGCATGTTTCAGTCTCTTGACATGTCGAATTAATCTCACTGCTCTCAACCCACCTCATCAGATTTTTTTCATCCCCCTAGTAGTCAACATCAGTGGCACCTTTCCTCCAATCCAGCCATTTGCCCCAGAGGATCAGCCCGGTAACAACATGCACAATGTCTGCACGCCAAGTGCTCCATTACACAGAGAGGCCGCTGATGTTACCTCCAAGGACTGGGTTCACTGAACTGCACGGCGCGCTCTTTCATAGGCGCTTGCGGTAGCAGTTTGCAGTTCTTGCAGGCTGCAGCTCTATCCTCGCATTGGTGCTGCGTGACTCAGTAGCTCCTACCTTGGTACTGACCAGTCACCCATGTGTATAACCGACACGTAGAGTCTCAGTTTACTAGCAGACAGGTTATCCCCCTATTTAATACATATAAGTCAGCCCTAGGGATGACAGGCTAATGAGCAGGATGTTGTGTATTTAAAAAGTAGAACGTTTACTTTATATTTTTATGTGACATGGTAGTGAAAACTTTTACATTTGTTTTCACTACTGCAAAGCCGACCTCTTCCATAGGATAACATTAGAGTTACCTTAGTACATTTAATAAGCTGTAATTTCCAAATAGAAACAGGTAACAAGATCTTGTTTGCTGTCTTTGGAATTGTAATGAAAAATCCTCTCTTATGGTAAAGTGCGATTTTAAATTACAATTTTAAAAATGGCACTTTTAGAAATTTCAAATTTTTCTGCCTTAGCCATTTAGTGCCTCTAGGGTCACATGATTGAGTGTAGCTGACAGTTGGACTTTGTGTGTTCCTCCTAGACAGCCACACACAATACAGAGCTTAGGGTAGCCAGGATGGGCCATTACTGGCTGGATGGGAGGGCAGAGCCCCACTATCACTTGAATGGAGTGTCTTCTGCCTCAACACAAAGGGCTGTATACTCCCTGCAGTTAGTCTGGAGCCAGGACAGGGAAGGACACGGAAGGCAGGCAGGATCCCTGGGGACTTCAAAGGGGCATCTCTAGAAGCTTCTCCCATCTTCCAGAGGAACAGCAGCAGGTATAAATAGTGGGCCTCAGACACCACTGCTTAAGTACATTTCTGGGCCCGTGGATTTTCTTCCAGGAAGAAGCACTGTTGTGCTGCTGAAAGAACTAACGCTGTGCTGGACCTCTGCATGCTGTGCTGACCTGCTGCCTACTGCTCTCGTGCCTGGGTGAGAAGGACTAGACCTGCATCTGTTGAACCCAGGATGCTAGAGTGACTCCAAGGGTACATTGGCTGGCCTCCTAGAGCTTCAGGGACAGAAGGCTCCAATAACCTTGAACACAGCACCTGAACTCTGCCATATGTGAGTCCTACGCAGCCAAGTGATGCCACCCCAGTCCTCTACATGGGCCTAAAGGTGCTCTGTCAAACCATCTGTGGACCAAGAAGAACCAGAACATCTCCACTCCTCTGCAGCGCAATCCCGAGCAGAACCAATGCATCCCCTCTGCCGCAAGGGTTCTCTCAATGCAAAGCATTCCTCATCAACCCTGCAGCCGCAGCAGAACGGTCGCCTGTGCAAAGCGCTCCCAATGCAGGCCCTCGCATCTCTCATCAATGGCGCCCACAACCATGCAGTTTCTCACATTACAGCCTAGCTGCACCTTGGAAACAAGCATCGCCTTGACTGTGCGATGCATCCTCGATGCTAGAGTTAATATCGTAAGACCCTGCACAATACCTCGGCTGCATGACGCACCCTTGGCGCAAAACCATGCAACTCTCCGCAACCAGGATTTAAGGTTTGTTTAACATGCCCAACTTGGTCCCTGTAGCCGGCCTACACTCCATAGTGGACGGCCAGAACTTGTGATTTTGTCCGGGTCTGGCGCACCAGATATCCATAGTTGATGCATTGTACTTTTTGGCGCTATTTTCACTAAAATCTTAAATCCTGCATATCTCCAGTTCAACTGATTGGGTTTTTGTCATTTTAGTCTGGTTTTATGTATTAAAAATGACTCCATTTTCTAAATCTTTTGCGGGATCCTTTTGTGGTGTGTTTTCACTGTGTTACTGTTTGGAGTGTTGCACAAATACTTTACAAATTGCCTATGAGTTATGCTTGATTCCTCTGTGCCAAGCTACCCGAGGGTCAAGCACTGGTTCATTTAAGGTTTGCTTGTGAATTCACCGTGACAAGGAGTGTGGCTCCTGTTTGAGTAGGGTTTCACGCCCCCTCAACCAGTAACCCAATTTCTTACAAAGCCTAAAAAATAAGGCAGGTGCTTTTAGCCTTTGTATTTAGTGATCTGAGTTGTATTGATTAGAAATAGAAACAAAAGTGCATTTTTTACTAATAACGTGGGGGGGGGGATAGAAGAAGGAACATGGAGTGTGGGAGGTGGAAGCAATTCAGGAGGGAATAAGCAAAATGCAGGGCACGGGTGGGTGGAATCAAAAGGGAGGCCCTGGCGAGGGGATGGAGAAATGGAAATGGAGTGACAAATCAATGTGGAGCATGGAGGAAGAAAACCAAATGTGTGAGAGAGAGAGCGTCGTCGAGACCAACCTGGGAGGAGAAGCATATTGAGGGGAGCACTTCACCGAGGGGGAACAGATATCTATTTGTGTGAAAGCAACGAATTGTAGAATAATGTTGGTGTAAGTTAAAAGGTCAGATGACAGTTGTACGGCAAAGCCAGACCTCCTCCGGTTGTGCTGCTGCCAGAGAAAATCAACATACATTATCTAGTTAACTAAGACACTTTAATAGCATTCCATTGTCATGTGTGTGCGACTGAATTGCAAGCTTAAGTAGCTGGATAAATAAAATGATCACAGTGGAGGGCAAGAACTTCTTTTTTTTCTTTTTCGGAAACGCACAAACTCTACCCAAACCAAATATGTAAACCATATGTAAGCCTTACCATAAACACATATTTTGAAACTTTACAGTTGAAAAAAACAATCGATT
Organism: Lissotriton helveticus; assembly: GCF_964261635.1. Taxonomy (NCBI): domain Eukaryota; kingdom Metazoa; phylum Chordata; class Amphibia; order Caudata; family Salamandridae; genus Lissotriton; species Lissotriton helveticus. The sequence continues at coordinate 731,696,486 of NC_136068.1, forward strand.
TCCTGATAATTAGTGTAAAAACTCTCAAAGAGGTAATCCTTGCCAGTGAAGCAGTCTCTGATTACATTTCAAAAGTTTTGGTTCATCTTGCATTCCCTATGATTTCTTGCTTTTTCCAAATGTTTCATTTTCCCTGGAACAATTGCTTTTCTGGAGTGCATACAGATAATTGAGTGTAGGTGCCTGGGTGTTTTTAGTTTGTGGATGAATGTTTCTAATGGGGCACAATTGAGAGGTCTGGGGTTGAGGTTGAAAGTAATGTGATTTTCTCACACTGCCTGTCAATGGGTCATAATATGTTAAGAATATTCTCATTCACTCCTTGGCCTCTCTGCTGAGCACACAGAAACAATGGTCCCGTATGAGGCAAATATAATCAGTGTTCTATAAGAAAGTAAGTAAAAGAGGAATACACAGCTGTTGAAATATTGAAAGTGTTAAAAGAAATAAAGGTGGTGTGCTTTAGAGGCTCTGCTATTAAGGATCCAGTGTAACGGGGCCAAGAGGTGGGAGGGGGCCGTGCGTGCAAACCTCATGCCTCAGTTTATTAAACTGCCAGTCCGAGTTTTATGTTTTGTTGCTAGTACCTGCCTGGGATCTGGATCTGTGTTCACTCTTCCCAGAATTAATGTTACGATGAGCGAGATACAAAGGTGTAGTAGCATTTACGGGGCTGTAGGTCTGAGGTTGGCTGCTGCTGCTAGGGACCTTAGCTGCTTTGTAAGTGGACAGCTTAAGCGTCAGTCATCAAACTAAAAAGCGACACAGCCATAGACAAGTAGCAATCTCTGAGAAACCCAGGTGGAAACTGCCAGCACACCTGTAATCGAGCTCTGGATGAGACTGGCTTCTGCTGTTGCAGCACAATCTAATTTTGACACATAACATAAACAACGAGCTGAAGAAACAACTTATAGAAATAAAAATAAAGAAAGATATTTTAAGAAAATATTGTGGCCAAGAAAAGCAGCCTGACCATTTGAGATTTTAGACCTACAAAGTTACATTTGTTACATAAGGGCCCAGTGTTTATATAGAGAATACCAGGGGCGTAGAGGTCAATAGTGTATCATGGACAGTGGTACGGGGCCCAGAGTACTTAGGAGCCTTCTGAACCTGTATTATAAATGTATTTTGCTGGCCATCCAATAGTTGGCAAGGCCCATCTAACAGCTGACAGGCCCATTTTCATTGCTTGCACTAGGGCCCATGGAGACCTTTTATCACATCACAGTTGTGCACTATGCGGTTGTATCAGTACAAATGCATGCCTGTGCACATTTAGTGGGCATATCAATTAAAAATACGCATTCATGCTTGGCATGAATGCCTATTCAGGTTAAATCAATCTTTCTATGCACAACATATAGCAAACGACTCAATGTGCACCCTTCATTTTGTTACAAAAATGAAATCAATTGAAAAAAAGGTTTTGAAAGACCATCAGGTAATGAAATCCATCATTTGAGTTGACGTCTCCACGGCACTATACTTTGTTGCATATGTGTGGGTTGTACTTGATGGTTTAAGAGTCTGATGCCTCTGGCCGGGTCCCAGGTGCACCTGGTCACCTTTTGCCATTCATTCATTCATGCACTCCGTGCTGTTGCATTGTAATGTACTTGAAGTTGTAAAGCATCTCATACCCATTGCATAAGTGAACTGCTAGACATTTGGCACACTACGCCGTGTGGGGTTGCAAGGGAGCTGTACTTTATATGGGCCTATGTGCGATGCATTTTGGTGTCAGGCATGAATGACCAGAGATTGGCATGAATGACCGGAGAGGTGCTTGGCATGAGTGACCAGAGAGGTGCTTGGCATGAGTGACCAGAGAGGTGCTTGGCATGAGTGACCAGAGAGGTGCTTGGCATGAGTGACCAGAGAGGTACTTGGCATGAGTGACCGGAGAGGTGCTTGGCATGAGTGACCGGAGAGGTGCTTGGCATGAGTGACCAGAGAGGTGCTTGGCATGAATGACCAGAGAGGTGCTTGGCATGAGAGGTGCTTGGCATGAGTGACCAGAGAGGTGCTTGGCATGAGTGACCAGAGAGGTGCTTGGCATGAGTGACCAGAGAGGTGCTTGGCATGAGTGACCAGAGAGGTGCTTGGCATGAGTGACCGGAGAGGTGCTTGGCATGAGTGACCGGAGAGGTGCTTGGCATGAGAGAGGTGCTTGGCATGACTGACCAGAGAGGTCCTTGGCATGAGTGACTGGAGAGATGCTTGGCATGAGTGACTCGAGAGGTCCTTGGCATGAGTGACTCGAGAGGTCCTTGGCATGAGTGACTCGAGAGGTCCTTGGCATGAGTGACCAGAGGTCCATGGCATGAGTGACCAGAGAGGTCCATGGCATGAGTGACCAGAGAGGTCTGATGCCTCTGGCCGGGTCCCAGGTGCACCTGGTCACCTTTTGCCATTCATTCATTCATGCACTCCGTGCTGTTGCATTGTAATGTACTTGAAGTTGTAAAGCATCTCATACCCATTGCATAAGTGAACTGCTAGACATTTGGCACACTACGCCGTGTGGGGTTGCAAGGGAGCTGTACTTTATATGGGCCTATGTGCGATGCATTTTGGTGTCAGGCATGAATGACCAGAGATTGGCATGAATGACCGGAGAGGTGCTTGGCATGAGTGACCAGAGAGGTGCTTGGCATGAGAGAGGTGCTTGGCATGAATGACCAGAGAGGTGCTTGGCATGAATGACCAGAGAGGTGCTTGGCATGAGAGGTGCTTGGCATGAGTGACCAGAGAGGTGCTTGGCATGAGAGAGGTGCTTGGCATGAATGACCAGAGAGGTGCTTGGCATGAATGACCAGAGAGGTGCTTGGCATGAGAGAGGTGCTTGGCATGAATGACCAGAGAGGTGCTTGGCATGAATGACCAGAGAGGTGCTTGGCATGAGAGGTGCTTGGCATGAGTGACCAGAGAGGTGCTTGGCATGAGTGACCAGAGAGGTGCTTGGCATGAGTGACCAAAGAGGTGCTTGGCATGAGTGACCAGAGAGGTGCTTGGCATGAGTGACCAGAGAGGTACTTGGCATGAGTGACCGGAGAGGTGCTTGGCATGAGTGACCGGAGAGGTGCTTGGCATGAGTGACCAGAGAGGTGCTTGGCATGAATGACCAGAGAGGTGCTTGGCATGAGAGGTGCTTGGCATGAGTGACCAGAGAGGTGCTTGGCATGAGTGACCAGAGAGGTGCTTGGCATGAGTGACCAGAGAGGTGCTTGGCATGAGTGACCAGAGAGGTGCTTGGCATGAGTGACCAGAGAGGTACTTGGCATGAGTGACCGGAGAGGTGCTTGGCAGGAGAGAGGTGCTTGGCATGACTGACCAGAGAGGTCCTTGGCATGAGTGACTGGAGAGATGCTTGGCATGAGTGACTCGAGAGGTCCTTGGCATGAGTGACTCGAGAGGTCCTTGGCATGAGTGACTCGAGAGGTCCTTGGCATGAGTGACCAGAGGTCCATGGCATGAGTGACCAGAGAGGTCCATGGCATGAGTGACCAGAGAGGTCCATGGCATGAGTGACCAGAGAGGTCCATAGCATGAGTGACCAGAGAGGTCCATGGCATGAGTGACAGAGAGGTCCATGGCATGAGTGACCGGAGAGGTGATTGGCATGAGGGACCAGAGAGGTGCTTCTCATTAGTAACCAGAGAGGTGTTTGGTTTCAGTGACCGGAGAGGTGCTTGGCATAAGTGACCAGAGAGGTGCTTGGCATAAGTGACCAGAGAGGTGCTTGGCATGAGAGGTACTTGGCTTGAGTGGACAGAGAGGTGCTTGGCTTGAGTGACCAGAGAGGTGCTCGGCATGAGTGACCAGAGAGGTGCTTGGCATGAGTGACCAGAGAGGTGCTTGGCATGAGTGACCGGAGAGGTGCTTGGCATGAATGACCGGAGAGGTGCTTGGCATGAATGACCGGAGAGGTGCTTGGCATGAGTGACCGTAGAGGTGTTTGGCATGAGTGACTAGAGAGGTGCTTGGCATGAATGACCGGAGAGGTGCTTGGCATGAGTGACCGTAGAGGTGTTTGGCATGAGTGACCAGAGAGGTGCTTGGCATGAATGACCGGAGAGGTGCTTGGCATGAATGACCAGAGAGGTGCTTGGCATGAGTGACCAGAGAGGTGCTTGGCATGAGTGACCAGAGAGGTGCTTGGCATGAGTGACCAGAGAGGTGCTTGGCATGAGTGACTGGAGAGGTGCTTGGCATGAGTGACTGGAGAGGTGCTTGGCATGAGTGACCAGAGAGGTGCTTGGCATGAGTGACCAGAGAGGTGCTTGGCATGAGTGACCAGAGAGGTGCTTGGTATGAGAGAGGTACTTGGCATGAGTGACCAGAGAGGTGCTCGGCATGAATGACCGGAGAGGTGCTTGGCATGAATGACAGGAGAGGTGCTTGGCATGAGTGACCGTAGAGGTGTTTGGCATGAGTGACCAGAGAGGTGCTTGGCATGAATGACCGGAGAGGTGCTTGGCTTGAGTGACCGGAGAGGTGCTTGGCATGAATGACCGGAGAGGTGCTTGGCATGAATGACCGGAGAGGTGTTTGGCATGAGTGACCGTAGAGGTGTTTGGCATGAGTGACCAGAGAGGTGCTTGGCATGAGAGAGGTGCTAGGAATTAGTGACCGGAGAGGTGCTTGGCATGAGTGACTGGAGAGGTGCTTGGCATGAGTGACTGGAGAGGTGCTTGGCATGAGTGACTGGAGAGGTGCTTGGCATGAGTGACTGGAGAGGTGCTTGGCATGAGTGACCGGAGAGGTGCTTGGCTTGAGTGACCGGAGAGGTGCTTGGCATGAATGACCGGAGAGGTGCTTGGCATGAATGACCGGAGAGGTGTTTGGCATGAGTGACCGTAGAGGTGTTTGGCATGAGTGACCAGAGAGGTGCTTGGCATGAGAGAGGTGCTAGGAATTAGTGACCGGAGAGGTGCTTGGCATGAGTGACTGGAGAGGTGCTTGGCATGAGTGACTGGAGAGGTGCTTGGCATGAGTGACTGGAGAGGTGCTTGGCATGAGTGACTGGAGAGGTGCTTGGCATGAGTGACCGGAGAGGTGCTTGGCATGAGAGACCGTAGAGGTGTTTGGCATGAGTGACCAGAGAGGTGCTTGGCATGAATGACCGGAGAGGTGCTTGGCTTGAGTGACCGGAGAGGTGCTTGGCATGAATGACCGGAGAGGTGCTTGGCATGAATGACAGGAGAGGTGCTTGGCATGAGTGACCGTAGAGGTGTTTGGCATGAGTGACCAGAGAGGTGCTTGGCATGAATGACCGGAGAGGTGCTTGGCTTGAGTGACCGGAGAGGTGCTTGGCATGAATGACCGGAGAGGTGCTTGGCATGAATGACCGGAGAGGTGCTTGGCATGAGTGACCGTAGAGGTGTTTGGCATGAGTGACCAGAGAGGTGCTTGGCATGAGAGAGGTGCTAGGAATTAGTGACCGGAGAGGTGCTTGGCATGAGTGACGGAGAGGTGCTTGGCATGAGTGACTGGAGAGGTGCTTGGCATGAGTGACTGGAGAGGTGCTTGGCATGAGTGACCGGAGAGGTGCTTGGCATGAGTGACTGGAGAGGTGCTTGGCATGAGTGACTGGAGAGGTGCTTGGCATGAGAGAGGTGCTTGGCATGAGTGACCGTAGAGGTGTTTGGCATGAGTGACCAGAGAGGTGCTTGGCATGAGTGACCAGAGAGGTGCTTGGCATGAGTGACCAGAGAGGTGCTTGGCCTGAGTGACTGGAGAGGTGCTTGGCATGAGTGACCAGAGAGGTGCTTGGCATGAGTGACTGGAGAGGTGCTTGGCATGAGTGACCAGAGAGGTGCTTGGCATGAGTGACCAGAGAGGTGTTTGGCATGAGTGACCAGAGAGGTGCTTGGCATGAGAGAGGTGCTAGGAATTAGTGACCGGAGAGGTGCTTGGCATGAGTGACCGGAGAGGTGCTTGGCATGAGTGACCAGAGAGGTGCTTGGCATGAGTGACTGGAGAGGTGCTTGGCATGAGTGACCAGAGAGGTGCTTGGCATGAGTGACCAGAGAGGTGCTTGGCATGAGTGACCGGAGAGGTGCTTGGCATGAGTGACTGGAGAGGTGCTTGGCATGAGTGACTGGAGAGGTGCTTGGCATGAGTGACTGGAGAGGTGCTTGGCATGAGTGACCAGAGAGGTGCTTGGCATGAGTGACTGGAGAGGTGCTTGGCATGAGTGACCAGAGAGGTGCTTGGCATGAGTGACCAGAGAGGTGCTTGGTATGAGAGAGGTGCTTGGCATGAGTGACTGGAGAGGTGCTTGGCATGAGTGACTGGAGAGGTGCTTGGCATGAGTGACTGGAGAGGTGCTTGGCATGAGTGACTGGAGAGGTGCTTGGCATGAGTGACCAGAGAGGTGCTTGGCATGAGTGACCAGAGAGGTGCTTGGCATGAGTGACCAGAGAGGTGCTTGGCATGAATGACCAGAGAGGTGCTTGGCATGAGAGGTGCTTGGCATGAGTGACCAGAGAGGTGCTTGGTATGAGAGAGGTGCTAGGAATTAGTGACCGGAGAGGTGCTTGGCATGAGTGACCGGAGAGGTGCTTGGCATGAGTGACTGGAGAGGTGCTTGGCATGAGTGACTGGAGAGGTGCTTGGCATGAGTGACTGGAGAGGTGCTTGGCATGAGTGACTGGAGAGGTGCTTGGCATGAGTGACCAGAGAGGTGCTTGGCATGAGAGAGGTGCTAGGAATTAGTGACCGGAGAGGTGCTTGGCATGAGTGACCGGAGAGGTGCTTGGCATGAGTGACCGTAGAGGTGTTTGGCATGAGTGACCAGAGAGGTGCTTTGCATGAGAGAGGTGCTAGGAATTAGTGACCGGAGAGGTGCTTGGCATGAGTGACCGGAGAGGTGCTTGGCATGAGTGACTGGAGAGGTGCTTGGCATGAGTGACTGGAGAGGTGCTTGGCATGAGTGACTGGAGAGGTGCTTGGCATGAGTGACTGGAGAGGTGCTTGGCATGAGTGACCAGAGAGGTGCTTGGCATGAGTGACCAGAGAGGTGCTTGGCATGAGTGACCAGAGAGGTGCTTGGCATGAATGACCAGAGAGGTGCTTGGCATGATAGGTGCTTGGCATGAGTGACCAGAGAGGTGCTTGGCATGAGTGACCAGAGAGGTGCTTGGCATGAGTGACCAGAGAGGTGCTTGACATGAGTGACCAGAGAGGTGCTTGGCATGAGAGAGGTGCTTGGCATGAGTGAGCAGAGAGGTGTTTTAACAATCTTGGGTTGCGGTACTTACAAACCTGATGGAGGATCAGAGGGAGGGAGCATTCTGTTTACATTAGTAGCGCCTAACGCTTACACTGTGGGTTACATGTTGGGTTTTGATTATCGAAAACTTTAAATCAGGGAAATATTGGAAAAACAAAAGCAGCCCTGGCAAAATGTCTCAAACCAGTCGGCTGCCTTCTTCTCATACTATCTCTCTTTCCATCCATCCATCCATCCATCTTCTCTCTCTCTCTCCTTTTCTCCTCTCTCTCCTCTCCATTTCTGATTGTTTTCTCTGTTCCTTTCCTCTCCCCGCCCCTCTTTCTCTCTCTTGAAGCCTCCATGTGCCAGCTGCTACTACCGGAGGGAACTGGGGACAGAGGCACCAGGAGCAGCCCTGGTCTTTCAAAACCGGACACCAAGGACTCCAACCCACGGATAAATGCCCGGTGGAATAAAAGGCCTGTCCAGCCCTTCTTTAAATCAACCGAGGGGTCTATAGAGCAGGGAGAGAACAGGCCTGCTTTTCCACCAAAATATTTAAACTGCTTTTAACATAAACCTATCACGCCAAAACTGAAAACAACAAGTATTCGGAAGATACGTAGAGCGAAGGCTAAAAATTATAAAAACGGACTGCGTGGGGTGTGTAATGGCAATGAGAAGAGAGACCACATGAACCAAGTGAAGTCGGTTTTTGAAGTCCCGCCCAGAAGTCTGGCTTCTCCTTTATTGGTCAATCAAACACATCACCTCTATGACGAAAATCAAGAAATTCGCACAAAGTTTAAAAAACATTTGTTGCATCTCTCTTCTTTCTATTCGCGTGAATAGAACAACCGGCACTAACAGTTCAAGCCAGCAGCCATTTCATACCCTGCCTTTCCAACCTTGCTTTTGAAACAGAGTTTGAGCTGAAAGGATTGGGCAAAAACTGTTCCCTGATTGTCTAACTCTTTCTCAACAGTCAGTGGGGAAGCTGGGCCATCTTTATGATTGTCCTGAATACAAAATATTCCAAAGGATAATGATAAATTGGGAGAAATTGTTCACCCTCTCATATCAAAGATATATTCAAAGCTTTAGAATAGTTGAAAACCTTCCTTCTCTGTAACATTTCATGTTTTTTCAACATAGGACCGTTCAGTCCATTAGAAACACTAAATAGATAAAGAGCGTATTCACAGATCACAATCTTTTCCATTTTTAGGGGTTGAAAGTATTTGCAACAAATGTTCAAGGTTATAAAATGAAAGATTGGACTAGGCCGAGTGACGTCAGCATGACATTTGTTAACCCTTCTGGATTATAGCTATTTATATCTCTCCTACCCCTCCAGGAATTGTGCAATGATATTTGATGCCTGAGGCAAAATGGTATTTTGCTGCTGGTGCCCTCTCCAACCGGTAGGAAAAGGTTCTTTTTCTTGCTTTTCCTTATCTTATGGTTTCAATTCTTTGGTAGTTACTGATGAGTCGGGGCATATTAGGTAGCCCCGTGGCAATATTATGATGTTCTCTCTTCAAAGAACATCTGTTGAGCCTGGCCAATGGGTTGTTTTACTGGGCAATAATTGGGGTGTTTTCTCTGGAGGCAGTGGCAGACCAAGTTTGATTCATGCATTCCTCCATAGTAATTTGAAATGCATTTTCTTTGGAACAACTGGTGGATCTGGGCATATTATGCATCCCATGTGCATTATAAAATGTGTTGTGTGGGACAGCAGCTGGTGCGCAAATAAGGGGCTCTGATCCTGGCAATCGAGGCAGGGCGGTCCTGTCATCACGGGTTGGGGGATGTTTTCATGGATTTGTTCTTCCTTCCAGAAACGCACAGGTTCGCACTAAATCACGCCTAGCCGGCTGGCATGCCAGGGCCGGGAGCTGGTACATGGGAAGGACACACTGGGGCCAGTGTGTTGGGGCTGAGTAAATACGCAGGCACCAATCTGAGAAGGTCAGGTGGTAACGTAAGCAGGAATAGCCAGGGCGTTCTCCGTGCTGGGGCCCGATGCTGTTCCTGGTTAGGGGCTCTAGGGGGCAAGGTCACAACCAAGTTCTGACTGCTTGTAGGGGAGTAGAAGCAGTGTTAAGCGTAGCGGTTACGCAAATGACCATGACAATTGCCTCAAGTGTGCCCTAGCACTATAGGCAGCTGCTGGCATCTGCTCATAGGTGACAGGAGGAGTAACCACGAGGGTAGATTGTCTCCCAAAATATTGTATGTCTGTCCCACGCATGCACACTCCAAGATCGGGATTATCTCACAAAGGCTGCCCCAAACCATGGTCCTCTTAGAGTTCCTTGCGGGTCTAATGGGAGCAATTACTGCAATGGGCTCCCCCATCCTCATTGTTTAGTGCCAGCAATAAAAGTGTCATTCTTAGTCACTCATAGTGCATCGGAAGGACCACTTTAAGCCCCCCTTGCAGATTTAAGGAAGCAGGGGCAAGGTCAGTAGGTTGGCTTCTTGTGCTCCCCGTGCTGGGAGGCGCATTGAGGCTTAACGAAGGAACACAAGTGTATGGGAGAAAGACCATTAGAGTCGAAAGTATGAAATGATTCTAACTCAGGGGGAGATGCCTAAGACACGTGCCTAGAAATTATTCCTTAACGTTTTTTCTGCCACGTCCTGTATTTTGATCCTGTTAAACTAACAAACAAAAGGTAAGATCCGGTTTACCTGGTTGTGAGCTTGAGAGGGGGGCAACTTGAGGCCCAAGCCGGATCTACCTTGCTTATGGGGAGCCCTCACCCATTATTCTCATCTTTCATTTGGGGGGGAGCGACTCAGTCACCAGGCCTTGGTAGCGATGGGCAACAGGTTAGGAGCGGGCGAGCTCCTGTGGTCGGGGGGTTGTCCCTCGCAGGGCTGGATCACCGGTAGAACATTCCCGCAGGAGGGTCACCGGATCCATGCAGAAGCTCATGGGAAGAGAGGCCTGGGGTTCCATTGGGCAAATATCAATACAAGGGAACTGAAGGGTACTGCGTTAAAGACCGGGTACACTTGGTTAGATAGGGAGTGGATATATTCCTCCTGGAAGTACAAAAGGCGCCAAACAGCGGGATGTAAGTAGCTAGGTAGGGGGGGGCTCTGTCATCGACGGGGGCCTCATCCAGAGCTGTGGCGGAGTACAGGGTGATCTGGAAGCAGACGGGGACAGTAAGGGTACCCCTACGGCAGAAGGGTACAGTAAGGGTACCTCTGCCTGGCACAGTAAGGGTGCCTGAGCCAAGGACCAGGAGCCGAAGGAGGTTCCTGGAAACCGCGACGGCGCCCTGTTAGTCCTTCGGGCGGTCGGGGGGCCTGAACCGATCGGGGGTGTGCCACACCGCTCCGCCCCGACAGGGGGGGCAGGCGGGAGTATAACGAACATGGTAATGTGCTGCACCGTCAGAGCATCGACTCGCCGTGCAAGATGGCTCATTAGGCATGCGGGACAGCGAGGGGCTGCCTGCATTGGATCGCCCGCAAGATGACCCACCATAACGTCATACCTGTGTTGTATGAAATAAACCTGCAGCAGTTCTTTTCCACAAATATGTCTCCTGAGTTTCCTTTGGGTGGGAATTGTAATTATGTGTGTACAAGCAGGCGGGAGCGTATGGCGTTGTGGGCACTATGCTTTTAACATATCACGCCAAAACTGAAAACAACAAGTAGTCGGAAGATACGTAGAGCGAAGGCTAAAAATTATAAAAACGGACTGCGTGGGGTGTGTAATGGCAATGAGAAGAGAGACCACACGAACCAAGTGAAGTCGGTTTTTGAAGTCCCTCCTAGAAGTCTGGCTTCTCCTTTATTGGTCAATCAAACACATCACCTCTATGACGAAAATCAAGAAATTCGCACAGAGTTTAAAAAACATTTGTTGCATCTCTCTTCTTTCTATTCGCGTGAATAGAACAACCGGCACTAACAGTTCAAGCCAGCAGCCATTTCATACCCTGCCTTTCCAACCTTACTTTTGAAACAGAGTTTGAGCTGAAAGGATTGGGCAAAAACTGTTCCCTGATTGTCTAACTCCTTCTCAACAGTCAGTGGGGAAGCTGGGCCATCTTTATGATTGTCCTGGATACAAAATATTCCAAAGGATAATGATATATTGGGAGAAATTGTTCACCCTCTCATATAAAAGATATATTCAAAGCTTTAGAATAGTTGAAAACCTTCCATCTCTGTAACATTTCATGTTTTTTCAACATAGGACCGTTCTGTCCATTAGAAACACTAAATAGATAAAGAGCGTATTCACAGATCACAATCTTTTCCATTTTTAGGGGTTGAAAGTATTTGCAACAAATGTTCAAGGTTATAAAATGAAAGATTGGACTAGGCCGAGTGACGTCAGCATGACATTTGTTAACCCTTCTGGATTATAGCTATTTATATCTCTCCTACCCCTCCAGGAATTGTGCAATGATATTTGATGCCTGAGGCAAAATAGTATTTTGCTGTTGGTGCCCTCTCCAACCGGTAGGAAAAGGTTCTTTTTCTTGCTTTTCCTTATCTTATGGTTTCAATTCTTTTTGCTCCAACCTTATCACTCATCAGTGACTAAGTAGTAAGGAGGGATCACTGACAGAATATCTACAACAAAAATGTCGACCTACAAAAATATTGTGACAAAAATATCGTTGTCAAATATATCGACCTCCTACCAACATAATGGTAAGTAAAAAAACATCGCTGTTAAAAATATCGTTGTTAAAAATATAGTTTTTAAAATATCGTTGTTTAAAAGTGTTTAAGAAATAATAACTTCGAAAAATGTAACACATATGTTTAAAAACAAATGCAATACTTACACAAAAAAATAGAACACATACATTTAAAATACATACTAAAATACAGAACGCTAACTAAAACAGCAATTTTTTTGCAAACGATATTAATGACTTTGATATTTTGGGAAACGATATTACTTACCTTAAACTCAATATTCTACACAACAATATTCTGACAGGCGATATTTTTGTATTACAATATTATAAACTTGCTATAACTGCAAGTCGACATTTACAACTAGATAATATGTTTGTTTACCAGTAAAGAAATCCACAATTGCCGAACAATCAAAACACCTCAGGGACCATCTCCTGTTGCCTAGGGCACACCCATTCTATCAACATTAATGTGGTGTACAGCACTGAATACTTTGTCTATCACTCACACTTCTGCACCGTCTCTGAGACATGTACTGATGAAAGCTGAACCAGCTGATATGCAATGCTTCATGGGAGCCGGTGCATGCTGGTGGGGGACACCAGCACTCATTTTTGGTGTCCGGCACATAATTTTCTGCATCAGACATTTAAAAGGGCAAGACAGACAAAGACAAACAAAACGGAAAGATGGAGGAAGAGAAAGATGGACAAGTGTCATAAAGGAAACAAAAGGAACATACAAGAGAGAGATAAAGGGGTGGGGAGTGTCTGATAGTGGAATAAAGAGGCACAAGGTGGAATGAAAATGACACAGTCTTGATATTGAGCAAACCAACATTTAATTGCACCGGACGGCCGCAGGATTCTGAGCAGAGCTTTGGGCACTGACATGTATTCTTTCAACAACTAAGCATTGCATGGATGCATGTATCATAAGCTTCCCAACGTAGTGACAGTATTGAACGTCTTCTCCCCATCATCTTCCTTTGATTAATCGCTCTCACTTTAGAGCGCACTGCACTAATGACTGTTACTCCTTTCAAACTGCTTGTTGTAGGTCACAAACTCCCCTTCTAAGCATGAAGTAGTCCTTCTTTGATTAACCTAATCCTATACTCACCCATGCACCTCAACCCATTGCTTTCATGCTTTTTGGTGACTCTAATCTTGATCTGACACACCACAGGCCACACACTCCTTTCAATCAAATTCTCTCACCACTCAATCAATAAAAAGTACTACTCCTTTTTGACCCTTTATCATGGCAACGCCTAGATCTCATCCCCAGTTCAAATGTATTCTCCCAATGTACCTCAATGATCAACTCATTTCCTTTTTATCATTTATTAATAATTAACTTTGTTGTACCCCTTTGGTCCATATTTAATAAACATCCACACCCAACTTCAAATGTAAAATAACAACTGACTCCACCCACTTTCAATAATCAAAACGACAAAGATCTCACTCCTCTCTTGACTCACACATCTAATCCACCCTTTCACTCCCACATGATCATGTCCCCAGTTTTTCATTACAGCACTGAACCACAACCCAAAATTAAGAATGAAAAACATCTGAAACTCATGAAAACCTACAGACCTACATGGATGCCTTTCATGTCCGTAGGGCCTCTTAAGACTCAGCCAAATCTGAGTGTTACGTCAGAGACGCCTTGCCTCTTCACCCTTAACTACAATGCAAGTTCTGAGCCCTGAGCCCGACCCTTTTTAACGCCTACATGGAACCTCTGGACAGGATAGTCCATCCCTTTGGTGTGCGTATTGTCACCTACGCGGATGATACACAGCTGGTGGTCTCCCTAGACCACTCAGATGGATCATCCAACACCTTAGGCCCCTGTCTAGAGGCTGTTGCCAGATGGATGCAAGCTTCCTGTCTGAAACTTAACGGGGAGAAGACAGACATCATTCTTCTCGGCAATTCTCCCCCGTCTGCTCTTGCATCCATCTGGCCACCATGTTTGGGCGTTCCCCCCGCCCCGAGGTCCCAGATAAAGAGCCTCGGGATCTGGCTCGACACCGCTCTTGACTTCTCGGTCCAGGCCACCAAGACTGCTGCCACTTGCTTTGGACTAATGAGGATGCTCCGCCGGGTACTCCCTCTGCTCCCTTTCCAGGCGAGGAGGATCATGGTCCAGGCCCTGATACTCTCCCGCCTGGATTACGGGAACGTTCTCTATCTGGGAGCCCCGGCCTCGGTATTACAGAAGCTTCAGGTCACACAAAATAGTGCGGCCCGCCTACTGTTTAACCTGCCCCGTCGGCAGTCGGCGAGGAAGGCACTGAAAGATCTCCATTGGCTCCCAATGGCTGCCAGAGTGCAATTCAAGGCTTTGTGCATTTTGCACAAATCCTTTCACCGAGCAGGCCCAGCGATTTTGCATTCTCTGGTTACGCCCTATGTTCCAGCTCGCTCCCTCCGTTCTGGCACCCTGCAGCTGGCTACCTCCTTCAAAATTAATAGAGCCCGCTGGGGCGGCCGCTCTTTCTCCCACTCGGCGGCCAGACTCTGGAACGCCCTTCCTCTCACCATCCGAGGAAACAGTAACCTCCTGTCTTTCAGAAAGGCCTTGAAAATGCATTTGTTTGCTAAATCCTGCTGATCTACCCTGAGCCTGCGCTAAGCCATTTAATCATCAAGCGCCTCAGGGTAGTTATGCGCTATACAAATGTAATTTTTCATTTCATTTCATTTCTGTTCTATCAAGTCTCTTTTCTACTCCCCATGCATTATTGCCACTCGTTCTAACATTTAATCTAGTGACTTCAGAGACTGCTCCCACGGAAGAATAAAACAATTTAGAAATCCTCCAGCACCCCTACGTTCATTCCTCCCACCGTTTGTCACACTTCAATCCGTGCATCTCCTTCAGAAGTGGTATCAATACTCTCCATCTCCAAACCATTGTGCTTGTCATGTAAACCCTTTGTCCTAACTCATTAAATCATTTACCCTGTTCTCTCACATTTTAATTGCCTATCCTCGCATTTAAATTGCTCACTTTTTCTCAGGCCTGCACACTCACTGTGATTGAACAAGCCTAGGGTCAACTAATCTACTCTGACTGACAACCATCCTGTATTACAGCTTTCCTACTTCACAAAACATCTGTCTCTTCAGGATAAACTCATTAAACCCAGGGGTCTTGCTAATGTGGCATACCTCTTGGTTCGGCACCAGGGTCCTTAAGAATGTACCTGGGAGTGACCCCAAGATAAGGTAGGTAGGTGGAAGACTTCCCATGCCCCTTATCAGAAACAGGGTGGTGGTTTTGGTTGGTGGAGGCCCGGGGAGCCCCATTTGCAAACCTACTGTTTTGAGTGTTCCCAGCTAGGACACAAGCAGGGGGACTTTGTCCTGAGAAACCAACCACTGGTGGGACCTCTACAGGGGTAGCCTTATGGGGTAAGTATTCCCCAGGGGTAAGTCATAGACCATGCTGTGATGTTCCTTAGCTGGTAGGTAGATTCAGAGAGTGTGTGTGAGATTCCTGAGGATGGAAGTTGTCATTCCAGTAAGTGAAGGTGAATGGGATCCCTGTCACTACTTTGAGGGACACTGGGGCTAGCCAGACCATGGTAGTGGAAAGGCTCATTTCACCAGAGCAGTACACTGGCCGGGTGTGTATGGTAACTCATGTTCAGAGGCTGGACATTTTCCACCTCATGGCTCTGGTATCCCTAGAGTGGGGTGGGGAGGTGACCAACAGGTGGGTTATAGTTGTCCCCAGATGCTGGGGAATAAGTTTCCCCCAGTGTCAGCAGAGCTGGAAATGGTGACAGCCCAGGGTGCCCTGACAGTTCAGTTGCCTGTGGGCACCACTCCCAAAGAGAGAGTACATAGGTCTTGATGGAGGTAGCAACAGTCTTCTGTGGGAGGGCCATTAGATCAGGGTTCTCCTGCTCTAAGAATAGAGAATCCTCAGACTGACTCTGGCGAGGCCCCTTCTGATCTACAGGTGCTCCTTCTGCTGTTACAAAGGCAGAAAGCTGGGGAGCTGCACCAGGCAGACCCCTGCATGACACAGACAGAGTGTGTAACCCTTGAAGAGGGTGGTGGTACCCCTTGGAAGTAATGGCTCACCTGTGCAGCCTCAGGAATAGGCCCCGGGCTGAGAGGCCAGTCTCAGGCTACCATCCTGGGACTGGTGAGAATGGGAAGGTAAGAAGGGTGACTAACACCTGGGGCTGGTACCCCCCACTTTGCGAAACATCAAAGTCCAGAGAACCTTGGATGGCCTGCCCTGGCTCTTGACAATGACAGCTGTCAGTGGCCTCTATTTGTTGCTGTCCTTTTGGACAGAGTTTTCCTTGAGTTGGGGATCCAAGGTGTGGAATGGGTCAAATAACTTGGTTGGCCATGGTGGTACTGTCTGCCTACTGGGATACATCTGTGAGCAATTTAAGGTTAGGTGCAGCCCAGATGGGTTTCCCACGTGAGGAGAAGGGTTCCCCCTTGGGTTAGTTCAGTGGGCCAGGCAAGTGTACACAGAGGGATCCAACAGAGTTTAGAGGGGCATACAACTGACAAATACCACTTTACATAAGAGGGCCTTCATCCATTTTCTATCACCTAAGCAGGAAAGTCCATCAAGGTAGATTAGTCTACCCTCACTTTTGGCTGAAGGAGGGTCATGTTGGACTTCACCCTCTATGCAGGGGTAATTCTCAAACTTTTTGCCTTCACCCTCCTGGTTTCTGAACCTGTTTTGTGGGCTTCTAGGACTCTGCACACTTTTCCACTGCTAACAAGTTTTAAAGTGCTTGTGCTCTTTCCTTTAAATATTGTAGAATTCATTTACACCCAATTGGCACATTTTATTCACCTGCAAGTTCCTAGTAAACTGGCACCACACATACCCAGGGCCTGTAAATGTAATGCTACTAGTGAGACTGTAGCCCTCATTGTGCATTGTGCCATCCACTTAAGTAGCTTTTTAAATATGTCTCAGGCCTGCTATTGCAGCCTGAGTGTACAGTTTTAAACTGCCATTTCGACTTGGCAAAATAAACCTTTTGCCAGGCCTAAATCTTCCTTTTTCACATATATATGTAATTCCAGGGTATACACTAAATAGCCCACATGACAGGGTGCAGTGTATTGAAAAAGTAGGACATGTACCTTTAACTTTTACAAGTACTGGTAGTGAAAAACTCTTAAATTTGTTTTTCACTATTGCAAGGCCTGCCTTTCCCTTAGGATATTATTGGGTCAACGTATTGCAGTGATAAAGTGATAACTTTCAACTGGGAACAGGTAGGAATATTGAGTTTAGTGTCTAAAGTATTGTACTTCAAACCCCTCCTTAATGGTAAAGTTGGATTTTAGGTCCCAATTCTATAAATGCCACTTTTAGAAAGTTGACATTTTCTTGTCCCAACCATTTGGTGCCTACATCCTGCATCCTGGGTCACATGACTAAGTGTAGCTGACATTTGGTCTTTATGTATTTCTCCCAAACAGTGAGACCAAAGGAGAATACGTATTGGCAGGATGGGTGATCTCGGACTTGATGAGGGGGAGGAGTTGTCACCTACCACATCTTTGCATTGCAAAGGCTCTGCCTGACCACACTCACAATGGTTTGACACTAGTCTTTTGTGAGCCCCAGACAAGCTAGACCAGGGCAGGAAGGCATAAAATTCCAAGAACCTCTGGGGGTGGAAACCCTTTTAGAAACTTCTACCGCTTCAAAGTGAGCACCTGGCAGAAATATTTGACCCTCAGACCTAACGCTTCAGATAACTTCCGAACCTGTGTACTTTGCCAGGAAGAAGTCTGCCCAGCTGTGAATTCTGCCCGGCTAACCTGATTGCTGACCAAGGACTACTTGCTGCCCAAGGCCTGCTGCTGCTGCACCAGGGCTCTTTTGCTGTCGTGAACCACCCGGCTGAATCCAGCCTGCCTATGTGGATCCAGAACTCCAGTAAATTTCCAAGGGTAATTTGGCTGACCCCTGTTCTAAGTCACAGGTACATAACAGGCTTCTTCGACATCAACGCATCTCCCAGCATCTTGATGCAGTGCGGCGCAGCTCACTATCAAATCCGATCCAGCACACCCAGCTCATCCTTGATGCAGTAGCATCTCTTCGCAAGTCCTTGCAAACCCCGGAGGCTTCCTCGACAGCAGTGCAGAACAACACAAAGCATTTCTTTGTTGACAACTCATGGACTTATTGCTGAATGAGCCATCTCCTTGATTACAGCTCCTCAACCCATCGCTGCGTGGCGTATCTCAAGGCTCGAACTTGCACCATAGCTCCACATCGTCTTCTCTTCTATGCCGACCTTCGCAAAGACTTAGTATCTTGACGCGCAGGCACACAATGTACTTTCTCAGGTGACTGAACTCAGTCCTGTCCTATATTTGACTATCACGGTAGGCCTGAACTTGTGACTTGGATCCAATGTACCACGACCAGATATTTGTGGTTGGCACTTCTTGTTTCGTGGCGCTTTATTCTTGAGATAACTTTTAAAATAGCATATCTCTGGCTCTACAAATTGGATTTTTATTTATTTGGTCTCAAATAATTTATTAAATGTTACTCTGGTTTTCTAAATTGGTGTGTGATCTTTCTTGTTCTGTGTTTTCAAATCATTACTGTTCAAAGTACTACATAAATACTTTCATATTGCCTCTGTGTTAAGCCTGACTGCTTTTGTGCCAAGCTACCAGAGGTTTACGCACAGGTTAATTTGGGGTTTGCTGGTGTTTCACCCTGATAAGAGTTGTGATTGTTGCATAAGTAGGGTTTCACCCCCCCTCACTAGTAATCCAATTTCCTACACTCGTTGAGACTGCCCCAGTAATTTGGAAGGTTATACTGCACCCAATAAATACCGAGGTACTCACCAGGTGCAGTATTCCCCTCCCCATCCTGATCTTTACTTTCTTGGAATGGAGTGTAATGTGTACAATAGTGTAAACTGTAATGTCTTATATTTAACCCTGAGATGCAATACTCAGAATGTGGGGTATTTTTCCTGAACAAAAAAACAATAGTTTGATCCTGTCAACATATGTGTGGGGTAAAAGTATTGTTTTACTATTCCAAATGTAATCCAGATTTTGAGCGTAAGGTTCTGTTAGCATTTGAATCAGGACAAAAATGCCTCTCATACTGAAAGTCGGAATCTCTTAATTAAATCTGTGAGCATATGGGAGCCTGAACCCCAATAATTCACTGAACCCCAACAGTTTGTTCGCCCCAACATTTACCTCAGGTAAGCAAATAGTGACTGAGACCATTCAATTTTCTAGATTGACAAAAAGTTAGTTTTATCACAAAAATCCCACAACAGTTGGTACAGAGAAAAATGCCATGAAGACTCAGGTACAGAGTATATAGTCAGAAATCAAAGATTATTTTAACTTCTAATAAGCAGACCATCTAAATGTCAGATTCAAAAGGAACACTGGCAACATGCTCAGGGAAAAGAAAATCTCTAATTTGTCAGACAGAGGTCTCGAAGGAAAATGAAAAGTCTCATAGCCCCCCCACAAAATCCAGGGATTTTTACACACGTTTTATGGATAAGCAATGAGCAAAACTGCAGATCCACAATGGTATGATTAACAACAGCACATATTGGGCAAATCAGAAATATGATTGTCATTAAATGTTTTATAACAGAAACCTATTTCTAAGTTAATCAGCAATCTTCTATTAGATTCACAGAAACAACATTCCAGAGATATAAAACAAAGTATGAAACATTCTCAAAGAAAGGCTCATACACTAGTGTGCTAGCAAGTCTACACCAGAACTTCCAGTGGAAGTGTCATTCAGTAATGATACTTTGGGAATAAGATTGAAAGTTTCATTCATAATGCATGTTTTCTGAGGGAAATAATTATTGTTTCACAGTGCACTGTGCTCCACAGAAACTGTGGGGAGAGAAGGCTTGCAGGGAGACATTGAATGAGAAGGGAGATGAGCAGGAGCATGATGAACAAAATACTAAAAACTAGAAACTGAATCCATCTTAATAAATTGGTGTCTCTACAAAAATGTATTTTAGTAAATCAATGGTTCTTATTAGTGATACATTTTATTTTCAGTAATGCAAAGCAACAATAGCTGTGTACAAATATACTGTTCAAAACAAAATTATGAAGAAAGAGTAGTCAAAAAGGTGGGCAAAAGTCATTCCTTTATATATATACTGAAGATGGCGAATAATAAAACTTGGACAATAAATCAACTGATTAACTGTAAAACGCAATTTTTCATTTATGCCTTAGAATGCCCATGTTCGTTGAAATATATTGGCAGCACCAAAAAAGAACTGAAGGTACGGATTTTGGAACATGTGCGAGCCACAATTAACAATGACAGAAGCAACTCAATGGCCAAACATATGGAGAAGGAGCACAATAGAAACTGGAAAGCACTAAAATTCTATGGAATCGAAAGTGTTGGAATGAACATACTCAGGAGGAGATCGTGAACAAATATTGAGGCAGAAGGAATCAAAACACATAATGAGCTTTCGAACCCTTAAACCTCATGGGCACAACCTGGATGAGGAACTACATTGCCACCTTTGAACTCAAAACCAAATGAAATGAACAAGAACTATGTCTCTCTCAATAACGTTTATCAATTTTTTCACCATATATGAATTAACTTAGGGCATTAATTTGTTTTGTTTAATTTTCCTCCTTTTTTAGATGCACAGGATAAATAGTATGAACATACAAGTTACATGGGAGAATGTGATAGAATATGGATCAGATTTAGGGACTTTAAAATTGTATGCCCACTAGAGAGCTAGATTATAACGAATTATGAATACAAAGCAAGGATTCTTAATTGTGAATTGAACACCCACCAGAGGGCTAAACCACAACCCCATGTACTAATTAATTGTTTAATGTTTAAATTCGAAAATAACCACAACATGGGTAAAAAACTACATGTCCCATAATTCCTGTGCGACTAACAGGAAGTGATGTATCGATATGGAGGATGTTTCTTTATTTAAAACTAG
Source organism: Lissotriton helveticus (assembly GCF_964261635.1). Lineage (NCBI taxonomy): Eukaryota > Metazoa > Chordata > Amphibia > Caudata > Salamandridae > Lissotriton > Lissotriton helveticus. The sequence continues at coordinate 731,717,422 of NC_136068.1, forward strand.
CAAAAAAATGTAGTGATGGTTTCCTGTGAGCAAGGTCTCCGTAGAGACCGAAACGCGTTAGGTGTTGCTGGCTTGCTGATAAATGAAAATAAATTTAAACCGATCTACTAACTTTGGTGTACGGCTGTAATTGAAAGACTACCCGGGAGTGCATGGAGAATCAACTCCCCGAACGGGGAAACTGGAATTGATTTACTCGCGGCTTGGTTCTGCCGCACTCCGTGTGCACCGCCATAGAGCACCTGGAAGCCCGCCCTGTGGACTAAATGGAAAGGAATATATATATATATATATATATATATATATATATATATATATATATATATATATATATATATATATATATATATATATATATATATATATATATATATATATATGTATATGTATATATATATATATATATATATATATATATATATGTGTGTATGTATATGTGTGTATATATATATATATATATATATATACATATATATATATATATATATGAAGCTCAATTTCCTCCAAATTGTTAGAAAATCAGCACTCGTAGACACGTTGGTAATTAACTTTCCTGTATTTTATTCCACAGAGTCAACAGACGCGTTTCAGCTACAAGCCTTCGTCAGTGTTGTTTACGCGCGCATAGCAGCCAAGCATTTAAAGGGATGTCATGTGACGGTATATTGCGTTGAGGAGGGACTAGAGCAGATCGGCTAGAGGTCGCGCCATTTTGGAAAGTGCAATTTTCACAGCATTGATAGCGTGTATGTATCTCCCTTCCAGTCTGTATTGACTTTATCATGCTCGTTAAACATTAAGCCGTGTATCGGCTTTTCATCCTGATAATTTAGCATGCATCAGTAATATTCACCAATAATTATTTCGATCCATAATACTCATATCGTTATTGTCATAATGAATTCATTCATAGTTCTATTATAATAGTATATATTTGCACAGCAATCCATGCATCCTTGTGTGATCAAGGGCATTCGTTGCCTGAAACGCGTTGCAAGGTACGTGAGAAGAAAAACAAGAAAATAAATACTTGAATACAGATGGCCTGGAGTCCGTTTGCTCTGTTCGTCGTAAGGAGGTTCAGGAGTGGTTTTGCTTTTGCATATATATATATATATATATATATATATATATATATATATATATATATATATATCCTCTCAACTGTCCCCGTCACAGAGGGAACGCTACTGTTGGTGCCCGCGTTTTGAGACCGGGAGCGTGTCTCAGTTAATTTCCAACAACAAAAAGTTCACGCGGCACACTTCTTGGCAGGTAAATCTCAGTTTTAATCACTCAGGTCTTCAGCAAAACTCCTACGCGTTTCGAACAAACGTTCTTGGTCACGGCAGTAGAACAGTAGAACACTGCCGTGACCAAGAACGTTTTGTTGATTATTTTTTATTTTCTTTATTTTTTAAGCATTTTTTTTTTATTGTGATTGTGTTTCATAATTTATTAAACTTTCTAACATTTCATTGTCAGAAATTTCATAATTATCATGGAATATACATTGTAGTCTCTGAGGGTGTAAAATGTCCTCATTTGCAAGGAGGTTATCTACTGCTTGTACACATTGCAGTAGTTCATTGTCCCAAGTTTCATCGAAAAATTCAATATCATTTTCATCAATGATTTCTTGGCTGCTCTCTTGCAGGACAATTTGAAATTCAACTTTCTGTTCGCCTTCCATTTTGCCTGAAATTTAGATTAAAAAAATATATATTAGTAGAGATAGGGCACTGTTGGGATTAATTTTAGATAGGCAGTTTTTATCAGTGAATTTATCTTTGGGCAGTGTATAGTATCAGAGTGGAAGTAGGAATATAAAAAAGTGTATGTGATTTAACGTAAGTAAATTCATAATTATACAAGAGAAGCCTAACTCCATCCATAACTATAACAGAGAAGTCTATCTAAATCTATAACTACTACAGAGGGATAGTATATAACTATCAGAAAAAGTTTACCATATTAACTTATAGTGCACAATATACTTCAGTTTTAAAAATAAAAACTTACCTTTAGAAAGAAGTTGAAGGAATTAGTGAAAATACTATTGAAATGTACACCAAGAAGTAGTAGTCAAAATGGCTGTGTTTTCTTCTCTTCCTTTATATATATTGAGGTATATAACCAATGAAATGTCAGGTAAAAAAAGTAGAAAATGAAAGTAACATTTTCATTGGTTGTCAATTCCAACACTTCAGATGTGTTTTGTGAAGTAATTTACCTCAGGGTATTTAGAGAGGTCTACAGGCTAAATGGCTCAATGGAATTCCAATCAAATTTGTGAAAATGGTAGGGATTGGTATGTAGTATGAGCTAATCTATATTTGGTGAAATTGTCTCCAGTGGCTTTTCTGTGAACTACTTTCCCACCTTTTTTGATGGTGCGCTTCCCAGGGAGCGACCCGGTACGCGAACCGTTGAGCGCCTCGGTTCGCGGACCTTAAGCGTTCCGGGAGTCCACCATTTTGTGTTTCGGTCGAATTAAGATACAAGATGGAGGGCAAATAATGTTCAGAATGGGTAGAAGGGGGCACGGTAGAGTTATCTTGACCCCCTAGGTTTTGTGAGGGTGGCTGAGGAGGCTTATATGTGGGAAAAAAAAAAAAAAATTTAAAAATTTCGCGAGGTTAGCTTCCGGTTCGCGTACCGGGTAGCGCCCCAGGGAGCGTACTTTGTTGAAAATTAGTGAAAAATGTTAGAGTAAAATAATAATTGTGAGTGATTAGATGTAGGGTAGCTCTGAGAAGAGCTTTTGGGTTTATGGTACATTTAGGTACTTATAAGTAGGTACCAATGCACATTCTTAAATTCAGAGTGAAAATTCTGTTGCCCTCATCTGAGAAGTGAACTCCATCTCCTCTGTAGATATCTTGCATGTAGTAACGCAAGTTATTGTTGTACAGGGAGCCCATTCCATGGTCTCTCATGTAAGCTGAAACAGATTTGTTTACATGCTTCCTCGACTTCTCAATTTGTGGACAAAATTGCTTGGACCACCTCCATTTCTGTCTTTGGCATATATTTGAATATACCAAGGCAGTCTGAGGAAAAAGTGCCATTAATTGCTCAAAGGTGTCCTTTAAAAGCATTTCCAGACCTACACCAGTCAAAGTGCCCAAGTCATTACCTCCACAGTGCACAATTAACAGGTCAGGTTTGGGCAAATGCATAAAGGTTTTCACCAATGGTATCAATTGGTGACATTTTAATCCTCTGTGGCCAAACCACTTAATTTCCACATCTTGTAAATTGAGGTTAGGTAAATTCCTGTTTTCAACGTACCTTTGAGCCCAGTGAATATAACTATGTCCAACAATCCAGACAGAAAACATGGTGAGAGAAGGTTCTCCTGCAGTCAGATGAAGTGTGGCAATGAAATGGCAGTTGAAAAAATGAGAGTGTAAAATGAAAAAAAACTGTGGAGTTTCTGTGTTCATGAAGCAGTAACAGTGATTGGTGGATTTTGATTGCTGAAAACAGAAAGTTAGGGTGCACGGATGTGTTCTTTGAAAGATGTATTTTGAGTGGTCAATAAAAAATCATTAAATGAAAGAATGCACTGGATATGCAGGTGCACTGAGAGTTCAGAGTTCAATTGCAACATTGTTGTGTGAACTTGCAAACAACAGAGGTCTTCCAAGAGGTGGTTGCCATGCAGATAAGGCAGAAAGGGCAGAGGGGGGATGGGTTTTCATTTGAAAAAAAGTGAGGGAAGACTTTTGATTGGGTGACATGAGAGATATGTGTGAAGAATTACAGCATTTCTGTGCTTTTGATAGCTGCAGACTCTGGAGTGCATACCTTTTGCTCTGCTGAAGACAAATTGGTGTGTTTCTGAGACTGTTTTCAAACTCAAAGTATTTGCTAAGGTGAGAAAATATTTCTTTAATTTAGATAGAGAATAGTGTGCTTTAAGGAGAAAATTATGAATTATGTGGCGCAAATTGCTTGTAAATATGCTCCCACCTGTGCATGGAAAATTTAGATTTTGAATGTTTGTGTTACATAGCCATGTTAAAAGTGACCCAACCATGCTGGAAAGGCAATCAAAAAACGCTTTCATGTGTCTTAAGGACATTTTAAGTCATTTTCCCATGTGCAGTGTTTTGAAATTATGATTTGAAAATCGTGTTTAGGGAAAAGGAATTGTTTTTAAATTTATGACAAGGACATAATGGTGTATGCTTCTTTATAAGGCAATTGACTGTCCCTGATGTTATTTTTCCCATTTTAATGTAAGACCTTTCTCTGTGGCGCAAATTGCTTGTAAATATGCTCCCACCTGTGCATGGTAAATTTAGATTTTAAATGTTTGTGTTACATAGCCATGTTAGAAGTGACCCAACCATGCTGGAAAGGCAATCAAAAAACGCTTTCATGTGTCTTAAGGACATTTTAAGTCATTTTCCCATGTGCAGTGTTTTGAAATTATGATTTGAAAATCGTTTTTGGGGAAAAGGAATTGTTTTTAAATTTATGACAAGGACATAATGGTGTATGCTTCTTTATAAGGCAATTGACTGTCCCTGATGGTATTATTCCCATTTTAATGTAAGACCTTTCTCTGTGGCGCAAATTGCTTGTAAATATGCTCCCACCTGTGCATGGCAAATTTAGATTTTGAATGTTTGTGTTACATAGCCATGTTAAAAGTGATACAAACATGCTGCAAAGGCAATCAAAAAACGGTTTTATGTGTCTTAAGGACATTTTAAGTAATTTTCCCATGTGCAGTGTTTTGAAATTATGATTTGAAAATCGTTTTTGAGGTAAAGGAATGTTGTTAAAATCTATGTGCGCCATATGCCCCCAAATTTCTTTTTCAGCGGTGCAGCAGGGTGTTATTGAGACACCCCTGCACCTTTGGAAAAATTCCTATTTTGTGATGAGCTAATTGCTAATCGCAAATTGCAACCTTCATTCCTATGAGCCTCCCAGCCCATGGAAATGAATGGGTAATTTGCAATTAGCAATTTGCTCATCGCAAATTTGGAATGGTAAAGAATCGCTATTTATTCCTTAAAATTCGCTATTTTGGAAATGCAAAATAGTTATATGATACATATGGCGGTTGATGTCTAACAAGATAAGAAGCTTAGGGATACATTTATGATGACTGGCGCAATGAAGTGGACATCACTTACTTCATTGGTAGAGCTTTACATGTATTATGTCCTCTGTATTCTTCATCAAGCGTAACTTTAATCTGCAATCCTGAGTAGGCCTCACCTTAAACAAACCTCTGGATAGGCCACATCTTATTGTCATCCTGAATTAATCATTTAAAATGCTAGGGACAGATTTATGATAGGTGTATGCCTCTTTTGCGCCACTTAGAAAACACTGTCCATGGGGAAATGACTTAAAATGTCCTTAAGACACATGAATGTGTTTTTTTAAAACGTTTGCAATTTTTTTGGGTCACTTTTAACATGGCTATGTGACTCAAACAGTCAAAATCTAAATTCGCCATGCACAGGTGGGAGCATATTTACAAGGAATGTGCTCCATGGGGAAAGGTCTTATAATGTAATATGGGAAAAATGACATCAGAGACACTGAAATGCCTTATAGAGAAGCATACACCATTATGTCCTTGTCATAAATTTGCAAACCATTACTTTTCCCCAAAAACGATTTTCAAATCATAATTTGAAAACACTGCACATGTGGAAATGACTTAAAATGTCCTTAATTCAAAATTTGCTATTCCTTATTTTGCGATTGCACTGAAGGATTTGCAAATTTTGCGATTCCTTAAATGCAATGTATCAAACAAAAAATATGTAAAAAATGATATTATGGATTTGGAAACTACCACCAACTTCTAGTTTGTGGTAATTTGCGAATTCTTTTCAAAAAGCATTTTTTTCTAAAAAACAAAAGGTCCCATATGACGCCCATACATGCCCTTAGGGCATGTATGTGTGCCATATGCCCCCAAATTTCTTTTTCAGGGGTGCAGCAGGGTGTTCTTGAGATACCTCTGCACGCTTGAAAAAATTCCTATTTTGTGATGAGCTAATTGCTAATCGCAAATTGCAACCTTCATTCCTATGAGCCTCCTAGCCCATGGAAATGAATGGGTAATTTGCAATTAGCAATTTGCTCATTGCAAATTAGGAATGGTAAAGAATTGCTATTTATTCCTTAAAATTTGCTATTTAGGAAATGCAAAATAGTTTGATGGTACATATGGTTGTTCATCTGTAACAAGATAAGAAGCTTAGGGATACATTTATGATGACTGGCGCAATAAAGTGGACATTACTTACTTCATTGGTAGGCCTTTACATGTATTATCTCCTCTGTATTCTTCATCAAGCGTAACTTTAATCTGCAATCCTGAGTAGGCCTCAACTTAAACAAACCTTTGGATAGGCCACACCTTATTGTCATCCTGGATTAACCATTTAAAATGCTAGGGACAGATTTATGATAGGTGTATGCCTCTTTTGTGCCACTGTGCGTCACTTTTATGATGCAGCGGCGGTGCTAATTTGCAATTAGCAATTTGCTCATTGCAAATTAGGAATGGTAATGAATTGCTATTTATTCCTTAAAATTTGCTATTTAGGAAATGCAAAATAGTTTGATGGTACATATGGTTGTTCATCTGTAACAAGATAAGAAGCTTAGGGATACATTTATGATGACTGGCGCAATAAAGTGGACATTACTTACTTCATTGGTAGGCCTTTACATGTATTATCTCCTCTGTATTCTTCATCAAGCGTAACTTTAATCTGCAATCCTGAGTAGGCCTCAACTTAAACAAACCTTTGGATAGGCCACACCTTATTGTCATCCTGGATTAATCATTTAAAATGCTAGGGACAGATTTATGATAGGTGTATGCCTCTTTTGTGCCACTGTGCGTCACTTTTATGATGCAGCGGCGGTGCTAATTTGCAATTAGCAATTTGCTCATTGCAAATTAGGAATGGTAAAGAATTGCTATTTATTCCTTAAAATTTGCTATTTAGGAAATGCAAAATAGTTTGATGGTACATATGGTGGTTCATCTGTAACAAGATAAGAAGCTTAGGGATACATTTATGATGACTGGCGCAATAAAGTGCACATTACTTACTTCATTGGTAGGCCTTTACATGTATTATCTCCTCTGTATTCTTCATCAAGCGTAACTTTAATCTGCAATCCTGAGTAGGCCTCACCTTAAACAAACCTCTGGATAGGCCACACTTTATCGTCATCCTGGATTAATCATTTAAAATGCTAGGGACAGATTTATGATAGGTATATGCCTCTTTTGTGCCACTGTGCGTCACTTTTATGATGCAGCGGCGGTGCAAAAGATTTGCTATGAGGCGACAACATTACAAATTGATGCATTTAGGCAGATATGTCATGGTGTAAAAAAAACGTACCACATGAAACCGATGCAGCAGTGATGCAAAAGATGCACCATGTCGCAAGACAGGCCTCACTTGGGGCCATATGTATCAAGCTAATTAGCATTCGCAAAGATCAAAATTCTACGAATTTCGGCCTTTGCGAATGTTAATTAGACAAATGGTATGTATCAAACAAGTTTGATGCAAAATAAGGAGTAGCAAAATTTGCTATTCCTTATTTTGCAATTGCACTGAAGGATTTGCAAATTTTGTGACTACTTAAATGCAATGTATCAAACAAAAAATATGTAAAAAATGACATTAAGGATTTGGAAACTATTGTGGTAAATTGGTGGTAATTTGTGAATTCTTTTCAAAAAGCTTTTTTTTAAAAAAACAAAAGGTCCCATATGACGCCAACACATGCCCTTAGGGCATGTATGTGTGCCATATGCCCCCAAATTTCTTTTTCAGGGGTGCAGCAGGGTGTTCTTGAGACACCCCTGCACCCTTGGAAAAATTCCTAATTTGTGATGAGCAAATTGCTAATCGCAAATTAAACCTTCATTCCTATGAGCCTCCTAGCCCATGGAAATGAATGGGTAACTTGCAATTAGCAATTTGCTCATCGCAAATTAGGAATGGTAAAGAATCGCTATTTATTCCTTAAAATTCGCTATTTAGGAAATGCAACATATTTTGATGATACATATGGCAGTTCATCTCTAACAAGATAAGAAGCTTAGGGATAGATTTATGATGACTGGCGCATCACCAGGGATGTGCCAGTCATCCTGCGCCGCTGTTCCGCCACCCATGGTGTGCTGCATTTACAATGCGGCGCAGCATGGGGCAAAAATGGCACAGATGCGTGACGCATCTGTGCCGTTAAGGTGGCGCATTGCTGGAGTTGTATCGCAAGTGAGATGCAGCTCCAGCAACTCTCAGGGGTGCACCATCTCCACAATGTTGCATCAAGACCTATGCCTGCTTCAAGCAGGCGCAGGGTTTTGACGCAGGTTTCTCCTATCTGATTGTAAATGCGGCACACCATGGGTGGCAGAGCAGTGGTGCACGTTAACTGGTGCATGCCTGGGGATGTGCCATTTAACATAAATCTGCCCCTTTACATTTAAGTATGTGCAGGGGACACAGAGTCGGTGAGGCTTATCCAAGGTTAAGAAGAGATGAGTCCTGTTCAGTGAAAAATTAGACATAGGCTTCACCTGCTCAGCATCGCTGGACATGGCTAAATAATAGCTGCAAAATGTTACTCTTGTTAAACAATTTTACTATTATAATCTCTGAGATTTGTCTCTTACTCTGCAACATCTCATTGTTGTTATCTTTCTTTAAAGATAAAGACAACCTCAACATGAGCGACAATCTGCAATCAGTTGATTTTGACCTCATCATTGAACTTGTAATTGAAACATCAGTGGATGTTGATCCCTTGGATGATTTAAATCCTGAGGATGAAGAAGAGCGTGATGAGGATGCAGATTTGTCCGAATTATATGACATAGGATGGGAAGCTGACCTGCTTGAGCCTATGGAAATATAAACATTTATTTTTAAAATTTATAATTAATAAAAAGTAAAAAGGTAAACCGTTTAATTTAAAAATAAAGACACCTTCAAAAGCAGGTTATGTGTAGTGTCTTCAATAAAATATTAAAATATGCTCATAAAATTAGATCAGATTCACATATAAAATAGCATAGGTAACATAAATATAAATGTCATTTCTTTTCTGGTATTTCTGTATTGTAAATTTGCAAGGACTAAAAAATCTTCTATTTAAAATGTCAAGTAGTGTGTTAAGTTTTTGATCACTGTTATTGTTTTACTTTATGGTAATAATGGTTAATAACATTTTTTATTATATTTTACCACAGATTCAACTGCAGATCATTTCAAGATTTCACCATGCCAACAATAGAAAGACAGAGAAAGGCTGCAAAACGTCAAAGACAGCAGGTGAAAGAAAATAAGCAGCAGTCCTCTAACAAAAAGATTTGTCAAGTCACGAAGAAAGCACCGGGTAAGAGCACAAAATATTTCATAAGAAATATGTGTAGTAAAAAAAATATTACTACAGAAAATGTTTCAGTCCATAAAACGAGAAGGAATTCAAATGGAAAGGAAAGGCCAATGAAAAATGTTACTGCTAGAGCAAGAGATAACTCTGTGCATGATAGTAGAAGGAAACAACAGTTTAGGGAGATTCGTAAACGAATGTTCCGCAACAGGATAATTGGCAATTTGTTAAAAAATATTAAGAAAGGTCAACAGAAATTGGTTTTTTATAAGAGAAAAAAAAAAGTTGAGAAAGTTATTGATCAGGCATTTGAAATTAAACGTAAGTTATTTATTTTGATAATCAATAGAATTAGGAAGCTAAACAAGGCAATTTATGATTTCAAAAGAATTAGTAGATGGAAGAGAATAGTTAATCGTAGTAATTTTTGTGAAGTTTTTTCTGGAGAATGGATGCATAGTTCAAGCTCTGAGGCATTTTTTAATGAGGAGAGTTATTTCCCGGATAATGATTTGGTGCATGCAGTTGACACCAGTGGTCGTGCTTATGAAGGGAAAGATGGTTGTCCAGTTGAAAAAGAAAAACTTGTGACAACAGAGGCAGAAGAGGTGTTAGGTAATGAGGTTTTAGGAAGACGTGCTAAGGGTCCTGTGTACACCTGGAAGTGTAGTAGTATTTGCAGTGTGCGACAGGATTCCATCAATTTGCTTTGTGATTTTGTACGGTCATTTAATAAGAAAAGTTTGAAGCAGAAAATAAGGTTGTTGCAAGAATTAGATCCTTGCAGAGTAAGAGAAGTGACAGGTTTGCATGGTCATTCACTGGCTTGTCTTTCCAGGAGAGTATGCCAGAGTGTTTTTCATCATTTCAGGATGCTAGCAGTGCATCATAATAAAGTGAGGAAATTAGTTAGAATGTTGTATTATGCTAAGAGTCCAGCAATTATGCTTAAACAATTATGCGCTGCTCTTTTGCATGGTTCTGAAATAGATGAGAAGAATATATGTGAAGAAATTGAGTTTTGTTACTTTGGAAGTAAAGAGGAGAATGTTGAAATTGAGCAAGAAGAAGAGGGTCATGTGGAAGATAGTGTACAGGTTTCCAGTACAGATAATTTCCAGAGGGAAATTGCGACGTTTGAGGTGAAATCAAGTGAGAGGCCTAATTTCACTTGTGTGTGTTGTCGACGCACTTATTATAAGAATCAGACTAAGTTAGTGGATTTATATGCAAAAAGTGAAAGGGAAAATAATAGTGAATGGAAGGATTTCGCAACATACTTGATGGTAGAAAATTGTTTTGATTTGGGATTGGATCAACGTGTGTGTAGTTATTGTTGTTGCAAATTAAATCAAAACCAGATGCCTGCTAAAGCAGTTCATAATAATCTGGAATTGGTTGAGATTCCTTCTGAATTGAAGGATTTAAATACTTATGAATCTATTTTGATTCAAAGTATCCATCCCTTTCAGGCTATTGTAAGAATGGAGCCAAAGACAGGGAAATTGCCTCCATCAGATTTACAGAGAGGATTAAAGGGAAGAGTTGTTTATTTGCCTCTAGATTTGAAGAAAAACATTAACACAATTGGAGTAGAAAAAGTGGAAGAGGAACCTCTGGTTATCTTAGTTAATGGGGTTCCGACAAAGAATAAGAAAATATGGCAAGATTTAGTAGATGTTAGGAAAGTTAAAAAGGCAACATTGTATTTGAAAAAAAATAATAAATACTATAAGAATGTATATGTTGCAGAAGAGGAAGTAAGTGAGGAAGAGGATAGCGATTTGTGTGCTGGTCAAATTGAGAAAGTAGAACCCTCTACTAGTGAAGAAATATATGAACATTATAGTGTTCATCCTTTGCATTCCAAGGAAGTCATGGGGAATGCTATTGAGTTGTTTCAAATGAAACAAGCCAAAGGGAGTCCCATTAGTGTTTGGGAGGAAAGTTTGGAAGCTCGGTGTTTCCCACAGCTTTTTCCAACAGGTCAGGGAGGAAGATATGATGAGCGACCTCATCAAATTCCTGCTTCTGAATACCGGACTTTGCGATTGTATGCAGGAGATGCTAGGTTTCGACAATGCATTCCTTATTTGTTTCATCTCCTGTTTGAAAGCGATCTGTCTGGACTGTCATATGCAGTGAACCACATCTTGAAAAGTGGTATACACATGCAAAACATCTCGGCAAGTGACTTTATGGATAAAGTCAATGTCCAAGACAGTATTTTGGATTCTCACCTGATTAATCTCATGGCGTGTCAGCGTGGTACTAATGAGTACTGGTACCGTCGTCATGGTGATTTAAAATGTATGCTGAGGAACTTAGGTACTCCCACATGGTTCCTCACTCTGAGCTGTGCCGAGTATGGCTGGGAAGACTTACTTGAATTTCTACGAGAGGCATATGCTAACGTAGATAACATCGAATTCAAGACACCCGGAGAACTGTGCTCTTTGGATCCAGTCAATGTATGTAGGTACTTCAATCATAGATTTGAAGCTATGATGTCTTTCATCATGAATAAGAAGAATCCACCTCTTGGAGAGGTGTTGGATTTCTTCTGGAGAAAGGAGTGCCAAGCAAGAGGTGCTCCTCATATACATATGTTGCTGTGGATCAAGGATGCACCTAAATTTGGAACGGATCCAGAAGACTCAGTGATGAGTTTCATCCAACAGTATTCTACGTGTGCTGTTCCAAACGCAAAGGAGAAGAAAAGCCTAAGAGAAAAAGTTCTGCGTTTCCAAAGCCATCGATGTGGAAAGTACTGCCGTCGTAAATTCCGAAACAAGGACAAGTTCTACACTAAATGTCGTTTCGGCTTTCCACGACCGGTGATTTCTAAAGGAAGAGTAAACAGTTTGATGTCTTCGCTGTGACACAATGTCATGAAGAAATCTCCTAAAAACACTTACAATTTGAAGAGGAACGAAGAGTCCAAGTACATCAACGACTACAACCCGGTGATTTTGTCCATGTGGAATGCTAACATGGATATACAGTTTGTGGCTGATAACTGTATGGCTGTGGCTCGGTATGTGACGTCTTACATCACCAAAAAAGAGAAGACAGAATTGAAGGATATGTGGGAGGACATTTCCCATGAAAAGAGCCTCAGCAAGAAGTTGTACAGTTTCAGTCTGAAGATGTTGTCGCATCGAGAAATCGGAGCGTACGAATGTTCTGACCGGTTGTCTTCAGCAAGTCTCTATGCCAAGTCCAGGAGTATCGTTTGGGCGAGTCTTGGTCTTGCAGCAACGCGTAATCGAGTTCTCAAACCTGTGCGGGAAATTGAGTATTTGGCGGAAAAGGAGCCAAACAGTACCGACATTTTGAAGACAAACATGTTGGATACATATTATCCAAATCGAAGCAGTCACCTCGAGAATGTTTGTCTGTATGAGGTTCTGCAAAATTACATATTCAAGAGGAACATCAAAGAAGATACTGAGAAAGGAGTGTATGCTGTAATAGGAAGTGAGGGATGTCTGGTCAAGCAAAGAAAATGCCACTTGGTAAACCATCGAAAATTGAGTGGCGAATCTCCTGAAAAAAAGGAGTTTTTCTATTTAGCACTTTTGCAACTTTTCAAGCCTTGGCGTGCAGAAGAGGAACTGCTTGGAGATTTCCTCTGTTACGAAGACTCTTTCAATGCCGCCAAGGAGACCATAGAATGTCCTGCTTTTCCCAAATATGTAGAAATGTTGAATGCGGAAATTGAGCAGGAAGCAACGATTGCAGCCGAGATTGCCAGAGACAGTTCTCAGGACAGTCAGAGTTCTGCTTCATTGAGTCAGGATCCACTAGGAGGACCTGTTATTGAAAATGAAGCTGCCACTGCTATGAATGAAGTGGAAAGAGCCATGGCACATGCTCAAGAGGATGCGGTTAACTTAGAAGAGTTGGAAAGACAACTCAACGTTGAGCAGAGGAAAATATATGACGAAGTTACCATGCAAATTGATCATGGATTAAGTCATGACAAGAAAGAGTGCTCATGTACGTCGTTGAAGCCTGTCCGACTGTACGTGAGTGGAGAAGCGGGAACTGGAAAAAGTTTCCTCATTAAAGCAATTTCATGCTATTTGCAGGAAAGGACAGAGTCATCGCTGTCTTGTGTTGTCACTGCTCCAACTGGACTGGCAGCACATAATATTAAAGGGATTACTTTACATCGTTTACTGATGCTGCCAGTGGAGCATGACAACAAATTACAATATCACAAGCTATCTGGAGATGCTTGTTTTGAAGTTTCAAGAATCTTGAGGAAAATGAAACTTCTTATCATTGACGAAGTAAGCATGGTTTCCAATGTCATGCTTGCCTTTGTGCATTTGAGGATGCAAGAAGTTCTCAAAACAGAGTATGATGTGTTATTTGGTGGCAAACACATCATTGTTTTCGGAGATCTTCTGCAGCTGACACCAGTGAAAGGGCAACCTGTGTTCAAAATGCTCACGCATGAAGATACCAGGAAGTGCCTAGGCAGCATTGGCAACGTCAATATATGGTTAAACTTCAATTATGCTGAACTGCATGAAAATATGCGTCAGGCGAAGGATGAAGTTTACAAGACTATTCTACAAGATGTTAGAATTGGAAAAGTGACCGAGCATGGGAAAGAAGCTTTACATGCACGATTACTGTCAAATTTATATCCAGAACAAGATGTTGTGCCTGAGAATATTTTTCAGAAAATTACTGAGAAGAAATCTGGAATATGTTTGATGCCAACTCTTGCAGAATGTGCCAAATTTAACAACAAAATGTTGCATTTAGAAAAGCAAGAGATTGTGAAACTGGAAGCTATTGATAGAGTAGAGCATACGGGATCAACAATTATTTTGTCTGAGAATCTGAAAACAAAATTGGATTCATTAGAGAAGAGTATATCTAAAACTGCAGGTTTTGAAAAGACTCTGAATGTGTGCTTGAACTGCCGTATAATTTTAAGAAGGAATTTACATGTTGAAAGAGGTCTGGTAAATGGATCAATGGGTAATGTTGTTGATTTTGTGAAATACAGAAATAGAGATGGAATTGAATTTTTAAAAATTAAATTTGATGGCATTGAGGAAGTACAGCTAATTGGTCGTTGTTCTGCTAGATTTTTGCTTGTAAAAGACTTATATGTTCGCCGTAAGCAGTTTCCTGTTTGCTTGGCATATGCGGTGACAATCCATAAATCGCAAGGTTTAAGTGTAGACAGTGCATTGGTAAATATTGGCAGTTCTGTGTTCAAGGAGGGTATGGCATATGTGGCATTGTCACGAGTTAGAACTTTATCGGGATTGTACTTGATTGAGTGTGATGTCACAAACATTTGTGCGGATCTAGATTGTGTTAAGGAATACAATAGGTTAAGAAGAGAGTATGCGCCACATTTGCCTTAGTATCCTTTGTTTGAGAAACGTGTGGTAGGCCGGAAACGAAGAAATGAGAACAATACTGGGGAGGTTGTAGCAAAAAGACAAAAAGTCAATGAACCTAAAATTACAAGCAGAAACAAAAAGGATTCTGTTGAAGATGTTGTTGGTTTTCAGTTTGAAAACAGTTCTGGTGTCAACTGCTATGCTAATGTAGTGGTTAATGTTTTGTTTTCTCTAGAAAATGTAAAAGAAGAGATTGTGGTCAATTCTGATCAAAGATTTTGCAGTTTGTTAAATTCTGTGTTAGAGAAATGTAGCACTGATAGAAGAAACATAGAAAGTGTGTCTGAAATTCGAAATCTGTTAGACAGATGTTCAGGCCAAACACAATTCTCTCAAAATATTCAGCAAGATTGTCAGGAGTTTTTAATGTATATGCTTGATGTATTACATGCTGAAGGTGTAGATGTAGATCAGCTGTTTGGGCTTTCTTATCAATGGCAGCATGACTGCGAGAACTGTATGGTATCAAGTACTACTAGTGTAGACTCAGAAAGATTTATATATTTAACTTTGCCAGACAGTAAATCAGTCTCCTTTAATAAGCTAGTAAAAGCAGCTGATCACAACATGGAGTGTAGCCAATGTAAATCTGAAATGATGTCCACATTATTTATACGAACATATGGCCAGTATGTCATTTTAATGTTCCAACGATGTAGGCCTGATGGAACAAAATTGACAACTTTAATTAAAAATTTTGTAGCTTCGCAGTTGTCAATATCAGGAAGGACTTTTGTAACTGCAGCAATTATATATCATGACGGCCCTTCAATAACATCAGGACATTACACAGCTTATTTAAAGTCTAGAAATGGCTGGTCATTCTGCAATGATTCTGTTTTAATTTTTAAAAAAAAATTGCCGTATGACCTTAAAAACTCTTACCTGGTGTTTTTAAAACCAAAATTTTAGGGAAATAATCTCGGGATGTTCTCTGTGGAATTTCAAGAAGTTCTAATGGCTCCTACACAATTTGGCCTTGAGGATAAGTGTAGTTCAGAGACATAACTTCTAACCATAGGACTGGACGTCATGGAGAAATACGTGCACTTTGAATGAGTTCAGAAAAACTGTTTCTTTTTATAAGCTAATTGAAGCAGCCAATCAAAACATGGAGTAGAGGGAATGTAAGTCTGCAATGCTGTCTACTGTTTTACATTGCTTTGTGATTAAAAGTGATGTAGAGAATTAAATAGTTGTAGTAGTCATAGAGGTAGTGTAAGTCTGCTTCATAGTAAGCAGTATCAGTGTCATAGGAAATGTAGAACATGACTGAGCAAGAAGGGGAAGATATTACTATTCCAGGATTGTGAAAATGATCTTCAACATTTTAATTCTGAAAGTTGCGGAAATGCCAAATGACGGGATTGGCTTACAAGAAATCCAAGAGTTATAAATGGCTCTGACCAGATTTGGCCTTGTGGAAAATTGTGGTAGAGAGCAAGAAGTCATTTATTGCATGTAACGTGTTTTTAAAAACGATGGAGATTTTCTTTCAGAAAGTGGCGGGCGGAAAGTAATAACAGCACAAAAGAGTGTAAGCTGTTCATAGGACATCCTTGGACGTCATGGAAAGTAAGTTAACTTTAAGGAGTTCTGAATTTTGATTTCTGATGTTGTATGGGTTTTTTAAACACAATCATTTTGATTGTGTTTTTTTCCCCCCGCTGTTACATGATGAATACCTTCAAGTCACTGTTTTTAGTGAAATTTGATACATTCTGAGAACAGCAAAAATAAACCATTTAACATGTATAATTAATTCTGTACTGTTTGCATTTATGATGTATATGTAGAACTGTGTAGGAGGCATGGAGAAGGTGAGGCTTCTGTAAGTGTCAAAGTTGTTGCATGCAGTGCTGCACTTCTGCGTATTCTTTCATATGCTAGACTACATCTGCACAATGAGATACCTAAGCAAAGGAAACACAAGTGATGTGATTGTGAAATGAGCAAAATAAATTGCACGTATTTCAATTACATCACCTGTGTTTCCTATCATTACGAATCACATTGTGCAGATCAAGTTTAGGTCTGTCCAGGGAAACATAGGAGATTTGGACTTTGTTGAAGAGTGCAGTGGACATGACTCACTTCATTGGTAGACCTTCACATGTATTATCTCCTCTGTACTCTTCAACAAGTGTAAATCTCATCTGCAACCCTGAGTAGGCCTCACCTGAAACAAACCTCTGGATAGTAGACATCTTATTGGCATCCTGAAGCAATTATTTAAAATTTTAGTGTCTTGCGACACTTTTCTGAAACAACAGCAATGCAAAAGATGCACCATGTTTTAAGATAGGCCTCACTTCATCTGCATCAAGATACTGTTAGTTTAAAATGTATATCTTTAGGACTGTGTAGGGGGCCTGGAGAAGCAGAAGCTTCTGTAAGTGTCAAAGTTGTTGAAAAACTGTTTGTCCTTCAATCTTTTCCCTTGTCTTTTCTAATTTTTAAATACATTTTTTAATATTTTTCAAATGTTTGTTCTCTCTTTCACAGATTGAAAGTATAAAAACAAAAAGTGAGTAATTTAACGACAATTATAAGGTAAATATTTTGTACTGTTTTCGTTACATTTCTATCACATTTAACTACTATTAGTTCCACTGCTTCATTTCTTTAACCCTCAGTTTCCTACCTTTGCTACTTCCCTCATTCCTTTCTCTATTACCTACTTACTCAATTCCTTCCACTCTTTTTCTCAGTCCCTCTCTTCTCATAGTTCCTCACTCTTGTTCACTCACTGCGTCTCTATTACTCTTAGTGTCTTTGACTGATCACTCTATCACTACTTGTTCATAATGCTTTCTCTGTGTAGTTGAAGCACACTAAGGGGAATATTATGAACACAGCCAATAAAATTATTGCTCTTTTTATTGGCAGAAAACTGGTGCAAAAGTGGTTTTAGTGGCAGTTTTCTGCCACAAAAGCAGCTTTAGCGACACATTTCTGCCAATAAAAGCTGCAAAACTTTTATTGCCTATGTTGATGATATGGCTCTATGTTAATTACATTTCTTTGCTGTTTCAATTAATCTTTTTCTGTTATTTTTTGTTTTCTGTTTTCTATTTTTTCTCTCTGTTATTCCTCATGTTTTAATCTTATTTTGAACATTCACTCACATTCTCCAAGAAACTCTTCTTTGTTAATGTTATAGTCTCTTTTTTTTTCTTTCACTTCGTTATCTATTTTGTTTTTCACAATTATACCCTCTTCTGTCTTTTCTTCGGTAAATAGATCTATTAAACAGTATCTCTTCTTTACTCCCTATAGCTGTCTTTCTTTTAACATCACTCTCTGTTTCCTTTCCTTATACTTACACTTTTTTTTTTTTTTTTTTTTTTTGGTTAGCTCCCGGTCCGCGTACCGGGAAGCTAACCCGGAAGCGAACCAAAAGAAATAGAGCTTGCCAGAGTGCTAAACATTCTAGCATTTTTTTTGGAAAGGGAAGGTAGTTCTGAAAAGAACTTTTTTTTTTATATTTTTGTTGTTTTATATTTTTTATTTTTTTTTTGAACATTTTTTGTATTTTTTGAACGATTTCATATTTTTTTTTGTTTTTTTTTGGGGGGGGGAAACAACAAAAAACAGGCGTTGAAAAGGGCTCAACAGGAGCAAAAAAAAATTACTGGGGGCGGTTAGGGCAATCATGGTGTTCATACGCCAGGTTGAGTGCATTGATGCTCATGTTGCCACAAGCTAATAATGCACGACAGTGCATACATAAGTGAATCATGTGCCCAAAATTTTCTTGAATATTTGGCACAGTTTCCCGTGCCTCTTCTGGTGTTAGAGAAACCGGTATTGTTGGTCTGGCCACAGGAGTTGGTCTTGGATTGTCGTGCATATCCCTTAATTCCGCCCGGCTGTAATTTAGGGGATGTTTCCTTGTCATGTGCCTGTGCATTGTGTGATTTCCAAAGCTATATTTTTTGTCCGTCCCTCTGGACAATTGTTCCTTGCATATCAGGCAGGTGACATACCTCGCGTTGACTTTTTTTTGGCCACGAGGTATTGAAAAAAACTGCCAGATGAAACTGGCTTTCTTTCTGGAAACCCGGGGCAACTCTTCTAAAAATTTTGGTTTTTCTCCCTCCTCATCCATTTCTTCCTCTTCCTCCTCAGTGTTGGTAAGGACCTGGGGAGGTGGTCCTCTCTTCCCATGAGGAGGTGGTGGTGGTGGTGGGGGTCCACCAGCTGAAGCTACCAATGAAGCCATTTTCCAACAAGCAAAATAGGTCTTCCTCTCACAATGATGAAAGTCAGAGTGAGGAAAGAAGGAGGGGTTTTCATCATTTGGGAAAAAACAATACTTCTCAACCAATGAAAAGTGTTATTTTTAAGTCACCTGACCTAGCCTTCCATCATTATGAAACCAAAAGTGAAATGAACCAATGAAAAGTTTTATTAACAAGTCACATGACCTCTCACGCTCATGTTACGCGCTGCGGAACGCTCCCCGGTTAGCTTCCGGGTCGCTCCGCTTCGCGCCTCGGTCCGCGCCCCGGGACACTTCCGGGTGCGCTAACGCGATACGTCACAAGACGCATTTCGCGGCAACGCGATACGTCGCGCTTTCGCGCCGCGGATCGCTTCCGGGGAGCTGCGTTTCGCGCCTCGGTCCGCGCCCCGGGGCACTTCCGGGTGCGCTAACGCAGTACGTCATAAGACGCATTACGCGGCAACGCGATACCGTCACTATGTTGATTTCTTACCGGTTCGCGGACCGGGTCGCGGAATCAAATTGAGCTAACGGGAAGCTTCCCGGTTCGCGGACCGGGAGCGAAACAAAAAAAATATTTAAAAAAAATTATTAATAAACATATAAAATATATTTTTGGATTTAAAGAAGAATACATTTTACAGCTATAGATATTAGCTTTTAAAAAACCAATGAAATTCACTGAAAAAACCATAGGTTATAGACCATATATAGTTAGGAATTAGCATTTATAAAACCTTGAAAATTCACTGAAAAAACTATAGGTTATAGACCATATATAGTTAGGAATTAGCATTTAAAAAACCTTATTTTACTCACACAAAACCATTGAAATTCCATATATAGTTAGTTGTACTAACTATATATCGCGCACCCGCAATCCACTGCTGATCATGTCACATATTACATCATTCATGACATGGTCAGTGACATCACTGAGGACATCACTGATGACATCTCAAATGACATCACTGATGACATCACTGATGACATCTCAAATGACATCACTGATGACATCACTGATGACATCTCAAATGACATCACTGATGACATCACTGATAACATCTCAAATGACATCACTGATAACATCTCAAATGACATCACTGATGACATCTCATTTGACATCAATGGTCACATCACTGATGATATCATTCATGTGACAATACAATGCATCTCCTCACACTTTAATATAACCTCTGTTACACCCAGTGTTAAATACAGAATATATTTTTTTAAACAATTGACACACCAATACTAGTTACTACATACGCACTCACTGATTCCTACGTCTACACACACATTCACTCATTCACCCATACAATCATTCATACATACAATCACTCATCTTTACAACACTATCATATGCACTCATACACCCTATACAGACACTCACACTCTGCCACTCATCCTTGGAGTTACTCACACACCTAGTCAGTCCTGTAAAGAATCAATCACACTTCCATTTTCTAATCTATACAGTTAAACATAGAGTACCTTACATTTTCAAACATATTCTAACACATACTTACTCTCTTATAAATCATTGATACAAGAACACATTGATCTGCACAGAGTCACACATCTCCCAGCCAGCCACACACACACTCAGTCTCCCATACAAATACTTGGACAATCAATCAATAACCCATATGGTTACTCATATAGCTACTGATCAACACATGCAGCAGTTTACAGAATACCAGACATAATGATGCACAAATTAAGACAGTTTAGTCACTAACCTATGCATTCAGTGAGACACATTTATTCACTCACTCATACAGTCAGTCACGCACCTACTAAAACCTTCATTCAGACACTTATACATCCACTCATTCAGTTGTGATGTGATGTCATCAGTGATGTCATTTGAGATGTCATCAGTGATGTCATCAGTGATGTCATTTGAGATGTCATCAGTGATGTCATCAGTGATGTCACTGACCATGTCATGAATGATGTAATATGTGACATGATCAGCAGTGGATTGCGGGTGCGCGATATATAGTTAGTACAACTAACTATATATGGAATTTCAATGGTTTTGTGTGAGTAAAATAAGGTTTTTTAAATGCTAATTCCTAACTATATATGGTCTATAACCTATGGTTTTTTCAGTGAATATATATATATATATATATATATATTCACTGAAAAAAACATAGGTTTCAGGCCTTATATAGTTAGGAATTAGCATTTAAAAAACCTTTAAAATTCACTCAAAAAACTATAAGTTTTAGGGGTGTTATAGTTAGCTGGACATTTCACTCATACAAAACCATTGAAATTGCTCCTATATAGTTAGTTGTACTAACTATATTTCGCGCACCCGCAATCCACTGCTGATGATGTCACATATTACATCATTCATGACATGGTCAGTGACATCACTGAAGACAGCTCAAATGACATCACTGATGACATCATCCAGTGAATGTGGTTTGCTTCGTTATTTAAATATGCATTATATATATAGCAATTTGCATTGAAGAATGAGTGGATATATAAAAATAAATATTTGGATGGAGAATTTAGTATCTGTGTAATTGACTGTTTACTTGACCAATTTATAGTGTCTCACTAAATATAGTGGATAGTGACTAAACTGTCTGAATATCTGTATCACTTTGTCAGTTGTTGTGTAAACTGGTTCTCCAGTTGGTTACTAGCTATGTGAAAGTCTATATTAGTTATTGATTAGTTAACTGAGTATTTGTATGGGAGAGTGAATGTGTGTGTGGTTCGGTGGGGGGGGGTGTGACTGCCCAAAGATGTGTGAATAGTTGATTCACTAGATATATGAAGTTAAAACTACATGTTCTAACAGTTGTTTGGGTGAGTGAATATCTTTATGGGTGTGGTGATGAGCAAATATATTTCTCAATGGTACATGTCCAATAAACTAGAAAAATAAAAGGCAGTGTATGTTTCAGTTGTTGTATATAAATAAGTATACATAAGACTCAATGATTGTGTGAGTGACTGTATGGATAACTTTATACTTGTAAAAATGATTTTATAATTCACTAAGTATGACTTACTATCTAAATGAATAGATGAAGTTGTGTTTGTATAAGTGTGTAGCTAAGTAAATATGTAAGTATGATCCATTGTTTGCATAAGTGAGAAGGATGACTTCATATGTGAATAGGATGTTTGCTGGTGTGTAATGTCGATTTAGGTGCATAAGTATTTTTGATAGTGTTCTATTGTTCATTGACAGCATGTATGAGTGAATCTACAGGTAAGTGATTAGATGTGTGTATACATCTATGAATCACTGAGTGGGTTTTTAGATACTTGTATTGTTGTAACAATGGATTCAAATATGATACTCTATTTTACAAAGAGTGATGAAAGATTTTACTAGTGTATGAAAAGGTGTATGTGATTGTCACGTGGATGATGTCATCAGTGATGTCATCAGTGATGTCATCAGTGATGTCATCAGTGATGTCACTGACCATGTCATGAATGATGTAATATGTGACATCATCAGCAGTGGATTGCGGGTGCACGAAATATAGTTAGTACAACTAACTATATAGGAGCAATTTCAATGGTTTTGTATGAGTGTAATGTCCAGCTAACTATAACACCCCTAAAACGTATAGTTTTTTGAGTGAATTTCAAAGGTTTTTTAAATGCTAATTCATAACTATATAAGGCCTGAAAGCCCACCAGGAATCTCCAGTATGCGCCAGGGGACTGCATTGCAGAGAGTGTAATGAAGCCACGCCCCTTTTACACCTCTCTGCAACGCAGCCCCCATGCATGTTTGAAGAGGGGGAACTAATTCCCCTTGCATACTGGGGGCCAACTAGCCCACCTGGAACCTCCAGTATGCACCAGGGGGCTGCATTGCAGAGGTGTAATGAGGCTATGCCCCTTGTTACACCTCTCTGCAACGCAGCCCCCTGCCGTGTTTGCAGAGGGGGAACTAATTCCCCTTGCATACTGGGGGTCCCTGGGGGCCAACTAGCCCATCAGGAGCCTCCAGTATGAGCCCGGGGGCTGCATTGCAGAGAGGTGTAATGAGGCCACACCCTTTTTTACACCTCCGTGCAACGCAGCCCCCGTGCATGTTTGAAGAGGGGGAACTACTTCCCCTTGCATACTAGGGGTCCCTGGGGCCCAACTAGCCCACCTGGAACCTCCAGTGTGCGCCAGGGGGCTGCATCGCACAGAGGTGTAATTAGGCTATGCCCCTTTTTACACCTCTCTGGAACGCAGGCCACTGGCACGTTTGCAGAGGGGGGACTAATTCCCCTTGCATACTGGGGGTCCCTGGGTCATATCTGCCCAAACGCCGATATTCCGAACGATTGAAAATGACTTTTCTTGAGAAACATTTGGATTAGGATTATCATGTCCTATTCTTTGGAAGTTTTGAAAGACTGACTTTGAGGATGCTATAAATTACTCAAGTCTGCCCGAATTGTGTGGGTAAAATTGATACCTAGTCACTTTGAATAAGAATGTACTTACGTCTCGTCTAACATTTGGAAGAAATATCTAGTTATATGACAACAGGATACCGACATAACTTGAAGGAAATAAGAACGCCCTGAAGAAGTTCTGTTGTACAGAACGAAACGTGTCGGCTGGCTGTGGTACATAAACTTAAGGAAAATAAAAGCATTTGAATATACACCAAGATTCAGCGCTTCAATAAGGACTCTAAGTGATATGATTTGATTGGACTTATTGTGCAAGTGGTGCTGTGCCAAACTTTGGAATATTCTCCACTATTCTCTACTACTTAGTCTCTACTACTCCACTACTCTCTAATACTCACTCACTACTACTCATTCTATACTACACTACTACTCTACTACTCTCTCTCTCTACTAACTCCCTACTACTCACTATCTACTACTCTCTACTACTCACTCTCTACTACTTTCCACTCTCTACTACTCTCTCTCTACTACTCTCTCACTACTACTCACTCTTTACTACTCACTCTACTACTCACTCTTTACTACTCACTCTTTACTACTCACTCTTTACTACTCTCTACTACTCACTCTCTACTTCTCACTCTCTACTTCTCACTCTCTACTTCTCACTCTCTACTACTCTCTCTACTACTCTCTACTACTCACTCTCTACTACTCACTCTACTACTCACTCTCTACTACTCTCTACTACTCTATCTACTACTCACTCTACTACTCTCTACTATTCTCCCTCTGCTACCCACTCTCTACTACTCTCTACTACTCACTCTACTACTCTCTACTACTCACTCTTTACTACTCTCTACTACTCACTCTCTACTGCTCTCTACTACTTAGTCTCTACTACTCTCTACTACTCACTCTCTACTACTCACTCTACTATTCACTCTACTACTCTCTACTACTCACTCTCTGCTACTCTCTCTACTGCTCTCTACTACTCACTCTCTACTCTCTATTACTCACTCTCTACTCTACCTCTCTACCTCTCTCTACTTCTCTCTCTACTAGTCTCTACCTCTACACCTCTACCTCTCTACCTCTCTCTACACACACACATATACACATATATATATATATGCATATGCATATATATATGTATGTGTATATATATATATATACATACATATATAAACATATATAATCTGCATATCTATATAAATACAAATATAAATCCATGCATACATATACATATATGCATACGTATGCATGTTATTTACATGAAAGGTTTAAAAACACTAATAAAAGCAAAGCTAAAAAGCCACCTCATTACAAACAGAATGGCTTTAACTTAAACAAGGGCGAGATCTATTGCATTTTCAATGCTTGTTTACTTTGGTTCCATCAAGAAGGCATTCAGATGTGTCACATATTTGCCATAAATTCTGAATGTTAGCACTCTAGTTGATCATTAGATCACTGTAGTAAAGCTACTGCTCACCAGGGAAGTCTGCTGCTGGTATTCAAAGTGCATGTTTCAGTCTGCATTTCAGAATTTTTTAATGAAATTGAAGAGGATTTGAGAAGTC
Source organism: Lissotriton helveticus (assembly GCF_964261635.1). NCBI lineage: Eukaryota > Metazoa > Chordata > Amphibia > Caudata > Salamandridae > Lissotriton > Lissotriton helveticus. The sequence continues at coordinate 731,742,488 of NC_136068.1, forward strand.
ACTCAAAATGTGCCCTAATTTTTCTTTCTGCAGCACTAATCATACTTTCTATGGCAAAATATACCCCCTCATTTTGTTCCTTTTTAAATTAAATGTTTTACGAGTTACCACTTTATTCCAATCAGAGATGGCTTCAGGTGTGCCATACCTTTGAAATAAGTAGGACTGTCAGCGCTCTAGTTGTTCTTTCGAACACTCTGGGACATTCTGTCATTGGGATATACTCTGGTGGCCATCTTGGGAGACTGCATGTCAGAATTTTTTAATGAAATAGAAGAGGATTTGAGAAGTCACTCAAAATGTGCCCTAATTTTTCTTTTTGAAGCACTAATCATACTTTCTATGGCAAAATGAACCCCCTCATTTTGTTCCTTTTTAAATTAAATGTTTCCGGTCCAGGGAAGACATGGCTTGGCAGTTCGGGCTGGACTGTTCCCATGAGGCACAGGGTCAGACTGATTTGCATATGGCCATGTCTGAACTGGGGTGGCAGAGTGGGCTAAAGAACGGTGATGGATTAAACCCAGATCTTTTGACTGGGTGTGAGTGTTTGATTGATTCAGATGCTCCGTCCATCACCACCCCCTTTTGTACCGCTTTTGGCCGCCATAAGTGTGGAAGGGTATGCTCAGACGTGAGTCCCTTGCTTACTTTGCCACTGGATTCAAGCAAGCCGGGCTGAAGACGGCTGGAATGCCAGAAACCGGTCCTCGGAAGCTTGTTTCCAGTCCAGGGAAGACATGGCTTAGCAGTTCGGGCTGGACTGTTCCCATGAGGCACAGGGTCAGACTGATTTGCATATAGCCATGTCTGAACTGGGGTGGCAGAGTGGGCTAAAGAACAGTGATGGATTAAACCCAGATCTTTTGCCTGGGTGTGAGTGTTTGATTGATTCAGATGCTCCGTCCATCACCACCCCCTTTTGTACCGCTTTTGGCCGCCATAAGTGTGGCAGGGTATGCTCAGACGTGAGTCCCTTGCTTACTTTGCCACTGGATTCAAGCAAGCCGGGCTGAAGACGGCTGGAATGTCAGAAACCGGTCCTCGGAAGCTTGTTTCCGGTACAGGGAAGACATGGCTTGGCAGTTCGGGCTGGACTGTTCCCATGAGGCACAGGGTCAGACTGATTTGCATATAGCCATGTCTGAACTGGGGTGGCAGAGTGGGCTAAAGAACGGTGATGGATTAAACCCAGATCTTTTGACTGGGTGTGAGTGTTTGATTGATTCAGATGCCCCGTCCATCACCACCCCCTTTTGTACCGCTAATTTTTCTTTCTGCAGCACTAATCATACTTTCTATGGCAAAATATACCCCCTCATTTTGTTCCTTTTTAAATTAAATGTTTTAAGAGTTACCACTTTATTCCAATCAAGATGGCTTCAGGTGTGCCATACCTTTGTAATAAGTAGGACTGTTAGCACTCTAGTTGTTCTTTAGAACACTCTGGGACATTCTGTCATTGGGCTATACTTGGGCTACATCTGGTGATATTTGGGCTACATTTGGGCTCTTTTGTCTCTGGTGGCCATCTTGGGAGACTGCATATCAGAATGTTTTGATGAAATTGAAGAGGATTTGAGAAGTCACTCAAAATGTGCCCTAATTTTTCTTTCTGCAGCACTAATCATACTTTCTATGGCAAAATATACCCCCTCATTTTGTTCTTTTTTAAATTAAATGTTTTAAGAGTTACCACTTTATTCCAATCAAGATGGCTTCAGGTGTGTCACACCTTTGTAATAAGTAGGACTGTTAGTGCTCTAGTTGTTCTTTAGAACACTCTAGGAGGCTGCAGTAGAACACAAAGGAATCAACAGACAGTCTCTGTCCTTGTTGGATATACATGTTTTACTGAGAATGTCAGACTTCATTCTCACATGACTGAGAAAGATAATGTGAATTTACAGAAAATATGCTTTCAGTTTAGCTTATAGATCCCCTTCCAAACCACTGTGGGAAAAGCATGAGATAATAGTTTTCTTTCAAACATGATTCATGATATCCCAGCAGAAGGCTTTTTTTTCACATGGTAAAATTACCTTAGAACACACCACAATTCCTAAAATGAGTATGGTACCATCAACAAATGATTTATAATATAACTAAAGTCCTAAAACCCTCTATTAACTACAATGTTTTTTAATGAGGTGCTATCATGTATATTGGTCCCAAGATGGCTGCCAACACTTCTTGGATGAAGAGCTGACAGCCAATCAGATTTCACAATGGGATGTGTGGTTAGGCTCCGCCCAGATATATATGTGTTTTTGAAGATAATTTTCATAAAAACCACTGGAGCAATTTTCACCAAATATAGCAAAGGCACTACTGCGTACCAGTCCCTACAATTTTGCCGAGTTTGGTGTAATTCCATTCAGCGGTTCGGGCTGTAGACTTGTCAGAACGTCCTATGGAAATTAACATGGGGAAAACACGTTTTGGGACCCCCCTTTCTTCTCAGCCCCCACTTCACGAATCCCCCCGAAACTTTCAGGGAAGGAGCGCAGCAGAGCTGGCCAAAGTTTTTGAAAATTGCACGCAAATTCCTCAACCAGCGCCAAAGTTATTCCCAATAGAATGTTGCGGATTTCCTATGGTAGCCAATCCTAACTATATATTCCTACTGGCTATCGCCAGTAGGTATAATATATATATATATATATATATATATATATATATATATATATATATATCTCTTCAGAAGCAACTCGGTAAGATTTTCACCAAGGTATGCAGGGCACAGATAGACTCCACAGCGTATTTCCTTCAAGTGATTTGTTTTATTAACACCTTGTGCAAAATAAAAAAGGATGGTCGACGCGTTTAGGCTATTGCCTCCAACAGGACCATAAATATATTGATAAGGTCGTCGTGTGGCTACGCTACATCGACGATCTTTTCATTGTCTGGAAAGGCACCAAAGTTGAAGCACAAGACTTCATCAGTAAACTGAACTGCAACAGCTACAATATCTTCCTATCAGGCAGCATTAGCAACAGCCAAACTGAATTTTTAGATGTCAAATTAGAGATCAAAGAACAAAAAATCTGCACCTCATTGTATCGCAAGGCAACAGCTGGGAACAGCGTGTTGCATGCTTTAAGTAGTCACCCTGAGGCTCTTAAATGGAGCATCCCCTATGGAGAACTTCTGAGGGCGAAACGCAATTGCAACACCGATGATTCTTTTCTTAGGGAGCAGGAAACCATTATGAACAGGTTTAAAAGCAGAGGTTATCCCAGTTGGGTTCTCAAAAAAGGCCAAAGAAAGAGCAGAGAGAATAGAAAGATCTGAGACACTGGGAAACAATCAAGTACCTGACACCACTGAAAATGATGAATCGACCAGACTCATCCTGACTTTCAGTTCTGAATCTCAACAAGTTAAAAAACTTCTTGCAAAAAATTGGGGGATTCTCAAAACCGACTCTGTTTTGGGTAATACCATCCCAGATCGACCCATGATCACTTACAAGAGAGGTAAGAACATACGGGATTTAGTGGTCAGAAACGATATCACCCAATATACCAAGAAAGATACAGATCATGGTCTAGTAGGTTTCTATCCCTGCGGCCACTGCAAAGCCTGCAAACACAGTAAATATAGAGGATCTGTGGAATATAACAACATTACTAAAAACTTGACCTCTTTCTTTACTTGCAGTACCACTTTTGTTATATATGCCATTGAATGCTCCTGCAAACTTTGGTATATTGGCAGCACAAGTTGTGCTGCCAAAAAAAGAATCTTGGAACATCTCAGGGCCATTACGAACAGAGACCCGAAATACCCGGTGGCACGTCATTTCGAACAACAACACTTTTCCAATATTGCTGATTTAAATTACTTCATATTGGAACAGGTCCCCAGACATCCGAGAGGGGGGGACAGGTTACTCAATCTGAGGCAACGCGAGTCTAAACTTATAATTGAATTTCAGACCAGATTCCCGGGAGGCCTCAATATTGATGAGGAATTGGCAATTCATTTAAGAGAATAATCTATGTTGCTGAATAGTATTTGTGATCTGCTCTAATCATTCTCTTATCATGTATACTTCCTTTTCTGACATTGTATTTTCAAGTTTTGTATTTTCAAGTTTTGTATTTCTTTCACATTACTCATTTTCAACTTGTGCGAATTTTTTAACTCACGTTCTATTTTATTCTGTTGTTTTCCACAGGAGGAAAGGAGGGGGCCCATCACTGGATTGCACCTGCACGGGCGTACCCAACCTTTGCACTCCAGGAATCACTGCTCTTGGCTATATCACACTCTGAGACACCAACTCATAAGGTCAGACCTTCCCAATTTTGCAATTTTCCCAGCATGATAGCCCACGCCTGACATGGCATTTTGACTTTATTGGACAGTATTAACCCTGTCACTGGCTTCTCATTATGAGAACTATCATCGGTATATATTTGCTCTTGACTTGCCACCTTCTAGTCATATGACATTTTTCAGTATTGAACCTTGTCATTCCTGCCCTTGCACCATGAATTAATGTGTGTTTTCCATTTGGTATATTTGCTCTTGATTTGGCACCTTCCAGTTACATGACACACGAACTATGTCATCCTTACTCTTGCACTATGCATTAATGTGTGTTTTCTTTTTGGCTGCTCGCTGAATTGTGCTTATTAATTCATGCCCACATCGGTGTATTCACACCGTCGGTAAGTCTGGTATATAATTTATATAATTTATAGACAGTACTCGCCGTACTGGGCGACTGTTTTCATGCGCTATTATCCAACAACGTAATAATGTTATATATTTGTTGCGTGAGACGGGATTACTATTGTTAGAAATTGCACAAATGTCCATCTCGCTCTCTTGAGTCAATATTTGTATTGCAATATTGTGAGCATGCACTATGAAAACATTTCTCATTTTTCTTTTAACTGTTTGAATTTGCCCACACGACTTATTCTTTAAACTTTATGTTTCATTGCTGGGTGAACCAATGACAGATCAGCACCTTGGGGCTTCTAACTATCAGTCGTGTATTTTGACTGTTCCAACATGTCAGCCCGCAATAGTGACTTTACTCAGATGCTATAAATATTGGCTAGTCAATTGGTTCTATGAGGAGTATTCGCATAATATTATTTACTTGGGAAGTCTGCGTATGACACTTAACAAATACGAGCAACCATTTGTGTTTATATGTTTTGTATTATTGCGCAGCAAATAACCTTGTTCCATATACCATTCAAAGATGTCTGCCATGTATTTTCTGGTAGTCCGACCTTCATGTTTACCACTGAATTGTAACATGAAAACTTTATTTAATGGTTGGTGTTCCTGTGTGCAGGTACACGTGAACAAGCCTTTTTGGTGAAACGCGTTGTGTATTAAAACTGCTTCTTGCTATTTTGGATCCCCTGCTGTCTTTTTGCCTGAGAGCGCATGACATTTGAATTTGCTTTGAACATATTATTGACCCGGATTGCTTCGCCGGGATCTGCGCCAACTTCCATTTGGGTTCCAGTACTCCGGAAGAAGCGTCTCTTTCTTTACCAGATTCACGGAGGAGTGCATTGAACCGGCCCTGCCAAGTGAGATACATCTACACCGAAGATTTCTTCGTGGGACCCTCTCGAGGTAAGACGAGTTACTGGTGGTCCGTCCCTTGTGCGGAGAGGTGCGTGGTCTCGGGTCGGCGGATCCGAGCCAGGCTGATCTCCCCGGGGCAGCGGCTGCATGTGTACACGGCTACCTTTTTGAGAGGCGTCACTGCATGTACTTTACCGCTACTCGTCGATTGAAGAGGAGAACGGTATTTGCCCTTGGACTGTTGCAGGGCTTACTACATATATTTTTGTTGGCATTGCGGCAGAAGTAACTTCCCATTGGGGGAAGGGGCGGTTTGGCAGAGGGGATCATCGGCTATACCGTAACATCAGCAGTTTTACTCGAGCATCCTCATACCATGTCAGAAGAGGAATCATTACGAAGGGCGGCTGCTCTGGCTCTGTTTTCACGGAAACCTGGTGGTACATCTAATGCTGATAACACCAAAGTAATCGAACCCAAAAATCAGCCAATTGATTTAAAAATTAAAAAATTGGAAAAACTTAAACGAGCTGAAATTGGTAAATGGTGGGAAGCGATTTCCCTCCAAAACTATGTTGATCAATCCATGGTACCTCGTGGTTTGCGAATCTTTATTACCCCTACTTATGAGGCACCCAATCCCCTGATGTTAAAAGCTTGGTCAGAACACTCGGCGGCAAGCTCAAAGGGAATGTTGGAGATTCTAATCCAATATGCCTGGATTGATAGGGAGAGTCTTTTGAAAGAAATCGGGGATATAATTATAGATCTAACAGCTCTCATGGACGAAGAAACTTTGAAAAAAACATTAGATACCATGAAAGAAAGACTCACGAAACATGAAGAAGAGATTAAATTACGCAAGCAACGCAAAATGAATCGCGATTATGCTGATTATGACTGTGGGCGAATACTTACCTTCAGCCGGAAATATGACCATCTATATAAAAAAGATGATGCCTCCAGGAGTTCTGGTAACACTAGTGGAGCCTTAGAAGAACATCCCTCCATCAGCGACACTGAATCAGATGTAACAATGGGAAGTGTGTCCAGTGAAGAAGTTGTACGTCGAAAAAAATGTTTAGACGAGTTTCGGGTGATGAAGGAGAATCGTCACAAGGAAAAACACAATCAGATGGAATACTCATCTCCCAAACCGAGAGGACGTGGACGCGGAAGGGGCAGAGGCCGAGGAAGAGGAGAAACCGGAAGAAAAGACTCAGACAACGGTGGGAACATCGACAAGACAAAGGGCGCAGTGGGAACCAGAAAGACACGCTCCAACAAGAACTATTAATGGATGCACAAACGGTAAACAAAACTGTAGTCAATCTCTCTAAAAGATCCTTGTCTGACACTGATAAAAAGACACTATGTTTAGGCCTCTCGTTCTGCCCCACGACCAGACTTAATTTCATCGACACCCGCATAGAGGTTTTCAAATTTGCACGCAAATTAAAACTAAGAAAATGGCATAAACTCAAAAGATTGGGCCAACCTTACACCAATGGTAACAGGGCTAATACTGTCTCTTCCAATTTAATCATTGGAGATGCTGATACTTTAACAGTCATGTCTGATTTAAACGAGAGTCAGGACATTTCCAGGGAGGACCAATCTATCTCCATTACCCAATGCCTTGATGACATGAATCTCACACAAGATGCACATGCCAAAAGTAATTTTAGAGTAAAATCTACTTTCATGCCTGCACTTCCACATGACTGCATAGACACCTTCCATGATTGCATTGTGCAAGGGCTGCTCAGCATAAGGAAACAAAGTAAATCCAAACGGAAGCGGGGGTTTAGAAACAATCTAACTTTTTCCCAAAGAAAAGCACTTAAAGCCCTCTATGATGACACCAATATAGTGATCCGCCCTGCCGACAAAGGTGGAAACATTGTTGTCCTGGATCGTGAGAACTATATTAGTGAGGCAATGAAACAACTCAGGGATACCAAGTTTTACATTCCAGTTAAAATTGATGCCTACAACACAAGTATTACTGATATCTGGGAAAAGCTGGAAACATGGAAAGACAAGGGGCTCCTTGTCTGGGAAGAATATCGCTATCTAAAAAAAGACTTCCCCAAGCTACCCATCTTATACTTACTACCAAAACTCCACAAAAATGCTTCTGATCCACCAGGACGCCCTATAGTGTCCTTGATAGGGAGCATTAGTGAAAACATTTCGAAATATGTGGACCATTTCCTTCGAGACTTTGTTATCCAATTACCCAGCTATATAAAAGATACGAAAGACTTTCTTTGTCAGATCGAAACTATAGTGTGGGAACCTGAATTCATGTTTATTGTACTAGATGTCCAATCTTTGTACACCATTATCAACCACCAACATGGTATCGAAGCCTGTGAACATTTTCTGAAAAATAGACCTCTGTGTTATCGAGAGCATTCTAAAATGATAATGGAGATGATGTTTTTCTGCCTGACTAACAATATTTTTTCCTTTGACGGCGCCCTCTACAGGCAAATCAGTGGTACTGCCATGGGTTCTTGCTTTGCTCCCAGTCTAGCGAATCTATTCATGGGTTACTGGGAGCAGGAAATCCATGACAGTGCCACTTTGAGGGAGGACTTTGATAAGGTCGTCGTGTGGCTACGCTACATCGACGATCTTTTCATTGTCTGGAAAGGCACCAAAGTTGAAGCACAAGACTTCATCAGTAAACTGAACTGCAACAGCTACAATATCTTCCTATCAGGCAGCATTAGCAACAGCCAAACTGAATTTTTAGATGTCAAATTAGAGATCAAAGAACAAAAAATCTGCACCTCATTGTATCGCAAGGCAACAGCTGGGAACAGCGTGTTGCATGCTTTAAGTAGTCACCCTGAGGCTCTTAAATGGAGCATCCCCTATGGAGAACTTCTGAGGGCGAAACGCAATTGCAACACCGATGATTCTTTTCTTAGGGAGCAGGAAACCATTATGAACAGGTTTAAAAGCAGAGGTTATCCCAGTTGGGTTCTCAAAAAAGCCAAAGAAAGAGCAGAGAGAATATAAAGATCTGAGACACTGGGAAACAATCAAGTACCTGACACCACTGAAAATGATGAATCGACCAGACTCATCCTGACTTTCAGTTCTGAATCTCAACAAGTTAAAAAACTTCTTGCAAAAAATTGGGGGATTCTCAAAACCGACTCTGTTTTGGGTAATACCATCCCAGATCGACCCATGATCACTTACAAGAGAGGTAAGAACATACGGGATTTAGTGGTCAGAAACGATATCACCCAATATACCAAGAAAGATACAGATCATGGTCTAGTAGGTTTCTATCCCTGCGGCCACTGCAAAGCCTGCAAACACAGTAAATATAGAGGATCTGTGGAATATAACAACATTACTAAAAACTTGACCTCTTTCTTTACTTGCAGTACCACTTTTGTTATATATGCCATTGAATGCTCCTGCAAACTTTGGTATATTGGCAGCACAAGTTGTGCTGCCAAAAAAAGAATCTTGGAACATCTCAGGGCCATTACGAACAGAGACCCGAAATACCCGGTGGCACGTCATTTCGAACAACAACACTTTTCCAATATTGCTGATTTAAATTACTTCATATTGGAACAGGTCCCCAGACATCCGAGAGGGGGGGACAGGTTACTCAATCTGAGGCAACGCGAGTCTAAACTTATAATTGAATTTCAGACCAGATTCCCGGGAGGCCTCAATATTGATGAGGAATTGGCAATTCATTTAAGAGAATAATCTATGTTGTTGAATAGTATTTGTGATCTGCTCTAATCATTCTCTTATCATGTATACTTCCTTTTCTGACATTGTATTTTCAAGTGTTGTATTTTCAAGTTTTGTATTTCTTTCACATTACTCATTTTCAACTTGTGCGAATTTTTTAACTCACGTTCTATTTTATTCTGTTGTTTTCCACAGGAGGAAAGGAGGGGGCCCATCACTGGATTGCACCTGCACGGGCGTACCCAACCTTTGCACTCCAGGAATCACTGCTCTTGGCTATATCACACTCTGAGACACCAACTCATAAGGTCAGACCTTCCCAATTTTGCAATTTTCCCAGCATGATAGCCCACGCCTGACATGGCATTTTGACTTTATTGGACAGTATTAACCCTGTCACTGGCTTCTCATTATGAGAACTATCATCGGTATATATTTGCTCTTGACTTGCCACCTTCTAGTCATATGACATTTTGCAGTATTGAACCTTGTCATTCCTGCCCTTGCACCATGAATTAATGTGTGTTTTCCATTTGGTATATTTGCTCTTGATTTGGCACCTTCCAGTTACATGACACACGAACTATGTCATCCTTACTCTTGCACTATGCATTAATGTGTGTTTTCTTTTTGGCTGCTCGCTGAATTGTGCTTATTAATTCATGCCCACATCGGTGTATTCACACCGTCGGTAAGTCTGGTATATAATTTATATAATTTATAGACAGTACTCGCCGTACTGGGCGACTGTTTTCATGCGCTATTATCCAACAACGTAATAATGTTATATATTTGTTGCGTGAGACGGGATTACTATTGTTAGAAATTGCACAAATGTCCATCTCGCTCTCTTGAGTCAATATTTGTATTGCAATATTGTGAGCATGCACTATGAAAACATTTCTCATTTTTCTTTTAACTGTTTGAATTTGCCCACACGACTTATTCTTTAAACTTTATGTTTCATTGCTGGGTGAACCAATGACAGATCAGCACCTTGGGGCTTCTAACTATCAGTCGTGTATTTTGACTGTTCCAACATGTCAGCCCGCAATAGTGACTTTACTCAGATGCTATAAATATTGGCTAGTCAATTGGTTCTATGAGGAGTATTTGCATAATATTATTTACTTGGGAAGTCTGCGTATGACACTTAACAAATACGAGCAACCATTTGTGTTTATATGTTTTGTATTATTGCGCAGCAAATAACCTTGTTCCATATACCATTCAAAGATGTCTGCCATGTATTTTCTGGTAGTCCGACCTTCATGTTTACCACTGAATTGTAACATGAAAACTTTATTTAATGGTTGGTGTTCCTGTGTGCAGGTACACGTGAACAAGCCTTTTTGGTGAAACGCGTTGTGTATTAAAACTGCTTCTTGCTATTTTGGATCCCCTGCTGTCTTTTTGCCTGAGAGCGCATGACATTCTTCATTTGAATTTGCTTTGAACATATTATTGACCCGGATTGCTTCGCCGGGATCTGCGCCAACTTCCATTTGGGTTCCAGTACTCCGGAAGAAGCGTCTCTTTCTTTACCATATATATATATATATATATACATACATCATGTGCATAGTGTCCCATGTGAAAAAGAAGAATTAAACAAAACAATGATACACAGTACGTACATAGAACAAAAAGAGGGAACATAAACGTATGTGTTCCTTAGAACAGCAAACAACCATACAACTACCTGTGTGCCACAGGACATTATGATAAATCCATTCCCTTATGCCAATTAAGGGAATTTGAAAGTTGGTTTGTTTGTGTTATTTAAGTGTTGATCCATTTTAGGACATTTAATGTCATCAGGACCAATAATTATAGGGTCATCTTAATTGTATGCTTCAGGACTCAAAACGGATGTGAAACCAACAACATATAAGGTGCTCTAAAAAGAAGGAATTACTTACTTGGGGGAACCCAGTAGGAGAACCCAGAGAACATATGACATGGACATTTGATCCATTGGAATCATGCACAATGAAAGGTTATGATGAACTAATGTCTGGAATGTGGACATGGGTTACTAAGAAGAGGCATCACATCTGATACCTCAAAGGAATTTTAGGCAAATGACTGGGAAGTATTGAAAACGTGGTAATCAGTAGCGAATGCGAGAAACTATTGTCACTCGTGCCCCCACCATGCACAGTTTTCTCATCACTAATTTCACTGCAAATGTTGTTCTGATATTATCAATGATGTCATGAGTGATTTATTATGTGGTTTAATTAGCAGCACATGGCGAGGGCACAAGTTATAGTTACCTTAGGGCATGTGTTACAATAACTTGAAATAACTATAAATATAACTGCTACATTTCTACGGTTTAGTGTGTGTAAAATCTGAACCTAACTATAATGTCCCTGTAACCTTTGGTTCTTTTAGTGAAATCTGAAGGATTTTTTAATTCTATTTCCAATCGATAACGTCCTGGTAAAATCGATAACGTCCTGGTAACCTTGGTTCTTTCAGTGAATTTCTCAATTTTTCAAATGCTATTTCCTAACTATAACGTCCCTGTAACCTTTGTTATTGGATGTGTGAGTGGTTTGTGGGTGTTTAAGTGGATGTGTCAGTGTGTGGTGGGTGTGTCAGTGCATGCCTGACTGACTGTGTGGGTTTGTGATTGGATGTGTGAGTGGCTGTATGGGTCTGTGAGTGGGTATGCGAGTGGCTGTATGGGTTTGTACTTAGGTGTGTGAGTGTGTGTATAACTGCCTTTGTGGGTCTGTGAGTGGGTGTGTGAGTGGTTCTTTGGCTCTCTGGGTGGGTGTGTGAGTGGCTGTATGGGTGGTTTTCTGGATCTCTAAGTGGGTGTGAGAGTGTCTGTATAGGTGTGTGAGTGGGTGTTTGTGTGGGTGTGTGAGTGTATGAGTGGGTGTGTGAGTGGCTGTATAAGTGTGTTAGTGGATGTGTAAGTGGTTGCGTGGGTGTGTATATGGGTGTGTGAGTGCCTGTGTGGGGCTGTGAGTGGGTGTGTGAGTGGTTCTCTAGGTCTCTGAATGGGTGCATGAGTGTCTGTAGGGGTGTGTGAGTGGGTTTGTGAGTGGAGTTCTGGGTCACTGAGTGGGTGTGTGAGTCACTGTATGGATGTGTGAGTTATTGTGTGGGTGTGTAGTGACCTAGTTAGGACACCCCCCGCGCCGCACGGCCACCAGCTGCTCCGTGTGCCTCCCGCCGCCTGCCTCGCTGCCCCGGCCGCCGCGGTGCGACCACGCCCCCTGCCACCGAGCGGCGTAGTCTCCCACGGCGCTGCCCCTCGACACTGTCTGTAGCTTCTTTTATTGTATTTACTGTTTTTTTGTTGTAAATCCTGCCTGTTTGCCTGTTCTGCCCCCATAGCGCGTAGCCCCTTTGCACTGTTTGTATTTCTTGTATTTACTGTTCTCTGTTGTAATTCTTGCCTGTTTTGCCCCCGTCTCCTCCCTACCCGCCTCCCGCTTCCCGCCACCGCCGCTGACCACGCCCCCTTTCTCTTCTGTACCCTCCCCGCTCCCGCCTCCCAGCTGCCCCGCCCTCCCTCGCACTTCGCCATATATGGCGACCGTGCGAACGCGCAGCGGGAGCGCCGATTGTGCACCGAAGGCGCGCCAAAGGTAAGCCCGTCTGCGCCCGTCCGCGCCTGGACCGCGCCCAGTGCCAGGACCCCTGGCCCCCACCGACGGATGACGACCCGACTGTCCTACAACGCCACCGAACTCATCGCACTCAACACCGGCGGGATCCCTGGATGCTACCGAGCAACCCCGAAGCACACCCACGGACCCTTCAGCTGTAACGCCTGCAAGTTCACATGCATCCGGACCTGCCCCACACCAGCAGCCGCCAAGCCGATCACCAGCGGCAACCACCTCAAGTGCATCCTGATCAACACCCGCTCCGTCCCCAGGCACGCCATCGAACTCTGGAACCTCCTCGACACCACAGCTCCAGACGTCGCCTTCCTCACGGAAACCTGGATGAACGACTCCTCAGCGCCCGACATCGCCATCGCCATCCCGGACGGCTACAAGATCATACGGAGGGACCGCGTCAACCAGACAGGAGGAGGCATCGCCATCATCCACAGGGACACCATCCACATCACAACTATCACCGACGACACCCTGAAAACCGCCGAACACCTACACTTCCAGATCCGCACCGACCCAAGGACCACCCTCAGAGGCACCCTGATCTACTGACCCCCGGGACCACGCACACAATTCAGCGAGGACATCGCCGACTTCGTCAGCCCGCATGCCCTCCCCTCCGCCGACTACATCCTCCTGGGGGACCTCAACTTCCACCTGGAGAACAACAACGACCGCAACACCATCACCCTGCTCGACAACCTCGCCAACCTCGGACTCAAGCAACTGGTATCCACCCCCACCCACCTCGCCGGACACACACTCGACGCCATCTTCTCATCCAGCAAACACATCGCCTTCAGCCACGCCACTGGAGTCAACTGGACGGACCACAGCTGCGTCCACTTCACCTTCAGAAGAACGACGATCCACCACCACCAGCAACCGGTTGCTCAAAGAAGCTGGAACAAGATCACAGCGGTCCAGCTCGCCGCTTCCCTGAGCCAGCACCCCCCCGCCAGCTCAGCGAACCCCAGCCAGGCCGCCGACAACCTCACGAAGTGGATCATCAACTGCGCGGATGAACTCGCCCCACTGAGGACCCCGACCAGCAGACCCGGCAGTAAGAAGGCCCCTTGGTTCATCGACGAACTCCAGAGCTCCAAGAAGAACTGCCGAGCCCACGAGAAAGCCTGGAGAAGGGAACCAACACCGGACAACATGACCGCCCTCAAGCTTGCCACCCGGAAACACCATCAACTCATCCGCGCCCTAAGAAAAATGCATTCAAGGACCGGCGGGACAACAACGCACACAACAGCAAGGAACTCTTCAACATCGTGAAAGAGCTCTCCAACCCCAACGCCGGAAACAACGACATCACCCCATCGCAAGACCTCTGCAACTCCCTCGCCGCCTACTTCCACAACAAGATCGCGGACATACACAACAGCTTCAGCACTCACCCGACGCACGCCACAACCGAACCACCACCCCCCACCACCACCCTCCGCACCTGGACTCCGATCAGCACCGAAGACACCATCCACATGATGAACTCCATCCACTCCGGATCTCCGACCGACCCCTGCCCCCACCACGTCTTCAACAAGGCCGACGCAGTCATCGCACCCCACCTGCGGGACATCATCAACCCCTCCTTCGACACCGCCACCTTCCCGGAGAGCTGGAAGCATGCCGAACTCAGCGCCCTACTAAAGAAACCTACAGCGGACCCCACCGAACTCAAGAATTACCGCCCCATCTCGCTCCTCCCGTTCCCAGCCAAAGTCATCGAGAAGACCGTCAACAAGCAGCTGGCCGCCTTCCTCGAGACAAATGGATCCCTCGACCCCTCACAGTCTGGCTTCCGAGCCAACCACAGCACCGAGACCGCCCTCATCGCTGCCACCGATGACATCCGAGCCCTGATGGACAACGGGGAAACAGCGGCCCTCATCCTCCTAGACCTCTCCGCGGCTTTCGACACTGTCTGCCACCGCACCCTAGTGCAGCGCCTCAGCAACGTCGGAATCCAGGAGAAGGCACTGGAATGGATCATCTCCTTCCTCGACGGAAGAACACAGAGAGTCCGCCTACCACCGTACAAGTCAGAGGCCACCGGAGTGATCTGCGGCGTCCCTCAAGGATCCTCGCTGAGCCCCAGCCTCTTCAACGTCTACATGAGCCCCCTCGCAGCCATCGCACGCCAACACAACCTCAACATCATCTCCTACGCCGACGACACCCAACTGATCCTCTCCCTGACCAGCGACCCCACCACCGACAGAGCCAGCCTTCAAGAAGGGATGAAAGACGTAGCCGAGTGGATGACGACCAGCCGCCTGAAACTGAACTCAGACAAGACGGAAGTCCTCATCCTGGGTTCCTCGCCCTCCGCCTGGGACGACTCCTGGTGGCCCCCCGCCCTGGGCAGCGCACCCAAACCGACAGACCACGCACGCAACCTGGGCTTCATCTTGGACTCCTCCCTCACCATGACCAGACAAGTAAACGCCGTCTCCTCGTCATGTTTCAACATCCTGCGCATGCTACGGAAGATCTTCCGGTGGATCCCCACCGAGACAAGGAAGACGGTCACCCAGGCCCTCGTCAACAGCCGACTGGACTACGGCAACGCACTCTACGCCGGAACCACCGCCAAGCTCCAGAAGAGACTCCAGCGGATCCAGAACGCCTCAGCCAGACTCATCCTCCACATCCCACGACACAGCCACATCTCCGGACATCTGAGAGACCTGCATTGGCTCCCCGTCAACAAAAGAATCACCTTCCGCCTCCTCACCCACGCACACAAAGCCCTACACGACCAAGGCCCCAGCTACCTCAACAACCGCATCAACTTCCACGTTCCCAAACGACAGCTCCGTTCAGCCAGTGGAGAAGCGTGGCTCAGTGGTTAGAGGCAGCAGACCCGGATGCTGAGATCGGCCGTGGACCAGGGTTCGATTCCCCGCCTCGGCGGGTCTCGGGCTCAAAAATTCCACGGACTTGACAATTCTCGCTCCGGTGCCTACTCGACTCACGGGGTCGCACTCTGCGACTCTGGGCAATAGCTTGCTTAATCTCCACTACGGCCCCTCGCGGCGGGATGCCTGGCTTTCACCTTGTGGATACCCTGCCGGGGTATCTCACAGGGGAATACCAGGACGGGTTCCCTAAGCAAGCGCCTTGATACCTTCGGGTGATACGTGCGCTATATAAGTCGCAATACATTTACATTTACATTTACGCCCTCGCCGCCATCCCCCGCATCCGGAGAACGACAGCAGGAGGAAGGTCCTTCTCCTACCTGGCCGCCAAGACCTGGAACTCCCTTCCGACCGACCTGCGCCTGACCCAAGACCACCTCTCCTTCAGGAAGAAGCTCAAGACCTGGCTGATCGAGCAGTAGCAGCACTCCCCCCCCCCCCAGCGCCTTGAGACCCTCCGGGTAAGTAGTGCGCTATATAAATGTCATTGATTGATTTATTGATTGTGTACATGGGTGTGTCAGTCAGTGGGTGTGTTCTTTTAGTTGGGATCTGGATCCATGTATCTGTCACATATTCATAAGGGGGGGCAACGCTGATCTCCGCACTGGATTTTTGGACACTTTCTTGTCCATAAGGGGTCCCTTTCAGAGCACACCATCAGTCCCATGGGTGAGGATACCTCTATACTGACCCTTTATATTTTATTTACACTTTATTCCCCCCCTTCGGAACCATGTCCTGATTGACAAAATGCAGGCTGCAACTTTTCTCTCAGGTTGCGGCCAGCCAATCACGGCATTGCTGTTGAACCATGGTGGTTTGGAAGTCGATCCGCATCTCTAGATATATGTACATTTCTTTCTTTAATAACTCCAATACTACTGGACAGATTTACTACACAAAGCACTCCTTCTGGGCAGGATCTAGCATTCTGCCAAATTTGGTGTAATTCCATTCAGCATTTCGGGCTGTAGTCGTGTCTAAAATACCCATGGAAAATTGCTTGGGAGAAAATACGTTTTGGGACCCCCCCCTTTTTTCTTGCCACTCGCTTGACAAATCATCCAAAAACTTTCCAGACCATAAATAATAAGTACATTAAAAAAAATGATATCAGAGGGCACGGTAGCGATAACCTGGCCCCAGGCCACACAAGGGTACCCAGAGGTCCCCCCTGGGGCCAAATTGTTTTAAACAATGGCAATTTGTGCTGCACTCTCATGGGACTCCTGCAGGATTAAAAAGAATGATGACCAGGGCCACATTCTTTAAATATAGACACCGGGAGCCCACTCCTGAGGCCACATTACATTAGGGGGAATGCACAGCCCTCATCCCTGAGCAATTATGTGTCCTGGGATGCCCACACCCGGACTGATGAATAAAATAAGAGTTGAGGGGTCACATGGCCCCCCTCCCCAAGCATTTTATGGCCCCATGAACCCTAATACTCAAGTCACTAAACTTTTTTAAAACAAAGGAAGCCACGTGGCCCCTCACCCTGAGCCTTCTAAAACCTGGGGTTTCATCCTCCGGGGCTGGCTCACTTGTTGTGCCCTACTTGCTAGGTGTGCAGGACACAGAGATTTCCCTGCCTGAACCGGTGCGGACAGGGAAACCTGCGTTTCCTCCCATCTGGCAGGAGCATTTTTGAATCGCCTGCTACGCTGGAGCAAACACAAAGTCTGCTTCCAGTGGGCGAGAGCTTTCATAATGAATGTGTGAGCTAGGAGAAGACATTTGATCTGTTTCCTTAATGAGGGCAGGGAAACAGATCAAGATATTGCTCCAGCCTGGAGGGAGCACCATAAATAGCTGCTTCTTGTGCGGTGGGAGCAATGCACCACGCAGGTAGCCTGCTGGGGTCGAAGCCTTGGGACTCCCCCTGTGACCCCCAATGAGTATATGGTGGCTGCTCTGGCTGGGCACCATGGCACCCATCTTTAATTAATTTGGGCCGAGGGGGATGGGGACTGAAAATAGCTCAGGGAGGGGGCCCTGCACCACCCTTCCCCTTTAAAAGACAAAAAGGCCCAGGGAATCTCAGGGCCTAAAGAAGTTTGGGAAGAGGGGCAATGTTGCCCCCCACTCCCCTTTAAAATATATGTGTCCCTGGGGGATGGAGTCCTCAGGGCTATAAGAGGCTCAGGGAGGAGGGGCTGCATGGTCCCCCTCCCTCCCCTCACCAGGGCCTAAAAAGGAACAGTGAGGGGGGCATCGTGGCCCCCCTCACCTTATATGGCCCTGGGGAGGAGGTCCCCAGGGACATAATAGGCTCAAGGAGGGGGGCTGTGCTGCCCTCCTCCCCTTTTGATGTGTATATATACGACCCTGGGAGGGTGGGTCCCCTGCCATAATAGTCTAGCAGGAGGGGCTGCATGGTCCCCTCCCCTTTAAAATAAAAAAAATAACCCTGGGGGAAGGAGTACCCAAAGACTAAAGAAGCTCAGGGAGGGGCCCTCTCCCCTTTAAAATACATATTGCCCTAGGGCGTGGGCTCTACAGGGCTATAATAGGCTTGGGTGCATGGCCCACTCCACTTTAAATATATATATATTCACTGAAAAAAACATAGGTTTTAGGCATGTTATAGTTCGGAATTAGCATTTAAAAAACCTTGGAAATTCACTGAAAAACCATAGGTTTCAGGGGCGTTAAAGTTAGCTGGACATTTCACTCATACAAAACCACTGAAATTCCCCCATTATAGTTAGTTAAGCTAACTATAACTTGCGCGCCCGCAATGCACTGCTGATGATGTCACATATTACATCACTCATGCCATGGTCAGTGACATCACTCATGACATCACTGATTTCAGTGAATTTCAAAGGTTTTTTAAATGCTAATTTCTAACTTTAACCTGACGGAAACCTATGGTTTTTAAAGTGACTTTCAAAGGTTTTTTAAAGGCTGGTTTCGACTTTTCATTAGTTTCTAACTATGCCTACAGAGGTAGGACATGCGAAGAAAGAAGAAAAATGCACAGAAAGAAAAATAGGAAATGCAGAAAGAAGCAACAGAAGTCCTGAAAGACAAGGAAAAGTGCAGGAAGAAGGAAAACGTGCAGAAAGAACAAACAGAGGAGCAGAAAGAAGCCTTGTTGCAAAATCATCCTGTAACCTCAACTTTTTCAGATGGGTACTGGTGGTAACTGACTCTGACTAACCAGTCCTAGAGCTAGTGCTATGCTGAAAGACACTTAGAATACGGTGAAAACACCTACATATACTAGGGAACACTATGCATTATGGCACCCCTGTGATTACCATGGCCTCCTCTGTAAGACCATAGTACAAAATAGGGCAGGGGGATAAAAACTATCTCTTAAAATGCACCACAGGGTGTGTTTGCACACTGGTAAAGGGTGGGGTGCGTGAGGTGACATGTGTGCCATTTTAATTTGGGGGATAAAGTCCCCTTGAATCCTGAGAGTCCTGTCGCAGCGATTCTGCTCCCTACACAGAACTGTGCACAGAGACCCAGGACCTCTGTGAATTGTGGTGTACCAAAAAACTCACCTTAGTGCCTAGAAACCCTAACCAGCTAGCATCAGTGTCACATTAGTTCTTCGTCCTATAGCAAAGTAATCAATGATTAGACAACTCAGAACATGCGACTTAGGTTATACTCAGGAATGGTGGGAAGCAAGAACACTCTTTAGTTATACTCTCATACCAGTCCACAACAGGAGCAAAAAAGAGACACGGAAAGGCTAAAATATTTATTTTAATGATGTGCTCTAAGATGCAGTATTTTTGCTAACATAAGCAGACATATGATTAGAAATAATATGATCAGCATTGTTACAATTCCATAAAACACAAAAGGAGAAATCATATTACAATGATGGTAAAAATAGGTATTATAGCGCCTAGCAACTCACCCTCCCTAGCTGGGAACTATGTTTTCTAAAATATAGAAGGTCTACTAGGCTTGTTTGGGGGACCCCATACCGCCAAGATCAGCAGGTTTGCTTCACATCAGGATCTGCAAAAGCTCTCTGTCTCTCTGGAAAAACAGGCTTCTTCCCAGTGCCTGAAGTCATGCTTACAGTGTTTTATTAAAGGCGCCAGAATCACGTTGGCCTGCAGCTGCATATATGTTATGGCTTAAACGTGAGCCGATCAGCTCGAACAACAGCTACCTTGTTATGATAACCTTGGAGGCTTTAGCACTCAGTGTGCAGACTAGAGTCGCGATGTAAGTCTAGGGATGCGGAAAACAAGCCAGTCTCATGTGAAGCATTTCACGTAGCTTAACTTACAACAACAGTTATATGTAGTGTCGTGTGCAAAAGCAGCAAAAAGGAAAATTGGTGTTTAAACTTCTAATAAGCCCATGCTAACAATACAGTGTGAATAACAAGGCTCAGCCCACACTACACCCTCCCTTGATCAGAGTACCCACAATGGCAGGGGCAATTTTCAGAACCAAGTTCAAAAGTTCGCCAAAGTGGATAATTAGTTGTAAAATCCGAATTAGTAACCCAAAAATGTTTTTTTCTAAAAACCAACAGGGATGTATATTGTCAAAACACATGTAACTTGTAGAGTTAAAGAAAGTTAAAAGTTGAAGGGAAAAAAGGTCATCATACCAATACGTGTCTGTGAAGCTTAAAAAAGTAATAACTTAAATCCAACAGCGTATAGGCACAGTACGTTGCAACCACCTCCAACAGGAAGTCGTTGTTTTGGTCAGTGAACATTTCAGCCATCCAATTTAGCAATGGAAAAGAACACACATATTCCTCAACATTTGGAGGGAGCCTCTAGCACCATCAGAGGACAACTCGGGTGCTCTTCGAGATCACTGTGTGCCAGAAAGTCATGGACTGCAGTCCATATGTTTCAATTGCCCAGGACCCCATAAGCCGCTGCGCAGGCCATAATCCAGACTCCAGAACAATCTAGTTTATGAGCAACTAAGGGACTCTTAGTAGATCATAATCCGGGTTAGGAGACACCATGTTGCAGAGACACAAATCCCGAGCCCATTCAAATCTGCAATCCAGGCAGTAGAAAATTGGCTGCACGCATGTAAAAGACAAAAACAGGAAAGATAAGAGTCGCCAGAGGTAGCGATCCAAAGTATTCAAGCATCCGGTTACGAAGTAGGAGCAGCCAGGACAGTCCGACGTTGGGCACAGAATCTGCTACCATTTTGCAGCAAGCATATTAACAGCAGTGCACCGGCAGCTAATGCGAGAATAAACAGGTAAACCGCCAAAGACGCTGGAAAAAATAGAATGAAAAAATGCCGGTATCACACCAAATATAGTCTGGAATGAAGTCACAGGCCAGGACTTACTACTTTAAAAAAAAAGTGTGCCAAACCTTCGGTCGAAGAGGCATTAAAGATTGTGTGAATCAATGCCCCAAAATGCAGGGGGAGATCTGTGTTTAATAAAGCATGTACCTCAGTATGAGTATTAGCCGGGTGAAGGACGAATGTTTCATGGGCAGATGTAAGGGCGCCTTCCTTTTGAGACAAAAGTTCTCTTATTCAACTCATCTTGTTGAACTCTGCTTTCAAGGTCAGAATAGAAGGCCAGATGGATACATTGAGCTTCCCATGTGGAGGAGGAAACAGTACATTCTTACAGCAGACAACACGTTGGGAAAAAGTCACAACGTACGGAATTCCTGCCAGCATACCACAGCAATCTTCATTACTTAAAAGTAAATAACTACCGTTTGCTTATACCATGAAAGTAGGTGTGATAGCGGGGGGGGGGTGGTACCTTTTAAAATACAGGCCAAATTCGGTGCTTCCTGGTTGCAAGAACTGTGCAATTGTACATTCCTACAGACCAATGAGTGATCGGGTGTGGATTTGCAATCTTCACCTTTTAAATAAACTTCTTTTCCCTCCCTCAGACACCTATAGGTGAAAGGAAGAGACCAAACCTCATGGAGGTATGCAGTACCCTATGGTTCATATCTTCCTATGGCATAGTGTTTCATGCATGCTTCAAATTTAAACAGCGGGAATAGGAGCGTTATTAACCCATGAATAAGCCAAACTGCAGAATTTGTCTCGGCCACAGAAAATGGTATGGGTCCTAACTTTTCAATATGCAAAAGTGAAAACGTGGCATCTTTCATTGACATAAATTGTTTTTTAACTGTCAGATTAAATGGTAAAAACAGTGAAGAAGTGTTCATATAGTCCCAAGGCACCTTACCAACCTTCAATGTTTGTAAAGTCCATGCAAACTGCATAATAGAACGCAATTGATTTTGACCATGGTACAAAACTGAGACTTCATCTTGCCCAATATCAACAACAGATGAAACAATATTATCTAATGTGTAAATTTTGGAAGAAAGTGTGTTAATGCTGTTATCTACAACCGCAAGCACTTTTTCTAAATTAGCTTGCTCAATAGCACGTAACCTAGAAGCAGCTTCAATTTGGGACAGCTTCCAAACTTCGTTGTAAACTGCATGAATCCATCTTTTGGACCTGCCTTTCGCAGGACCTTTTACAAAATGATTCAGGTCAACGGCGTTAGTCAATTTGGATAAATGGAGTTTAACTGACGCTAAGGTGCAATGTTTTAGCCAGGACTGACATAGCTTGCCTACAGAGTAGGTAGTGACAGAATGGTCATTTGCAAAACGTGGGTCTACCCGAACTTGTCTATAGCCAGGGGTCAAACCCAGAAAACGATGCTGGCATGAATATGCACTTTTTGCCATAATAGCCAGCCTTTAGGATCCAAACTGGAAATGCTAAAGGATGAATTATGTAACAGAGTCTGTAAATCACTAAGAGACCTACTGGGCTGATTATTCCAATTGGAGTATTCTCCCAAATCAGGAACAGAGCGAGCATTTAATTTTTTAAACGTAGCCAATCCAAACAGGTGGTTTGTGAAATAGTCAATTTCAGAAACAACATATGGTTCGGGATGAGACATGTACGATGCAAAGCCTCAGTGCCTTGCACTTGCCAACTTTTAGAACCTCAAACAGGTTTAAGATCAATAGTATCTTTCCACAGCTCATAGCCCCCTACAGCCAATTGCTCCATAAAGGACTTCGAATTCAAGAGTTTCGTGTGGGTCTAACTTTGGAAGAGGACTTCTCAGTCAACTTAAAATAAAATGCATCAAGATTTGATTGATTAAAATCAGTAAAATAAGAAAACTTTTTCAAAATAGTTTTAGAGCTTCCCTCAATAGGAACGGGACATTGTGTGTAATTAACCACATTTCTAAATGTGTTTGCTTTGTGCAGAAAGTGAATGCCATAGTGTTGGTAACAGAACAAAAACTAGCATAATTAGCAGTATCTAAGTGCAAATCTTCAGCATCAAAGGCAGCATTATATTTCAAATCAGAAAACAGAGCCTCTACGGCTTGGACGTCCCAATCATCAGAGCGAATATTTTGTTTAACCATCCTCCATTGAAACACGAAGTACATTAGGGACATTAATAACCTCTGTGGGTCCGTGGATTTGAAATTTTACAGCATCCTATACTATCCCATCTAAGACAGGCCAAGCAGTGATATTCACAAAAGTCTGGTCCCTCTTCATTATGTGTGATGAGGAGTGGGGTGCCAAAGTTCCATCAATTAGTCTAATTGTAGTTCTTTCTTTAACATAGTGTCCATTCACAAAACAGAAAAAATATACCACAAATCCAATGGACATGAATACAAAAATTGAAAAAAACACCAGCCAAATGTAAGTCCAGGGGGGGAATTAAAAAATGTTTTTTTAAACCAAACAGCAAAAAATCGAAACTTTTGAAGGGGACTTTGATGTGGTAGAGTTAGTGTCAAATGAAAAACGTGATTGATTAGCCACACAAGTCTCTAAATCGGGTGTAGATAAGTCTGTGGGATAAGTGTACTCAGTAACATCAAGTGGATCACCAGCAGGAGGATTCAATAAAGGATTAGCAACTGTAGTCATCTTGATGGAAACATCAGGTCTGGCAGCAGGTGTCGGAGCCAAAACAGAAGCCAAAACAGAGTTTCGTACCATAGCTCGACAAGAGACCGCAGGTGTCATACTGAGAAGAGTTGGCCATTCTGTGTTGTTTGACATTGTCAATACAGATGTACCTGTTTTCCTTTCGACCAGGAAGTGGAGGTAAAATGACTGTTCTTGTACCCTGCACTCCAAGCACAGGACCTGGAGCACGATATGAGGGACCAAACTCCTTCTTGTTTGCGACCTTTTCTCGGACCAGTTCACCAACTCAGGGTAGCCAGCCAACTACAGGAATCTGCAATGCAGCATCAGATGTGGAGGGCAAATGTTCCTTTGCAAGACTGTCTCTGGTCTTTTGCAGATTCTGTAAAACATTAGAATGTTCATCTACGTCAAAGGATGTGGCCGTCGCAGCCATGTCTAGACCCTCAAGGTCCAGAACAAACATTTTGATGCCAAAGAGCAATTCATATGGGGTCTGCCCATCTAGAGACCTTCTAGGGAGATTATTAAGTGCATGCTGAACGCTATTGAGGTGGGAGATCCAGTTCCGGCCTGTACCTAATACCCTAACTAACAAGGATTGCTTTAAGTCATGGTTCATCCACTCCACAACACTATTGCCCTCAGGCCGATATGGAGACAACAATTTGACTTGGACCCCCAATGAACGCATGGCATCCTTGTATGCCTTAGAGGCAAACGCTGGGCCCTGGTCCGAATGAAAGGTACCCCATGCAAAAATTCCCACAAAGACACGCAAATCCCTTACGACAGTTCAAGAATCAGCACTCTGTTGAGGCCACAACCACACAAAGCGTGTGCACGAATCAACTGTAACTAAGATGTACTTATACACAGTTTCAGAGGAGAAAGGACCGTAGTGGTCTAAATAAACACACGGTTTATTAGATATGTGCAACAGTGTCTGGGGCGGGCGTGTAGCAGTAGAAGGTTTAATCTGCTGGCAAATGTCACAATGAAGGACATAATCACACGTTTGTTTGTATAATCCAAGTCACCAGTTACGCTGCTGTAGGAGAGAGACAGTAGCTGACACGCTGGCATGCGCTGAGGCCATGCCCTTGTGAGCTGCTGTAATCAAAGTCTGCCTGCGATGCGTGTTGGGAATCCACCTGTCACCAACGTCATTAATTCTCACATAAGGAACTTTATCAGGACTTAAATGATAAGAGTATTTAGAAGGGAAACGTTTCGGGTAATTACCTCCCTTCTCTGTTGCGGCAATAGCTGCCAAGATGTCATCATCAATCTTACTTTTGAAACGTGTAACTGCCGCTTCATTGGCAAGACTATTGCCAACAGCGTGAACTCCAACAGGCTGGTGACCAAGAGTATGAATTACAAAGACGAGTGGGAGCCGTTCTTTAAGCTCAGCCACTCGAACCCTGATCATTTTATGTTTTATTGTGCGACCTTTGGAGTCACGATAGTCATTTTGAGTCTAAAAGGATAAATTGTCATTGTATGATTAAACACAGTAGTAAGAGTCACTTACAATAAGAGTAGTCGCACTGGGATCTGCGTACTCCAATGCAAGCATCAGAGCACGAAGCTCTGCCATTTGGGTGGTACAGTCCCCTAATGTCTGTGTAAGCACGACATCGGACATGAATTCCCCATCCACCATAGTACCAACCACTATTGCACAGGACGAAGAATATGCGTGATTTCAACCCATAGCTGCTTGCGCAGAACCATCAGTATAAATGATACAATGTAAATCCTCTAATGGCCGCATGGTCAGAGGAGCAGGATGAACGAATTCATACTGCAAAAACTCCTGAGTCTGCAGAGAGGAATAAAAAATGAACGTGACATCCGAAGATGTCAAGAACATGGCACATTGTATCCACCTCGGGTGCAATGCCTTTGAATTTGGTACACTGGCTTTCGTCACTGCCTCCAAGGCAGGATATGGAGTAGCATCCAAAATGCATTTTCCCTGCGGCAGTGCACGTTCCTTAAGAATCGCCATTTGCACTGCTGTCAAAACTTTTTCCACAGTGGAAAACCGCAACACAGCCGAAGTGTACAAGTGTGACTTGTAAACGATAGGGACTGTGTCACCCTCATTTAAAATGAGGTACGTGAAACCCACCGCCCCTGGTACGATTCTTATCACCAGGTTGGTTTGGTTATCATGAGTCAACAAGAATTTAGATTCTAGAAGATCAGCCTGCAAAGATTGCAAGATGGCTGAATGTTCAGGCAGCCAGCACGATTTGGGGAAAGTAGGTTGTACCAAAGCGTAAAGTGGCTTGATACGCTGGGCATAATCGGGAATATAAGTACGCCCGAAATTCAAAAAGCCCAGTAAAGATTGTAGTTTTTTCAGTGTTGTTGGAGCACGCAGCTGTGCGCATTTCTCCAGGAAGTGAGGAGCCAAACCTCAACCTTCATTGTTGAGCGAATATCCCAGGAACAACACTGAGTACTCTACAATGTGAGATTTTACAAAGTTGAATTTATAGTCAAAGTCCGCAAAACAGCAAATAATGCGGTCTACACAACACAGATGCGGCCATAATTTGTCGTCTGTGAAATAAATGTCCTCCACATACGAACAGGCATCTGGGTCGAGCCCCTCTAAAAGAGAGACTATTCAGGCTGCAAAGACGCCTGGACTGTTTTGATAGTCCATAGCCAAACGTCGGAATTGGCGTTATTTGCCACCACTGGTAAAAGCTGTCCATTGACTACTAATAGGGGACAGATTGTGGGCAAAGAAGCCATTGGATATGTCAAGTGTGGTTTTAAACCTTTTGCACACAAGACTATCCACTAGAGCATAACTGTGAGTATTCTGTACCGCACACGTACTACAAAGAGAGTTCAGGTGGCGGTAAACCAATACCAAACGGTATGAGCCATCAGGCTTAGTCACAATAAATAGAGGGTTATTCATCGAAGACACACATGTTTCAATCACACCTTGATATTCCAATTGTTCAAGGATCTCTACTACGGGAGCTTTTGCTTCACGTCGCATGGGGTATTGGGGTCGAGGCTGGGGCATAGACCGTAAGGGAATCTCATGTCTGGGGGAAAATTTGTCCCACCCACAGTGAGTACGGTACAAAGCCAGCGCAAGCGCCTTAGCCCAATCTTCTGCTAAATGCATAGCCTGCTCCTTCGGCACTGTGTGTGAGAAACTAGGGAGGATTACCTCCTCCCCTTCTGGAGCTGCTAAAACAAACGGTGGGGACCAGTTGACCTCCGCCAACAAAATGTCATAGGTAGTAGTTAGATTTTCCCAAAATACCCCTTTTATGGTACGTTGTATGTCACCTTCAATTAAAAGGACAATTTCAAAAAGTCTTTCAGGGGGGCCACTCTAGTGTCAGCTGTCTCAACTAAAACAAATGTGTCAGTCGCTGTCACCTTCAGTAGTGGACGCAGCGCCTCTCGCACAATGGTAATCTCTGTTGCGCTGTCCAACAGCGTCAACACCCATGTCAGATTCCAAAGCTGCGTTCTCACTATCTGTGGCATATCTCACTGTTACAGCAGCAACTTTCTTCTTCTGAAACTGGGGTCTTTGACGTGAAGAGTCATCCTGCTTGCCTTTACTGCCAGTCTTGCGGGGTGGGTCTTGCTTCACACCCCTCCCCTAGCCGCTATCTCCTCCACCAGTGGGTAAAATCGATGAATTCTGCAAAGAGCGAGGAGAACGTTGTTCGGGAACCTAAAAGCGATCAGGTGACTTAATCGTAGCGCAGTCATGCTATTTATAAGTGCACTCAGTACACAGGTATTGGCAAGGCGGAACGGGACCCCTGTTTCTGTTACTTTTTCCCCTGTTTTTATTTTTAGTCCAAGTCTGTTTTGGACCTGAGGGGTGATCATCTTTGTCAGACTTCGCCGCCTGTGTTTGCTTTTGCGCTGCCTTGGCAAAAGGCTAAATACCCAAACTATTACGGCCAACGGTCTAATAAGCCGCGTGATAATTCACGGCAACTGACGGGGTTTCTCTGCTTCGGGGACATCGCGCAAATCATTTGACACTTGGAAGCTTCCCGCATCTCCCTTAACGTTAGCAAGGATAAGATCGGAAACTACGTCAAACACTCCAACGAGTCTCATTCCCAACTCAACAGCTGCCTCTTGTCCGTGCTCATCCTGAACACGCTTAATGACGGAGGGTAGGACAGACATTGACGTGGTGCCAAAGCATTTAGAATAGACTTGTGCAAAAATCATACCCCATGTGGTACAGTCAGTCACTTCAGGTACTAAATCTTTCTGCAAACTAATTGTAAGAATCCTGTGCTTCTCCACAGGAGTTAGATTAGGAAATACTTCCTCCAGTTGGTCAAATTTCTCGGCAAGCCAAAATGGCATTTCATCCTTATCTTGGGGATGCTTGCCCATAAAAGCATTAACCGTAACAGGACTAGGCTTCAATCCGTTCGGCCCAACTGGATGCGCCGCAACACCAGGGCCCCCACCTGGCAATGCACAGGAAATGTAATGAACCAATGCCCTAATAACCGCCACTGCAGAGGTATAAAGGGGCCTCAATTCAAATAAGGGACATTCCCCTGCACGCGGGTGCGGGGTAAATTCAGCCAAAACAGGCCAAGAAGTGCCTGGAATGGACAAAGGACCTTAGCTAATTGCTGTTAGAGGGTGGGGAAGGGCGCCATCAAACCAAACGCGGTGCTGCCAAGCAGAAATCGGAACCTCCTTTGTCCTATAAGGAGTGTACTCCGCAGGCACGGCAGTGG
The DNA here is from genome assembly GCF_964261635.1 of Lissotriton helveticus. NCBI lineage: Eukaryota > Metazoa > Chordata > Amphibia > Caudata > Salamandridae > Lissotriton > Lissotriton helveticus. The sequence continues at coordinate 731,771,071 of NC_136068.1, forward strand.
GAGTGTAGGTGTGAAACATATTGGTATCTGCATTAAACGCAGGAAATGTAACCCATGAGTAGAAAAGCTCAAACTGGTATGCCGCATCAGCACTCGCAACAAAAACGATTGCCATGCCTTCCAGGGTGACGTTATAGCCCTGTAAATGATAATGGACCACCATCCTACTATGCTGCGGGATGTCAACGGGCGCTATTATGACACAGGAAGAAAAAAGAACAATGCAAAGAAAATAACACAACTGGGTAGTAATCCAATAGAAAATCGTTTTAAATTACCAAGTTTGAAAAGACCTATGTAACTATAGGTAGGTTTATCCTTCACCACTGTCAACCCGAAACAACAGTGAGGGGGTCGTGTACTGATATAAGCTCTACTCAAGAGTCTAACAATAAGACCACATCGTTAGGTGCGCAATGTCGCAGGGATTCTGCTCCTACACAGAATTGTACACAGAGACCCAGGACTAGAAACTCTAACCAGCTAGCATCAGTGTCACATTAGCTCTTTGTCTATAGCAAAGGAACCAATGATTAGACAAACCAGAACATGCGACAGAGTCCAGTAGGCAACTAACTTTAACGTCCCTGAAACCTACATATTTTGACAATGCATTCCATACATATTTCATCTTTTGTTCCATACACCTACACTGCGGTCAGCAGGGCTCACAATTCGAATTCAGTGTTGATTTATTAATTGCAGAGTGAACTGTACTCTATGTCTTCGGATTTTGTCAAGAGAAAGTGACAAAAAGCATTCCTCGATGTCTGTGCTGACTACTGCCTTCCATATACACTGCGAACAGCAGGGCTCAAATTCAGATCGGGTCACGATTGCAGATGACACAGTCCAGTAGGCAACAGACATTGCTCCCAGTGCAGCCTGCCCGCACCACACATCATCGCTGGCAGCGCACACGCTGAATGCTTCTAATGCCACTAACTCAGTGCACCACAAGTCACCACCACGTGGCCTTATTGAGGCAGAATTAATTAGGCAAAAGACATTGCTACCAGTGGGGCCCGCCCGGACCACATATCACTGCTGGCTGCACACACGCTGAGCACCACTGTTACCACTAACTCTGTGCACCACAAGTCAACACCACGTGGTTGTGGACCCTTGCTGACCGCTGCCTCCGACCTACATTTCGGTCAGCAGGTCTCACACATATCCAATCCAATCCTGTCCTGCAAGGACACGCCATCATCGCTGGCTGTGCACACGCTAAGCTCTTCAGGTGCAAGGTGCAACTAACTCTGGACCCTTTATGATTGACTTTTGTGCTGCAGACACTGGACGCAACAATGTCACCTCAGGCAGCAGGAATATCTTGAAGAGACATAAACAATTTCTTCACATGAGCACGCTCATCTCTGGTGCTCCTACCTCAGTGCACCACAAGTCATGGACCCTTTACAATACAATCTTTTGTGTGTGATTTAAGATCTAGTATCTCTACCTTAGTGCACCACAAGTCATGGACCTTTTATGATTGAATAGCCAGTTCCACCATCTAACTGTGTCCGTGTGTTCATTATGTATGCATGATGGCCCTTGGCCCTTGGCCCTACCACATTACATTGTGCTGGGGACCACGCACGCAACCATGTTACCTCTGGCAGTGGGGAAGACCTCGGTTATGTAAATTTGTCTGGGTCATTCTATGAGTACATGGGTAGAGACTGGATGATTAGAGCACTGCAAGGAGAGTGTATGGTGAATTTATAAGTGCTTGGGAATTGGCGGAGTCATTGAATAAGTACATATATTGGCGGAGCCTAACCCCGAGCACGAGGTTGGCTCTAATTGTCTGCCAACCAGTGGCAACCCCGGCAGAGCATCAGGATTGCAAACCAAGCCTCGGGAGAGCTGAATCTACGCAAGGAGCATGAGTAGGCACTGCGCCGGTTCCTGAGGCACCCGCCTTCTTTGCTACGGGATCCCCACAGCCTTTGCTCTAGTGCCCTGGGTTCCCGCCCACTCAAATCTGGGCCACTGGCTAGCGGGAATAGCGCACGGATGCCTGGAAAACAGAGTCCAGGAGCTTGAAATTCCCATTGTGGTATACTGCATTCTCATTCAGTGGAAACCCTCCCAGGTCGTTAATCTCTGGATCAAGGAATTCTGACTGTTGGATCCCCAGAGTCCCTTCTACTGGATCCCCTAAAGCAAGCAGCTGGGTCCGTGGAGCAACGGTAATAAAAGGTCCAGAATCCTGTCTGCAAGATATTCCCAGCCCCACAGCTGGATCATTGACATACGGCAGATAGAATCTATGGAATTCTGTTAGCGTAAGTGGAGTGGCCAGAGTCAGCGTAGGCCAGTCAGGGGCGCAACTAGAGCCAAATTTCGGGGGAGGCTGATAAAAATGTCGGGGGGGGGCTAATTCTTCCAGTCATAGGCAGAGTGGAGATGCAGGGGCTCAAAGAAGGGGTGACAACACAACAAAGCCTCATTTACAGGTAAGTGGTCTTTTAAAGACCTGTGAAGTACTCGGGTACCCCGCTGAGAGCCAAGCACCCTTCGCGTTCACACTAGAGGCCACGCTGAGAGCTGCGCAACCAGTTCATTCACACAAGGGGGTCACACTGAGAGCCGCACACCTAGCGCATTCACACTAGGGGGCCGTGCTGAGCGCCACTTTAGGATCGCCACTCCAAACTTTTCTAAAAAAAACAGTCCACTGCCATTAATTTATATTTGCCCCGAGGACCCCATCAGCGTGGTTACCCTTCCCTTGTCTACTTCTGGCCACAGGGACCCCATTCCCCGGGGTCTGGCCTCTTCATTGGGAACTGTGGGGGAACCACAATGCCCCTTCGGTCCCCCTAGCTCCCCGCCTCCTGCGGAAACCGGCATTGATTTTGGGCAAGGGGAGCTTCTAACATGCAGCTCCCCTTGCGCAAAAGCAATCCTGAATTGCTTCATTGAAGCGAGAGCAGGTTTTCCTGCTCTCGCTTCAATGAAGCAAAGCAGGGTTTGCTATGACAGGGGGGGAGTCATGCTTCCGCCCTGCCATAGCAAACAGCAATGTTCCGAGGGTGGGTATCCCGGGACATTGCATGAGCCGGCCCTGGGGGGGTGGTGGACCCCAGGGCCCTCAAGGGCTCCAGGAGGGGGGCCGCGCGGCCTACCTCCCAAAGAAAAACGTTGGTCATTACACATATATATTCACAGTCATTGCAGTGTTGCATTCACAGATTCCTGTACAAGTATACTTCTCCGGATATCGTTATACACAGGATGGCAGTCGTACATGGATCATTAAGGCGTTAAAAGTTCGTCAAGGTAGGGGATCTCAGGGGGTTCACACAGGTTTTCAAGGTACTCATTCCATTTTGACCAAATGGCCATTCATTTCCTGGGACACCCCCGGGCCACATAGACTGTCTTCTCTTACAACATGCACTAGTCTATATCATTCTTCCATGCACTTATCTTTTGAGGTGTGCCTGCTCCCCATAGTCGTGCTATATTGCGTTTAGCAATTACCTGTCCAAGTATTGCCCATATTCTGCCTTTTGCAGACAAGTCCATGGGTTCCCAGATGTTCAAGAGACACCTTTTAATTTTGGGTTGCAAATCGACCCCCCAGACAGTCCGCATACAGTTGTGTACCCGCTTCCAGTAGTCTTGTATTGGAGGGCATTCCCATAGTATGTGAAGGAACGTCCCCATCTCCCCACACCGTCTCCTACAAGGCCCGTCCTCGCTCCTACCCATCAGTACCAGCCGTTTACCCGAGATGTAAATCTGGTGTAATATTTTTAGTTGTATCAGCCTCAGTTGTACTAATATCGTTACTTCGTTGGGGGAGGAAAGAGCCTCCCTCCATTCCTCGTCATCAATCTCCAGACCGTCCATCCCCATCTTCTCCTAAGTGTAAGCAAGGGGTCAGGGGTGTGATGTATGAGTTTTTATATGTGAGGGAGATAGACCTCTCTGGCAAATGACCATCAAGCAGTCTGTCTTCTAGAAGGGAGGCCTCTGGGAGCGTCATTCCAGGTGAAATGTTGGAATGGAGAGAGTGCCTGATTTGTCTGCAATGAAAGTACTCTGTTTGCGCTAAGTCGTACATTTGCTGTAGTGAGGTAAATGCCACCATTCCCTTGGGCCTCCATAGGTCTTTTATAGATAGATCCCTATCAAATCCCAATTGCAAAACCCTTTTGTATGACTCAGAGTACCCAGCCTTTCGGAAACCCAGAGCGGGGTAGCCAACGTGAGTTTGTCCGCCCATCCTAGTTTGCGGCTGACAATATGCCAAAGTTGGACAGAGTGCCTTGTAGGTCCGGTGCGGGGGTATCTGTTAGGTTTAGAATAGAGCGCAGCCTCAAAGTACCCTCCCGGGAGTAGCCGCCTGTCCATCCCATACCCGGGGTCATCCCCTCCACTATATGCGCTCTGATTGTGATGCCCAGTAATACTTTAGGATGTCTGGGAGTGCTATACCTCCATCGTACCACCCTAGAGTAAGTTTCTGGAGCGATATGCGCGGTGTTCCATCCCACAACAGGTCTCTCTGAGTGGCCTCAATATCTGTAAAATATTTATGTGGGACTAGATCTGGGTAGTTCTGGAGGGCATACAAAAAACACGGTAGAGACAGCAGGAGCCTTTTCCAAATGGCGGTGTCCCTTTTGAATCTCTGCAGAGCTGGTAAGAGATTCTTCGTGTATCGAGTCATCTCGTCCCTTGAGATAAATATTCCAAGATACTTGAACCCCTCCGTGGCCATCTTGATCGGGCAGTCACGCGGTATCGACGGAGGGTGCCATGTAGGACGTATAGTAGTGATTTTCCTCAGTTGATGCTGTAACCAGAGTTTTTCCCAAAACTGGTGAAAATGTCTAGGGCGACTCTTAGGGATTTTGAGGGGGAGGCGAGGTACAGGAGTATATCATCTGCATAAAGCAAAATCCGGTCCTCCCAGCCATTCGCCCATCTGAGCCCCCGTAATGAGAGGTCCTGATGTATCCAGGCCGCAAGAGGCTCCAGGGAGAGGGCAACAGCAGGGGGGAGAGAGGGCATCCCTGCCGCTTCCCTCTTACTAGTGTGAACATTTCTGAGATCTTGTTGTTCACAACCACCTGGGCTAATGGCTCAGTGTAGAGGAGTCGCACCCACCCAATGAAGTTAGGACCGAAGCCCATCTTCTTGAGGACCGCTATCATATAAGGCCATTCTAGTATGTCGAATGCCATAGCGGCATCCAACGGGACCACCACTGTGTCTTCCTGGATCGTGTGGCAGCGTCCTAGTACTCCGTGGAGTCGACGCAGGTTGAGCGCAGTGTTTCGCTGCGGCATAAAGCCCGATTGGTCGGGGTGGATCAGCTTGGTAAATATAGGTTTTATCCTATTCGCGAGGAGGTTCACGAGGATTTTGGGTTGAGCATTTAATAATGATATCAGCCTATAAGAGGTGCACAGCTCTCTGGGTCTCCCTTCTTTAGGGATGGCCACCAGTGTGGCAATGCGTTGGTCTCTAGGGAGCTTCCTAAAAACCATACTGTCCTTGAACATATTTTTAAGGTGTTGACCCAGGCAGTCGGGTTTGAGTTTGTACAGTTCAATAGAGAGACCATTAGGCCCCAGGGCTTTCACGGGCCGGAGGGCACTGATTGCCTTAGCCAGCTCTTCTGCGGTGAGTATACCCTCCAGAGTCTCAGGTCGTTGTCAGAAAGAGTGGGTAACTTAATGTCGGCCAAAAGCATGGAGGAATCCTCCTCCGGCCGCTCCGACCCCCTGCTGTATATTCTTTTGAAATGAGCTACAAACTCGCTAACAATGTCCTGAGGTTCAGTCAGTGGGGTGTCCCCCTCAGTCCGAAGCGCAGCCACCACAATCTGCACTTTCTCCTTTTTGTCCAGCCAAGCTATTAATTTGCCCGCTTTGTCCCCTTAGTCATACAGCCGGCCTTCTCGATCTCTTGCTAGGTTTTTAGCTCCGTCTTTGGCTAGTTCCTTATATTCGGCTGCTTTGAGCTGCATCTGATGCCGAGCCCCCCGGAGTCCCATCAACATGCGCTGCCCCCTCCGAAGTGAGAGGTCACGTTCAATGGTCTTCATTTGTGTTTCCTTCTCTTTGCGCTGTCCGGCAATTATGGAGAGGGCTTCACCCTTCAGTACGGTCTTAAATGCTTCCCAAAGGACAGCAGGGGATTCCACCGTCCCAACGTTTTCCCAGAAATATTGATCTATCGAGCGGGAGATCTTCTTCTTGGCCTCAGGGTTATGCAGGAACCAGGGGTTTTATGGGCGCAACACAGCCTGCCTTCTGGTCCCCAATAGTGAGGTGTGCCCACACTGGGGAGTGGTCAGATATACCTCTTGGCAGATGTGTGATCTCTCGAATGGTAGTGTCAAGGTGCAGAGGTGCAAGGATATAGTCTAGCCTAGAGAACGTGTGGTGTGGTCCTGAGAAGAATGTGTACTGCTGCAGGTTTGGGTGTCCCATATGCCAGAGGTCAACTAATCCAAATGCTTCCAGGAGATTGGAGAGCCATTGGTGCCCTGTCGCAAGGTCTCAAGGGGGGGTGGGGACAGGGGGTACCTATTCAGTCCCCCGACACTACCGGGTTGAAGTCCCCCCCAATGAGAAGCTGTCCCTCAGGAAGGGAAAGGAGAGGTTTACCTAGGTCATGATAAGACTGGGTTTGGAGACCCGGCAGGATATAGACCGTTACCAGGTTGTGCACGCGTCCCTCCCACCTCCCCGAGAGCAACGCATAGCACCCCAGCAGGTCAGTTTCCGAGTGTTCAAGGACAAATGGAAAGTTACGACGCAACAGAATGCCCACCCCGCGGGACCCCGACGTGAAGCCGGCATGTGTCGCAAGTGTATAGCCCCTTCTATTAAGTGCGTGACATGTGTTTCTTGCAATAGGACAAAATCCGGGAGGTGACGTTTCACAAATTGAAGAACCATACTCCTCTCGAGCTTGTCCCCCAAGCCATTGATGTTCCAACTAAGGAGTTTGAGACTTTTATCCCACCTTGTAGCCATCACTGGAGGCTATCTCAGTACACAATCTGTAGCATCTGCAACATCGCACCATTGCACAAGTACATTTCCTGCATGACCAACTCAAGCCCTCACCCCCCTTCCCCAGGCATCACCACCCATCAATAAAAAACAATGAAACTGTAGTCCCCCCCGCCTCCCCCCGCCCTGTTACCCTGCCACGTAGGTGTAGAACGACCCACATCCCCAACTAGCAGAGCGCCTGTCACCCCAACAAGGAAGGAGAGAAAAACTCCCACCTCCCCCCGAAAACTGTTAAGTGGGGAGATGCGCTGGCACCAACTCCAGCCGCCGAATGCCTTTCCCCACACATTTAGTAGCTTATCAAGCCTGTGCACGTATATTTCAAATATTGCCAAGCGGCACCATCAGTTCCATCCCGCACTTCCAAGCGCGTTTAGCAATGTCCCATTGCCGGCTGGGCAATCTGCCTGTGAAATGTAAATAATGAAAGTCAGGAAGTAGCTCCGGCCCCCTTTGAGCAAATTGCGCCCTTTCCAGGCATGGAGAGTACATCGCCCTCCCGGTATGTGCCGCCCCAGGAATCCCTTCCCCGGTAACATAAGTAAGATGTATACATTACAGCACAACTTGCCGAAATCCAAAAACGTAATATCTCCAGTCCATACCAGTCCACTAGCATCTCTGAGCACCTCCCATGTCAGGGTTGTGAGATCTCGATCGCCAGGAGCGCTGACTCGTTCTGTTGGTGTCCGATCTACCATCTAGTGAACCCGGTGACTTGGCCCGAGAGCCAGTCCTGCACCTACAAAGGCGTTGTGGAGAAGAGGGACTTGCTGCCAGCAATTATTTTGAGCTTGGCAGGGAAGAACATCATGTATTTAATACCTTTTCCCGAAGTGCCGTTTTCACCCCATCAAAGGAGCGCCGGTCCCGTTGCACCTTGAGAGTAAAATCGGGAAAGAACCTGACTGTTGTGTTCTCAATTCAATTCAAATTCACTTTATTCGGTTTATTTTCAAAACTTAAAAACCATAAAAGCATATCATACAAATACAAAATGTCAACATTTAAAATCTTCGTTTTTAAAAGAGAAACCATCCAGTATATTATAAAAATGTCAACATCTTTCCAAAGCAACGGTCTGGTCATTTCATCTCAAATTCATATTTTACAGAAATGCTTTATACAAAATAGACCAATCTTTTTAAAAATAGTATTACATTTTTCCGTGATTTGATAACAGCTTTTAAAAATAATGCTATGTTTTTTGCATAACAGTCATTTTCCAATAATTGGAGTGCAAATTAAGCCGGGCGACATTGCCCCAAACCCCACATTTTCAAAATTGGGATGTTTCATCTTTTTCTATATTCCCCATAATATTTACAAAATAACACAATGTGTATTGTTGATTGGGCTTCAACCCCATCACACAGGCATGGTCCTAAGTTTCTTGACCAGTCATTTGTTACAGGGAACGACACTAAATGATAAAAGCAATCTAGTCTAAATCTGACCAATACAAATCTTTCATATCCAGTTAACTGGTAAGTCAGGTATGACTGCATTCCTAAAGTGGAAAGAGTCAACTGGTTTTGGCGAACTGTGGACTTATGAGCTTCGCTTGCGTATCTTAACTCGTCCATGTGAAGCATGTACTGTTTTTTAAAATCTTTTCTAGAGATACTATTCAGCTTGAACGGATTGCTGAAATACTGAGGCTGTCCCAAGTCCATAATAAAATCTTTAATATATTTCAGCCATCTAATATCTTGAGCTTTCTCTAAGTTAAGGGAATCGCTTAAAACGCTTTGATTAAAGGTTGTCTTTATTGACGTCCAAATTCGATGCCACAATAAGGGCGGCTGGACTCTTATTTTATCAGTTATATGTTGCAGTCCCAGCTCTGAATGACACACAAACATTGAAATAGGAGGCGGGACTGCCAGTACGTAGCGGATGAAAGCGTTTTCTACTTTTTGTATTGCTGATACATTGCAGTATCACCAAATCCCCGCCCCATATAAAACTGCACTAACGCATTTTGCCTCGTATATCTTTATCAACTCCAAGGGTGGTCTTTTTCCTAGCTTCTGGGCAAAGTTTACAAGAGCAGTTGTGGCTTTCATAAATAAAAGTTTCATTGCCCTTGTAGCCTCCTGCCAGGAACCCTTATTATCCACAAGAATACCCAGATATGGATATAATTTTGTATATTCAAGTTTACCGCTACCGATAAAGATAGATTTCTCTTTCCAGGTAGCTTTCCCACAGGCCATTATATATGTTTTTGTCGCATTTATTTTTAGGTCAAGACTTTCCATGTATTCATTATATTTGTGAAGAGCCCGCTGTAGCTCTATTGGTGTTCTGGCCATTATCACGGCGTCATCGGCGTAGAGTAGGGTCGGTATCAGTCTATTTTGTACCAGGGGCAGGTCCTGACAGCCCTCAAGCATCATCCGCTCTAAACCATTTGTGTACAAGGTGAATAAGAAGGGTGCCAGGACACAGCCCTGCCTGACCCCCCCCTTCTACACTGAAAGAAGTGGTATTTTCTCAATTGGGCCCATACCTTACCCTGGCTCTGGCATTCGAGTATAATCCTCTTACCACTTGTACTAGAGCCGCTTCGACTTCCATCGCTTCTAGCATTCTCCACAGTTTCTCATGACATACACAGTCAAAGGCTGTGGAGAGATCGACAAAGGCCAGGTACAGTCTCCCATTCTTTGCCCTTGTGTACTTTTCTATCATAATAATTAAATTTAGGCCTTGTTCTGTAGTTCCCAGGCCTTCCCTAAAGCCAAATTGCAAGTCGGTCAATATTTTATTGTCCTCTGCCCATTCCTGTATGCGGTTTAAGGTAATGCGTCCCAACACCTTCCCCACCAAATCAAGTAAAGAGATTGGTCGATAGCATGCTGGATTTGATCTATCGCCTTTTTAAAGATTGGGACCATTAATGATTCTGACCATGAGCCAATTAAACCGAATTTACATGCCGCTCCAAGTACCTGTTTTATAATGGGGCCCCATAGCTCTAGATTATGTTTAAATATACCTATGGGCGCCCCATCTGGTCCCCGGGCCTTATTACTCTTACTGGCTTTCAGGGCAAGTTGTACTTCATCCAGAGTAAAATTAATGTTGATCGGGAATGAGACATTAGTAGGACTAAATGATAAGGGACAGTCATGTTGATAGTTGACTTCCCTCTTTTTTGCATACATTCTGGAAAAGTGCTCTACCGATTGATCCTCACTGATGGCAATTTCCAGTCTCGGGGTTGTCTCTGTTCTCATAAAAGGAGAGTTGATCGCACGCCAGAACGCAATGCTATCCCTATCTAAACTTGCTTTGTGTAAGTCAGCCCACGCTACCTTTTTTAGTTCCTTCTTTCTTACTTTCAGGGATTGATTATAACTTTTCCTTGCTTGAATTATTTCAGCTTTGTCCCGTTCCTTCTTGTGTAGTGCAATCTTTTAGTTATTGTATGACTTTGTACAATTCTTGTCAAACCAACCCACTTTCTGTCTTTTCCCTTTTTTGTTTCCTTTTTCAAAGAATCCCTAATGGAGTCTATTATACGTGTATACGCCCCCAGTATGTGTACGTAACATATGAGAATACCCATTTAATTTGTTTAATTCTAAATGCTGTATAATTGGGGTTCTTCTGGGCAAACTTTCCACGCTTTTGTTCCGACGGATACCACCACACTTTGGGGGAAGTGGTCACTTAAAGCATTTTTGTGTGTTTTAAAGCTTTGTACCCTCACAGCCATCCTGTTTAGGATTATTATAAATTCAATGATGGAATTCGTCGCCCTACCATGAAAAGTCTGCGCAAACTGTGTAGGCGGCGTGGTCATAACATTTGTAAAACTCCTATCTAAGAAAAATAATAATTCATTTAGGGCATCGCCCTGTGGGGTATGTACAAAGTGTGGAATACTACATTCTCTCACATCCATTAGAACACACAATAATTCATCACAACACAAAACTATATTAAAATCAGCCCCCAAACAAGTAATAGGTCTCCCCTATGTTCATTCAAATTTTCTAACATTACTTCTCTGAGTTGTTTTAACATACCTATTACATCTTCCCTCTTTGCGTTGTTATAGAAATTTACCAAAATTATTGTTTCCCTCATGTTTATTTTCATGGTCAAAACTTGATAGTTTGAATTCGAAATGTTAAATGACACTTTGTTCAACCTTAACAGATTTGACACATAAATGAACAGACCTCCCTTGGATCCCCCGCTTTTTGATGGTAATGCTGGTGTATTGAAGGTCCTATAACCTTCCATATGTAGTTCTTCTGGAGACCAAGCTTCCTGTAGACACAGTATGTCAAATTCTTTAGAAAAATATATCCAGACCTGGTTCAATAGTTTTGAGCAAAGCCCTGCTATGTTCCAGAAAAGGACCGAGATACTGTGTCTGGGATCAGTGCCTGATGAAAAATGTTCAGTTCTTGATGGGATATGTGAAGATGTAAATATCGACCCAGTATGTGTTAAGATTTGAAAGAGGGCTGGATCTGCTACCGTCTTCCTTAAGTCTATTTTGGGTGTACATCTTAAGCCCTGAGAATTTAACCCTTCCTAAATGCCCCTGTAAATGACTCTATTCTTTCCCCCGGGGAGCCCATTTGCTGCTGGCCTGTTGTTATCTGGCCTAAGCTCGTCATCAGGGTTAGTTTTTAAAGCAGTCTCTAAGGTAAATTGGATAATCTCCAAATCATTGGGCCTATCGGATGCTTGGGAGTTTTCAACAACGGACATTACAGGAATTTCGTGGAGATTTTTTGGAGACTTATCCAGTCAATCCATTTCCTCGAGGGAGGTCAATGGAGCGTACCGATTATTCAGCATGAAATATAGCGGATAATCCGTAATACCATACGGTTTTCCCACCCTATTCTCCCTGATTATTTTTACGGGTCTATAAAAATAGCCCCAGGGAAGGATGTTGCGTTCTCATATTGTAGGCCTCCCATCTGTCTGGCGGCCGGCAAGATGGCATCCCGGTCTCTATAGTTGAGGATTTTTGCTATGGTGGTCCTCGGTGGAGCCCCTGGTTTAGCGCTTGGGGATTGGCGCACGGTGCGCTCTCTAAATAGTGAACATAGTAGAGAGCCGTTTCGGCTTTAAGTGATTACAGATCAAGTTTTCCAGGAAGAGGTCCAAACTAGGCCCTTCTGAATCTTTCGGAAATCCCACCACACGAATGTTGTTCCGTCGGGCCCTCCCTTCCTGATCTTCGAGCTTCGGGGCAACCTGGCGGTGTTGGTGTACAAGTTTGTTAACCCTGTGCTCAAGCTTCCTACAGGAGACCTGGAGCTCCCTGATTTCTGTCTCATTGGTCCTGGATTTATCCGATGTCTTGTTTAGATCAGCACGTATCAGGGTCATTTCAATGGACATCTTGTCGAGTTTCGTCTCGAGTGTGGTCCCCAATTTTTTTACGCCCGCCCTTATGGAGGCCAAGGAGGGCTCAGCCTGTGAAGGTTGGCCCCCCGCCGCAGCCTCGGTCTGAGGGGCCGATAACGGGACCGCATATTTGTCAAGCTTGTTCGTTTGAGCAGCCACAGCCCCCTTAGGCTTCATGTTTCTATGTCCCTCGTCCTGCCGCTGCCTGCTGGGCTGTATAGAGGACTTGTGACGCCTTCCCGTAGACGTTCCACAGGCTGACACAGAGATTGATCTTTCAGTCGTCCTATCGCTCCTCGGTGGCACTATGTCGTACCCTTTCGCGGTCTCCTACATCACCCAACGTCATCCGTGTGTATTGGCAGTTTAGCTGGCCACCACTCCCCAGACCCGAGCATGCGTCACTCTCCAGCCAGGTCTCCTTTCTCCATCATTAGCCCCCAGATCAGGTTTGGGCCGCCAGAAGGGGAAATGGATGCGTTTGTGTCCCTGTCTTCCACAGGGGTTGCGCGCTCAGATCCCTATATAGCCACCAATAGTCACTTTCAGGCGAAGCCCAGATCACTCACCACGCCGCAGGCAACCTGTCACTCTTCCCCGCCTCTGCACCTGGATCTTCCAATGCTGGGATCACTGGGGGGCCCGCCTCAGGCTGTTGCTCACACTGCTTAGGGTATTAAGGGGCTCCTCCCCCCCAGGAAGGCCCGTCAGGTCACAGGCTGCCGGGGCACAAGGATGGGAACACCCGCAGGTGGGGTCCGTCTCGAGCCAGCTACCTCCGAGGCACTGTGTACTGAAGCGTAACGTGGCCTCCAACGCTGTTTCCACCCAGCAGCAGTCTCCTGCCTCGCCGCAGGCTGTTCACTCCCCCCTCTGCTGAGCTTAGGGCTGCGATCCCCTGCGCTGCCCCTTCGCGGTAATGTGGTGGGGCAATGGGGGTTCTGATACTCGGTCTCCCCCCCAGAAAGCATGCACCCCCGCTGCCCTCAATTCTTGACCGGTTCCTTTGGTGCAGGGATTATCTGTCCCCGGCTCTTACTCCCCCTTCAGGCCGTCTCCTTAGGCTTCGGGAGCCGCGCTACGACGGAGGCGTTTCCAGCCTCTGAACAGCAACATCAGTTCTCCAGTCCCAATTCACGCGGCCCCTGCCAGGCACTGCAGTAGGGTTATCGGAGAGCGGCGAGGCCCAGCCGTGCCATCACAGGCCCCAACGCCGGGATGCTGCTTGTGCGGCCGACGCGAGATCCGCTACCCGTCCTCCCGGCACTCCCGGCCGCTGCCGCTCACACCAGGCACACCACGGCTTCAGAGGTGCCTCAGAGCCTCCAAGCCACAGAGTCCGGTGCCGCTCACACCCGCAAGGCTATCCTTACCACACGACCGTGCTGCTTGCAGGATACTGTGCGGATTTTGGGGAAATTAGGCTGCTTTCCGGCGGAGCTCGCAACTCGGCAGCCATCTTCCCTCCCTCTATTTTCAAAGCCCCAGGAAGATGGTGGTCCCTGGGGCTTCGGGAGGTCCACGAGGCCCCCATGCATATTTAATTAAAGCCCCGGGGTGGCGGTCCCTGGGGCTTAGGAGGGCCTCGGAGGCCCCCCACTAATTACAAAACAAGCCCCAGGGAGTTGGTGGTCCCCGGGGCTGCGGAAGAGCTGTGTGACCACCCGCACCTAAATTACATAGCAAGAGCCCACAATATCATTATAGGATTTTCCCTGGGACCTGGCCCACCCTTTAGCTCATTTAAATGATGTGGGGGAGCCCCGCTTCTTTAAACAAAATAGTTCATCCGGATTCGCGCACCCAGCGCGCATTCAGACGTTTTAAAAAAATACATATTTTTGGGGGGGCTGGGGGTCCATGTGGGACCCCCTGAGCAGGCCTAGGGGTCAGGGTGTTTCTATCCTGCCCCCTTTTCTTCTTTTGTAATCTTTTTTCTATTGTTTTCTTGGGACTCTGTTCTACCGAGTCCCAACATGGCTGCCAACACTTTCTGGTTTGAAATGTTGACAGCCAATCACAGTGAAGATCGTGGTCGGGAGGGTGTGCAAACCAACCGCTGCCCCCAGATAACAAAACTTTTATTTTTTTGAATTTCTCAGCAACTACTGAACGGATTTACACCATTTTAAAAAAAAGTCGCTTTCTAAACCAAGCGCTACCATTTTTGCCAAATTTGGTGTAATTCTGTTCAGCCGTTCGGGCTGTAGCCTTGGCTAAAGTTTCCTATGGGAAATTGATTTTCAGACTTTTATTTTTTGAATTTCTCAACAACTACTGAATGGATTTACACCATTTAAAAAAAAAGTTGCTTTCTGAACCAAGCGCTCTCTTTTTGCCAAATTTGGTGTAATTCTGTTCAGCAGTTGGGACTGTACCCTGTAATAACATTTCCTATGTAAATTAACATGGAGAAAACACTTTTTGGGACTCCCCTTTTTTCTCAGACCTGCTCAATGAATCACCCCCCGAACTTTCAGGATAGGGGCTAAACCGGGTAGACCTTTTTTTGTGAGAATTTCGCGAAGATTCATCAAACAACGCCAAAGTTATTAGCAAATCCAAAAGTTTTTCCTATGGAAACTAGGTTCTAACTATAACTACCTACTGGCAACCGCCAGTAGGTATTATGAATATATTTATAGGGGGTGCCACGTGTCCCCCTTAAACTTAAAAATAAATGCCCTGGGAGATGGTGTCCCCAGGGCCTAAAGAGGCTCGATGAGGGGGGCATGTTGCCATGCACTGCTTATGACCTCACATATTACATCACTCATGACATGTCCATGGCATCATTTATGGCATCACTGATGACATCACAAATGACATCATTGATAACATCACTGATTACATCAACCAAGCTTCTTTTGCACACTTTACTCTATAAACGAGTATGGCATTAGAAGTCTGAAAGTAAGCACAAAGTAGCTCAGAATAATATGAAGCATCATTAATCCATCACACATACAACCCTCTTAGGTGAAGGCAGCTTATGCAATGTACAACATCGACCCTATACCATACACTTCATGGATAGCCGAGTTCATATTAATAATCAACCACATGTAGATGAGAAACTTCTACTGCATATGGTTTTCAATCTGTATACAGCTATTTCTGAGAAAAACAAATTTTTAACTTCTGTTACATAACTAATGCCCTACTACGGACACACTTTACCTGTATGCATTTCTTAAGTGTAACTGAACCTACCATGAGAAATGAAGTGGATATGAAAAGAATAGTGGGTACTACAAACAGTGTTTACCCTATGGAGAATGTTTAGTCTGTATACAAAGTTTGCGCAGACAGTGAAACTCTCATGAGAAATACACCACAGAGTATTATGAAGTATCTACTAAAAATATTGGTTAACTCTATGCAAAACGTGTCCAAAGAGAGACTATTCACTTAAAAGAGAGACTAAGGTCTGAAGGTGCTAGAGGTCATACTTCCTGCAGCTTTCATATTGTTTTTAAAACTACAGAGATAGACCATCTTCTGAAGCTGATCAGCACAAGTATTCAGGTTAATACCTAGTGCACACAGTCTTCTATCTTATGTAGAACTGGTAATGCTGAGAGGTTTTTGTCTAAATACTCATGGCTGCATACAACACTTAGGGCCTGATTACAAGTTTGGCAGTGGGGAGGGGCTACGTCAGCGGCCCCCTCCCACACTGCCCAACCTGTGTGCTCCCCGCCTGCCAGATTACGAGTTTCCGCGTGTCTGGCGGGATTTTTCTGGTAGTGCCTTTAAAAATGGACACCTCAATGGGAGTGCCAAAAGGAGTTCATGCAGGGCATGGACTGTAAAGTCCATGCCGTACAGGAACTGGGGTGCATGCACATTAGCCCACCTGCATGCATCCCCATGCAAATGGGCTTTGTTTCAGGGCTGCCAGCCTTTTCATGGAGTAAAGACCTCCATGAAACCGATGGCATTCCTGAAACTCGTAATATGCATGGTGCTGCCACAGTGGCAACACTAGCATATTACTGAGGCCCTGATCACTGCACCACCACCAGGGAACCAGAAAGTTGTGCTATGGCTGACGGACCGCAGGTGTGTAGAGGCTGGACCACCACCAACGTGCCCCCATGAGTCTGGCAGTCCTCGGAACGTGTTATGCATTCCACATTCCAGGTTGCCCAATCTTGGAATTTGGAATGCAGAAGGATTAAGCCCGTCTTGGTGGCAGTTGCTGCTGAAAAGCAGAAGAGGGTTGAACAATAAAACGATCTTCTAACTACCACTGGACCTTATTTCTTGTATTTCCTTCACCACAAATCTGGCGATGATTTTTACAACACGCTACAACCCTCAGAAGAAGCAAGAAAGAATGTATGCTTGCTAAGTATAAAGAAAAAATTTGAGAAAGACGAAAACTGTAAGTACGGGGCAACGCAATTTAACACTAAGCGATGCCCATTTTGGGCCCGCACCTTACCTAACTGCAAAAGCTCCGCTTCTGGCTAAAAAAGTTCCAGCTTTGCATGCTGTATAACGGGCTGGGCACCCCAAGCGTTCGTACAAGTCATGTTGGCCGTTTCTTCAAGGGAGGAATTTCCTGCGTTGCGTCACAGGCCAGGCATCCTCGTCAGGGACATTCACACTGACGTAGCCATGCGCGCTTTGTCTCAGGTTACAGTGTTGCGTGGCAGCCATTTATTTTCTTGTTCAAGGGATCGTGTTACTAACCAGGCTTTCATTTAAAGGACAAACACATTACGTAACCGCACACGCTACTTTACATAAGACAGCATTGCATGACAACCAATTTGTTAAATAAACACGAACCTGACAAAACTGTCATCAACGTTGTTGTGCACGCTAGTGAATCAGTCACAGCGTTGTTTCTTGTTTTTAAATCAACAAACACTGCGTGACAATCAGTTTCAGCGTTGTGCGGCAGTCATCTCTTTGGAAAAAAGAGATAGAAATATTTATTTTTCAGTCGTTGCACACTGAAAAGAATACAGCGTTATTTCATGTTTTAAAATCTAAATTTTTTTAATTTGGGCCGGACTACCTGAAGATATACCTGAATTCATCTCTTACATTAATGGCTTGGATGATCACATACAATTCATCTACAGTGCAGATACCAACAGCTTACCTTTCTTGGACGTTCTAGTCACCCTCGACAAAGTCAAGATAAAAACTTCAATGTACGTGAAAGCCACTGATCGAAATAACGCACTAATGTACACCAGCTGTCATCCTACTCCCTTGAAGAAACACCTACCCTTTTCTCAACTAATGAGGGCTAAAAGGATTTGTTCTGAACCTGAGGAATATCACCAAACCGAAGACAACATCTTGCAGAAATACAGGGAGAGAAAATACCCTGAATTTACTTTGCAAGCTGCTCGAGAACGCATCAAGCTAAAGAACAGAAAAGATATTTTAACCCCCCGTATCTACTCAACCAACAGCGAAAGACCTGTATTTGTATCTAGATACTCTTCTAGAAGTCTGTCCATCAAAAACATTATTTTGAACAATTGGCAGATGATTCAATTCGAACCAGATTTTGGTGGAATATTCAACTGTACTCCGTTGTTCGCATACCAAAGAGCGAGCAATTTGAAAAATGTGTTGGAACGTGAACCCACCACATCGGACACAGAATATTCAGGAACCAGACCATGCCACAACTGCAGTCACTGCAATAACATCATTAGAGGCAATTTCATCAACCATCCTCTGTCCGGCAAACAGGTCAAACTAAGAACTAACGCCACTTGTGATTCCATGAACTTGGTTTATCTATTGAAATGTCCTTGTGGCTCACCATATGTCGGGAAGACTGAAAGGAAAATCAAAGTTCGTCTAACCGAACACAAAAGTACAATAAGAAACAAAACCATGAAATCTCCCCTAGCTGCACATTTTACCTCATCTCAACACAACATCTGCCAGTTAAGGTTCCTTGTACTGGAGGTTGTCTCAAAGAGACCCGGCATTGACAACCATAAAAAACTACTTCAGCATGAACTCTTTTGGATAAAGAAGTTGGACTCGTGCCAACTCAAAGGACTCAATGACCGTATTGAATATAGCTGCTTCCTTTAAACATGCTTCTATCATTTCATTTGATTTCTATTGCTTTCTCCTGTCATCTTACTGTGTTTACCCTGTTTTTCTAATTGACGCACTCTCTTATCCACCTCCCATTCCTCACTTTCTTATTCTTCAATTGTACTCCCCTTACCATGTTTTTCCCCACAATTCATTCATATTCATATTTTTTATATTCACGCTTATTTATATTCATGCTTTTTTCCATACCCCATGATGAACATATCCTTTTTACCCCGCGAGAAAATAATCATGCTCTTGTCACATCTCTTTTTACTCTTCAGACCATTTCTCTTTCTTTCAATCCACCTCATTGTCTTCTTGACCTTTATTTTTAATTTTTCCTCACTACTTTATAGTGTGGCTCACTGGTTAGAGGAGGCAGACCTTGAAGCAGTGGTCAGCCCGGGGCCAGGGTTCAATTCCTGGCTCGGCAGGGTCTTGAGTCCTAAAATGTCCATGGACTCGACAATTCTCGCTCCTGTGCCTACTCGATTCACGGGTTCACACTCTGCAACTCTGGGCAATAGCTTTCTTAATCTCCACAATGGCCCCTCGCGGCGGGATGCCTGGCTTTCACCTTGCGGATACCCTGCCGGGGTTATCTCACAGGGGAATACCAGGACGGGTTCCCTAAGCAAGCGCTTAGAAACCGCTCGGTGATTTGCGCTATATAAATTCCTGTACATTTACATTTACATATATCACCTCATTCGAATGTTTTGTTATGTATTCCTTATTCAAGATGGCCGACACCTAAATGTACAGTCGATTTTGTATCCAGCATTTAATGGACATTCTTAGATCGCTATTCGATTTTCTTGTTTCAGATGGTATGATATTGTTTGTTTTGACCCCGTTGTATATTTTCCCAGTTCTCCGGGTGTTTCACCATAATCACTTGTGACATAGACACTGCTTCGTACTCTTCGTAGTCTGTCTTTCATGTTTACCCGGTTACTTCTATGACACACCTCTTTACTTCCGTGAACTGACTTTCCCCAACACTCGCCATAGAACGCGGTTTCTTTGGAAATACTGGTGAGAATTCACTTTTTACGTCGCCCTACCTTTTTCTTCTTGTGCACGAAGAGTCTGACATAATCACACACTTTTTGATGATCTGCTTTGGCATCATTCATTCGAACTAACTCTTGCTACATTCGTATATGTTTGTGTTGTTTTGCACACCTACCACGGGTTAAATTCGTGAAGCCTCCATTCTTCCACCACGTTTATCACCCTATTGCTACTTCGTTTTGAACTGTTTTAACACCACGGTGCATTCATTTAACATGAGGTTTTTTTTCTTTTTCCTTTCCCTTCCTTCCGGTTTTTTCCTGGTTTCTCGTTTTTTATCTCTACTTCTAATACAGGGTCGCGTCCATTTCATAAATCAGTGTTTGTTTCCTTTTGAGATCACTCGAGTCCCCTGATGAAGGGACTTTCGTCCCGAAATGCATAGGGATTTTTCTGCTTGAAGTGTCTTCATTATGAAACTTTGGATAATAATTTTGAAGTCAATATGATTGAAATATGAGACCCACACCAATAAATTCACGATAAACTGCTTTTGACTCATGAACTTGATTACCTTCAAAAACCTATAGAAGCTACATTTTCGCCCTTTGAGGAGCTCCACAGGAACCAGTGTGGGTATTCCCCACACTCCTTTGACATTAAAATCTACAAGCACTGTGACATGCACACATTCCATTTCTGCATGTCAATCTATTACAGCGTTGTTTGGCAGCCATTTTTGACAGTCTTCTTTTTCAGTGGATCCACACTGTTAAGATTACGAGTGCATTCAGCAGTTTACAAGTAGTACTGTGATATGCACATATATCCATACTGTGTTTCTTGTCTTTGAATCAGCAAGCACTGTGGCGCGTACACATTCTATTTCTGCGGGTGCTTAACAGTGTTTGTAACAAATATGTTTCTGCATTGTATTAGAAGTTTTTACATAAATTAAATACTGTGACGCACACATTTCTATCTATGGGTCACTTTCAATGTGGAAACATATTAAAGTCAGCACTGTGATACGCACACATCTCATTCTATGTGTCTGTTTTGTTTTTTTAACATCACATCATTTCTGAACACTTTAAAGGCCTTGAACGAACTAATAGTTTTCTAAATATTGTACTGTCACAATGAGTATGCAGAGCATAAAAGCACCTTGTCCTTTTCTCCATGTTGCAGGAGATCCACCCATTCCATGGCGTTCGTGGTATAGGGCTTTTACAAAATATGTTGGGGCAATTGGTGGAAACAGGTTTTGTCCTGAACGAAAAAGGTTTTTGTTGGAACATAGTCTGGGTTTTGAGGGGTAGTCTGTATGTGAGCATCTACCACCTTGTGAAGTAAGAGAGGAAGAGGAAGACATGGATGAGTATCATTTGGCAGTAACAAAATTAGAAAAACAATTTGATGTCCAACCTAGCTTAATTGTTAACATACCCAGGTTTTTCACCAGGAAACAAGATGAATCCATTTTTACATATGTGACAGTTTTACGTACATTAGTGTCTGAATGTGAATTTGAACTTTTCACGTCACAACTCATCAGAGATCAGATTGTGGTCAGGTGTAGGGATAGGAAAGTTTAGGAGAAATTGTTTACGCTGAAAAATCCTATCCTCACAGAGACTATAGATATCATGAAGAGTATAGAACTCTCACGCAAGTCATCCAAGGAGCTGACTCACAAACCGGAAAGTGGTGTGTCTGTTGGCAAGGAGAACACTAGTTTCACACAAGAGGGTCCTGATAACGTTGTCTCAAAGAAAAAAGAAGGGAAAGATAGTTTTTTTAATTAGAAGAACATTTGTTTCAGGTGTGGTAATGCAAGACATGGTTTCAATGGTCAAGTTGCCCTGCTTTTAGTGTCAATTGCAGATTGTGTGGTAGAATGGGACATTTTGCCAAGGTGTGTCAATCCCCAAAAGATAAGGTCAAAGTTAACTCTGGTGTTGACAGGGGAGTGATGATTCAGGAAATGAACAATTTGAGAAAGATTTTATTATGGTTGTACAAGGGGGTAATATGGATCGTGTCAACCCATATGAGGACATTTTGGTTGATGGAAAAATAGTTAACTTGTTGATTGATTCAGGTGCTAGGATGACAATGGTTACAGATGATTTGTTCAGAAAAACGTGGGATGAGAAACTTACATCCTCCTGACAGAAATCCTGTTACCTATGATGGGAGGAAAATCGAGCTAACGGGGTACTTTGAGTGTCAATTAAAGTTCAAGGAAAGGGTGATTTTTGAAAAAGTCTATGTAGCAAAGAAAGGTTTGAATATCCTTGGATGGTATCACCAAGGATTATTCGACATGACACTAAGGCCGGTTAGGAAAGTTCAGGTGTCAGTGGTTGCAGAACGTCCTGTTAGCGAGCAGTCAGCACCAGAAAATGGTGGTACAAAATGGGTTAACAAGCTTCAAGAAGTGTTTAGTGACAAATTGGGAAAGATTGCAGGTTTTAAGCACAGGATTAAACTACAGAGTGGCACCATGCCTGTTAAGCACAAGATGAGGAATGTTCCTTTTAGCATAATGAGAAGAATTATCAAAAATTCTTAGAAAAATGTGTGAAGATGGTGTTATAGAGCCCATTGAGTCTTCCCTTTGGTTATCCCCATTAGTTATAGCGAGGAAGAAAAATGGCCAACTCAGGGTTTGTGTGGACCTCAGGAGTCTTAATAAAGTCATTTGGGTGGACTCACATCCCCTACCACGTATTGACGACATTGTCTCCACATTTGCAGGTGCCAAAGTTTTCAGTAGGTTGATTTGGCGTCTGCCTATCATCAAGTTGTTCTTGATGAGTCATCCAAACATTATACAGTGTTTGTTTCTCCAATCTGGACTTTCCAGTTCAAATGGATGCCTTTTGGGTTGGCTATCCGCAGCTTCCGTTTTCCAACATGTTTTGGAAAATGTTTTTGGTTGTCCAAAGGAGTAGTGACTTTTCGAGATGATATACCATTGGCAGGTGAAGATCTGGTTCATCATGATGAGATCATGAATTTAGTATTGAGAAAGTTACAGGAAGCAGGTATTGTTGCCAATCAAAAGAAATGTGAATTTGCGAGAAAGAGCATAGAGTACCTTGGACATGTGATCTCAGAAAAAGGAGTATCACCTAGACCTGATCTAGTCAATGCTATCACCGATGCACCATGTCCTACAACTTTTGACAATTCTATGCTAAGTTTGTTGAACATTTTTCTGCCAAAACAGTCAACTTAAGGGAATTGTTAAAGAAAAAGAAAATGTTTGCGTGGTCTTCAGAGTGTCAAGAAGAATTTGACAACCTCAAGAAA
The DNA here is from genome assembly GCF_964261635.1 of Lissotriton helveticus. Classification (NCBI taxonomy): domain Eukaryota; kingdom Metazoa; phylum Chordata; class Amphibia; order Caudata; family Salamandridae; genus Lissotriton; species Lissotriton helveticus. The sequence goes on from NC_136068.1 coordinate 731,793,936, forward strand.
AACATTAGTTCTGCAGGGGTTTCGGCACCTTCCGATCCACTGAGGGAATGCATTATTACTGTTGATGCAAGCAATGATGGTTTGGGTGCAACACTGTCTCAGAAAAACTAAACTGGAAAAGAAGTCACTTTGGGTTTCACATCAAGGTCGTTGAGAGAAAACAAAAAAATATATTCTGTGATTGAAAAGGAGTTGATCAATGGCTTATTTGAAACTCCCAATTGAAAAAGGGGGTTTAAATTTCCCGGATTTTAAAATATATTTTTTTGCAACTTTCTTTCAATGTATACGTAGCCTAATAACCAACGACTCTTCCATATTATTCCACCAATTTATGCTGGGAGCAGATAGTTACCAGTTCTTGTACCGCGTGCATGACCCCAACTACTTCAAGAGAGTCAAGTTTAAGACCGCGAGACACATTAAAAGAATTTGGGATCAAATAATGACATTTGGTAAGATTCCTTTCTTTAATGCAGAGTTACAGATCTGGGGGAATCCAGGGTTACCAGATTTTTTTTCCGATGGTGCGGCAGCTCTTTGGCTGGAGCTCGGTATAAGCACTTTAGGTGACTTATTTGGTTCGGATGGTTTTTTGAGCTTTAAGGCACTAAAATTAATTTACAAAATTAGAGATACTATGTATTTTAAATACATCCAGATGAAAGATTTTTTTGTTAATAAAATGAAAATTGGAAAAATAGTAAATTCAGATACTCTAAAATTCCTCCACTCGAAACACCCTAAGTCACTTATTAGTAAAAGCTATGCCTACTTAAGTAGCCACAAGCAAGGAGACTGTGAAAACATGGCGGCCAAATGGACTAACCGATTAGGTGTGAACATCAACCCAAGCCAGATTGCTGGCTCGCTTAGACAGATAAATCTGGTGGTACAGTCATCAAGTTTAAGGCTTCAATTATATAGAACGGTGACTCAAATATATTACACACCACAAAGAATTGCTAGCTGGACCACGGGAAAGGGCTCTAGCGAGCGAACTAAATGTCCCAAATGCAATCTAGAAGCAGCCGGCATTGAACACATGCTATATCAATGCCCGGAACTTACAACATTTTGGAAATGTTTAAGCGCGGCCCTAAGCAGCAGACAAATTATATTTCCTACACTTTCTGCACATTTAGTACTGCTAGATATACAAGATACTAATCATAAACATAAAGACTTGATTTCTATTGCTTTTGCTTGTGCTAGGCTGGTTATTGCACGGACTTGGATCTCGGAGGAACCACCCAATATTATGGAGTGGTGGAATCTTATTAATGAAATACACACGATGGAACTATCGCTGGCTAAGTTAAGGGGTATTAAGGCATTGAAAGCAAGGCAAATGAGTTGGGGTACTTTTATTTGATTTATTTGTTTTACATGTACCAGCAGCAATTAAAATGATCTAATTATTTATTTATTCATTTATTTATTTATTTATTTATTTATTTTTTTCTTTTCTTCTAGGAATGTACTTTATTATCCTCTGTATGTATTTGATGGTTAAATTTATTTTTGGATATTTCTGTTTCTAATATCTGTACGTAATCTAATGATGTTTTTCTTTTTCCTGCCATAAAAAAATATTTAAAAAAAAAAAAAGAAAAGGAGTTGTTGGCGTGTTGTTAGGTGGTGGAGAGATTTAAATGCTTCATTTGGGGGAGAAGGTTTTTTTTTAAGTATGGGCGAATTTTGCGGATTCGCGGTCTGTGAATTCGTGCAAAATGGTAAAAAATCCGCGTGTTCGGGGGAGAATCCGCGAACTCGCGGATGTGCACAAATAATGTGACCACGTGTGTCTGTAACTTTGACACCGCGCCGAAAGGTGCCAAGGTCCCTCGAGTGAGCTGTCCATCATAGTGAGGAAAGGGCGGGAAGACGTTGCATACCCTAGTGTGTGTGTGGCGGGGCCAAACGGGCGGGGCTTCTATGCAAGTTCACATGCCTCTTGTTTATAAAGGGTCAGAGACCGATTAGAGCAGCAGATGAGAAGGCAGCAGCCTCATGGTCACAGGAAGTACATGGCGATTGCGCTCGAGAAACTCGTGGATGCAAAGACCTCCATCAAGGATTACATCTAATTGCAAGCAGTAGATATAGGGAGGAAGCACACCTGCCTAGCCTAGACCGTGCTCACTAGTTGTTTGGGCTGATTATTTGAGCTTCAACTCGGGCATGCACAAATCAATCCATCAGCGAGCGAATTTTTGAATTTATCGGCAATTTCGCGAGATTCACGGACTTATTTGTTTTACAGACAGATCAGGAGCCGTTAGTAAACATTTTAAGTGGTACTGTCATCAGAGATCACACTCCGAGATTGTCAAGATTGAGTGCCAAGTTGTTGCAATATGACCTGAAAATGAAATACATCCCGGGTGGGAAAAACGTCAGGTCAGACTCTTTTTCTAGTTCTCCTGTAACTGTTGATGTGAACATCAATGATTGTGATGAGGATTGTGATGAGTGTTTAATAGCTGCCATGGATGTTTGTCAAGGACAGTCATTCAGTGAGGATGAATGGAAGTTGAACATGGAAGAGGATGGAGATCTGGTGATAGTGAAGAAATTTGTGATTGAAGGATGGCAGAGAGAACGAACCTTGCCTGTGAATTTGCAAGTGTACACCAAAATTGCAGAAGAACTTCATATCCAAAAGAATGGAGTGTTGATGAGAGGAGACAGGATTATTTCCTCCCTTTGGATTGAGACAAAGGATTATTGAAAATGGCCATGAGGGGCATTTAGGACAGACGATAGCAAAGAAAAAAATTAGAGAGGATTACTGGTGGAAAGCAATGGACACTGACATAATTAACAAAATATAAACGTGTGTCATCGGTGCAAACAGCGACAAGGGTATCAAGCTTACAACTATTCCTCTCCAACTTGTGTCTTACCTGAAGGTCCGTGGTCTAAGATTTCTGTAGATTTCATAGGACTATTCAGTGTCTTACCACGCAGGTTCAAGTTTGCACTGGTCATTGTTGATTATTACAGCAAGTGCTGGGAAGCGGAATGTATGGAGGAACCCAGCACTGCTGTTGTTTTAAGGTCTCTCAAGAAACAGTTTCTTGGGAAGGAGTTCCAAAGGAAATAGTGTCGGACAATGGGTCCAGCTTGTTTCAAAAGAGATGAGAGAATTTCTGGAGAAAAATGTCATTGATCATAAACGTATTGCTTTGTACCATCCACAAGCAAATGGTTTAGTGATAAAAATGAATTGCACTTGGGTTGATTGCATCCAATGGTCTGTTCAGAATGTAGTTGCTGTACACAAAGCTGTCGAGAGCATGTTGTGGTCACATCACACGACTTGTAATGCTGTGACTGGAAAAAGTCTGTTTCAATTGATGAGGGGAAGGGTACCCACGCCCAAGTTGTATCCCGCATGGTTGAGGAGTTATCAGTCTAAAACGGAGAAAGGGGATACTGTGAACAAAATTATATGTCCCAAAGTTGAGTTGTACCAGAACAGTGTGAAAGAGTACTATGACAACAGACACAGACTTGCTAAAGAAATTACATGCATTAGTGTGGAGGATTGGGTACGGATCAAGGTTCCCACTCATGTTGTGAAAGGGAAGTCAAAATTCAAAGATCCTGTATGGGTGGATCTGGTGTCCAAGAATGCTGTTAGGGTCAACGGTTATGAATGGTGGAATAAAAATAGGGTGCACAAAGTTGAGGTCATGGATAAGAAGGAGTATGTTTGTGAATGCCAAAGCAAAAGGTCTGACAAAGAGGGATGCTTAAGGTTGTCAAGTGATGACCTGAATGGTTTGTACACGCCTGATGTTCACATGCAAAAAATTGTTCATGAAGATGTTTTCTTTGCGCGACACCGCAGAAGCAAGAGGTATGTCACCAGACCAATTGAATTTCGTGATGTCTAAGGATTTCAATCATTGTTTATGTTTGCTGTATTGTAGTCTCGCATTTGAGATTTTATTTACTAGTTTTTTTTACTGGGTGAAATCTGTTTGCTTTTGCTTAATTAATATGCTTGTGAAAGGAAGGAAATATGTTGTGATGTGATGCATTCCACATTCCAGGTTGCCTAACCTTGAAATGTGGAATGCAGAAGGATGAAGCCTGTAACGTTCGTTTGGTGGCAGTTGCTGCTAGGAAGCTGAAGAGGGTTGAGCAGTAAAACGATCTTCTAACTACCACTGGACCTGACTTCTTGTATTTCCTTCAACACAGAACGTCAGACTCGTAATTAGGCCCTTAATATCTACAACATAACACCTTTGACCTGTTGAAAACTTTCTCTTCAGAATCTAAAAACTTGTGTGGAACATACTGGACACAAGTCGTCAACTGTCACCTGCACACAGTTACTCCTCATTACAAAGATTTATAACGTATTCAATACCTCCACTCATCTGTGATGCAATAGGAGCACATGTGTTTTGTAAACACTTACACCCATTAGCTGGACATAGGCTGTAGAAAATTAGTTATAGATATAATATAGTAGTTACCCTCCACTATGTAAACTATAAAACAAACTAACACACTCATTGGATAATGTCATCAGTGATGTCATCAATTATGTAATTTGAGATGTCATCAGTTATGTCATAAATTATGTCATAGAGAATGTCCCGTGAACCATGAGAACCCTTACCTGCCTTTACATCTACCTATTCCTGAACCCTAAAATCTCATTACCTCCCTTAGCCTCAACCACCTCTAAACCCTAAAAACCCTTATGCCCCTTTACCTCACCACACAACTGAACCCTAAAAACCCATTACCCCCTTTACCTCTGCTTTCCCCCTACAAAAATATAACCTCCTTTTACCTCTAGGAATCCCTGAACCCTAAAACCTCTTTGTCACCTTTGCCTCTATCCAACTTTGACTTCTTAATACACCCTTGCTTAACCCTTAAACCCTACCTTGTTATTAAGTGACATCAAAATTATGTCATTTTAAAAATACTTCCATGTGCTGTAAAGGCTTGCACTGTAAAAGGCTTAAAAAGGTCCCTTGTACTTGCCTGCTTTGTCAAAACTTGCGTTGTGACATCCATTGTGGTAAATACTACATTGTAAACATTACACACCTACACAGCAGATGCCATCTTTCAAGGCTAGTATCCCACTACAATCTATGCCTCATTTATCTACCCTTGCTTCTTCCTGTCCCCACAAAACAAGCATTGGAAAAGTCAGTAGATCTAAGTGCAATGTGCTGACACATGCAGAGTTAACACATTAGCATAAGACACACTGAAAAGCATTATCAGGAGAGGATAGGAAAGGCTATGGTTGTAAAGTAATCTCCTATGCAGTTCAATACAAGCACTCAAGTGGCGGTGAAAGGGCACACCCAAATGGCCAAAAAAGATAACTGAGATATGAGCACCCCACTGTGCTTAGCCAATATTTGATGAACGAAGTCTAGAGAAAATGGCTGAAAGAGGATTGTCGAAGTGGGTGGACCCATAGTCCAGTTTTTATATAATGAAAGCAATAGGTCTGCTCGATAGTTGTGCTGTGAAAAATGCAATCTAATGGCTCATCAAAGGCATGTACTCCACCCATGCATAGCCCCTGTGCTCACCATCCTCCTAAAATATTCTAAAAAAGAACTTGTATGTTTTGGCAAACAAAAATGAAAAAGTTCTCAACAGAACAAAAAGATGATTTTCCGTTCCTTACACTGATGTTATATTATTTATACACATATTATTTATACACTGAAGGAAAGAACCTCCTCTCTACTACCACTATCAATTGTAAGTAACACTATAAATGATTTATAATTAATACACTTAGCAGTTGGTGTTTTACAAGAATGATTAGTCATATAATCCTTCTGCAGCAAAAAACATGTTTGGGAATGCCTTTTCTGGAGGAAAACCAGCATTTAAGGCATCGTTATATAAGGGATAAGGTACCCCCTGCCATACATTACAAGGGTATTGCAAGTCACCGAGGACTTCCCTACCATATAGAGCAGTGATACTCAAAGTACTGCTCCGGGGCCACATGCAGCCCTCCTCACATTCACATGCTGCCCCCTCCTCAGCAGCAGCAATACGATGAATTTTACTTGTGAGAGAGCTAACATTCAGCAAATACTTTGAATACATGGGGAACAGTTCATTTACAAGCTAACTGAAGTAAAAGAAAATACGTAAATAAGGTATGCTGCAAAACATAACTTTATAAACACATTCATTTTTTAAGACATCCTGCAACAAACGTTTAAAAATATGACTAATTCTGTTCAAAATGCAAAAAAAGTGAATTTCATTAACATGAAGAAGTGTTTCAGCTTAGTACATCAGATTACATCAGTACATTGAAAAGTATTTTTTTTAAGTGATAGTTTTAAAAAATAAACAAAGGTAACATTTGTGCCTACTCCAACCCTGACAACAATGTCAATAGTGAACTTAGAGCCAAGTTAATTGCTGTGTGGACCCCTCTGGGTGGCCTGGGTTGTTGTTAAACTTGGGCAACATTATAGTTTCTTGAATAAAACACAGGTGAATATTTTGTACAGTGCATATCCTGAAAGCATGCATTTCAACATGATCTTACATGTGATAATGAGAAAATAGGAGGCAAAGTGAAATAAAACAATTGCCAAGGATCACACAATTCGGCCAGTTGGAGAAGCCAGGATTGATCATAGTTTTCTGGTTTCACATTGTGCAATTCCCTATCATTCCAATCTATAATGGAGTTACTTATTTTTTACATTTGACTCTCCCAAGGTAGTGCAAGTAGATAAGGCTTACTCTTAGATGCGGTAGAGGGATAGCGATTCAAAAATAGCATAACATAGTATTGTCAATTCTATGACTCTTCTAGAGACTAGTGGTTTAATTTACAGGGTAGTATGGAATGAAAACCTTTAAATAGATCCATGACTCACTGACTTTGCTTCCCCTATTCCTACCTTGCCTCTCCCGCACACACCCCACACCCCTTCCAGCAAAGCAACACTCCCACCCTGCTGGCATCAATGTGGCCCTCGGGCACAACTGAGACCATACTTTGTGGCCCCTGGGGAAATGTTTGAGAGTACCCGTAATAAAGAGTAACAAAAGGGAGTTACAAGTTGAATAGTGACGCCTGATATTTTCATCCACTAACATTTGACCAACTTTAGAAGAAATTGGCAAAAAATGCAGAAGAATGATGGGATCAGTGGGGAAACAATGGCTCCTTCATGGTATTTGCCACTTTTCAGAGGATAGCCCGATATTCTCACAGCCCAGAGTCGCTCTAAATATGGCCCCAAATGTTAGCTAAAAATTATACATTACAATCTTTGTCTGTCAAAATTGGGAACTCTTCAAAACTGTACACATAACAGCAACTAATTCTTTTCTATTAAATTGGCACCGTTTTTAACGGCTGCTGCTTTCTAAGCAGCGGTTGGCATCTTTCCCCTTTACTTGTCTTGCCAAAGTTTCTTTCTCTCACGACAGGCTCTCTAAGGTGACAATCGCTCTACTCATCCGTTCCCAGCGCCTGCCTCCCTGCCAGTTGCTCTCAGTTTGCAGCCAGGCCTACAGGACAGGGGTGGGGTGGAGGATGCAGAAGCCAGCCAGAACGATCTCTAGGAAACGGCTCGTCAGAGAAAGCTGTCAGGACTAAGGCTCGACTAAAATGTAACAAAGGCCTCGTGTTTTAAGTTTACATTTTAGAAAGACACCTGTCTCAGTTACAAAAGTACAGATGAACCGACGGAAAAAGTCAAGTAGGGCCAAATGTGAAACTGCCTGTTTTATATAGCCAGGGGCTTATTTACAAACCCCTTGCGCCACCCATACCTCACTTTTCCCATGTTACAAATGACGCAAAAGTGGCGCAAGGGCCTTGTACATAAGCCCCCTACTGTTTTATGTTGAGGTGCTCTCCGTTTTAACAGATGCCCGAATAGGAACTCTAGAGCTTGAGTCCATGGCTCCTGGATTCCGCAGTAGGCAGCCCAGCTACTGCACTGAGAGGCAGATGATAAAAAAGCAGAAATGTTTCAGTTGTCCAATGGCGAATTTCTTTAATAAAGTACTAATATTGAGAATGTCACCAAATATTTGCAAATCGAAAATATTGCACTCATTTTCACACTTGCTAATGAGAAAGGCAAAGAATGTGCAAATTATAGAACATACTTATGTAGCTCATGCAAGCCAATGTCTGGAATCAGGGATGAGGAAGGTTCGGAAAGTAAATGAAGGAAATAAATGTTGTACTTGGAGAAAGCGAAGAACGCCATTTTCTTTCAAAGTCAGGGCACTCCCTCCTGAATTGCATTTAGTTGTTAGACCTGGCATCCTTGGAGTTGTTTCCCCTGACTTTTTGCCTTCAGATCTCCTGTTTCTACTGTTGTGGCTAACTTTGTTTATGCTGGCTTTATACATCTGGGCACTTTACCTCTGCTAACAATGGCTAAAGTGTGTGCTCTATACTTAAAGCATGGTAACATTGGCTTACACACAATAGGCATATTTAATTTACCTAAAAGTCCCTCATAAAGTGCACTACAAGTACTCAGGGCCTGTAAGTTAAATGGAACCAGTGGGCATACAACGATTGTGCCACCCACTCGAGTAGTCCTCTAAACATGTCACAGGCATGCCACTGCAGAGCCTGTGTGTGCAGGTTTAAACTGCCATGTCGACCTGACAAGTTACATATTGGCCAACCCTAAGGTAGGCATTGAACATTCCATGGGCAGGATGCAGTGTATTTAAACAGTAGAACATGTACTTTTGAGTTTTGCATGTCCTGGTAGAGAAATACTCATACATTTGTTTTCCAATACTGCAAAGTCTTTCTCTCCCAGAATATAACATTGGGATTGCCTTATTACATTTTATAAATTTGATATCCAGTTGGGAAGAGATAGAACCCCCAAATTTGGTGTCTCTGGAATCACAATTTAGAAACACAATTCATGGTGAAGTTGGAATTTAAATTGCAAATCTGAAAATACCAATTTTAGAAATGTAGCATTTTCTTACTGTAACCATTTGGTGCCTTCTGCCTGTTTCAGTATACAAGTTGGGGTGGGTAACGGCTGGCTTTGTGCATTTCCTCTAGACAGCCACACACAAAGGTAGCTTAGCTGTGACTGATATCCTATCCAAATCTCAATGGGCCATCCTGACAGGATGGGAAAGAGGAGCTGACACTCACACTTACATCTGAAAGGGCTGTGCCCTGTCCCCACACAAAGGGTTGCATACCCCCCTATAGTGAGTCTGGAGACAGGGCAGGAGAGAAAGGGAGACTTGTGAACTTCTCTTTAAAGTCTCCCCCACTTCAAAGTCTCAACTGGGTAAAAGTACTGGGCCTCTGACACCACTAATTCAGAACACTTTTGAAACTGAGGATATTCTACCAGGAAGAAGGACTGCTGTGCTGCTTTGATGGACTGCCAATTGTCTCAACTGCTTTGTTGTGTTGGCCTGCTGCCCTCTTGCCTGGGAGTGAGGAGGACTGGACCTGCATCTCTACATTCCAGAACCTAAGTATATCCAAGGAATTGTTGGCTTGCCACCTGTTTTCTCTGCCTAGTGGTGCAAACCCATCCCTGGGCCCTGGAAGTGGGTTAAAAGCGCTATATCTGTGAAAATCCATACATCAATGATGATCCACTGATCATAAGCAGCGCATTTTCCTTGACACATCGCTGCTGCTGCACGGACAGTACACCGCATCGCCAACTGTGCGATGCATCATCTCCAGATTCTGATGCATCTCTGACTCTGAACGCCTGGGTACCGATGTATCGCTTCATGCTGCTTGCATTTCCTTCAGCCCAGCAGTTTGATGATGACCTGGTGTTCTTTGCATCTTAACTCTTGACATGTACCTTGATGGTGCGCAGCGCATCACCCACATCTTTGAGATTGATGACGTTTAGCCTCCCCTGCTCCCCGTTTTTCTCTTGACGCTGATGCATCCAAGGTACCATTCAGAAGGCCACGGTTCGTCCCTGTGTTCGAACTGTGCTTTATCGGGGTCAACCTTAAACTTTGGATTTGACCCAGACAAGCACAACAAGATAACCCCAGTTGGCGCTATTTGTTTTTAAGCACTACAAAACAGTTTATTGATTAAGAATTTATATTTTCACTTCTACTAATCCGATTTTTGTCATTTTGTTCTTGTTTTACTCATACAAATATAAGTTAATTTGCTAAACTTGTGTGGGGTCTTTTTGTGGTGTTTTCACTGTGTTACTGTTGGAAGTGTTGAACAAATACTTTACACATTGCCTCTTAAGTTAAGCCTGACAGCTCTGGGCCAAGCTACCAGAGGGTGAGGACAGGTTAATTAAAGTGTGTTTCTGACTTACCCTGACTAGGATTGTGGTTTCTGACAGGACAGGATGCATACCTCTGCCAACCAGAAACTCAATTTCATACGGAACTCTCAATAGGTGAATACATTTTCAGCTCCCAGTGAACACTAAGCTCACTAAGTCATTTCTATGAAATTTATGCTTAGTTTAGCTCTACCATGAAGTGCTACCTCTGGCTTAATGGAGAATAGATACAAGACAGATGTATCTGGCCAGTCTCTGGAGACCACCTTCAATCATATTATTTGTTTGAACAGCACTTGAACTGTGACTCTGTCAGATAAGTTGTAAAGGTTAATTTCAAATACTTTCTAAGTCATCATTCTGGCCATTGCCCCATATTGTGTGTACAAAAAGTACAATTGTTTGTGGTACTTATTATGAAAGAAGTACATTCTTGTAGGAGCAGAGGGTAACCCAAAATTGAGACATCCCAAAATCTTTCTAAAGCAAATTTTCCTACAATTTCTGGATAGGTTCGGAGGTTAAATCTTAATTTCATGAGGCAATTTGTCTCCGCTTTAAGGCACCCAGAGCATCAACTTTAAGAAAAATGCTATTTATTAATTTATTAGGCCTCCTCAAGAATTGAGCTATAGATCAATGAAAAGGTCAAATGTTTTGTTACAGAGTTAAAAAACAAAAGGTACATAGTTAATGCCATGAAGCTCTAAAATGCAGAGTTATACATAGTATGCAAAAATCAGAAAACATTTTAAGGGTCCCAATGGGCAGCAAAATCAGAACAGAATCAGACAGTTTCACTAGTAGAACAGCAAAGTCTTCTCACTCACCCCCAAAATCGAGGGATTTTATACACAATTTTTGAATATTAAATACGAATGTATGTACATTCATCATGGTGTAAGTGAATGTATAATTTCTTCAACAAATCAGAGAACATGCTAAATAAACACCACATAACCTTAACACCTAAGCACTAGCATACTACATGAATAATTATTTAAAACCCTCTATGCTAATATCATCTGGAGGTGCGCAAACAGAACAAGATACATTAACAATAACACTTTATGTGAATGAATAGGTCTCAGTGAACAAGCAGAAGGATTTGCAACATGTAGCAAATTACAGCTGAACTGCAGAAGTTCATCATGAGCAGAACTGAAATACCATTGGAAATATCCTAATACATTTCAGCTTGACATGCGCTGCGGAGCTTGTGTGAGGATGTGAGGAATTACAGTGACTGAGTTGACTTCCATTTTGGACAAGACGGCGTTTCACACAGAAATGTGGACTAGTTACCACATATTAGAAAAGCACTTCTACATATCATAGGATCTTTTTTTCAAAGGGCAGTGCGCTAAATCAGTTGGAACATGTGAAATCAAGCATGAAATTGTCCATTGCTACTGATGCAAAAAAGTATGAATCCCTAAAAATCTCTCACATCCTTCAATTACACTCCAAGATCTCACCCCTTTCCCCTGTATTTAGCTGCATGCACTACAAGCACTCCTTCGAGCATACTCTAAATCATCAACCATTCTCCCCAGTATGACCTCTACAAAGGAGATAAATAGCACTCAATAACACACCAACATATGTTGTAGGGAATGTTTTTTGCAGTAAAATTCTGATTTATTTAGTACAATTGAATCTAAGTTCATAGGTGTATTTTATTTATTTTATTTTTATTTATTTTATTTAACTTTTAAGGCGCACAGCTACCCACACAGGGTTTCCCGGCTCCAAGATATAGTTTAAAAGAATGTGAAGAGAACAAATAGCAGCTTATTGCATAAAAAGCCATGTCTTGATGCCCTTACGAAACTGAGATAGATGTTTTCAGTTTTCAATGAAGTAGGCAGGGAATTCCAGATCTTAGGGCCTAAGTGGGAGAACGAGCGACCGCCCATTCTCACCAACTTAAATCTGGGAATCACTAAGTCACCCTTAAAGGAAGACCTGAGAGAACTTGTGGGGTAATACGCATGCATAAGTTCCTGTAAATATGAAGGAGCAATACCCTGTTTGATCTTAAATATATAGCAAAGAGCCTTAAACTTAACTCTGCTTGCAATCCTGAGCCAATGAAGGTTCAGGAGCGACTGGGAAATGGTGTATTAAACAATAATATATGTGAAGGTTACATTCATGACGCAGGCAGAACTTTAAATATCAGTATTATTTTATTAAACAATTGAGAAGCCGAAACATGGTTCTTTCCTTTCAAAGTCACTTTTTCAAGGCTTGATCTATCAATGAGATCAGAAAAGGTCCATGAATGTTGGCACACTTCTGTTCTATCAAAGCTCTTATCAGATTACAGATAGATGCAATAAATCTATCTTCTGAGCTCACAGTATTTAGTGGTATATTGCCTCTCGGAGATGACGTGACAAGGACGATAATTTCTCTATATGTAAGGTGGTAATTTCCTAGAGCTTAATTTGAGGCGGTAGTTGTCGGTAGAGGCCACTGGCACTCATTTTTGGTAACATCACTTATATTTTCTCATTAGACTTTCATCCAAAGCATGAGAAAGAAAATCATAAAGCACGGAATGAAAGAGGAAGAAAAAGATGGGAAAACAGTGACATCAGGGAATAGCAGAGATGAGAAAGAACCATCAAGAGTGAGATAACGGGCAGGAAGTGTTGTTCATGAATAAAGGCATGTAGCGCATTCAAGACTACACAGCCTTGGTTTTCAGCACCCCCAATATTTGCAGCTACAGCAGCAGGACTTTGGGCCCCGGGATCTATTGTTTTATAAACTAAGCACTGCAAATTCCAATTTTTGATCAAACAAGCGCATGAGCACGGATTGGAATTTTGAGTAACATGGTCAATGCCATGTCACCATGCAAGTTTGTTCCAGACAGATTTTGGCAGGTGAAAACCTATATATCGACAACGACATCACCCCATCGCAAGACCTCTGCAACTCCCTCGCTTCATACTTCCACAACAAGATCACGGACATACACAACAGCTTCAACATCCAACCAACGCACACCATGACCGAACAATCACCCCCCACCACCACCCTCCACGCCTGGACCCCGATCAGCACCGAAGACACCATCCGCACGATGAACTCCATCCACTCCGGATCACCAACCGACCCCTGCCCTCACCACGTCTTCAACCAGGCCGACGCAGTCATCGCACCCCACCTGCGAGACATCATCAACACATCCTTCGACACCGCCACCTTCCCGGAGAGCTGGAAGCACGCCGAACTCAGCGCTCTACTCAAGAAACCAACAGCGGACCCCACCGACCTCAAGAACTACCGCCCCATCTCGCTCCTCCCGTTTCCAGCCAAAGTCATCGAGAAGAACGTCAACAAGCAGATGGCCGCCTTCCTCGAGACGAACGGATCCCTCGACCCCTCACAGTCCGGCTTCCGAGCCAATCACAGCACCGAGACCGCCCTCATCGCCGCCACCGATGACATCCGAGCCCTGATGGACAATGGAGAAACAGCGGCCCTCATCCTCCTTGACCTCTCCGCGGCCTTCGACACGGTCTGCCACCGCACCCTAGTGCAGCGCCTCGACAACGCCGGAGTCCAGGGGAAGGCACTGGAATGGATCATCTCCTTCCTCGACGGAAGAACACAGAGAGTCCGCCTACCACCGTACAAGTCAGAGGCCACCGAAGTCATCTGCGGCGTCCCCCAAGGATCCTCTCTGAGCCCAACCCTCTTCAACGTCTACATGAGCCCCCTCGCGGCCATCGTACGCAAACACAACCTCAGCATTATCTCCTACGCCGACGACACCCAGCTGATCCTCTCCCTGACCAACAACCCCGCCGCCGCCAGAGCCAACCTGCACGAAGGGATGAAAGAGGTAGCCGAGTGGATGACGACCAGCCGCCTGAAACTAAACTCGGACAAGACGGAGGTCCTCATCCTGGGCTCCTCGCCCTCCGCCTGGGACGACTCCTGGTGGCCCCCCGCCCTGGGTACCGCACCCAAACCGACGGACCACGCACGCAACCTGGGCTTCATCCTGGACTCCTCCCTCTCCATGACCAGGCAAGTCAACAACGTCTCCTCGGCGTGCTTCAACATCCTGCGCATGCTACGGAAGATCTTCTGGTGGATCCCCACCGAGACCAGGAAGACCGTCACCCAGGCCCTCGTCACCAGCCGGCTGGACTACGGCAACGCCCTCTACGCCGGGACCACCGCCAAACTCCAGAAGAGACTCCAGCGGATCCAGAACGCCTCAGCCAGACTCATCCTCGACCTCCCACGAACCAGCCACATCTCCGGACATCTGAGAGACCTTCACTGGCTCCCCGTCAACAAAAGAATCACGTTCCGCCTCCTCACCCACGCACACAAAGCCCTACACAACCAAGGCCCGAGCTACCTCAACAGCCGAATCAACTTCCACGCTCCCAAACGCCACCTCCGATCAGCCAACCTCGCCCTCGCCGCTGTCCCCCGCATCCGAAGAGCGACATCAGGAGGAAGGTCCTTCTCCTACCTGGCCGCCAAGACCTGGAACTCCCTCCCGACCGACCTGCGCCTGACCCAAGACCACCTCTCCTTCAGGAAGAAGCTGAAGACCTGGCTATTCGAGCAGTAGCGGCACCCCCCCCCCCCCCAGCGCCTTGAGACCCTTCGGGTAGGTAGCGCGCTCTATAAGTGTCATTGATTGATTGATTGATATATCAGAGTACAACGTGCAGACAAAAAGCACAAAATGCAAAATTTTGTGCAGGGAATGCCAACACCACACGTTCTGGCATTTTCTTATGTATTATTGAAACAAAAGGTATTCACTTTTAGTTCGGGAAATACTGATTTAAACACATAGGGGGAGATTTACCAAAAATTCACGCAGTGGAGCCCCCCATGAGGCTGCACTGCATTGCACGACAAGGAGGGAGCTGGAGAAGCCAATATCTTCAGAAATATGGCTATCTCCACCCATTTCCATTGCGCCAGGGCTGATTACAGCTGCCAAGCGCCACGTATACACCTTAGCCCTATAGCGCTAGTGTATGTGCATTAGTCTAGCATAGGTTTTGTACGATGCCCAGACACAATGCTAAGTTTTTCCCACTTTGTATGCGTGCTGCACAGTGCAGCACACATGCAAAATTGGAAAAAGAATGAGAAATAAAAGCATTTCTCCTTCTGTGAGACCCAATTGAAAACGGCGCAGTTTTCTCACGCTCAACCCAATCTACTTTATTTAGTAAATTGGGTGTAGCGTGAGGAATCTTGGGTGGTTGCATGCTCCACCCTTGGTACGCCATCCTTGGTACACCCCCATGACTCTTCAGTATTGTAACTGAACTTACATTGTTCAGTTTGGTAGAAGGAACTGGGCCCTTTATTCCACAGAACATCTGTATACCCTGTGTTATAGTCCACTGCATAACTGACTACCTGGGCCAGCCTATACCATGTGTGAGCTGGAGCCTCTGCCAGGGTGCAGACTTTCATAGGGCACAGGAGCTGTGCAGTGGCATAAGTAGAGCTTTTGCCGCCCAGGGCGGTCTCTGAGTTTCCCGCTAAGTGAATGCCGGTGCAGGTAAGAGGGGGGGGGTGTCGACAGACAACGAGGAGGTAAAATACAATTTCGAAAAAGATACCCACTTACCTTGTGCTCGCAAAAATTACCCACCTCACCCGCTGCCCCCAAAAAAGTGCCCATTGCCCCACTAAGCTACGCCACTGACACAGTTGGATTGGTATTAAAAATCAGCCTGGGCAGGCAAAATGTTATAAAAAGAAGAGGGGTCTCTGACAGAGGCCTGTTTTCTTAACTTTCCTTAGATTAAAAGAAACTCATAGATTAATTCACACTGGTGAAACACACCTGAAAACTAGTGAGGCCACTTCTGCTCAGGCCCCCCTGCCCCCGCTCAATATGCATACAATAATGGGCTGGTCCAGCAAGGGAAAGGGAGTGACACCTCTGCCGGTTGATTAAAGGGAGGCAATGGATGCCCATCTACCTCCAGAAAGGCCACTCAGACACCCACTGCGCCGCTGGCAGCATCGGAGCAACACAGAAACTGCCAAAATCGGCCTCGCGAGGCTGCCCAAAAAAGCATCCCACAGCTAGAACTCGGATACCGGCCCCTCGGCCATTGCCCGAGTGCCCGCGATACCAATCCGCCCCTGGCACTGAGATGCCGGCTGACGTGGTTCCAACAAATAGGTCATTTAAACACTATTTCTGGAAGCTGTTAGTACCAATTCTGCATTTTGACAGCTTTCCTTCTCATGGATCTCCTTTCTCTTGTCCCTTCACACTCTCACTACCCCTGCCCTCCCATTTTTTATCACATATGCAGTTATTTAAAGAGGATGAATAGGAGGAAGCAGCAAATTTGGTTTCACCATGGGTGCTTTCTGAGCAACAGATACAAGCTCTGCTGACCGCTCACACCCAGACTCATGCCACTCTACATCAGATGACAACACCATGCACGTACGCACTCACAGCAAGCATTTCCATGTTTACGCACGCGCACAACAAATCTGCCACAAAGCACATTCATCCAATGAATGTCCAGGCACCTTCTTCTCTGTTCCTTTCCACCTCTGTGTACTCTTGTTAATTTTTTGACTGTACACATAGAATGGCAATCTCAGATTTAATTGCGCCACACTGTAACGGTCTAGTTGTTCCCGTGATGAGAGACCCATAGCCCGGAAGGGAAACCACACATTGTAACACTCTCTGGCCAGGCGTGACCAGAGAGCTTAAATAAACGGGCGGAGGTCGCACCTGACTTCCGGCCCAGACCACCACTTGAGTGCAAGTGTCCTGTGTTTGCGTGAGCGCAGAGATTGCATAGGCTGCAATATAAGGTGACACTGGCGACGAGGGTGGGCATCTTTACTACTACTGACATCCTCCTACCTCAGCCTGCAGGAGTCTTAAGCCGACTGGGCGTTTTTTTCTTCCTGGCGCCTGCAAATCACACCGGCGGCCTACACGCTCCCGCACCATCCTGAAGCCGGCCTGCTGCTGCTAGAGCAGAGTGAGGATCTCCAGCCGTGCTCCTCGCGCACCAACAACGATGAAGTATCCCCTGTCGTCTGCCAGCCACTGCACGCTTTCCACTGCCTGCTTTGGGTGTGTCACAGCTCACAAGCAACCTCAATGTCGCACGCACGCGTGCATTCCTCAGCCGTGTCTGGTGCCTGCCACTGCTCCCTGGCCTTCTCTCTCCGCCACCCGAGGATGCACCGCACAGCCTGCTGGCCTCAGTGAGCAACTGCACGCTGCGCGTGCTCCTCTCCTGCTCCGTGTGACCCTGCGTGTGCCCTGCTGCCTGGCTGGTGTACATGCCTGCACGTGCCTCCACGAATACGACGGCAGGGAAGGTAGCAAGCCTGCTATGTGGAGGATCATCACCCAAGCACCCAAGGCGAAGAAAGAAGGGGGGGTAGTACCGGGCTGCCCAGACGGGTCTGACGTAAACCAGTTCCCTTCTGGTGAGAAGCCGACCAGACCCTATTGTGGGGGTTACTTCGCTGCTGCCACCGACGTACCACCATGTCACTCCAAGCAGCAGCAGCCGCGCCAGCAGCCCAGCAGAACGTGCCGCCAGCCCAACTGAGGTACTGGGTTTTTCAGAACTGGTACTGATCCAGTAACCCAGCGGTGCCAGGGTACACCCAAAGACCTCGGGTACTTTCCTGATTCAGACCTACAGAAACTCAGAGTCTTCTAGGTGAAGTCAAGGATCGATTTTATTGGCTGCAACCAAGGTAACAAGCGTCCTAGAAGTACAACACACAGGAAGTATGTTCTCAGGAGACTGCCGCAATTCACAAAGTCAGGCTTCTCTTTTTATACGAAATATTGTGCTTTAGGCAAACATTCCTAGATTTTCAGGATACTATTCACATATCTCGAGCACAAATAAGTAACAGAGTTATGATGACAGGCTCACATTTCGGTTGTCCAACCCACAATAAATTACCCGGCAAGGTCCGGCATTTCCATCAGATATCGGTGTACCCTCAATAAAACGAGCACCTCCCCATCATAAAACAAGTCAGAGAAAAAAAAGTGGAGCCAGGTGTGGGCAAGATTCGGCAGGGTGTGTGTGCGATGAAGAGGTTTTATGGCCGGTTGCGCCTAGATGCTATCTCGACCGGCCACTGGGAGAGGAACTGACCAAACGAGTTTGGCCCGGGGCAAGGGTTCCAACTTGCCCAGGTCACAGGGAAGTCAATCAAGGAGTACGTGTCCTTTTGATATTGAATTAAGCCTATGTGAAGGGCAACACACAAAATGGCTGCCACATACAAAATTGAAGCCAAGGGTTCAGGGCACAAATGACGATTTCGAGGTGAAATCGTCTCTCGAATGCGACGAAAATGCTTGTACATAATGTACTCGCCATTCTCGGTCTTTTGATACCAAATTCGTCATGTTACGACGAAGTTTTATTCTCGAGTGCAAAATTATTACACGAGTCCAGAATTTTCAGAACTACAATCCCTCCTTTTGCCCTTACATAGGCAATTAATCTATCCTCATGTTAATCTGAGTCCAGATCTATATTCCTAAAGTCATTGAGATGTTGCTGTAACATCATCCTAGTACTTAGCTCATCTTTTGATACAGGCTTCCTTACACATGATGTAACACAGAGGCCACATATTGCAGGAGCACACTGCATGCACAGACAGAACAGGAAAAGAATGGCTAAGACCATCCCAATGACCATCAGAATTTTCCATCCCCAGCCGGATATCAGTTCCCAGAACCACCCCATTAATGACCAATCTCCTTTATCCATATGAATAGATTCGGAAATCTTATGCAGTTTAGAGATGGCCTGGTACACTGTTGGAGCGTTATCTGGGATGAAAATACAGCAACTTGATTGGATCAATCTACATACCCCACCTCGGTCTGCAAGTATGACATCTAAAGCGACCCTGTTCTGAAGGGTCATAAGACGATCCGACTGGAGCTCAGCAGTCAAGTTACTAAGGGCACCAGCAGTTTCAATCACGGTGGACTCAACTACCCTTGTCAATTGCCTTATGTTCCTGCTGTTAACCATGGGTCCCCAGAACGGCAGAAAACCCTTCGTAAAATCCCCAAATTCATGACCTGCAGTGTCTTCTTTACTCAAGACACCTCTAACTACCCTTGTCTTGTGGTAATCTGCCGCTGCTGTGTAGGTGGGAGGCAACAGGAACGAAACAAAACATGAGCCCGAGAAGTCAGGGGGCAACCATGTATAGGCTCTATCATGGCAGATGAAATAGGTACCCTTAGCTGCTAGAAACGCAGGGGAAGTCTGAGACCCAAAAACATACGTTTCTGTACAGACACTTTTCCCTAACTGAGCTCTGGGATTCCTGCCAATACCTTGCAGACATAGGTGACCCTGATGGGGTACAATCCAAATCGGGGACGATCTTTTAGTTTGCTGTTTCTCACTTAAAGTAGCTCCATATCCGGTCACGTTCCAACCTATATATGCAAATATCTCATCTTCCGGGGTATTTTCATAAGAAATCTCTTCCTTAATCATGTCAACTATGCCTTTGACTAGGGCGCTAGTCTTGAGGTTGTCTTTTACAGAACGTAGGGGTTGGACTTCACGTGCGTATATGAACATTGTTCTGTATGCCCACACAGAACCATTATGGCTGAAAGGTAGGACTAGATAAGGGATACCTTTGTCCGTAGTGTGAGGCATAAGGCCGCAAACCCAACAGTTAGTTGTGTTCATTACTAGTTGGTGTTGGTGTAAGAGCTGAACAAAGGAGTTATTAATGAACTCTAACCTTCTATTGGATTCATGGTCCGGTAGAGGGTGAAAAGAATGAGAGGAAACAGTAGGAGGAGGAGGTGTAGGGGATGTAGTGGGTGTAAACGTTACACGAAAAGAGAATAAAACATAACTTATTAAAAACGTCATCACACTGAATAACATAAAAATGCACAATATTAAAAAGCTTTTCCTTGTCATTGTTTTGCAGATCTTGGTTTTAAAGTTCACTCTTTGGGCAGGTCTCTCCATCTCTGGAAACTCCATCCTCTCTAAAGTGCTGCCCGCGATGGGAGGTTGATTCTGCTAAAGAATGCTTCTGTCAGTCTAGGGCAACTCCCTTGGACCAACCAGAACCGCCGACCTAACGTCGTCAGCTGCACCCAAAAGACTTTAAGCAATCGCGGCACTAGCAGCGGAACCCGGATGGCGGTTCGAAAAACAAAAATGAGCAAGTTTCTCAGATGGGAGAGCTGCACTTTCAAAAATAGTACTTGGAGGGAAATGTATTTTTACATTTATTTGTCCATAGGTCTTGGTCTCAAATTATAGCGTTCTTTCCCGGGTACTGTCTGGTCCTGAAACAAGAGTTCAGGCTCCGAAGTGTTCAATCGCTTTGATGGTGGCACTGCTTCTTGTAAAATGTTCTCATTTTCACGTTCAGAGTTAGTTCCTTTTACTCGTGCATCACTGAAAGGCAGGAGCTTGGGCACGGTGCCAGTCTCTGAGTCCGCGACACCCTTCTGGACCCACTGGTCATATGGCAGGGGTAAAGGGATCTTCTTACAATGGACCCCGTGGATCCATTGTTTCTTCCCTTCCACTCGAACTGCCGATCTTGTGGAAAGAAGGACGAGGTGTGGTCCGGTCCACCTGGGCTGGTTGTTCTTTGTCCGTTGAAAATTCCTAACCAGCACCCAGGATCCAGGGTCAATGGCGTGGCCTGGAGTTTCAGAGACCGGAGGCAGGGTGTCGTGAACCTGTTGATGCAAAACACGCAATTTAGCCGTCAATTCATACAGATAATCAAGCAAAACAGGGTGTTCCAATTCGCTGAACTTGGTGGGCCTAGGCACTCCCCATATGTTGGCCGGACGGCCAAAGACTATCTCGTAGGGACTGAACTTCACTCTCGAATGTACAGTCATTCTGGTGGATAGGAGTGCTAAGGATAGAGCGTCAGGCCATTTAAGACCTGTGCTCGCTTGGATTTTGGCAAATTTTAACTTAAGCGTGCCATTGTAACATTCTACTAATCCAGCTGATTGGGGGTGATTTGCAGCGTGGAACTTCTGCCGAATGCCTAGCCCTTCACATACATTCTTCATCACACGACCCACAAATTCACTCCCGTTGTCAGACCAGACCATTCTAGGCATTCCGAATCTAGGGAAGTACTCTTTCACAAGGGCTTTCGCTGTGGACAAGGCAGTATTGTCTTTTAGGGGGTATGCTTCCACCCATCTTGAGAAGGCACAAACAACAACGAGTACGTATTTTAAATTGTTGCACCTCTCCATGTGAATGAAATCTAGCTGCAAAACCTCGAACGGATACGTAGGAGGTGCAAAATGACCAGCTGGAGTTGGGGTTCCCTTACCAGGATTATGTTTCAGACACACCATGCAATTCTTGACTACATTCTCTGCACACTTGGGAATTCCTGAATTTTGCCATACTGGGGCCAACAACTTGCAAATCCCTTTCACGCTGATGTGAGCCATTCCATGAGCCATTGTAACTACTGCAAGCACATACGCATCGGGTAACAACCATCTCTGATGCTCCGACAATTCAATCCAACAACCATTCGCATCCATTCTACCCGTACTTTCTCTCCACGTGCTCAACTCTTTGTCTGTAGCCTCAGCTTGAATGGACTTCACACTCTCTATCGTGTCTTCACACATACCAACATCACCAACCCATCTTGCAGGGCCTGCAACATACATTCGGCTCATCACATTCCTTGCAGTTTCTTTCGCGATTTCATCAGCAAATGCATTTCCACGACCAACATCATCAGTCACCCTCTTGTGAGCACTACATTTCACAATCGCTACTTGCAGAGGCAAGGTCAGTGATTCAAGAAGCTCATTCGCCAACCGACCATGCTGAATCTTAGCTCCATGCGAAGTCAGGAACCCACGTTCTTTCCACAATCGTCCAAAACTGTGAGCCACTCCAAATGCATACTGGCTGTCGGTATAGACAGTCACTTTCATTCCTTTTGACAACACACATGCTCTTGTAAGTGCAATTAATTCTGCTGCTTGAGCTGAATTATATGGAATACGTGCAGTTTCAACAATCGTATGCAAAGTCGTGACAGCATATGCTGCAGTCATGTCACCATTCGGGAGCTTGAAAAACATGAACCATCCACCCATAATGTACCATCACATTCAGCAAGAGGAGTATCCAAGAGGTCTATTCTCCCTTTCGTTTCTTCTTCTGTCTTAAGGAAACAATCATGCTGTTCTGAAGCATCTAATTCTTCTACAATTGGCAACAACGTAGCTGGGTTAAGTGTATTGCATCTCTGTATGTGAACGTGGCTTGCTAATAATGTTAATTCGTAACCTGACAATCGAGCACTAGTTAAGTGCTGTGTCCTGGTTCTGTTTAACAATATGTCTACTGCATGTGGAACCATAACGATCAGGGTGTTATCCATCACTAAAACAGCAGACGGTCGAATAGAAACAGCTGCTGCCGCTGTTGCTCTTAAACAACTCGGCAATGCTTTAGCTACCGGGTCCAAGGTAGACGAAAAATATGCACATGGACGCTGCTTGTCGCCAAATAACTGTGTCAGTACTGATAATGCACAACCTTGTTTCTCATGGACATATAATGTAAAGGGCTTACTGTAGTTGGGGGTACCCAACACAGGAGCCAAACATAATGCATCACGTAGTTCAGAAAAACGTTTCTGGCACTCTTCAGACCAAGGAACTGGATTGGGTGTATCTTTACACGTTAATGCCACCAAAGGTTTGGCCAATAACGAAAAATTTGGAATCCACTGTCTACAGTACGATGTAATGCCCAAGAAAGCACGCACTTCTCTTTGTGTTCTTGGCACACTCAATTTCGCTATTGCCTGGATTCTCTCTGGGGTCAGTTTCCTTCCCTCCTTCGATAAGAGATGACCTAAGTAGGTCACTTCTTGTCGACAGTATTGCAATTTGGAAAGTGACACCTTGTGATGCAAATCACACAGATGACGCAACAATGACAACGTGGCTTTCTTACAGATTTCCTCCGTATCTGCAGCAACAAGCAAATCATCAACGTACTGTATAAGAGTAGCACCATCAGGTAAAACAATCGTATCAAGCTGTGTCTTTAGAGCTTGACTATATATTGATGGACTTTCACAGTAGCCCTGAGCAGCGCGTCTAAAGCGGAAGCTTCGTCCTCCTAAAGTGAAGCCAAAAATATCCCTGCTCTCCTCAGCAATGGGGATGCTGAAGAAAGCATTCTTCACGTCAATCACCGAAAACCATGCTGCAGAAGCTGGAATCATAGTCAATAGGGCAGTAATATCAGGAACAACTGGAAATTGTGGCACAACTATTTTATTCACCTCTCTCAGATCAATCACAAATCTGTACACAGGTGGCTGAGAGGGATCAGTTCGTTTCAAAACAGGCAGAACAGGACTATTGCAAATATTGCCTCTTGTCTCTTCAATTACATCTTTTTCAATTAGATCGTGAACGATCGCTAGCAACGCTTTTTCACCTTCACTGGATATTCTGTATTGGGGAATTCGTGGCATTTTAACATTGGCTTTTAATGTTATAACATATGGTGGTATTTCTAAAAGACCCACATCATTAGGACCAGTACCCCAAAGAATATCAGGAAGAAACGACAATTCTGTCGGAATTTTCTCCCTTGACAAATACATTGGAGAAACCACTGTCTTACCTAAAGTAAGTTGTACTCCCGAAGGAGAACAATACAAAGTCGCATACAATCTTTTTAACAGATCTAATCCCAACAAGTTTTCACCACAACCTGTTGTCAGAATAAGGGGTGCTTCTAATTCACAGGGACCAACAGAAAGAGACAAAGGGTCAGAAATCGGATTTCTAACTGGGGCGCCAGAAAAACCTACTGATACATTCGTTTCGCCAGACAAAGGTGCGCCAGGGAGTTTGGAGTGCATAATAGAACTCTTTGTAGCACCGGTACCCAACAGAAAAGGCTCTGACACACCTAATGTAATCACCTCAACGTATGGTCCATTCTGATCTACTGGAACTGAAACGACTCCCTCTCTTTGTCTACGGCTGTCCTAGCAATCATTACTATCCCATTGCTCACCTTCTGTATAGTAATCATCAGCATAGTACTGGGCTGTCCTACCAGATGCGTTATTCTGTTGATCAAACCTATTCATAGAATTTTGAGGTGGAAGAGACTGTGTGTTCTGGGGGAGGTTTCCACGTCCTCTACCTCTAGATGCTTGCTGAACACCTCTACCTCTTGTGTTTGAAACACCATTCTCGCGCTGTAACAGAATAGGGCAACTATGCTTAAAATGACCCTCTTCCTTACAATACAAACACTGATTGGGTCCTATAGGGACGCGTGGTTGATTATACTCGACTCTTTGCGAGTTCCTCTGATACTGTTGAGGCTGCTGATAATTACTCTGATAGTTATTCTGACCACCCTTATTCTGGCCACCACCACCACGTGGCGGATAGGCTTGCTGTAACAAAACCTTCGTTTTCAACTCTTTAGTTTTCTTGTCTGCTCTATCTTTCTCGTCTTTGTCTCGATTTTCGTAATATTGTGCAGTAGCCAATATCTGTGCTGAAGAGGAAACTGCCCAAGAACTCTCTGAATCCTTTAACTTTTTACACAACTCTGGAAGCAAATTGTGCACGAATTTATCGACGAACAAACGCTGACCACCTTCTGTGGTCATATCTTGACCACTGTGGTCGACAAACGTTTCTTCAAACCTGGTGAAGAAATCTGAGACTGTTTTGCCTTTCTTCTGCTTACACGCAGACAACTTATCCCAATTTACACGCATCGCAGGCATTATTGTTTTCATGTACTCAATTATCCTACCAGGGAGATCTGCTACTAAAGGCTCAGGTTTAGCACCACCAATTTGTAGGGCATCTGCAGCTGCAATATTAGCCCATGAGTCACCTAATTCCTGATCATGATCTGTATGGCGAATCTTTCCCCATAAAGGCTGTGGAACAACATTCCCAAATAACATATCGATATCGGCTAAATTCATGATACATGACCCAGCAGTCTGTGACAACTCTTTGTAATACCCTGCAGGATTTTTACGGGGATCAGGCAATGTCTGTTTAAGCGCCAAAACTTCAGCTCGCTTCCATGGGACATGTACCCACACACGCTGAAAATGAGGCTGAATAGGTGGGTTAGCATTTGCGTCACCCTCTCTCCATTGTGGGGGAACCTCTCTCATAGGGTACTGTCGCGCCTTTTTCCTACCGGGTGCATCATGCTCAAATAGTGATTGAGAAGTGCCTCCCTTACTCCGGTATGACAACAATGTCTCAACCGCTTTCTTGACATCGGGACCTACAATCATGCCCTCTGCAAAGTCGAACCGCGCACAACACAATTCGGGCGGGTTGCATTCCATATCATTGTCTTCCAAATCTTCACAGAGGAAAACACACATCTGTTCAAAAACGTATCTCTGTTTCGGTGCTTCCCATTGACGGAAAACTTCCATGACAGACTCTACATCATATCTTACAGTGTCCATAACCCATTTATGCGCTAATCGATTCAGTAAATCTCTCTCTCGATAGTCAGGCAGTTGACTCCGCAACTGTCTTCGTTCAGGGTTAGGGGTCGTATTAGGCGACCCGAGGAAAGGTGAGAAAAGATTAGTAACAGTGTTGACCATTCTCTGTCGAACGGAAGGAGAAACTGACGGAAGAACGGGCGGAAAAATAGGGTGAGATAAGGTAGGAGCAGAGACAATAGCAGGGGGAGCATTAGAAGTAGAAGGTACACTAGGCAAAGTCGTAGGAGGCATAGACGGAGCAGATGTGATCGGTGAGCCTTGAGGAGGCTGCACCAGAGGAGTATAAGCCAGCTGAAGAGTAGCTGGTGGTTGCTGTAGAGGAGCAGGCAATGCAATTATAGGTTGCGCAACTAAAGGTTGCAGAGGTGCCGTAGCATTTTGTGCATAGGGGGGTGGTGAACTTAACAAATGCGATATTAACGGATCTTTCTCAAGCTCTTTTGCTGCATCTTGTTTAGGAGTCGGCAAAACTGGATAACATTTGTCTATTACCATTTTACGTTGCCCATGCAACTGCTCACTCATCTGTTCTTCTTCATTGTCTTTATACTGCATAGCAGCTTGCATTATTGAAATACCCCTTTCTCTCTTATTTTTCTTCTCTAATTTAATTTCCTTTTGCTTGGCCTCCTTACGCCATAGGCGGAAAGAGTCAAACATCGCCGGCCGGGCTTTCTTCTTAAAAAGTTTAACTTCCAGGTTATCTAGGATTTCGGTATCAAAACTACCGTGTTGGGGCCATTTTAAAACACCATCTTTTCTAGTGTATTTGATCCACACTTCGTTATATGTGATGGGACCTACTCCATGTTTCACATATAATTCATAAGTTGGAGTTCCAACCGGAGGAACCGGACACGAGTCCTCCAATCGGGAGTTCCTATTATTACAACCAAGACAAAACAAATTTCCAAGTCTGCTAAGACCAGGCATCTTCGCTCTCTAGTCTAGCTTCAAAACTTCAAAGGATTTATCGATTACGATATTTCTCGTGAATACACGAGTCCTTCGGTTTTGGTGCTTGCAAGTACCAAACAAAACTATCCCAAAGGATACCCAAGACTGAGAACCAACTAAGGACTGGGAGACGCTCCACTTATACTTAACTGAAATATCAATGACGTCACCAGAAGACTCGTCTCAGTGTTTCGCTCTACCAAACTTCAAGGGTCCAAATCAGGGCGATAGCCAGGGCAGCAGTCCTTCGCAGCCGTCGGGAAGCGGGGAACCTCGCAGCAAAGACTTTCTGATCACGTCGACATGCAGGGGTCGTTGAAGTGGTTGGCCTTCCTCCAGAATTTTCACACGAAGCTCCTCACGAACCTCTGGCTGGACCGGTGCCGCTGGAATCGCCCCAAACGTTGGGCGCCAACTGAGGTACTGGGTTTTTCAGAACCGGTACTGATCCGGTAACCCAGCGGTGCCAGGGTACACCCAAAGACCTCGGGTACTTTCCTGATTCAGACCTACAGAAACTCAGAGTCTTCTAGGTGAAGTCAAGGATCGGTTTTATTGGCTGCAACCAAGGTAACAAGCGTCCTAGAAGTACAACACACAGGAAGTATGTTCTCAGGAGACTGCCGCAATTCACAAAGTCAGGCTTCTCTTTTTATACGAAATATTGTGCTTTAGGCAAACATTCCTAGATTTTCAGGATACTATTCACATATCTCGAGCACAAATAAGTAACAGAGTTATGATGACAGGCTCACATTTAGGTTGTCCAACCCACAATAAATTACCCGGCAAGGTCCGGCATTTCCATCAGATATCGGTGTACCCTCAATAAAACGAGCACCTCCCCATCATAAAACACGTCAGAGAAAAAAAAGTGGAGCCAGGTGTGGGCAAGATTCGGCAGGGTGTGTGTGCGATGAAGAGGTTTTATGGCCGGTTGCGCCTAGATGCTATCTCGACCGGCCACTGGGAGAGGAACTGACCAAACAAGTTTGGCCCGGGCCAAGGGTTCCAACTTGCCCAGGTCACAGGGAAGTCAATCAAGGAGTACGTGTCCTTTTGATATTGAATTAAGCCTATGTGAAGGGCAACACACAAAATGGCTGCCACATACAAAATGGAAGCCAAGGGTTCAGGGCACAAATGACGATTTCGAGGTGAAATCGTCTCTCGAATGCGACGAAAATGCTTGTACATAATGTACTCGCCATTCTCGGTCTTTTGATACCAAATTCATCATGTTACGACGAAGTTTTATTCTCGAGTGCAAAATTATTACACGAGTCCAGAATTTTCAGAACTACACAACATGTGACGCAGCCCATGTCGTAGCACTCACAAATTACAACGCTGCCCCAATTCAGCGAGCTGATTGATCCGGCCACAGAGTCGCCCAGGTAGACAGTATGGATTGGCAGGCTCAACAATTACTTCACTGCAACCCATGAGACAGGCGAGGTTAAGAGGTCGCTACTACTCCATTTTGGTGGGGAGGAAATATATAAGCTTTTTGCTCACCTCCCGGACACCGGCGCTCTCACTGATTATGGCCCGCAACTCAATCCAGACTACGAGCGCTTCAAGCTCCGTCAAGCACGCCAGAGGGAGGGTGAAACAACGGACGCCTTCCAAGCCCTCCTGCGAGAGATGGCCAGTATATGCACGGACGACTACCAGACTAAGGAAGTAAGAGCCCAAGCAATCCAAGGGTGCTTCAACAAACATTTTCGGACTCTCATTCTGCGACAGCCAGGAATCACTTTGGAAGAAATCCCCATCCTAGCAAGGTCACACAAACTTTCTGATGCCAGAGCAACGGTTATGGACGCCGCGCTTGCCGAACAGGCAGAAAAGCCAGTAACACTTAAAACTGAAAGAGCAGATGTAGTACGCACCCCATCCAGAGGCACCCGAGGGTGGTGGGCAACCAAAACCCTGTGTCGACCGCGCTGTGGCTACTGTGGGAATGAAGAACATCCACTAGAGGAATGCCCCGCACAAGGTTGGACGTGCTACAAGTGCGGTATCCCCAATCACTATGCGAGTGTCTGCAGAGGAGGAGCCCGGAGCCAAGGAGCTCGGGGAAGGTGACCACTGTCCAAGGCGGTACGACGCCTAGCACTCGACGAGGTGGACAGTTCCAAAGCAACAAAGACACTAGCCAATCAGAGACAGTATTTGGAAGACTCATCCACAGAAGACGATGCAGAGGTCTATCTCATCTCATTTGCCAGAGACCTTAATAGAAGACAGACACCACAACCGGCGTGCACCATCGAAATTGCAGAAACACTGGTAACTGCCCTAATTGACACGGGGCGTCCGTAAATGTAATGGGTTGCCAACAGTATACGCAACTGAAGCCAAAGCCAGCTTTAACCCCGTTAAACGTGAACATCCTGACGTATGGTAGCCAGAAGGCATTACCTCTCAAAGGGAAGATGATGGTGCAGGTCAAGTCAGACAATTACGAGGTCACCACGACGTTCCACGTCATAGACCGAGAAGCAGACATCTTAGTAGGCAGCCACACGGCTGAAGATTTTGGGCTGGTGACATTCGCCAACGCAGACCGACGACATCCTCGACATCCTCGAGCTGTTCCCACAACTCTTCACCGGGCTTGGGAGCATGAAGAGATCCCCGGTGAAGTTACACATTGATAAGGCAGTGAAACCGGTTGCCTCTCGACACCATTGCATACCTTTCCATCTCCGGCCGATTGTGGAGCAAGAATTGCAGAACCTAGAGCAGCGAGGGTTGATAGAAAAGGTCACAGGACCGACACCATGGGTGTCACCCATGGTCATCGCTGAAAAACGGAAGCAGCCAGGGACGATAAGACTCTGAATCGACATGCGCATGCTGAATCAAGCAATAAAGCGAGAGAGACACCACACACCAACGGTCAATGACATCCTGGCTGACCTCAACAGCTCCCGGTGGTTTTCTAAGCTCGATCTCAATGCTGGCTACCACCAGCTGCAATTGGCAGAAGAAAGCAGATATATTATAACACAACAAGAAGTTGAACTTTGGGATTTCTTCGGCAGCGGACATATTCCAAAATGCAGTCAGAGAGATGCTGTCAGGACTTCAGGGAGTCTTTAACATCAGTGACGATATACTTATACATTCAGCAACTCTCAAAGACCATCATCGTCATCTCCGGACCACTCTCCGATGCCTGGCCGACCATGGAGTAACACTGAACCGGGACAAATACCAATTCTTCCAAAAGTCCATTGAGTTCTTTGGCTATGTGTTCAGCCAAGACGGTGTGCAGGTAGACCCTAGGAAATCGCAAGCAATTCAGCAAGCACCGGTGCCTGCCACAGCATCGAAAGTTCGGAGCTTCATGGGCATGGCCACATACTGTGGGCGGTTTATACCCAATCTGGCTACAGACACCAAACCTCTAAAAGCCCTCATCAAGAAAGATGCCATCTGGAAATGGGGAGAAGAGGTGGCGGGGGCCTTCCAAAAGGTAAAGTCGACCCTGCTGAGCAAAATCACCATGGCCTTTTTCGACACCGGCGAACGGAAGTGATAGTGAATGCCAGCCACGTGGGGCCGATGCCCGATGGAGCTACCTGGTTTAGCTATAGAGGAGACAGGCCGGGGATTCCCTCCTTGGACGTCACCTACCCAGTCGGTCCTTAGACAAACTTCCTTTTGTCTCTTCTGTCGTCTCTTCCCGCATCCTCCCTCTATTCATGTCTCTCCTTCTCTCCTCTCTCAATTATATAGCTTATTGTTTGACATAATGTGTAATTGTTATCATTTTCTGTTGCATTGTGGAACCTAATGTAAAGTGCTCTGATACCTTCGGGTCTAGCCAGCGCTATATAAAACTCTTTAAATAAAATAAATAAATAAATAAACAGAGCCAGGAAAATGGCCCCACTGGCATTCGCGAGTAAGACGCTCACACCAACAGGAGCCTTACTCCCAAATTAAGCGAGAAGCGCTGGCTATCAAATGGGCTTGAATGGGACCTCTATGTCAGCGGGCATCCCTTCAAGGTCATAACAGAACCCTGGCCACTACTCCCCTTGTTCAGAGGCACCGCTCCACATCCGCCACCCAGGATTGAAAGGTGGGCGATACAACTACAGCATTACCAAATGGAGATAGAGTATACCCCCGGAGCCAAAACTCCGGCTGACTTTTTGTCGCGGCATCCACCAGGACCACTACTGGGAGACACTGAACAAGAACAATGTACCGAAGAATACATACACATGCTGTCAAAATGGGCCTGTCCACGAGCCCTCATAGTGGAAGAGATCATCGTGGAAACGGACAAGGACACTGTACTTCAGAAAGTACTAGAATCCCTACGCAGTGGATCATGGGAGGGTTTCCTCCAAGGCATCACAGGATGGAACGAACCAGACCGTATCCGGCTGGGGAAAATGTGGAGAGTCCACGTCAAACTAAGCGCCACCGACAGCAACATAGTACTACTAGGGTCATGGATCGTTGTTCTGGTAGGCCTCCAGGGACAAGCGACAGTTCTAGCGCATGAAGGCCATCAAGGAACAGTGAGGATGAAGTTACGGATGAGAGAGAAGGTGTGGTTCCCTGACCTAGAAGCAGTCTTAGACACTGTTGTTAGAAACTGTTGCGCCTGTCAACTCACCAGCAGCCCAGAAGTTCCAGCGCCAGTGATAACTGAAGATCCAGCCCCCTCTCTGTGGTTGTGGGTGAGCCTAGACTTCTTGGAGCTTCCCAGACGGAAAAGTGACTGCCGTCCTGGTCGACAGTTACACGAAGTACCCTATTGTGGAAGTCATACTGTCGACATCATTCAACCATCTACAGCCAGTACTGGAGAAGGCATTCGATCTTTTCGGACTACCCCAATTTGTCAAGACCAACAATGGGCCACTGTTCCAAGGAGGAGAATTCAAGGAATTTTTAACAAGCAGAACGCTTCATGTGGACACTTAATAAGATCCTTCGGAAAGCAGTGACGCAACAGTCCGATCCAGTAGTAGCACTTCAACGATTCCTAAGAGAGTATCGCAGTACCCCACACTACACTACACAACGGTCGCCGTGTGCACTAATGCTGGCTGGCCCCCGGCGGGACACAATCCTAATGGCAGACAACTGGGTACCAGAACCATACAATCCAGTGGACACGCAAACTCAATGATTAGTGACCAACGACAAAGCTAGCAACAGAAGAAGGCGATACCAAAGGGAATGATGGATGGAGCATTTGAGCAAATCAAACACTCACCCTGGTCAACTGATCTGGGTTTAATCCATCATTATTCTTTAGCTCACTCCACCACCCCAGTTCAGACATGGCTATATGCAAATCAGTCTGCCCTGTGCCTCATGGGAACAGTCCAGCCCGAACTACCAAGCCATGTCTTCCCTGGACCGGAAACAATCATCCTGGGACCGGTTTCGGGTTCATAACCCTCATCAGCCAGGCTATCTTGAATCCGGTGGCAGAGTGAGCAAGGGACCCACGTCTGGGCATACCCTGCCAACTCAGAGCGAACAAAGCGATACCAAAGGGGAAAATGGACGGAGCGTTTGAGCATATCAAACACTCACCCCCAGTCAACTGATCTGGGTTTAATCCATCATTATTCTTTAGCTCACTCCACTATCCCAGTTCAGACATGGCCATATGCAAAACAGTCTGACCCTGTGCCTCATGGGAACAGTCCAGCCCGAACTGCCAAGCCATGTATTCCATGGACCGGAAACAAGCATCCTGGGACCGGTTTCTGGCTAATCAGCCGTCATCAGCCAGGCTAGCTTGAATCCAGTGGCAAAGTGAGCAAGGGACCCACGTCTGGGCATATCCTGCCAATTCAGGGCGAACAAAGCAAAACTAAAGGGGATGATGGAAGGAGTGTTGAACAATGCAAGCACTCACCTCCAAAAACTGATCTGGGTTTAATCCATCATCATTCTTTAGCTCACTACACCACCCCAGTTCAGACATGGCAATTTGCAAATCAGTCTGACCCTGTGACTCATGGGAACAGTCCAGCCCGAACTGCCAAGCCATGCCTTCCCTGGACCGGAAACAAGCATCCTGGGACCGGTTTTTGGTTTTGAATAAACGGGCGGAGGTTGCACGGGACTTCCGGCCCAGACCACCACTCGAGTGCAAGTGTCCTGTGTTTGCAGAGACTGCATAGGCCGCAATATAAGGCAACGTTACTCACACGTCTGACTGAGTGCACTTATTATGTCCAGTGTCCTTACTGGTCACTCCTGCTTGTATCTGACGCCACAGCTGACACCAGGAACTTTTTCACCCTGACAGTCAGCGCAGAAACATTAACAACGTCTTTAAATCACCGTCTTGGTTACAATAAAAAAGTACAGCCTTGTTTTAAAGCAAGAGACGTTCAATGCTGGCGCTGTCACTCCAGTTTAAGAATAAAATTAAAGTTAGAGATTGGAAAGAAAACGCTAAGGGCGAATGTATTGCAGCCCGCCCAACTCAAATATTTGCGCGTTTTTCTCCCTTGCCACTTGGATTTTTCTGATGCGTGTCAGCCCGCCTCGGGCGCCCCGCCTGCATCACTAATAATAGCAAAGGGGACGTCTCCTGAAACTGACACATGCAGACAGAGTGCAGGTGGTGCAAAGCGGCACGCAGAGCCTGCTGTCCTAGGCCCCAGGCAGGAAGACAAGACACAACTCCTCACCCCTCTGAGACGACCCACCCAACCGCCTCGTAACCGCAATGGCGACCGATGCTTTGTTTTGTCTTCCTTTCTCTTCGTCGCTTTTCAATTCCTACTTCCCCAGATGAAGATCAATTTTGTTCACATCTTACTAAAGTCTCCAGGCCCCTAAACTGTCAAAATCAATCTGATTTCACTGTCGTGTATACAAAAAGGGATACACTGTGAACCTCGTTTGATTCTTAGTCCTTTCATTGCAGGGTTCTCTTGTTATTCTTTGCTAAGGTTTTGTTGTTTTTGCACACAGGAGACTGTATGCCGAATTAAATAAATGTTTGGCATCGGTAATAAGAAGTTTGCATTCGTTTTCTCCTGTTTTTACGCTTTTTAGGGGAAAAAACAGTTGTAATCTCTTTTTTAAAATGTGTTTATTAAAGTTATTTATATAGTGCGGGCCTAGCCACAAGGTCAATAAAGCGTTTTACAAGTAATATGTACATAAGTAGTAATCATTGGCATTGTTCTAAAACAATAAGTTAATGCATGGCAGAGTCAAGATTTCCGGGTGATATCTGAAAAGGTGAGTTTTAAAATCTTTTGGACATGATGTTATCAAGTTAGGAATCAGTCATGGTTTTTCTGGGAGTGGATTCTATATTCTTGAAGTTCTGCAGGAGAATGACTGTTTCAGCGTCTTATTCCTTTTGGTGTTTTTTGAAGCTCCAATAGGAGGTTGGTTTGACTGGGCTTCTCTTAACTCCTGGGGTGTATAGCTTGTTTTAGAGGTAGCCAGAGAGGCCAGGATGTAGGAACTTTTAGGCAGGGCCACTTAAATTATGCGGCAGGGTTGAATAAATAATGCGACAAGGAAAGGCCAATTATGAGGCATAATGCAGCACATTTTGTAATAGTACTACTTGATCGTCATTTTTAAACTTTGCAACACTGTCTGGGCATTGGTTGTACCTCATTGGCACCAGTTTAATACTCAAATATAGCAATATGGAACAGCAAGAAGGCCAGTGCAAATTTGCAAAGTGCCTTCTGCTGCACAGCAACACGTTGCGCTGCATTTTTAGTAACTTTTAAATTGTTTAAGCTAGAAACATTTTTTTTATTGTTATGTGGCAGATGACGGATTATGTGGCAAATGCGGCAAATCTACAATTATGCAAAAATAGACGCACAATCGCATAATTCCAGAGGCCGTGCTTGTAGGCGATACAGGCCTTTCAAAGTCAATTCTGGTTTACGTAGGCGACAATAAAGGGCAATATGTACTATTTACTGGTGGCAAAATACTGGTAGGCAATTTGTGACCAGTAAAAAATGTTAAGGACTGATATACGTGTTAGTATCTCAGTTCTTATAATTCGGAGTCATAGTGGACAGAGTCCAATCTACCTCGTGCAAGTAGATCGCAAATTACAACTAATTAAAATAGGAAGCCATCAAAGAGACGAGTTAACACCTCCTTTGAGATGTTGGTAAAAAAATCAGCCCCTTCCGTTTTGCGAATGAGCCTACAGATGTTATTTGATATCCTTTGCGATGTTCCTAAAGAATCAATGTTTTGCAATCGGATTTTAGTCAGAAAACACAGATACATTAGATACTGATTTGGTATTTGGAATAGACTCCTACAACATGCCCTTTCCAATTACTGAATCAGTATTATTTTGAAATCCCATTTTAGGAGCCTGAAAAACGTTTCCCATTCATAAAATGCGATTAGTTAATATGAAATAGCATTTTTTACAATAGCAAAGGCAGAATCCGAGCATATTTGACCTTTGCAGTGCTTAGTACATATGTCCCAAAGCTCTTTCAGAAATGGAGTTTTGTGGTCTCATTTTTTTGCACCTTTGCGAGGCAAGCTGGCTCACTGAGAATGGCCTTTAAGGGAGGCAGGATGAATTTCAGGAACCCCGTAGGGTATTGCCCCTGTGACAAGAGCCTCTACTGCTCTGAAGTCATTGTGATAATATTCAGTTTTACTTTTAGTGGGAATAGTTAGAATGATTTAGTTCTTGAAAGTTTAGGGACGTGGGTGACATAGTGAGATGTTGTTTCCATGGTGAAACAGTGATGCTATGGTGGTAATGTTGAGAGAGTCATTTTGGGGTTTCCATGGACTAGAGGAGGGGGAATTCACTTTTTTGGTGGCTTCAGTTTCGAGTAGGGACAAACAAACTTCTCCAGTTCACAATTTTTTTTAAAGGTAAGATTTAAATGTTGTAATGTCAAATGATTTAGATACTTAAAAAGAAAAGTTGTTGGCTCCTCAACTTCCAGATCAAACTTGGAGGGTCAAGGGCTTATACACCATTTGAAAAGTACTCTCTACGTTTCACTGACAACAAACACGCTATATCAACCATATACCACATGCTGAATACCCCAAACGGCCACATTAAACACACCTCCTAGAGGGCTTGGGATATGGAACTAAACATCACCATGAACCGTAGGGGAAATATTGACTTGGGCAAACAATTACACTTCACGTTCAAGAGGGAGAGA
Source organism: Lissotriton helveticus (assembly GCF_964261635.1). Classification (NCBI taxonomy): domain Eukaryota; kingdom Metazoa; phylum Chordata; class Amphibia; order Caudata; family Salamandridae; genus Lissotriton; species Lissotriton helveticus. The sequence continues at coordinate 731,830,006 of NC_136068.1, forward strand.
AACTGCACTCAGGATATTATATCACTGGCACTACGCTTGGCCAAAATGCAGAATAGGAGCATCCCCCAGTACTGGAGGGCGGTGCATGGAAGAGGAGACCCTTACCCATATCCTATGGTCCTGCCCCAGACTTCATCCCTTTTGCCATCGGGTTCGGCATAACCAGAGGTGCAGTGGTGGTCTTGCTGGGATGCCCTATTCCAGAGGTTTACCCACTGCATGGTCATTTAGGTAAGCTGATTTTTCACCTCCTGTTGGCGGCAAAACAAACTATTGCCACCCTCTGGGGCCAACAGATGGAATCCAAATGGATCGAGCTCGTGTGGTGGATCCCTGCCATGGAGAAAGTTTCTGAAATGGCACGGGGGAGAGGAGGGTTTTCTCCAAACAACCAAACAACTGCTTCGCCTCTTAGACTACTTTGGCAGAGACTTTAGGAAGCTGACTGACCCAAGGCGTCTTCAAACTTTAAAACTCTCACACCCTTCAAAGCTATAGGAATAATACACCACCATCCGTAAACATCACGGACACCAATGGGACCACGGTGGGGAGGCTGGAGAGACTCAACACACTGGACTGGGTACACTGCTGGACTATGGAACGCTGGGAGGGCTGGGGGGGAGGTTGGGAGGGACATGACATTGGGGAATTTGGGGAAGTTATTAAGTTGTTTATCGCAAAGCTTGTCTCATCTGGCGAAGATTTACTCAGGATAATTGTATGCAGTGGAAAAATGTTAATAAAAACGTATTCAGACCTAAAAAAAAGAGTTGTATGTTGTCAGCACATTGGTGTACCGTGATTTATTTTTCTGGGAGCATCTAACCAATTGCTCTCATGTAGAGTCCGAATAGTGAGGGCAAAATGATAAGGTGCTGAAGAACTCCACATATTACCGACAGGGTAGTAGATTTGATAGTGCTTACTTTAAGAGAGGCTTTTGCTATCTCTGAAGCTTACGTGGCAATGCCCTGAGTGCACGTTTGCTGCAGTAGAATCACCTACATTTGCTGAGGAGGTCATCCAGTGGACTGACCTAATTTATCTCCTGAGTACCAAGATTTTTGTTTTATTTTTAACACCTTGATTTAAAGTTTTCATGCCAGGAACATTTGATGGGGAAGTAAAAACATAAAAATTACAGATGTCTACATTACAGTCGGGTAGCTGGGCCTCAAATGAAATAGGACACCATATGTGCAGTGATGCCCCCATCTCTTCACACCCCCTCCAGCTTCGGTTTGAGCTAACAAATATTGGTTTCAGACTTACTGGGGTAAGGAGCCATTGTAACATTAATTTATAGACATTGTCTTTATACCTTGTGCAAATGTAAGATTTTACAGCTGTTTGCCAGATAATTACTACCACGCTGGGATCTGAAGCTGTCAAGTTTTTTTAAATGAGGATCATTCCTTAATGTTTCTTTTCGGATTCGCATTAAGGGATTTGATGTCTTAGGGTATTTTTTATATTTTGCCGGAGAAAATCTTGACAATATTGGTTGCATTAGAGGCTGAGCAGGGGATGTTTAGTTTATGAGGTTTGTTAGTCCTGGGTTTACCTGTTAGGAAAAGTGCTCAGAGATCCACACCCAGGACCTTGGTGACCAACACTATTTCTTTCCCAGGTCAGTCTTGGACTCCTTTTTGGCCGCGGGCCTTATAATCATTACAAAACCTTCCACTTCTCCCCAAATGCCCCTGCAATAAACCTCTTCCAACACTTGTCCCCCGCCCCCCAAATAACCCACAAGCTCAACCACCCTGGGCAAGTTTTAATCAGGACTAGGAAGACATTCCGAGATCTGCATTTGGATTCACAACCCTCTTTCCTCACAATGCCATAATGAAGTCAAACTGTTCCTATGCTTTCTAGGATCTCCCCCGTTCTAGTCTCCCCTTACCCCAACCAAATAAAATCATGGTTACCCACACCCAGCTCACCGTTGCGCCTCTCTATATTCACTTCCCCGTCTCTTCTGGTCAGCCACTTAAACTCACTTATCTAAGTAACCTTGTCACTATTACTGCACCATGTTGTCAATGTTCCCTCCACCTGAGCTCTCATCTCACTCTCTACATTTATTCCTGAAAACAACCACACCGTCCACCCATTATCTCTCTTTATAATGAGAAATACCATTACAAACACAATGCAACACACTGCCCCCCTCCCCTCTTACAAATCCTGCTAAGGTACATGAAAAAGCTCAGACTTGCCTACCCCACAATCCAATCACAAAACCTATTGTCCTCCCATTCCTAAATTTTGCTCCACCCAAGACACTAAACCCCTCGTCCCTAAACTATGCCAATACACAATTCCTCCTTCACAAAGCCCAATATCTAATGTTCAATTTCTTTTAATAAAGACACAACCAAAGTTGACTTATGAAGGCAGCCAATAGAAACATGCATGCTAACTTGCAAACACAGTGCAAGAGCCAGTTTATCAGGGTGTCAAGAAAAATCAAATCCAGAGCTTGTATGCCTCAACAATAGAAGAGTGTCAGTGGGTATCCTATCCCAACACAAACTAAAATTGCATCTCAATTAAATAACTTGATCTATCTATGAAATCACCTGATTGAATTATTCTTGGTTTTTGTTGTGGGCGTATATGTTGCAGAGTGCAAATGTGTGAGCATGCTGCACTATTCTCAGCACTACCATGCTACTCTGTACTTTCTGCTACTGTGCATAGGATTTTGCCTTGAAATGTGTTGGCCAGTAGTGCTGCAATTCCCCCCTCTTGTCAGGGTCAGACAACGAAACTTGTGCATGAACCAGCGGGACTGAAGGCGACACCAGTACTTCCAGTGTACGCGAGTCTCCTGGAGTAGACAAATGTCACATGTAATATACAGAAGGTACCCCCTAAAAATTATAATGTAGGTCTGGGAGCAGGTGGAAGAACAAAACACTGAAACAAACGTTCGAAGAGCACTGCCACTCGACCTGTATTCTTCAATAGCAGCTAGATAAACTCCTTGGGCGGTCCCTTTTCTATGTTAATAGATCAAATACAACAGTGCTTTATTCATATAATTTCTGTTTTTTATTTATAAAATTAATTTTTTACCAATATTTTCAGCGAGTACAAATCATTTTCAAAATACATTAATATTCCTTTTTGGGGTTTTTTATACAGGAGAATTTTTTTTGTTTAACCGTACTTCAATATTTTGTGATTTAGTACATAGTAAAACTTATTTGTATAGATAAACCCCTATACTATAGTCAGACTCACACAACATCACATCCTAACTTGCCACGCTCACATATTCATCATTATTCACACACATATGTCACCCAGTTTAAAAGGCATACTCTAGTCAACACATGGAGAGAACATTTAATTTAATGTCCATGGTTGTGTTGCCCCCTGGGGATCCAGTAAGTCAGGTCGGCGTATGCTTCGGTGGGTAAAATTAATTTGCAGCCACCTTCTTCAGAACCTTGTGTTTCGAATACATTTCTTTTTTTTGTAGAATATTAGGGGTATCATTCATGAGCAGATACGCTTTTATCAAGATCTCCACCAAAATGTGGTTTTGAGGGGCCCTTCCCAGGCATAGGGCTTAAACGTTCTGTCAGAGGCCGTCTAATCTTACTCCATCACTTGTGTTTTTTAGTTCAGATTGGGAATAAATCTAGCCCGATGATCCTCATGGGGCAGCAGTTCCACAGGTTTGATTTTATTTTGTTATGCTGCTCTAAGCCAAGACAATATCTTAAATGTTTTCTCACTGTCTGATGTTGGACATTGGTTGATCAATATCCTCATTACGGGTGCATTGGCAGCATCAGTGGATTCAGCAGAACTGATACATCACTTCTGCTGCCCTGCGCCAACTCGAGCAGAACCAACTACTGAGTGGATCGGAACTGCCACAAGGACGTGCATCGCCTCCGCTGTTTCTTTGTAACTGCGACTATGCGATGCATCCTTGGCACAGTTCCTCATATCAGGAAAAAGAGTTTTACCCTTGGATTAATTCACCAACTCTGCTTAGCATTCAGCCATCTATCATACATACTGTATCTACAAATGATGTGCTGTCGATAACCCAACATACTGAAGAACTGGGTCTTTCAGAACCCAGCGGTGTCAGGGACACGCCCGATGTCTTCAAGTTCCCCTGTCCTGGCAAACAGAGACACGGAATACTTCTAGGTGGCGTCAGAGATCAAATTTATTAGCTGCAGCTAGTAACAGTAAACCAAGCAATACAACACGGTGTACAACTCAGGAGACTGCTCAAATTCGTAGAGCAAGACACAACTTTTTATCGAGAATTCAGACAATTACGAATGCACACCCACTGCGGCAAATTCTGACCAATGGAAACACATTTCTATACATTATCACATTCCAAAAAGCTCACTTTACATCGTACCAACCCCACAAGTTAATTATTAGGACTGTCCCAAATTCGATTACCAAAAGCCGGACAAACCCATAATTGAAAGCACTACCCATGTAATGAAAAGTCGTAAAGAAAGAAACAATTCAGATGTTGAGTAGGATAAGATATGTGCAAGAAACTAAAAGTTAATGATATCCTGAACATTGATTGCCTATTTCAGACAAGATCAGCTAAAGAAACTGGCTTTGTGGGAGGGTCAGTTTCAGGTGACGGGGTCAGCATCTTACAGTTCACTCGTAAGTCGAAAAGGCCCACGTTAATGCTTACATGGACAACGAGGCCCATGCCACTTCGTTCGTTCGTTTATCCCTATGGCCTACGTGAGGGCAACACAAAATGGCGTCGCAAACAACCTAAACAAAATGGAGTCCGGTCCCGAAAGCCACGGAACCTCAATATAATTATAAAAATACACAAATTATTTAAAAGATATACTGGCAGATGCATCAACGTAGCCTTTTGCTATTCCTAAATAGCGATTTTTAAGGAATCGCTATTTAGGAATAGCGAAAGCCTATGCATGTACGAATCGCTATTAAAATAGCTATTCCTTAACATTCCTTAATTGCTACTCGCAAATTGCTAGTCGCAATTAAGGAATGCTGTCCCATTCATTCCTTTGGGCCTACAGGCCCATAGGAATGTATTGGAGATTGCATGAGTAATTTGCGAGTACCAGTAGGTACTCGCAAATTGCTCATGCAATTTCAAGGGTGCAAGGGTGTCAAAATGACACCCTGTTGCACCCCTGAAATTGATCCCTGCACATATGTTGCACACACACATGCCCTAAGAGCATGTGTGTGCGCAACATGAAACTTTGAAAAATGCACAAAATTGCTTTTTTCAAAGTTTTAGCAAATTACCATGAAGTCCAACTTCATGGTAATTTGCTCCCCCTATTAGCGAATTCGCTATTTTTTTGACTTTCATGCATTGAATTTAAGGAATCTCAATTTGGGATTCCTTAAATGCAATCGCAATTGAAGGAATCTTAATTTAGAGATTCCTTAAATTGCGATTTTTGCATTTGGGATGATGCATCCCAAATGCAAAAATACCGGGACCATTTGCTCCCGGTATTTACTTTGATGCATATGCCTGATAATTTTTTATTCAATGTACATAAATGTCGGCCAATGAATCAGGAATTATATTAAAAGACGAAAAAATACTATTCGCAATTCATAAAAACATTTCACATCATAAATTCATTAAAACACAAAGAGGCAGTAACAAGTGACATATTAAAAATCATCAGAAATCTTCGATAGAATCAATATTGCAGCCTCATCACATAGACTAAATTTAGACACAATTGTTCCTCGAATTTAACATTCCAGAAGCGTGGACGCGTTTCGGTGGGCAAACAGCTTTAGCACCACCTTCATCAGGACTTCATAATGATAGTCTCTTTGTAGGAAGTAGCACAGAGAACGTATCTGCCTTAAGATTTAGGCCCGAGCTTAATATCTGTTTGTTTATTATTGGTAGCTCCTATAGTGGAACTTGAATTATTTGAAATCAATGGTCATCACCGTCACAGTGACACGTGTACGGGAATCAGCCAACCTGGACCATGTGAGGGCCCATGTAATCATAAGGACCTTGTCATGGCTCTCCTCAGGCAAATATATTAGATTCAAGCATACGTTTCCTTCAATTGCTGTAAGTCCAGTGTATATTTTCTAATTCTTTATTAAAATCTCTGTATGTCCTCACAGGTCCGAAGCTGCTCCGCAATCTGGAAAATCCTTGTATCCCACATCGACCACAGCCTTGATGGCCATGTTGGACTTCGCAGCGCAGCCTCGCAGCTCCTCGGAACCGATGAATCGCCCGACTGTGCGTCGCTTCCTTGATACTGGACTTCATATCACCAACCCTCGTCCATGGAATCTTACACGATGATGGAGGACTTCACTGCACTTCGGAACCAATGCATTATTTCATCTGCACCCTGTTTCTTCAACAGTAAGCTGAGGGGTGGGGGGGGGGGTGTACCTCCTGAGTTGGAGTTTCCTGCCAGAGCGCAAAGCAGTATGTCTTCCCAAGGCCTGTTCACAGAGGAGCTGGCAGACAGAAAGGCAGAGGGGAGTTCAGGCTGGTGATGTCAAAGCTCAGGTTAGAGGAGAATAAACTGGCCATTGAAGCAGAGCAGAAGAACACAGAGGCGGAGAGAGCCTTGGAGTAAAAAGAATTACTACTGGCTCATGAACTGCTTCTGAAGGAGCTGGACATTAAGTTCAAGTTTAAAATTTGTATAGCGCACTGCTCACCCAGAGGGTCTCAAGGCGCTTGAGGGAGGGGGTACTTTACTTATCGAATATCCACGTTTTTAGTTGTTTTCTAAAGGAGAGGTGGTTCTGTGTAAGGCGGAGGTGGGTGGGGAGAGAATTCCAGGTCTTGGCCGCTAAGTAGGAGAAGGATCTTCCCCCCATGGTGGATCTTTGGATGCGTGGAATTGCGGCGAGGGCTTGATTGGCCGATCGTAGTTGGCGGGTGGGGGTGTAAAAGGACAGGCGCGTGTTGAGGAATTCTGGTCCTAGGTCGTAGAGGGCTTTGTGTGCGTGGGTGAGGAGGCGGAACGTTATTCTCTTGTTGACGGGGAGCCAGTGGAGGTCTTTCAGGTGACCGGACATGTGAGCTTGGCGGGGGATGTCTAGGATGAGTCTGGCCGAGGCGTTTTGGATGTGTTGGAGTTTTTTATGTAGTTTGGCTGTGGTTCCGGCGTAAAGGGTGTTTCCGTAGTCCAGTCGGCTTGTGACCAGTGCATGGGTGACCATCTTTCTTGTTTCGATGGGGATCCAAAAGAAGATTTTTTTGAGCATACGTAGGATGTTGAAGCAAGATGATGAGACGGCGTTGACTTGTCTGGTCATTGAGAGGGAGGAGTCCAGGATGAAGCCCAGGTTACGTGCATGGTCTGTCGGTATGGGTGCGGTTCCCAGGGCCGGTGGCCACCATGAGTGGTCCCAGGCGGAGGGGGATTATCCTAAGATGAGGACTTCCGTTTGGTCCGAGTTCAGTTTTAAACGGTTGTTCTTCATCCATTCGGCTACTTCTTTCATCCCTTCGTGTAGGTTGGTTTTGGCGGTGTTTGGGTCTTTGGTGAGGGAGAGGATCAACTGGGTGTCGTCTGCATAGGAGATGATGTTGAGGTTGTGTTGGCGCGCGATGGATGCGAGGGGACTCATGTATACATTGAAGAGGGTGGGACTCAGTGATGATCCTTGTGGTACGCCGCAGGTGACTTCGGTGGCCTCTGATCTAAAAGGGGGGAGGCGGACTCTCTGCGTTCTTCCGGCGAGGAATGAGATGATCCAGTCCAGTGCTTTTCCTTGTATTCCGACGTTGCTGAGGCGTTGTATAAGGGTGCTATGACAGACTGTGTCGAAGGCTGCGGAGAGGTCAAGTAGAATGAGGGCAGCTGTTTCTCCGTTGTCCAGTAGAGTTCGAATGTCGTCAGTTGCTGCGATGAGGGCGGTCTCGGTGCTGTGTTTGGCTCTGAAGCCGGACTGAGAAGGGTCGAGGGCTTTGTTGGATTCGAGGAAGGCGGCGAGCTGATTGTTGACGGCTTTTTCGATGACTTTTGCAGGGAATGGGAGGAGCGAAATGGGGCGGTAGTTCTTAAGTTCAGTGGGGTCTGCTGTGGGTTTCTTCAGGAGGGCGCTGAGTTCGGCATGTTTCCAGCTTTCCGGGAAGGTAGCGGAATTGAGGGAGCAGTTGATGACGTCTCGGAGATGGGGTGCGATAATGGAGTCTACTTTGTTGAAAATGTGGTGGGGGCATGGGTCGGTTGGCGATCCTGAGTGGATGGTGTTCATTAGGCGGATGGTGTCTTCAGTGGTGATTGGGTTCCAGGCGCAAAGGTTGTTGGAGGAGGATTTTAGTTAGGAGGTGGGTGAGGTGGACTGGTCTCCAAAGCTGTTATGTATGTCAGCGATTTTGTTGTGGAAGAACGAGGCTAGAGAGTCGCAGAGGTCTTGGGAGGGAGTGATGTCGTTGGTGCCGGCGGTGGGGTTGGTAAACTCTTTGACGATGTTGAATAGTTCTTTGCTGTTGTGGGCGTTGTTGTTGAGTCGATCCTTGAATGCTGATTTCTTGGTGGATCGGATCAGTTGGTGGTGTTTTCTGGTGGCGTTCTTGAGGGTGGCTAGGTTGTCAGTGGTTGGGTTTTTTTGCCAGGCTTTCTCGAGGGTGCGACAGATCTTCTTGGATTTCTTAAGGTCATCATTGAACCAGGGGGCTTTTTTGCTACCTTGTTTGGTTTGATTGTTTTTCAAGGGTGCTAATTCGTCAGCGCTGTGGGAGATCCATTGTGTGAGGTTGGTGGCTGCTTGGTTTGGGTCCGATGAATTGGCAGGAGGGTTTTGGTGGAGCGATGTGAAGAGCTGGTCGGTGGTGATTTTGTTCCAGTTTCTGCGGGGAATTGGTTGTGGGTGGTTGTAGGTCGTAGTCTTTTTGTAGTTGAAGTGAACGCAGCTGTGGTGTGTCCAATGGAGAGCTGTGGTGTGATTGAAGGAGATGTGCTTGCTGGAGGTGAAGATTGGGTCGAGCGTGTGCCCGGCATAGTGGGTGGGGGTGTCAACAAGTTGTTTGAGTCCGAGATTGGCGAGGTTGTCCAGAAGGGTGGTGGTGTTGCTGTCGTTGTTCTTTTCCAGGTGGAAGTTGAGGTCTCCCAGTAGAATGTAGTCCTCGGAGGGGAGGGCGTGTGGGCTGATGAAGTCTGTGATGTCTTCGCTGAAATGTGTGCAGGGTCCTGGTGGTCTGTAGATGAGGGTGCCTCTGAGTGTGGTCTTGGGGTCGGTGTGGATCTGGAAGTGAAGGTGTTCGGCGGCTGCGAGGTTATCGTCGGAACTGGTCGTGATGCGGATGGTGTTCTTGTGGACGATGGCGATGCCTCCTCCTGTTTGGTTGGTGCTGTCTTTTCGGATCATCTTGAAGCCGTCCGGGATGGCTATGGCGATGTCGGGCACTGATGAGGCGTTCATCCAGGTTTCTGTAAGAAAGGCGACGTCCGGCGATGTGGTGTCGAGTAGGTTCCAAAGTTCAATGGCGTGTCTGTGGACCGAGCGGGTGTTGAGCAGGATGCACTTCAGGTGGTTGTTGTCGGAGTTCTGTTTGGAGTTTGTGGATTTGGTGTGGGTCCTGATGCAGTCGAACTTGCAGGAGTGGCAGGTGAAGGGTCCATGGGTGAGTCCTGGGGCGGCTTGGTAGCTTTTAGGGAGTCGGCCGGGGTTGAGTGCTGAGAGGGTAGCGGCGTAGTACGTTATGCTGGTGGAGTGGGTTTTGCGGGGGCCAGGGGATCTGGCGCTGGGCGCGGTCCAGGCGCGGACGGGCGTAGACGGGCTTACCTTTGGTGCGCCTTCGGCGCGCATGGGGCGCGTCCGCTGCGCGTGGACGCTGAGCGTATATTGCCTTGACATAAGTAGATAGTGGAGGGGGGCGGAGCGAGGGAGGAGCAGCTGGGAGGCGGGAGCGGGGTGGAGAGACGGGCTACGAGGCACAACAACAACAAAATGGCAGCAAAAGTAAAACTGAAACAGATTGGAGCACAAAGTTGAATATCGCTATGGGCAGTGGCACCGGCACAATCAGGCAGCAACTATCTATTTAAATTAGGCAATGCGAGCGTCACGATACTAATCAGGCACAGATGAAAATGCGAGCAATGCATAAACTGGCACAAATAGAAATGCAAGCAAATTACAGATCAATACTTGGCAGCAGTGAGCAATAGCAGGCACCAATTCCTTCAAAGCAATGCAGGCAAAGCACTACGATACCCAGGCCAGGGAGCGTGGGGAGCGACCGCTTCTGCGAGAGTCAGGATGGTTAAGGACAGACAGACAGGGTCCAGCAGTGATGGCGGCAGCATACCTGCAGTGTCCTCTGTAGACAGGAAAGTACATATTCCTGAAGGTTTGGGGCCTGACTTTGCAGTGGGTGCTGACATTGACAAGTGGTTTGAAGCTTATGAGGAGGCTTTGCAGATGCACAGGATCCCTGAAGAAGATTAGGGGGCTAGCCTCTGGAAGCACATCCCTAGTGAGGGGAGCATCGTCCTAATGGCCCTAGATAAGTGAGACAGAATGAGGTATCTCCTTATGAAAGACAGCCTAGTCAGAAAAAAATGGCCTCACCCATGAGAAGTTTAGGCAGATGTTTAGGGACAGTTGTAAACTGGACTAGCATTCCTGGGTGTATTTCTTCTGCAAGGCACTGGATAGTTGGCTGAAGGGCAGTGAAGTGAAGGATTATCGGGGCCTGTATGATTTGAGTGCAAGAGAGTACATATTCAGTCTTTGTTTTTGAGATCTATATTAAGCTCTTTTGGCCCAGGAAGCTTGCTAAGGAGGAATGCCACTGGCTCAGAACCAGGGTCTAAACGAAGATACATGGGGATGACCCCAAGAAAGGTGGTTCAGATTCCCTCCAGCAGAGTGAGGGGCAGACAAGGGAGACACAGGTAGATCCTAGAACAAGTGTTGAGGAAAGGGTTCCCATTCCCAGTCTGAGAAACAGGGAGGAGGTTCTGGTGGGTGGCTCCAAGATGCCCCATTTCCAAACCTGCAGTTTTGATTGTTCTCGGCCGGAACACCGGCAGAGGGACTTTATCTAGCCTAGGAAGCCACCCACTGTTGGAACATCTACAGGGGTGGCCAATATGGCCTTGTGGAAAGTAGTAGGCCTGAGTGGAGACAGTCACTCCACTTTCAGAGTTTGCCGAATTCGGGAATTTGGGAACTCGGTGTTCCGCTCAGAACAGGGAGTTCCCGATAAATTCTGCCTTCCGCCCCTTTACTGAGTTTTTTCTGTTGGCATGCACAAGACTTGTTTTGATGCTTGCTGGCGAGTGCACTGAGACTTGCCGGCTGCTAGCAAGTACGCACGAGATTTGGCGCCTTCTAATTCTTTTTCAGGTGCTTTTTAAGACACTGGCAAGCAGGAGCGACCATAGCTACACCTCAAGCAGATTCTCTACTCAAGAAGCAGCTAAATAAACTCAAAAAGGCATTTTGGAATTACTATTCTCCTCCAACTGACCCTTCAGTTTGTTTTTTAGTGCAAGAAGTCTTCTTTTTATTTTACCTTTTTTTCTATCAAGAAGGAATTGCACCAGAAACACAGACTTCCTGTTCCTGTCCAGCAGGCTTCTCCCAGTGCTTTGTCCATCTTCTGGTCACTTTTCATTTGGATTTGGAGCTGGATTGATCACTCTCTTTGTCTGCTACATATATACATTCGGATTTAAGGACTTTGTTTTTGAGATTTCACAAGTTAAAAAAACTCTTGTATAAGGGTGTTGTTTGTTTGATAGAGGGTATGCACCATTTATTGTTTTGCGTTACCTACAGTTTCAGTAGGGGCCTAGTTATATTTTAGGATCTAACTTTTCTTCTTTTGTGAAGGAACCATGTTGCACAGTTCAGTAGATTTTTTCCATGTTTGTTAGATTTTCAATATTGATTCATCGATGTGGCCTAGTCTGCCAGTGGTCATCCAGCCAGTAGGCACAAGCCAGTATTAGTTGTGGGTGCATGAAACAACTGTTTCTGTGGTATATGTTGGTATAAAACATCATTTAGGGCTGGAACGCATTGGATTAAATTAAAAAATATTTTCTTGTATTTCACATTTTGTTGTGTGTACAAAAACTGATTGTGTAGGGTTATATTTGATGTCTTGAGAGGATGTTTGGTGACTTGTTGTACCTTTTTATAGGTCAGTTAATTTTCGTTTTTGGCATTGCTGAATTCATGGTAGTGTTTTCCTCCATTTTACCAATGCCTCCTTTGTCTGGCCAGTGTGTGTTTGTGTGTGTGTGTGCCATAGGCCACTATTTGCCTTTGTCCTCAATGCCACGCCAGAAGGAGGAACAGCCATCATCCACAAAGAGCCATACAGTGTACCACCACCACCGACAACACCACCAACCCCATGGAACATCTCAACTTCTCCACACGGACGACAAGACAACCATCATAGGCACCCTTGCATACCGACCCCCAGGCCCATGCTCCAGCCTCTGCAACACTATCGCAGACTTCATTGCTCCTCTAGCCTTAGACTCTAAGGACTATGGGCTAGATGTAGGTAAATCTTTTTTACTGATTCTAAAATACCGAATTGTACCGATTCGGTATTTTAGAATCGGTAAATTAGATGTAGGTAATAATTCAGTATTTTTTACCGAATCGGTAAGATTCGGTAATTACCGAATCGGTATTTACCGATTCGGTAATTGCCATTTATTCCTATGGGCCTCCAGGCCCACAGGAATGAATGTCAATTACTGAATCGGTAAAATTGTGAAATGGTCAAGGGTGGCAGGGTGTCACTTTGACACCCTGTTGCACCCCTGATTAGTGCGTTTGTGCTATGTGGCACACATACATGCCCTAAGGGCATTTATGTCTATCACATGGCACAGGAGTACATGCACAGATTTGCATATACACAGGTATTCGTTATTTAACACCAACTAATAGTTGGTGGTAAATAACGAATCCTTAAAGCCCTGTGGCACTGTTTACACTGTTTACAGTGCCACCTACATCTTAAAATACAGATTGGGTAAAATTACAGAATCTGTATTTTGAGATGCCCTACATCTCAGTATCCCAATACCGGTCGGTAACGGCCGAAAATTGGCATTTTCGACCGTTACCGACCGGTATTTGGATAGCTACGTCTGGACCTAAATCTTCCTCGGTGATCACAATTTCCACATCGATGGCTCCAATGACAAAAACACTGCACACTTCCTCAACAGTATGAGCAGCCTCGGATTGACCAAGATCATCCATGAACCTACACACATTGCAGGACACACGCTGGACCCTATTTTCACCTCCAACAACTGCGTCAAATACAGCCATGTCACAGAACTCACATGGACCAAACACCCCCCACCGGAGGCAGAACAATATCTCAGCAACCAGCTGGGCGAACGCCCTGAACACCTCCAACCCTGCTACCGCCATCAATCTCAAACAGGGAGTGAAAAACTTCAAAGCCTGAATCACAATTTGTGCAGGCCGCATCAGCCCCATCAAGAGCAACATCCAGAGAAAATCCTCCGAAAAGCCCAGCTTGTACACCAAGATCTCAGAACAGCGAAACAGGACAGCAAACAGTTGGAGAGGAGATGGCGGACCAGCAGGGACAGAGCAGCCTTCAAGACCTACCTTCACCTTTACCACTGCCTGCTGAAGGCAACAAAGAAGTCAGCCCTTGCTGCATGCATCACAATGAGCGTTAACAACACCAAGGAACTTTTCAACATAGTTAAGTATTCTCCAAACTGACTGCCAGCAAAAACAGGATCTCACCCTCACAGGATCTGTGTGAAAACCTCGCCAACTTCTGCAACACATAGAGATTGCAACCGTATACTGAAACTTTGATCCCCAAACCACACATATGGATTTCCTCGACAGGTACGCCACCACAGTAACCGACACAAACCACACACTGACTACCTGCAACATCTTCTCCACCCAGGACACCACTTCCACCATGAAATCCATCTAATCTGGAGCTCCCACAGACCCATGCCTGCACCATATCTTCATCCTCGGAAACAAAGGGGCCAGCCAGGAACTCACCACTCTATTTAATGCATCTATTACCACCGCAACATTACCCTCTGCCTGGAAACATGCTGAAGTCAGACCACTACTTAAAACCCCTCTGCCAACCCCCGCAAAATCAAAAACTTCCAGCCAATTTACCTGCTCTCATTCCCAGCGAAGGTACCGGAAAAGATCATCCAAAAAACCGGCTTCTGTAGCAATCACAGCACTGAAACCGCCTGATCACAGCCACTGACGACATGCGAACCCTCCTTGACCGAGGAGAAACAGCACCTTTGATCCTCCATGACCTCTAGGCACCCTCTGACACAGTGTACCACCACACACTGATCAAAAAACTCCACCACATCGGCATCCAAGGGGACGTGCTTAGGTGGATCACCTCCTTCCTCACAGGAAGAACCCAGAGGATCAATCTCCCACCTTTCACCTCTGAAACCATGCAGATCACCTGCGGTGGCCCCCCAGGGCTCATCCCTCAGCCCCATGCTCTTCAATGCACATATGACCCTGCCGAACAACATAGTCAGATCCCACCCTCTCAACATAATTTCCAAAGCAGACAACACCCAACTCATCGTCTCATTCACTGACACCCCAACACCAACAGAACCAACTTCCACAGATGCATGACAATCGCCACTGAAAGGATGAAGGACAACCGCCTGCACTTGAACACAGACAAGGCAAAGGTACTGATCTTTGACAACAGCAGCAACACAAGGAATGACTCCTGGTGGTTATCAGACCTAGGACCCGGACCCACTCCATCCGACCACGCCAGAAACCTCAGAATCATCATTGACAACAAGCTCCGGTGAAATCCCCGATCAACGCTGTCTATTTTGCCTGCTTCCTCACTCTGTGCATGCTGCATAAGATTTTCAAATACCCCTGCATATGAGATGCACCATGACGCAGGCCCTCCTCACCAGCCGGCTGGACTTCAGCAATGCCATGTACGCAGGAAATGACGGACACCTCCTAGAGAGACATCAGACCATAAATAACACTGGAGTGAGACTCATCCTTGCCCTTCCCTGATAAACCTACATCACACCCACCTCAGGCAGCTCCACTGGCTCTCCATACTGAACAGATGCCAATTCAAGCTGCTAACCCACGCATGCAAGGCTCCGCGCAACAAAAGGCCTGCATACATTAGCCACCACCTGAACTTCCATCAACCGTTAAGACGACTATGCTCTACCTGCCTTTCACTTGCCCATACTCCGTGCATCTACTGAAGTAAAAGGGGAGGATTTGCTTTCTCTCGCATCACAGCAAAGGCTTGGAACAGCCTCCCCACGCACCTCCAGACCATCACCTCACTTCTGGAATTCCGACTGGCCCTCAAGACCTGGCAGGGCTCTTCGGGCCTTGCAAGAATTGGATACCCTATCAGGTGATTAGCTGCACTTTATGAATCCTTATTGATTGATTTATTGATTGATGTCACATGGCCAGGATCCATTTGTGTAGTCAGTGGCCATAGGCCTGCATGTATTCTTTGTTGTGGCCATGCCTCCTTGCTTGCTGCTTGACCATGTGGTTGTGGCCATTTTGTGTTGCCAGCCAGTGTGCTTTGCCAAAAGCCTGAATGTGTTCTTTGTTGTGATCATGCTTTCTTGCTTGCTGCTTGACCAATTGGTCGGTAGGCATTTTGTGTAGCCACCCAGAGTGCCTTTCCCATAGGCGTGCATGCGTTCTTTGTTGCGGCTTTGTCGGGGGCCATTTTGTGTAGCCAGCCAGCGTGATTTTGCCATAGGCCTGCATGTGTTCTTTGTTGTGCCCATGCCTCCTTGCTTGCTGCTTGACCGTGTGGTCAGTGGCCATTTTGTACAGTCAGCCAGTGTGCTTTTGCCATAGGCCTGCATGTGTTTGTTGTTGTGGCCATGTCTCCTTGCTTGCTCTTATTTGTTGACCATGTGGCCAGTGGGCATTTTTTGTGGCCATTTTTTGAAGCCACTCTTTTTCCAGTTCTCAAATGGAGATTGATAGGAGAGGGTTAAGGCTTTTTGTATTTGTTCTTTTTTTTTTTTTTTTTTTACTTTTCCCTGATATTAGTTTAATATTATGCTTGAGGATCATTGTGGTATTTGCATATTAACAGTTTTATATTATATGCTTTTTGCATTTTTCACCAGCACCCTCTTGCCTCCCAATTGGTTTTTCATAGTCCCCTAGTGTCCCCTAGTACACAAGCAATTCATTATTGTTGCTTTTATTTTATTTTTTATTTTAATTTTCTTATTTTATTTAAAATATTTTTTATTTAAAGTGTTTTCTATTTTTGTATGTATTTTTTTCACAATTTTTCCACCATCGGCCAGCCATAGGCGCACAGCTGCACCACAGTGTTAATTTTTTAAGGATTGTTAAATGTTCCTATGGCCCCCTGCCTGCCACAGGTGCACAACACCCACCAGCATTAATTTTTTTAAGATTATTCAATTTCCCCGGTCTCCTTTGTCTGCCACAGATGCACACCAGTATTCATTTTTAAAGAATTGTACAATTTTTACTGGCACCTCCCTGACTGCCACAGGTGTCTCCCTTAGATGTAGACCAAAGTAAACAGTTACAACTGTAACATGTTATCCAGATTGGAAATTAAATATTACATGCTGGTGGTGTGGTTTATAACCACACTAAATGATATTGTCTGTACCAGTTCAAACTGCAACAATGCCACATTTCACAAAATGTTTTGCTTACTTGTTTGCTTTTAGCTACACAAGAGACATCACCCACAGTACTGCCAGACAGTCACATGAGTTCTCAAATTTCTTCTGCTTGTGCAGCTAAGTGGCACTGCCAAATGACAGCTTCAAGACTGCCCCCAAGGAAAGGTGCTGACAAGAAAGTGGCCTGTGAGGAGGAGAAGAAGTAGATTTCCACAACTAGCGTGCCAGCCAAAACCTTTTTCGGTAAACTTGTACCTGCCCCACCAGCTTCCGTGGAGCAAGATGAGAGCAGCACTCCAACATCAACTGCACCACCCCAACCTAAGCCCAAGCCCACGCCTCCCTGCAAGGCGGCCTCTGTGATCATGTTGATGCTGACATTAAACTGGATTTGTCTCTTTCGCAAAGTAGTACTCAATCGTTGCAGGAAAGTGGACATCAGCCATAGCCAGCAATGGATCTTACTGAAGAAGGAGGAGGACAGGATGTTGAGCTTCCTGCTGAGCAAGAGCCTCGTCTTTTACAACCGTTGGCTAACAGATCTCCAGCAAGAAAAAGTAAGGGTACTCCACCATCTGGTACTAGCCCCCCTTCTGGACACGGATTGGTCCCCAGCTAAGTCTGAGGCAAGAGAGCCATGAAAGGCTCAGGAAAAGGAAAGTTCATGAAAGCTTTACAATTATGGAAGTGGGTGAGGATGATGATGTGCCAGTAATTGTGTAAGCTGGCAAGTAGAATGCCAACATTTCTTCTCGTATTTAGCCTGTTCCAAAGTATGTGGCACCACCACCTGCCCCAGCTCTTAAATTTGAAAGACCCACACTGAGACGTGAATCCACCATTAGCATTAGCTCAGTAGAAGTACATGCTGCATAGAGCCAACCGTCGACACAGCCGTCTACCTACAGTTCTTCGGGCATTGGCAGTGGCATCAGTGGCCCATTGAAAAGATACAGCTCACCAGTTTGGAACTTCTTTATGGCTAGCAAGCAGGAGGCCAACATTTCAATATGCTTCATTTGCAATGCTAGTGTTTGTCAAGGTAAGCTTGGTACACACTATGGTACTGGAGGCCAAGTGACTCATTTGAAAAAATACCACACACTCTGCTGGGAGTGCACCTTAATCAACTTTCTGCACATGGTCAAGGTGAAGTGAGAGGGGCATTGGCTCCAGAGCCTCTGATCAAAGTAGGAGGTGTGGGTGATGATGAGGAAGAACAGGTGATATCTTTATGCAAATCAGACCTGTCCCCAGCAGTGCGCCATTATCACCAACCTCAGCATTCTCGCCATGGCACAAGATTCAGATGGAGACACCACAGCAACAGCATACAATGACTTCCCCAAGATGCACGTTGAGTTTACCACATCCTGGTCCACTCCAGATGTCGCCTTTGTCAGTGCCACCACAAACAAAAACAATTGAGGCTACTATTTTGAGCATGTTTAGGCAGGAGGGCTTCTACAAACGCAACCAACTAATGGCATATTTGTACAATGGGAAGCTGGCTAAAATGTTATCGCTGGGCTTCCTCCTTTTGTCTTTTGTGAAAGGAGTGGGCTTTTTAGAGTTTGTGTTGGTCATCTGCCTGAAATGGAAGGTTCCCAGCAGGACCTACCTTTTCAGAGAGGCTGTCCCACTGCTCCATTCCAATGTGCTAGAATTGTTTGGAAAAGCTTTGCAGCAGAGTGCTGTTCAGACTAGCCACCTGACAACAGACACGTGGACCAGTTGTCAAGTCACTGGCTACATGTTTATCACTGCTCACTGCACCTCTTTTGTGAGAGTTAAGCAACAGATAGCTTCTGGTCTCAGTGCTAAAGATACGTTTAAGGGCATTCGGGGGCATTCAACAGAAGCCATGTTCGCCATGGAGAAATCTCATACAGCTGAAAACATCTTGGAAGACTTCAAGAGCAAGATGTTTGAATGGCTGCAACCCAGTGTCTCGGAATTGGGTTTGTTGCCCCATACAATGGCAGTAACATAGCTATGACATGGCAGATGGCAGATGGCGGCTATTTCAGGGTCCTGTGCTTCAATATCACTGTGCAGGACTTTCTCAAAAAAGAAGACATAGTCAGCAACTTTCCGATCATCTGCAGAAAAATCTGCACTCATTTCAGCCATTCTTTTAAAGCCCAGAAGCAGTTAAGGGACATTCAGTGTGCTAATAGAGTTTAAGTGTTTTCCCCCCCGCTGTGCATGTGCATTAAAGTCAATATTGGGGACAACATTGTTCTTAGTTTGAGCCAAGTGTGAGTCAGCTCACAGGGGGCTTGCAGACCACACCTGGACCTATCCAGACCATCTCTGCTTTCCCCAGCTCTACCCTCCAGCAGAAGTCCCTAAATACTGCCACCACACTACTTTTAGCCAGCACTCATGTGGCCCACACACTCCTCACACTCCTCGCCGTTACTTTTCAGGCTCTCAGCCTTAGTTTATTCCTTTATAGTTTGAGCTTAACCGAGGCTGCCCTTCCAACAAGTTGTAATTGACAGGGGGCTCAGGATTAGCAAACAGACTCAGCCAGCTATGAGGAGCTCCTGGCAACAAGTCCTTTAGGCTTGAATGCTGGCTCGATATCACACAGCCTTCCATCCTTTTTTACAGTTCACACTCACTCTGGTTAATCTCTGACCATGACACAAACCACTCAAGCTGCTGCAATCCACAAGGATCATCCTTCATCCACACCCTGTTCAACATCTACATGAGCCCCCCTTGCAGTTGTTGTCAGATCCCATTGACTAAACATAATCTCATACTCAGATGACACTCAACTGATCCTTCCCTCACTGGGGACCCCTCTAATGCCAAATTCCAACTTCTGCGACGCCATGACCAACGTAGACAAATGGATGGGAGACAACTGCCTCTAATTTAATTTTGACAAAACCAAAGTACTGATCTTTGGGAAGACCACCTTTGCATGGAACCACAGCTGGCGGCCTGCAGAACACGGACCTACATCACATCCATCAACCATGTATACAACCTCTGCCTTATCCTCGACAGCCAATTGACCAAGAAACGACAAGTCAACACAGTCATCTCCTCCTGCTTCCACATATTTTGCATGCTCCTCAGAATTTCCAGATGGATTCCAACCAACACCAGAAAGATCATCACTAAGACCTTCAGGACCAGCTGCTTCACTACAGAAAAGCACTCTTTGTCTGCATCTCCACGCAGCTTCTCAGAAGACTCCAGACCATTCAGAACGCTGCAGCCAGGCTCATCCTGGACCACCCGAAATTAACCTACATGACCCCCCACCTGTGAGACTTCCACTGGCTCCCCATCTAGAAGAGATGCCTGTTCAAGAACTTCATTCACGTCTACAAAGCCCTCCAAAACCTAGGAACTGCCTACCTCAACCAACCACTGAACGTCCACCAACCCTCTAGAAACCTGTGCTCCTCGTCACTGGATGACCTACTCAGGCATAATCTGAAACAACTTAAGGTCAATACAATATTTAATTGTGTTTAATTGAGATGAATGGCAGGAGACTGCTCCATTACAAGGAGTTAAAATAATTTCAAATGTGTCTGGTTAAACATGTGTTGGAGCATTTCAGGCATAGCTGCCAGTTGGGCTCATGCAATGTGTGACATTTAAAGCCAGTCTCGATTTTTCACCCTACAGCATTATTCATAAGGGACTGATCGAGCGCATACTTCTACTACTAACAGTGAAATACTGTTGAAGATAAAGCCAGGGACTTAAAGGTGTGGGTATGTGTGAGTGGATGTGTAAATAGATAGAGTGAGCAATGGATGCATCATTGTAGGTCGGTGGATAGCCCATTCATCCATCCATGTATTCACTCATCAATGTGATCCCCATTTATCGACCCATGAATGTAATCAATTGTAGATTGAGGCCAGGTTTTTGGTGGCCAGCATCAGACAGAAGTGAGTAATAGAGGGTATATGCCTGTTTGGAGTGTGCTTGGAATGGCAAATCACAGAAAACAACCTTACATCCTTGCAAAGCAATTGTCAGACCCACGAAGGCCTGGGGCAATGTTGGTTTAGATATTAGTGGTCTTCATTATGCGAAGGGATGGGTCCAAGATTTGTTCTCAATAGCCAGAAGTCACATTTGTAAGTCAAGCGGCCTTGTCATAACTTTTTTATATGAGCTATTTCCAAAGGAATGGTTGCCAAAAGAGTTAGTTACTGACAATGGTGTACAACTAATGTCTTAGTAAATTCGGTGTTTTTTTCCCAAAGTGATGGAAAGGTTAAAAGATTGAATAGAGGCTAAAAAAAAAGGAATACAATTGGCGGTGAGCCATATTAAAGATGTAAAGAATACAGTAGATGAACTAGTTTGAACATAAATTGAGACACTGTGTAAGGATAAAAATGTATACCCATTTAAGAAAATGAAAAGTAGGAAACCTTGCTCCTGACTAAGAACATTATTGATGGTGAAAACAATAATGGAGTAGCTAAAAAAGAAAGTGAAGGAGAAAATAAATTGAATCGTGTGGTGAGAAAAAGAATGTGTGGATGTGTTCAAGGTTTGTGGTGTAGGGAGACTGGGTTCTGGGAAAATGGGATAGAATAGAAGGGAATGTCAAAATTAAGAGAGTTGAAAGTTTTATAGTGGAGTTAACTAATGGAAATGTTTGGAACAAAAGCAAACTTCTTTCGGTTCCTTGTGTATATCCTGAGAGGAGAATGTGGGGAAAGAGAGCTTGCGATTACTTTCTTTTTTACGTAGACCTTGTATGCTTTCAGTTAATTTTCCTTAAGGTATGTTGCTACGGTTGTTGTGTAACTTGGCTTTCATTGCAATTCATGATCATATTCCTGTACTTTAAATTGTACCAGTGACGCAATTTGATGTTATTTTGCTTCATTTATCTTTTTATTTTTATCTGGAGGAGATAAGTTGTATTTTTCTTTCTTTTTTCTTTCTGTATAATATGGACTTTGTATGTGGTTTAACTCTAAAGGAAAAGACTAATTTAGTCAGAGTGCAGGAGGTTTTTTCTCCTGTGAAATTGTTTGGTGATCATTGAAGAATAAAAGATGAAACCATTACCAACTGTGCATAGAACTTATTAGAGTGTCTGATCCCAAAGACAGAAGTGACAGTAGGCATTTTCTTTGCTCACTTAGAGCATTTGAGTTCTGTTTCATACTCCACTTCCTTATAGTTTATTTGCAGACTGGCGGGCACCCATTAAACAGAAGGACCTTTGAGGGGAGGGCGTGTGGCTCATTTAATGAGCCGGGCTGCTCCACCAGACTTAAAATTAGGAGGTATTTTTAATTTTTACTACTGCATAAAAATGCTCAAGCTCATTACTGCACCACCACTGCATTGACAAACCAGCACTTCGACCTGGTGTTAAAATTTCAAGGAACTGGTCTTAGGATGGCAAAGTCACTCAGTGGAATTCCAGGTTTTGGTCCTGCTCCTTCTGCTCCTTGTAGCTGTCATACATTGAAATGTGTCAGGCTCCAGAAAAAGTCGATTCTTTAATTATTTTTTATAGAAACTCTAGAAATATTCTTGTTAAGATGTATTTTGTCACAGTGAGACGGTAGGTAACCTTTCAAATGTGGCACTCGGATTGCTGAACGCAGCCTGTTAATCAATCTTCATTAGCCGCTGGCATCTGACTTTCATAAATGATAATGACTGGCTGTTCTGCCCGTGTTAATTTGCGGAGGCCCAGAGAAAGCATGTGGCTGTTAATGAGGCGGAGGGGCTAGCAAAGGCGGAGAAGTGGGGATCGGGGAATTAGGAGGCCCAGTGCGCGTTCCTTGGGGGAATGGGGTGCAGCATGTTCTGGGAGGGTGCACATATTTAATATTCGAGTCTAAATGTCATCTTGTCAGGTCTTGGGTGTAGTGGCGAAGAAATCTGATACAAATCGCAGTTGCAAGCATCTCGCATTATTTCCATGCTAATACAGCACTTGTAATACTAGAGTGACAATTCAATTAACTGGCAGGTGTGCAGTTACAAATCATGCAACCCACCAGCAGGCGTGCTTTCACAAATTATGCAATGCACAGGCAGGCTTGCCATCACAAATCATGCAATACACCGGCAGACGCACAGTCACAAATCATGCAATACACCGGCAGGCTTGCCGTCACAAATTAAGGAATATACCAGCAGGCGTGCTATCACAAATCAATCAATGCACCAGAAGACGTGCCGTCATAAATCATGAAATACACTAGCAGGTGTGCCATCACAAATCATGCAATACACCATACCAATTGGCGTGCCATTGCAAATCATGCATTACACCTGCAGGTGTGCTGTCACACATCATGCATTCATCAGCAGGCTTACCATCACAAAACATGCAATACACCACCAGCAGGCGTACCAAACAAATCATGCAGTACAGCAGGAGACATGCTGTCACAAACCATGCAATACATGAGGAGGCTTGATGTCACAAATCATGCAATACACCCGCAGGCTTGCCATCACAAATCATGCAATACACCCCACCAACAGGCGTGCTGTCACAAATCATGTAAAGCACCTGCAGGCGTGCCATCACAAATTATGCAATTACACCTGCAGGTGTGCCGTCACAAATTATGCTATGCACACACCAGCAGGCGTGCCGTCTCAAATCATGCAATGAATTCACCAGCAGGCGCGCCGTCACAAATCATGGAGTACACCAGCAGGCGTGCCGTCACAAATCATGCAATAACACCAGCAGGCGCGCCGTCACAAATCATGGAGTACACCAGCAGGCGTGCCGTCACAAATCATGCAATAACACCAGCAGGCGTGCCGTCACAAATCGATGGGATGTGCTCTGCAGACCAGCTTTGTTTTTGCTGTTTTACATTCAGATAGCAGCGCTCTTTGATTAAAGTGAATTTACAGCATTCCCAGGATATTTTTCCGTTTGTTCAAGTGCGAAATATTTTGTGATGCAGATTACTGCTGAGGTGTTGCAAGGTAACAAGTGAAAGTGTTTTTTATCTCTATTATACTCCAGAAAGTGCTAGCACAGGGCAACAACTATCAGTTGGAAATTGCAGTTTAAGAGAAAAAGCTGTATTGTGGCTAGACCGTCCCTTTTGAGGAGGGGCCTAGAACAATTTGCATTGATTGGTCCTGGTCTGTGATGGAACACACAAACTAAAAACAATGGCATATAATATGTGTGCCAGTGGGTTAGTTTGAGTTAAGCTTTTTTGCGTGGCAGGATTGCTCAGTGAGTTGAATGCTTGCTTCTGTCAAACACAGTGGTCTAAAATTCATGTGCTCAAATACATTCCAGTTCAGTCTTTCATTCTCAAATGGTTACTATATCAGGTTCCATAAATTGATGATTTTAACAACCATGTGTACAGTGCTTACACATGGCTAACATGTGATATGCAGCACTATATAAAAACAGGTTAATATAATCATTATCATCCCTTTCATTTGTCCTTAGTGTGTCTCTCTTTGCCACAGGACATGAGTTGCACCTTGCTGATGAGGCCTAACAAGGATACCTCATGCCTGTTCAGATCAATTCAAGCATTTCTATATATCACTTTTATGCTGCTCAGTTTGCATTAATAAGTGCTTATTTTTGTTTTTTGTACTCCACTTTCTCCAAGGCTATCCTGTATTGGTCACTGTGAACACCACATTTGATGTATCTCACAGATCCTCCACGAAGAGCTTTGGAAGAACAGACACCAGGCTGCGACACTTAGGGACATATTTATCATTATTTCATACAACGCAACGCAGCAAGACACCTTAGCTGCGTGAAAGGGAGAGAGCAGGAATGGGCTCATTCCTGCTCTCTCCTTGTGCTTGCGCACAAACTGCTGCCTAGCGCCAATGCAGGCATCCTTGCACGGTGATGTAAGGGGGCCTGAGTAACAGGCAGGATTGTTTTTGTACAGGAAGCGACTCCTTCCTGCACAAAAAATAAACCTCTGAGGCTTTTACCTCTTTCTACACGTGTTTCAACATGCAGCACATGTTGAAAGAAGAAAAACAAGGAGAAATAAAGATATTTCTCCTCGTTACGCCTTTCCTTGGAAGGCGTAAAATTCTGATGCATTTCCACCACGCTCCACCTGTGGAACGCCTCCCTGGGACATAGTAATACAAGGGAGAGACTTGCACTGCCTTGCATTATTCCAGAGTTATCAAGCCATGCAGGTCCACACGAGGTGGCCTTGCGTAACTTTGTAAATCTAATTATAGGTTTTGCGTTACCTTGTGCCGCCTTGAGTGGTGCACAGACAAAACAAAAGTCTTAATAAATATGCCTCTATGTGAAGGGTCACCCCCACGGAAAAAAAGTAACTGAGTTGTCTCAAAGTCAATCCTATCCCATATTGATAGAAATCTCCAAACACTCACTTTGGAGGTAATTAGTAGGTGTGATGATTGTTTTTGCTGAGCCTACCATAGAGTGTTGTCGAGTGACATTGAGTGGAGTAGAGTGTCGTAAAGTGGAGTGTTGTAGAGTGGAGTAAAGTGGCATAGAGTTGAGCAGAGAGTTGTGAAGTGAATGGTGTAGAGTGAGTAAAGTGTTGTAGAGTGGAGTAGAGTGTCGTAGCATGGTGGGCATATGGTAGAGTGGAGTGGAATAAAGTGAAGTTGCATTGGGTGGAGTGGTGCATAGTAGAGTCAAGTTTTGTAGAATGGAGTGGAGTAGAGTGAAGTTGCATAGAGTGGAGTGGCATAGAGTGGTGGAAAGTGACGTCAAGTGGAGTGTGATAGATAAGAGTCCCATAAAGTGGAGTGGAGTATAACGCAGTGTGGTGGCGTAGGGTGGAGTGTCATAGAGTGGAATAGAATGCAGTGGAGTGGAGTGGAGAGTAGAGGAGTGGAATGGAGTGATGTAGAGTGGAGTGGCTTAGAGAGGACTGGCATGGAGTGGAGTAGAGTGGCATAGAGTGGAGGGTTGTAGAGTGAAGTGGCATGGAGGGGTGTAGAGTGGAGTGATGTAAAGTGGTGTAGAGGGGCATAGAGTGGAGTAGAGTGTTGCAGAGTGGAGTGGCATAGTGTGGAGTAGAGTGTTGTAGACTGGAATGGAGTAGGCTATTGTAGAGTGCAGTGGCATAGATTGGAGAGGTGTAGAGTGGAGTTAAGTGGTATGGAGTGGCATAGAGTAGAGTGGCATAACATGGAGCAGAGTGTCATGTAGTGGAGTGTCATAGGGTGGAGTGGCATAAAGTGGAGTAGAGTGAAGTGTTGTTGAGTAGAGTGGTGCATAGCTGGGTAGAATAGAGTGGTATGGAGTGGAGTGTCATAGAGTTAAGTGGATTCGAATGCATTGGAGTGGTCTGGAGTGGAGTGGTGCAGATAGTAGTGACATAGAGATCAGTGGAGTGGAGTGGTATAGAATGGAGCAGCATAGAGTGTTGTAGAGTGGGCAGAGGGGCCTAGAGGGCATAGATTGGAGTAGAGTGTTGTAGAGTGGAGTGGCATAAAGTGGCATAGAGTGGAGTGGCACAGAGTGGAATAGAGTATCATATACTGGAATAGTGTAGAATGCTGTAGAGTGGAGTGGCATAGAGTGGCGTAGAGTGGAGTGTCGTAGAGTGAAGTGGCGAAGAGTGTAGGAAAGTGGTGTGGACTGATGTAGAATGGAGTGTCATAGAGAGGAGAGGCATAAAGTGGGGAGGCATAGAGTGACGCAGAGTGGTGTGGCATAGAGCATCGTAGAGTGGAGTATCGTAGAGTGCAGTAGAGTATTGTAGAGTGAAGTGGCATAGATTGGAGAGGTGTAGAGTGGAGTAAAGTGGTATGGAGTGGCGTTGGGTGGAGTAGCATAGAGTGGAGTAGAGTGTCGTAGAGTGGAATGTCGTAGAGTGAAGTTCTGTAGAGTGGAGTAGTGTGTCATGGAGTTGAGTGGCATACAGCGGAGTGGCGTAGCGTGGAGTGGCATAGAGTAGAGTGGCATAGAGTGGAGTGGGGTAGAGTGTTGTGATCTGTGGAATGGAGTAGATTAGAGTGGTGTAGAGTGGAGTTGCAAAGAGTGGAGTGAAGTGGCGTAGAGTGGCATAGAGTAGACTAGAGAATCATAGAGTGGGGTAGCATAGAGTGGATTGGCATAGAGTGACATCGACTGTCATGGAGTGGAGTGGCATAGAGTGGAGTAGAGTGTTGTGGAGAGGAATAAAGTGGCCTGGAGTGGAGTAGAGAAGAGTAGAGTGTTATAGAGTGGAGTGGTGTTGAGTGAGTAAAGTATTGTAGAGTGGAGTAGAGTGCCTTAGAGTGGAGTGGAATAGAGAGGAGTTGCGTAGAGTGGAGTAAAGTGTCATAGAGTGGAGTGGAGGGCATAGAGTGGAGTAGCTTAGAGTGTAGCGGCATAGAGTGGTGTAAAGTGGCGTAGAATGGAGGGACTTAGAGTAAAGGGTCATAGAGTTGAGTGTCATGGAGTGGGGTGGCGTAAAGTGGAGCAGCTTAGAGTGAAGTGGCATGGAAGGGTGTAGAGTGGAGTGGCGAAGAATGGAGTAATATCGTTCAGTGGAGTGCCATAGAGTAGAGGGTCCATAGAGTGGAGTAGAGTGTCATAGCATGGAATGGTATGGAGTGGCCCATGGTGAAGTAGAGAGTCACAGAGTGGAGTGGTGTAGAGTGAAGTAAAATGGCATAGAGTGGAGTGGTGTAAAATGGCGTAGTGTCATAGAGAGGAGTTGCGTAGAGTGGAGTAGAGAGGCGTTGAG
This sequence comes from Lissotriton helveticus, assembly GCF_964261635.1. Taxonomy (NCBI): domain Eukaryota; kingdom Metazoa; phylum Chordata; class Amphibia; order Caudata; family Salamandridae; genus Lissotriton; species Lissotriton helveticus. Next base: position 731,857,424 of record NC_136068.1, read on the forward strand.
TGCAGTGGCATAGAGTGGAGTGTCACAGAGTGTTGTAGAGTGGAGTGTCATACAGTTGAGTGGCATAGAGTAGAGTAGGTAGGAGTAGTGTAGATTGCCACAGAGTGGCGGAGAGTGAAGTGGCATTCAATGGAGGAGATTGTCGTACAGTGGACTGCCATGGAGTGGAGCAGTGTTTTTTAGGGTGGAGTATAGGGAGCTGGCATAGATTGGAGTGGCATTGACTGGAGGAGAGTAGAGTGGAGTGGTGTAGTGTGGAGTGGCGTACAGTGGCATTGAGTAGAGTGGAGTATAGTGTAATAGAGTGTTGTGGAGTGGCATAGAGTGGAGTGGCGTAGAGGGGAGTAAAATGGCATAGAGTGGAATGACATTGTTGTGTATTTCCTAAAAATACATAGGATATATGCGTTTGTTGGACAACATAAATTAAGGGATTGTTGTCTAGACTGATTACGGACACCCCCACAGGATATGTCAGCCTATAGACCAGCTAGCTCACAGTGCCACTATAAGCCCCCAAACCTTACCAAGGAGCGCATAGTTTCTGGCAACCATTGAACATGACAACCCTTGACCCCTAAGGGATTGTGGAAACAGTACAGTACTTTTCGCTCAGTTAATCATGCTCATTTAGGGGCACATGCATCAAGGTAAGCATTTGTGATTCCTTAATAGCAATTAGTAATGAATGGCTATTAAGGAACCACAATTGCCTATGCATTTAGGTTTCGCTACAAATATAGCGATTCCTACACATTTCCTTTTAGCAAATCGTAAATTGCAATTTGCCAATAGGGAATGCTTTCCTATTCATCCCTATGGGCCAGAGGGCCATAGGAATGAATGGGAAACCATTCGCAATTTGCAATTACCAAATAGGTAATCGCAAATTGCTAATGCAATTTCAATTGTGCTAGGGGGCCAAAGGCCACCCTGATGCACCACCAAAATTGGCATGTGTGCACATGTGGCGCACACACATGCTTCAAGGGCATGTATGTGCATCACATGGCACTTAGAAAAATGCAATTTTTGCATTTTTCAAAGGAATTGCAAATTACCATCAACGTGAAGTTGGTGGTTTTGCGATTCCTTAATGCAAAGTCGCAGTCTGAGATTGCTTCTTGCATTGCATTTAGGGAATTGCAAATTACGATTCCCTAACTGCATTTGCAAAATAGGTAATCAAAAATTTTGCAATTACCTATGTTGCGAATGGCTTTGGGTTTGATGCATACCAAATGGCTAATTACCGTTCGCAAAGGGGCAGATTCTGCAAATCGACCCGTTCTCGACCAGTAATTAGCTTGATGCATGTGCCCTTAGTCTCAGAGAGATACACAGAATAAACGTTGAGGACATTTTCAATAAGCATTTATTGAACCAGCATCATTCTAGTATAACATAAAGAACAACACAGTTTTCCCTCAATGGCCACACAACTTTATATCACATTTCTATTGTTAATTGATCACACAGTATTGGTGACAAAAATACAGATAATCTGTTTTGTTTCATTCAATGATATCTTTTTTATTTCATTTAAGTTATCATCATTTTTTTCTGTAGAAATATCTTGCCTTATTCTTTTACAACAAGTAGAAAATTCACCACTTATTACAAAAAAGACATATTTAAAAAAAAAAAATTTGTAGACATGTTTTTTTATAAATTTTAGCAGAGAAAAACAAATATATACACTACAAATGAATCAATATACCCCTGGTTGAAAAGCAGTCTCACAAACCATTCTAACACATACACACCCTACTACATACATCATCACACCATCTGAGGGGGAGAACCTGAATCATGGGAGGCAGAAATTTTCTGCCAACACTTTATGGGTCTCAGAACAAAGCCTAAGACCCCGCACTTGGTCGACGCGCATTTCGGCGGCACAAGGCCACCTTCTTCAGGACCTCTTTCAGATCAACCCTCCAAAATTCCAGGGGACATTGGATATAATGCGTCTACGAGTTAAAGGCTTCTATGATTACGCCTCATATCTATTCAAGAAGTTTTCAGTTCTGCATCCTTAAGACCGTTTTGCTATACATAGGATGCTGTAACATATGACAAAGTCTCTGCACCAACTATTATCTTCATGATATTCACAACTATTTATGTGGATCACAATAATTATGAGCCTGACGTTTTCTGTTCGACACCTCCTATTCACTTGGTCGTAATTATGAGCCTGATGGATCCCGTTCGTACTTTCCTATCCACGTAGTTGTGATATGGTATATAATACCGTCTTAGTGCTGTAGGATGTGACTGGGTCGGACTTTACTTCTTATTCCGAACCCGATACTGGCAGTCATGTGCGTAGATTCTATGGTTTGCCTAGAGCCCTCGAGCAAACATTCCAAGTGTTGTCAGTCTCGGCGTGTCCTTCCGTACATCAGTTTAAATTTTAAAAATTTTTTTTTTTAAGTATGTCTTTTTTGTAAAAAGTGGTGAATTTTCTACTTGTTGTAAAAGAATAAGGCAAGATATTTCTACAGAAAAAAATGATGATAACTTAAATGAAATAAAAACGATATCATTGAATAAACAAAACAGATTATCTGTATTTTTGTCACCAATACTGTGTGATCAATTAACAATAGAAATGTGATATAAAGTTGTGTGGCCATTGAAGGAAAACTGTGTTGTTCTTTATGATATTTTCTCCCCTCTCTTTCCCTGGCCTGATCAAATATTGAGGGGGTCCCATCATACTGGCTGCTATCATTCTAGTATAAAACATGTTTGCTGCAACAATCAGTAGACAGAAGCTAACGAAAGAGATTACCAGCACCAATAGAGTAAATAGGAGCCATAATTCTATTATAGTCCTAAAACAGTAAATATATGCAGGCATATAAACATGACATAAATAATCAACAGAGACCACCTGAACCAAGTATTCAGTATATATTCCGATGGTGTTGGAATACACTCAGTGTGTTAAAATACCCCTCACACACCAAAAGGGCCCTTGGTGTCATGCTTCATCATCGGGGTCTTCCCGCCCCCGCTGCGGGACGGGGCAGTGCTGCAACAAGCGGCTACGCCGGAGCACCTTTTTGTGAGTACTATGTGAGTGATGATGGAGTGAGTGTACGTGGGGTCAGGAGTGATAACAGTGAAGTTAAAAGATACCTGGCCTGGTGTTTAGAAAAAATTATTTAATAGGCACTGGCTGGTATCGTTAAAAGGGGTGAGGCGGAGGGCAAGAGCGGGTTACTAGTCTTGCTCTCCTGTGTGGGTCAACATGTTTCGGGGCGACATGCCCCTTCGTCAGGACCGGGTAAAAAGATCCCCCTGTCACTCACTAATGCGCTCCCACAGGTAGAGAGTAGTAGTGTTGGATCAATGTGTATGAATTAACTTAATAGATACACGTGTAAAAAGCTCGGTCAGTACTACTGATGATATAAGCCTGAAAGGATAAGAACACAGGATATTAGAAGGAGCGCGGATCCCAATGCGCTTTCCTAGTGAATACCTGTATGGAAGGAAAATACAAAAAGTGGGGAAGGAAACACACTTATGCTATTTACATGGCACGCCAAAGATTTCTTGGGGGGACCAGGTTATGCCGAATATGGAAAGAGAAAATATGGGAGAGAAAATCCTGGGCGTATTGACTGGCAAGCCAAGGATTTCTAGCCAGGGCTATGTGGCCACAAAGGATAACAATAGGAAAAAAAATATAGATAACAATGGAAAAAAAATTAAAATGGACACACATATAAATACACACAACAATATAGAGCATCAGAAACTAGCAGTGAGATGTCTATCCAACCAGAGATACATACTTTTTGAATGAGGAAATAGTGCCCCATGAGCCAAGCTGGGCGAAGGGTACAAAGGGTCCAGCTGTGGGGAGGAATGGAAAAAAAGGCAAAGATAGTAACCCCAGGAACTAGATAAGCTCCTTTTCACTAGATCAATTAAGGTAATGTATTCCAGGTCAGGGCTGTCGGCTGTGCCGTACTTACTCAACCCCCACACCTCAGTGCTTCCTCCTTCGTCAGTGGCTTCCGTGGTAATGGTAAGCCTGGGCGGGGCGGGTCTTTTATAGTATGACAGAGGCTTGTTCATTGAGCCCTAATTGATTAACTCGATACTGCTGAGAGCGTTAGGTCGAGTGGTTAAGGCTAGAGACCAGGGCGGCCATTGTTCAATGTCCGTGGTCTGCTGGGCGGAGGTGGGTTTTTGCAAAGTTCTGTTGCCTTGCTCACAGGGTAGGTAGTGGAAAAAGGGGTGCCGATCAGGTTGAAAGAGTACCTCCTAGGTCCGCTCGAGTGCGAGTATTCGCATCTATGCGGACTGGTGCGCATGCGCGGTGATGTGTGTTCCCTCTGCGCATGCGCGAAGGTGCAGCGTTCAGAGACTCTTACCGCGCATGCGCGGGAGAGCGCTGTACTACTACACTACTCGCCAGGAACCAGGCAGGCGAGCCTCAGAAATCATGTGAATGATATTGATACAGTGGAGCCTGGGATTATTATATGTCTATGCAATATTATTACAAAGATCAAACTACATATTTACTGGTCAAGCTCCACATAAATTCAATGGGTTGGAAATTGTGGCTGGTCTTATTCGATAGCAGCTGCTCAGAGGGAATACCTCTGATTTCTTCTCATGTAACACACACATAACCAGGTAATAGTACATATTTACAATTCATGCAGGCCAGCACCAGCTTGCAGGTTACTATGATTGCTGGTAGGAGGAGGTGGTGATTTTTTATAAATTTGATACTGTATTCAAGTCACGGACAGTAACTAGGCATCGGTTTTATCATGCCCTGAATTGCGACCACGGAATATCATCGTTTAATCCCGTCAGGTGTGTGCCCAAGCGATAGACCCACCGTTGCTCTTTTGCCAGAATCATAGTAACCTGCAAGCTGGTGCTGGCCTGCATGAATTGTAAATATGTACTATTACCTGGTTATGTGTGTGTTACATGAGAAGAAATCAGAGGTATTCCCTCTGAGCAGCTGCTATCGAATAAGAGCAGCCACAATTTCCAACCCATTGAATTTATGTGGAGCTTGACCAGTAAATATGTAGTTTGATCTTTGTAATAATATTGCATAGACATATAATAATCCCAGGCTCCACTGTATCAATATCATTCACATGATTTCTGAGGCTCACCTGCCTGGTTCCTGGCGAGTAGTGTAGTAGTACAGCGCTCTCCCGCGCATGCGCGGTAAGAGTCTCTGAACGCTGCACCTTCGCGCATGCGCGGAGGGAACACACATCACCGCGCATGCGCACCAGTCCGCATAGATGCGAATACTCGCACTCGAGCGGACCTAGGAGGTACTCTTTCAACCTGATCGGCACCCCTTTTTCCACTACCTACCCTGTGAGCAAGGCAACAGAACTTTGCAAAAACCCACCTCCGCCCAGCAGACCACGGACATTGAACAATGGCCGCCCTGGTCTCTAGCCTTAACCACTCGACCTAACGCTCTCAGCAGTATCGAGTTAATCAATTAGGGCTCAATGAACAAGCCTCTGTCATACTATAAAAGACCCGCCCCGCCCAGGCTTACCATTACCACGGAAGCCACTGACGAAGGAGGAAGCACTGAGGTGTGGGGGTTGAGTAAGTACGGCACAGCCGACAGCCCTGACCTGGAATACATTACCTTAATTGATCTAGTGAAAAGGAGCTTATCTAGTTCCTGGGGTTACTATCTTTGCCTTTTTTTCCATTCCTCCCCACAGCTGGACCCTTTGTACCCTTCGCCCAGCTTGGCTCATGGGGCACTATTTCCTCATTCAAAAAGTATGTATCTCTGGTTGGATAGACATCTCACTGCTAGTTTCTGATGCTCTATATTGTTGTGTGTATTTATATGTGTGTCCATTTTAATTTTTTTTCCATTGTTATCTATATTTTTTTTCCTATTGTTATCCTTTGTGGCCACATAGCCCTGGCTAGAAATCCTTGGCTTGCCAGTCAATACGCCCAGGATTTTCTCTCCCATATTTTCTCTTTCCATATTCGGCATAACCTGGTCCCCCCAAGAAATCTTTGGCGTGCCATGTAAATAGCATAAGTGTGTTTCCTTCCCCACTTTTTGTATTTTCCTTCCATACAGGTATTCACTAGGAAAGCGCATTGGGATCCGCGCTCCTTCTAATATCCTGTGTTCTTATCCTTTCAGGCTTATATCATCAGTAGTACTGACCGAGCTTTTTACACGTGTATCTATTAAGTTAATTCATACACATTGATCCAACACTACTACTCTCTACCTGTGGGAGCGCATTAGTGAGTGACAGGGGGATCTTTTTACCCGGTCCTGACGAAGGGGCATGTCGCCCCGAAACATGTTGACCCACACAGGAGAGCAAGACTAGTAACCCGCTCTTGCCCTCCGCCTCACCCCTTTTAACGATACCAGCCAGTGCCTATTAAATAATTTTTTCTAAACACCAGGCCAGGTATCTTTTAACTTCACTGTTATCACTCCTGACCCCACGTACACTCACTCCATCATCACTCACATAGTACTCACAAAAAGGTGCTCCGGCGTAGCCGCTTGTTGCAGCACTGCCCCGTCCCGCAGCGGGGGCGGGAAGACCCCGATGATGAAGCATGACACCAAGGGCCCTTTTGGTGTGTGAGGGGTATTTTAACACACTGAGTGTATTCCAACACCATCGGAATATATACTGAATACTTGGTTCAGGTGGTCTCTGTTGAGTATTTATGCTTTCACAAGAGGAGGATTAGCCCACCGCGGTGCCTTGTCGCACCACCTCTTCACTCCCTTTTTTGATATCCCTTAATATAAACATGACAGCAATCAAGCGTACTTTTACGATGCAGACCCTACCTAAGTGTACCTAGCATGTATGTGGGTGTGAAGCCAAAAATCCCCTAGGAAAGAGCCAACACCATTACCTAATGGGAGAGAATGAAGGACCCTGTCTTGGTCCCGAATTTGACAACCCGCAAGGGATGTTGGACCGCTGTGTGTTGAAGCTTCAGCGCGAAGGGACCTCAGTGTCTTGTGTCAGCGTGGAAGCATCTCCCCTAGTTACCTAGTGAAGGTGCAGTTCTTTTATACCAAAAAGGTAGCCTTTGGGTTTCTACCACAATCGATATGTTGTGAGTACAATTATATAAATGAACTAAATCAATAATTGCAATTATATAAAGTAGCCCTGTCGCCCTAGGATGAAGATAGCGATGACTTTTGTGCAGAGTATATTAATCCTGTTATGTACGCCATAAGCAGGGGATTTTATCAAGAATCCAAGGGGCAGATTTATGTTAACTGGCGCATCCCCAGGGATGCGCCAGTTAATGTGCACCACAGTGCGCCACAGCTCCGCCACCCATGGTGCGCCGCATTTATAATGCGGTGCACCATGGGGCAAAAACGGCACAGATGCGTGACGCATCTGTGCTGTAAAGGTGGCGCATTGTTGGAGTTGCGTCGCAAGCGCGACGCAGCTCCAGCAAGGCTCGGGGGTGCCCCATCTTAACAATGCTGCGTCAAGACCTACGCATGCTTCAAGCAGGCGCAGGCTTTTGACGCAGTATTGGCCTGAAAGTGACTGAGTGATATCTTATAGATTTCACTCAGCCACTTTTGCGAGGCGCACCTGCCCCGGAACGCCCACCCTGCGCCGGAACGCCCACAAGCGGCGCAGGGCTTTACAACGTGACGCATCTGCCTAGATGCTTAACGTTGTAAATCGTTGCCACGTTTACGCCGCCTTGCGTGACGCAACAGCGGCGTAAACGTGGCGCAAGGGCCTCATAAATCTGCCCCCAAATACATAACAAATGAGGCTAGTTTCAGAGAAAACAATCGACATTTATTCAGCACATAACTGGGTAAAGGGTCAGTGCTGGAACCATTATGCACAGCACGGCATGACAAATGTAGGTAATAGGTCACTTTGCTTCTTAGGCCTCAGTTAGTGAACATAACACCCACTCCTCATCTGAAGGTCCACAAGTTCAAATGATGCTAAAATAAGCTAGCTAAAAAGCATAAAAACATTGGCATAACACCAATGTCTAAAAACATCTAAAAGGATAAAAATTCAAAAAGCTCTACAAGTCCATAAAAATAAATATACTATTAGACTGACTGAGCCCTTTGAAACCCATGGTGCTCAGTGAGAGCAGAAGAAAAATGAAGCAAAACTATGTTTCTCATTCCAATTATGGTTTTGTGTTTCAAAAAGCCAACTTGTTCCCATCACACTGAGAGCCAAATGTTTATGTGTCCTATGTGGGAGACGCAACATCACTGTCGCTTGCATTAGCAGACGACGGCTCCTGTAACACCTCTTGTATTAGGTCAGTGGAGCAAAGGTGATCTTCACCTGTTCCCACAGCAGCCGCTGAGGAAGCACTCGACACCTGTGATCCTGTCTTAGAGCCGATGTCTGTTCCGCCATAAGCTGAAGCATCCCCTGGAGGCCCTAAGAATGCAGCCATCATCATGGGAATACGCTGAGGACATTGATACACACAGGCCTTTAAGAGTCTATGTCCAGTGGCGCAACTGATGGAAGGATCAGACACATGTCCAGCATGTATTCATATCTACAGAATAGGCAGCAGAACACAGGCAAGATGCACTCAAACCAGACAGCTCTGAATGATAGGAACCAATGCTCTCTTAGCTCCCGAAGCCAAGGTTTGCCCAGAATGAGTACGATGCATTCACGACAAAGTCACACCTGCAGTACTTTTTCCATCTCTCAATGAACTGAGCCATTCATTGCGAAGCAGGAGAACTAAAACCAGGATGCCCACTACAAGTAGTATGACCATCAGATGCCCTCCAAAAATGCTTCCTAGTACAGAGTGTATGAATGCTGGAATAACTCCAAAATATTGTCTGAAACGTGCTTAACAGTTCAGAACCTATACGTTTAAATAGGGGCACAATCGCCCTCATATCATACATGTTAAAGATATGATAAACCATGTCCTTGAAATGGAGTGGGAAGTTTGTATGTACTAGTGCCTGTATCTCAGATGAAAACCTTCCAACCTGGAGATCAAAAGTCTCTCGGGCTGAGGTTAAGGCCACATCTTTCTAAAAAAGCATGGCTTTCAGTCTGCTCAGAGATTCAAACCGTATAAAAGAGACAGTCAATGAAGGCCATAGCGTTGCCTCCCTACCTGTGTGGGCCGGTGGAAACAATACTTGCATGCAACAAGTAACCCTGGAACTTACTGTGACTAGATATGGGATGCCTGGTACCCTTCCACAACAGTCTTGATCATTCAGCATCAGATAGCTCCCATTCAAGAGCAGCTTGAACACCGGATGAATAATGGCAGCTGGGGAACCCCTTAAGTAACAGAACATGTTTGCAACTGAAGCATTATAGGCTAAGTGAAGTGAAATGTCAGGGCAAACTGAGGACCCACTTAAAGCACTTTCACAGTTTGAACTGCTGAGAAAAACTTCAGAGTCCCAGTTCCTACATCTAAATCTGTATTGTAATTCCCAGTACTCATGTATGTAACCTTCTCCTTGCGCTTCATATCAGCCTACCTGATAGTATTTGAGACAGTATGGAGAATGGAATGTCATAACTGGCAGTGTAATATAGCCATGGAGTAACCATTCTGTAGAAGGTGACTCAAACACAGTGACATGTAATTGGTCCAGTTTTTCAATGTGTAACATCGTATATTTTGAATCTCTCCGTGCCATAACCAGCTGTCTTTCTGTTAGATTGTATACAGAGAACAGAGTTGTACTGTGGATTTAATACCAGGGCACATGGCCAGAACGCAATGATTGTGGCGTCCAGCTTAGTAATAGAATGGACCGCAATTGCAATTGTCCATGTTCTAGAATAGACAAATCTTGTTCCATTTGATCTATTGCAGAAAACACAATGTTTCCCAGTGAATACATTCTGGAGGATAGTGTGGTCATGTCAAGTTTAACCTTATCTATTTCTATCTTACAGCAGCCTCCTGTTGAGAGATGTTCCATAGGCCGTTGCAAATAGCATACAAGAAGCGCTTGCGACGAGGTTTCTAGGGACCTAACAACTCCCTAAGTTCCATGTCATCTGAGAGAAGGGATAAGTGTGGTTTCACTTGGGACAGTGTTGAGGTCTTTAGCCACTCTAGGCATAACTTCCCAACACTGTAAGATGTCACCACCCGAGTGTTCTGATTGTACATAGCACTGATCAGGCCTATAGATGCTAAACCCTTTGGTGGTAACCCTGAATCTTGACTGACACCTATTTATATCAATAGGCCAAACCAACCACCCCTTCCAATTGGGGTCAGATAAATTGTAAGAACCATAGTGTAGCGTGGAATCTAATGTCTCATCATTGTATAGTGTATAGTTTTGCCAACCTTCAAAGAGTGTAAGTGCAGGAATCCAAGGTGTGTTCAAATCCTTGATCTTGGCTAGTCCAAGACAGGAAATCTGTTGTACTGTCTTGTTCAGGAAAATAATTTGATGTGGTATGAGGCATGCTCTAAATAAAGCTTCAGTTCCCTGAACTTGCCAACCTTTAGTCCCTCAGACAGATTTTATGTCTATAGAGTCTCTCAAAAGTCGAAACCCTGTAAAGAAATAAAGGAAATAAAGTAAGCAGAGTATATCAGCTTAGTGTTAGTGAGCATATTTTTCTTTGCAGGTGGAGGTGCAAGCCTATAGTGATATGAGGCTGGGTCTGAAGTGTTAAACCCAGAAAAGTAAGCAAACTTATGGGCAAATGTGGTTGAACTACCCTTCAGCGGTATCGGGAAATGTTCCTATTGATGGTGAGTCAAACCTTTATGTGGGATACTTGTTTTGTGTAAAATTGGTGACCATAGTGATGGTAACAGAACATGTGGCAAAATTGGATGTACAATCATGAATTCATCATTTGAAAATGCAGCAGATTTTTCTAAATCAGTCAGCATAGTATGCACAGTTTCAGTGTCCTAATCATCAGAGAAAGTACTAGAGGTGATGATATCACTAAGAGAAATGTTAAACAAATGTGGTATTATTAAGAGTTCACTAGGACCGTACATCATAGGAAACTCTCTCCCAAATTATTCCTTCAGGAACTGGAACCTCTGTAATGTTCACTAAGGACAGGCCCCTCTGTTGATGGTCTGATGATGCATGCGGTTTCAGGACAAAGTTCACCTTTTGTAATGCAGAGCATTCTTGGAGGTAATGTCCATTCAGGATCAAGAAAAAGATACTCCCTATACCAGTCCAAAGTATTAGGAATTGTAGACCAATTGCAATCCAGAGCTGCAGCTAGGGAAAACCTAAGTAAGTCTTTTTCAGCCAAAGGTAGAAAACACAAATTTGCTGTTTGTGGGGAACAGGCGGTGATGGTAACTCGGTTGACTTGGATCCGATGAGAAATCATCAAAATCAATGAAGTAGCCAGGCGCAGTTCGATCTATCTTTGCAGGTTTTGTGGAACTGGCAGATGCCTCCGTCCTAGAAATATGCACCTAGATGTCGGTGATAGGCCGAATTGAGATCTGTGTTTCATTTGTAGTTTGATGTTGTTCATTCTCAACAGGTACAAGTTGCATTCCATTGATGGTAACTCCTTCACTTCGCGGAGTGGAGCCTTCAAAAGTTATCAATCTTTCCATCTGAACTTCCTGTATGGTAGCAAGAGGAGATCGGTGGTTACCTAGGAGCCCATGCATCCTACTGTTGCGTATCGGCCACATAGTTTGGTTTGATCAGATCCATTGAGATTAATATCATGTCTGTGAAGCCAGCAAGGGGTGGAAGAAGTACTGTTCTTGTTCCTTTGACATCCAGGACAGGTACAAGTGCTCTGTGAGATGGCCCAAATTCTTTTTTGGACATATATTCAGCACATAACTGGGTAAACTGTTAAGCAGAGCAAGGTAGGACAAATGTAGTTAAAAGGTCACTTTGCTACCTAGGCCTAGGTCAGAGAACATAACAGCATGGAGTGTTGTATAGTGGAGTATCATAGAGTGGAGTGGCGTAAATTGGCATCAAGTGGAGTAGAGTGGAGTAGCGCAGAGTGTCATAGAGTGGAGGAGAATGAAGTAGTAGTAGGTTGTAGACTCGAGTGACGTAGAATGGAGTAGAGTGGACTTGCACAACAGGAGTGGCGTATAGTGGTTTAGAGTGGAGTGGTGTAAATTGAAGTGGCATTTAGTGGAGTGGCGTAGAATGTAGCAGAGTGTCATAGAATGGAGTAGCATAGAGTAGAGTGGCATAAAGTTGAGTATGCATGGTGTGGTAGTGCTCTAACATTACAGACATCACATTTTCAATTGATATTAACATTACATTTGCACAGATATACAGTTTTACTGATAAACCTGTAACATGCACAAACGATAACGTGTGGGAATCAGCATTACCTAGTGTATTTATTTGTTTTGATCGCATTAAAAAAAATGTTCACCTCACTTCAGAATTACAAAAACATTGTTTTCATTTATCCTTTCCTATTTCTGATATATTCTGAAAAATGTGTACAATTCATTTACTGGCATTTAAATGTTGTTGTGTGCTAAACAAAACAATATCCTACAGCCTTTCCTTTCACATCTGCAGCACGCAGCAAGATTGTCACGTAAATCCTCTCACTTTACAGACAGAAAAAGAAAAGTAAAGACCAGCCTCCCTCAGAAGACAGAGCCTACCACTTGACCTCTGTCTTTGAATGCACAGCACATGTAACCAGATAAAAACACATTTTCAATGCCTATTTATTGCTCATTCAGTTCTGAACTCCAGCATGGTTATTTTGGCGGTGCTACAGCACCCCCAACTGCACTACTTCCAGTGCCTCTGGGATGGGTGTAAAATTGAGGAAGAGTACTGTTTAAGTTCTGCTATTAACAAAGAACACTGACCAAAATAAACAAGTTTGTAGACAGAACATTGCTCCTCATAGGAGTGTGAGATAGAAGAACTGATAGTGGCAATGATTAGTAGTATCAGTTATGCAGAAAGATAGGCAGCAGGAAACCTTTTCAAAGAAATACAACACTTTTACTGCTTTCTGTACTTGCATACAAGTGAGATAACTGAAAACACATGTACTCTTGTGGAGTGCGACACGAACAATAAAAAAAGAGTTCCCAGAGAGCGAGCCTTTGTGGAAGAATACAAGAAGCCAGTCAGATAGATGGTAAACAGGCTATGATTCACGGGAGGGACAAAGACATGCTGGGCAGCCTAAAACAAGAAAAGTCAGCAAATAGAAAGCAAGCAAATGTGAGTTACAAAACATAAAACGTATGGTAATCAATGGGTGGAATGCATTCCTAGGGAACCTTTCAGCATGTCCCCAATAAGTCTTTCACATAAACCATTTACATACTAGTGTTACCTAATCTAGATAAGTACTCATTCGACCAACCACAGAGGGATCGAAGACTGAAATGATCTTTGGTAGATTTGAACCCAGAACCTGTAGCTCACATTCGCGAGAAAGCACTTTAGTCAGTCCGATGAAAGTATAGCTGCCTGGCTAAGAAGTGCGGTTCCGCCCAGGAAAAGTGTCAGAAGAGGGCTTCATGTGGTCCAGTTAAATGCATGTAGAGATGCTTAGGCACTATGCATCTAATGATGTGTGAACCCTGATGAGAAGTACTGGCTCTCTGCCACTAACATTATTGCAGTCTTGATGGTAGGTTTGAGACTTTACCAAGCTTCACCTCTTAATAGTAAAGTAATACTGGTGTTGTTCAATGAAAGCATGGCAGCTTTGCCGGTAAGATGCTGTTGATACAAACCAAAGAAGAATGCAACGCTGTTAAGAAAGTACTGCTATTTGCATCTGTGAACTGCAAATCACACGCAGCTCCTAACAGTGAGTGCTTAACTTGCTGTCCAATCACAGTACTGCTAACCCACTGATACGAACTGTCCTGATCCATGACGTCATTTTAAAAGTGTAATGCCCGTTCTGAGGAGTGTTGGTACTGCACTTAAAAAGTAGGTAGGCATTGCTACGAAGTGTTTATTGCTCCTCTAAAGGCGTGACAACTATGCTGAGAAGAATCTATTCCTGATTTACATTTCATCTAAACAGCCGAATAAAGAATGGCATTTCAGAGTAATCCTCAACCCATTACCCAGTCACTGGGAACCACGTTGAAAATTCTGCACCTGGAATTACCGATACTACGGCAAAAAGAATTTTAAAATGAAGATAATAGCCTCATTATGAGTTTTGGGGAAAAAACGAAAAATAAATATGGGGAAAAAAATTCCCGCCGATTCCTGTAGGTCATTTCACACTTCTGTCCAGTTTCCCTGTACACATTTAGCCAGGTTTTTCGTATTGTAATGTGAGTAGGGGACAGATAAATCAGCAGTGTGGGTGTAAAGGTCGGTTTGTACCCCTTCAGAATTAACACAACTTTTAATCGGTGCCAAAGAGCAGTGTTATGCCCCGCCTAGTTTTTAGGAATATATTTCATAAAAGGAACTTATAATGTGCAAATTCCAGAAACTGCTGCTGGGAACATATCACAATCCCCCAGTAACGTTTTAATTGCTCTGTGTTACACAAACCCCATCATGCAATAGTAGTTCCTCCACACAATTGATGTGTAGATTCCCCAAACTTCCATGTAAAGTTGCCTTTGAAGCGAATACACTGTTAACCACAGTTTCTGTGAAAGCGTTCTTAAAAATTGATAATTTGGCACTATTTTTTCCAGACCTTCCTTCGTTGAGAACCTTAAAGTGAGGCTACCTTCAATTGCATCCATTCTTACCACAATGATCTGATGTGCTATTAAAAAACACACCGGTTTTACGACACATTGCGAGGTGGTGATGCGCCACTCTTGCACACACGTTTACGACGTGTTTAAGATACAACATGGACTAGGAGTTTTAGGACTCATCCGATTCATGTCAGCAACACCCTCATGCCCTCTGCCGAGGGTCTGAGTCTAAGGAAGTATTGCAAGCAGTAGAGAATGGAAACTGGGTTCTCCAAGCCCTGTTTACCTTTGGCTCTTCGCACCACAATGTGCCCCCTAGGGCAGGATTTTAAAGGAAGCATCCAGGATAGCAAAGGGGCAAGTCAGAGGCAGCATTTGTTACCCCTGGTGTCCCCATGCTTTCCACTCTTCAGTTTGTGGCATTTATTAATGACGAATTAGCTCGCACTGGGGGAGTCAAAGGTTTTGGCAAAAGGACCTTTTCAAGGTGGGCAAAATGAGCTTCAGTCATGTATGAAAACTGCACTCAACACATGACTATTGCTTGTTTTTCTAGTAGAAAATTCAAAAGGCCAGATATAATGGTTTCTAAGGTCTATATTTGTGTTCGCAAACTCTATATGTCCTGCAGAAAAAATCAAGGAAAATGTTACGGTTTAATTATCATGCCAACTGACAATAGAGATCAGTAACAAGTTAAAAGATATAACAGAACTCAACTGTCAAATTTTCAATTGTAGTTTTGTAGATGGCTCAACACCCTTATAGCAGGTGTTGCAGCACAATGGACCCCAGGGCAAATAGTCACCGGAAATTCCACAAGCACAGGAGAGGATGGAGAGGGAATTGAGTAGTCCACAACACATCCCCTCCACAGTTAATAGCAATAAACAACTGCGGTGTTTGTTCCATTCTGCTGGTCCACTAATACTACACTGAGGTCAATGGAGTCCTGAATAGTCAATGAGGCCATCCTTCATAAGTGAGAATTCTTAATTCACTATTATAAGTGATGTGTCTACTGGCATTGTGAGGATAAACAACACCACTGTTGAATAAATTCAACACAGGGTAGATTAGGGCACTAACTACTGATCATAAATGTTTGCCGCTGACCCGTTTCAGCACAAAAGGCAAGAGATACATTGACCTAGAACCTGGGGTCCATTATCCCCCTCTACTGGTTCACATATCGTTTTAATCTTGGCATGAGTTACCTCTGACATTAAAAGTTTGCCATTTAGGCAACCTGCAGCAAATTTTAGCTGAAGCACTTTCCCAGTCTACCACCCCCCCTCCAGGATTTAGTGAAGGGCATCATTCTATTGTCTGGCTAACACCAGAGAGAGAGAGATCATAAGATCCCTGACGAAGAACCCCCAGGATGGGCACACTGGGTATTGCAGCGCCCACCCAGTGAGGAGCACAAGGCAATGGTGAAGCATGCCACTTCAGTGTGTGGGAGTCAGTGCTTCCTATAAAGGATGCCCTCGTGGACTGTTCATAATTTCAGAAACCTCCCTGTCATGTTGGTGGACCATTGAAATGACACACCTTAGTTGTTTATCACTTGAAATTCCAACCAGGTATAGCATGTATAGCATAAGACATACATTTGTAAGCCATGTTGGCCCATACATTTCCCTGCGCTGAATAACAGTTTTTTAATTTGTACTCATCTCAGTACAGGATAAAAGGCTGAGTAGACATGTCAGAATACCAGATAATTATGGGGTCCAACTAAGTTCACCGCAGTGGATGCATTGTCCATTGAGCCAATGTGTGCAGGTTTATTTTCTTGTAAATAAAGGAGTGTGGTTTATCAAACTTGGTTGCCCACCATTTTATCTGACATTAGGTCTTGATCCAGTAACTCTAGGCATGAAAGCCTCTCTACTTGAAATCCTAAACCCCACATACCTGGGTGCTACATAATTTCTGCAATGTAGCTCACAAGCGGTGCATAATTTATAAAAGAAAAAGGACCGGGGGCCAAAGATTTGCCAGCACAATTGAAGGTGAGAGCGGAATACTAACACTGAATAGTCTTGATTCCACCTCATCCATCTTTAACCCATGACTAGACACTCCTGGGGCATATGTACTAAAATATGTCAGAGAGCACTGCTATAACAAATTTGGCTCTCCTACATTTTTAAAATGCTGGGATGCCCCGTATTTACAAAAATACGACTCGCTTCTACGTTTCTCCTAGTGCTGGCGCTAAAAAACCTACCTAGCGTTAGTGTAGGCACCCTTGTGCCATGTTGCAAGGGTGCCTGCGTTGCAGGGGCGATTGTTTATGTGCAGGAAGGGACACCTTCCTGCACATAAACAATCAATAATGATGATTTGCTCTTTCCATGTGGAAAGAGTAAAAAATTAGAAGCAAATAATTATCCTTGTATTGCCATTCTTAGACCAGGTATTACCTGACCTGAGTTTAACTTTGTAAATCTGGGGCAGTGTCAAAAAGTCATAGGTGTTGCGGTGGAAAGGCCACTGCAACTCTATGCCACAGTAGACCGCAGCGGAAAGGGGCATATTTAAAGGTGGTGTTAAGCCACGTTAAGCTGCTTAGTGAAACTTTGTAAATATGCGACATGGCGCTACGCAACCGGAGCATCAGAAAAAGTGACACTCCGGTGGCGAAAGGGGCTTAATGATAGGCCCCCCTGTCTCTAAACCTCACCTTTTCTTGTTTTTTTCCCATCCCTTCTTTCTCCATTCGTCACAGATTTTTCCCTATTTCTCTTCCCCCTGCTTTTACACAGTTGTGTTTTCTCTCTCTTGCTCTAGATTAAAGTCAAATTAGGAAAAATAAGTGTCAGTCAGCCACTGGCTCCAATGAAGCACTGAGATAAGAGAGCAGTTCCTTGCTTTATTATTGCTTGCTTCTTACCACCTTTTTTCTGTTTAAGTTTGCATTAGCCTTTATGAGATGCTTATTCCCACCAACTCCCACACAGCTTTAAAGACAAACATATGATACTGTATTCATATTTGTAGCAGACGCTTCATGCTCTTATTACATTTTACAGCTTATCTGGTGTTTGGCATTCCGGAGGTAAAGGATTTAGCACACTTGGGGAAATCAAATAAAGATGCTAGCTTATTAGGTTGCAGATCGTCAAGCCTTTTGAAATTAGATATATAGCAATTACTTCTTCTGCATAAATGAATACATTTTTTAGAACCTCAGCGCAACAGTTATTGCATAAATTATTATATTGTTTGGGAACCTCAGTGCAATAGTTGTTGCACAAACTAATATATTGTATGAGAACCTCAGTGGAATCGTTATTGCAAACATTTTATACTGGATGAGAACCACAGTGCAATAGTTATTGCACGAATTATTATATTGTATAAGAACCGCAGTGCAATAGTTATTGCCCAAATCCTTATATTGTATGAGAACCTCAGTGCAATTGTTATCGCACAAATTAATATAGTGTATGAGAACGTCAGTTCAATCGTTATTGCCCACTCAGGCATTATAGAGTATTGTGGATTTATTTCCCCTTTGTATTGAAAGGCTTCGGGTAAATTGTGCCAGTTGCTAGGGCTTGCTGATGCATAGTGCAAATGTTCATGCACACATCTCGAGCTATGGTCAGGTTATGAGCGTGTGAACAAAATATACTAACAAACATGTACTGGGGAGCAACTCTGGTCTCTCTTAATAAATACTGGAAAATGCAACTGAATTTCAAAGCTTTGCAGGTAACCAGCTTGCTTTCGCGAGAAGGCCATGATTGGTAATAATGGCCTGCCTTTCATTTGTCAGAAGCAATGGTGTAATACTGCTCCACCAGGCAATACGAATTAGGGGGAAGATGTACAAATATATTGGTCCCAAAAAGTGGTCGCAAATTGAGCGCCAACTTTTTTTGAGACCAGTGTCTGGTTTTACAGGCCAACCTATGTACTATTAGGTCAATTAACAAATTTATCATTCGCTGGTGGTCGTAGAATTACCTGCTTATAAAGATTATTAATTAGACAGGCCACAATATCTGACCCTCAGCGACTGGCTATGACTACAAAAAAAGAATGCTGGCCTGGAAGCAATAGCAGACCACCATACCTTTTTTTGCATTTCTAAACAGGAAACTATTTTTTTTTTAACTGTCGTGTACCTTAAAGATATCGATGGCGCTTTAAAAAAAATAAAACTGTTGTATACAGTAAAACATCAGGAGGAGCAGACTATGGTCCCCTAGTCCACTGACTTTTGGCCGTAAGGGGAAGGGATCTAAAGGCACCCTTTCCACTTTCTGAAACCTGGCAATCTCCATGATATGCTGGTAACTGTGCATTGGTTTGTGTCCAGAACTGCAGTCAACAACCATTGATGCATTTTTATGCCAAATCACAATTTGGAACAACCACCCTTTTACTCCCCTTCAAAAATAGGATTTGGTATGTTTCACAAGATCTATTTCACAAGTCTGGAAGAAATTTCTCCTCAAAAAATGTTTTTTTACACTTTCAAATGGTATTTTGCTGCCACAAAACCAGTGATTTTGCAAATCACAGGTTTTGCAGATGTAAAATACATTCGTACAGCGGGCCCTGGATACCGCTGCTGCTTGGCCTTTCGGACTGCAGTCATTATGATGCCATGAACCCCGCCTGTAAATCGACATTGCTTAGCAAGTGCGTTAGGCAAATGTAGTTATGCCTTTTGAAACAAAGCATTTTCCCATAGACACAGAATAGGTAAAACCCTTTTATATTTTTGAGGCCCCTTAGTCCCTGTCCATGTTTTAATCCTGGAGCTAGACTGACCTAGACAGCATGTTCTAAAAAAAACGACCTAACATTTTAAAGAGTGTTGTCAATGGGATATTTGATATCTAGCCTCATTATGCATGCTCTACAGAATCTCAGAATGTGTAACTTAGATGGCAGGCAATTATCTCAAGGTAATGCCTTTTTTAATGTTCAACAATGTTATACTAAAGTAACCGACTAAGTAGAAGTGAAGACATAGATGCCTGAAAAATGATCCAGCAGAGAGTGAAATAGAAATTTCGGAAGTTCCAAGATAAATCCGTTTCCATAATTACAGTCTCCATTGTAGCTTCTTCCTGTTAGTGATGTGACCTAAATTCCTTAGCAATAACCCATTTTGGCAGCGCACAATTTTGATCTAAAACTATGCATTGAGCTTCCATGAAGATCTTTTGACCCACTTATGAGGGCTTTGCCAAAGCTGTTGAAAATTCACCCGTGGTGGAGAGGTGGGATCATAAGCCAAGACCCCCAAACTCTCCTTTTATTGCCGCATTTATGAAGATCTTTTCTTATTACCATGTGCAAGAATTGATGAGCAGTATTTGACCAAATGTGAAGTGCCAATCATGATTTCCTTCGTTCTGTGCCTTTTGCACAAAAATAGGCAACATCTGTTTCTTGGTTTTCAAGCTGTTAACATAAAGGACTTTGTTAATCACTTATTCTAACGTGCTCATATGTGACCTGAGTGCCACAGTAATTTAAACCATTACATGGATTCAGCACATTATAAAAGAAAGTGAAAGATAAAAATCAAATATATTCACAGGAAAGCAGCCTGTAAAACATAGAATGCATGCTATTATAAAACCCTTAGACAATTCACTGAAAAAACTCTCAGAGAGTATAAGTGCAAAGACTGAAAAGTCACAACATTTGGCAGTTACATTTCTAGAGCAACCTTGGCTGACTTCCAAAGCCAAGACTACGGTCCAGCTACAGATAGTCATACTCAATAGCTAGGTACAAGTATATTATAGCATGAATATTATTTGGCACTACATATTGATTACAAAAATATTGCCTCATTTAGTGGTGACAATACAAAATCTACCCCACGATCGGACAATGCAATGTACGCAACATTCAGGACACACAATTTATGTCACATAATATGTCGAATTGATTACCAACATACAACTCACATTCAACATGTTAAATCGATTGTTTCTTACTCCTGATAAATGGTTGGCTAGTACTACCGTTGTGACCCCATCTCATCGTACACTCCCAAAGCCATTAAAAACAAATCTCCTCCTTGCTCCACTCACAACTTCTGTAGGGCAGCTGCTGGCAGGCTCTCCACTCTTGAACTTACTCCATTCACTGCAACAGGCCCATCACTGCCCCATCCGTCAAAGTAGTTACCAAAGCCATCAATCTCCTTTCTAGCTCTCTGCCACATACTAGTGACTCCTTGACTTCCGGTTCCTCTGGGCTCATCCTTCAAATAGCGTCAAGATGAATACACTCTCAATCATCATAGTCTTTTTTTCATTCCACAATAGCCCTCGTGAAGATGATACAATAACCCTCTGAATAAAAATGGCATGTCTGAGTAGAGTATTAGCTGGAAGGTTAACCACTTGATAAATCTGTGCTTTTCTTGAAACCCTAATCCTATCTCCCCTCCACCCCCCACCCCAGCTGTAGGCTGTACTATGATATCTATATTCATAATTGAAAAAGGAGTAAAGGGGTAAGTAGCTAGCAGCACTAGTGTCAGTACTGAGGAGTATTGTCCTAGAGTTGTTCCAGATCATCCAATGATACATTATCCCATCATAATTTTGTCAAACAACTTATACACCACACTAATATCACTCCTAGGATTTTCAGATGGCTTCAACCTGTGCTAAGTGTCATCAGGGTATGTGTTAGATTCTTTATGGCATCTATTTCATGATTTAATTCATGCAAGGGTTGTACATAAACGTTGATGAAATACAGGGCTAGACATGACCTCATATTGCAAAGGGGAAATTGTGATCTATGTTAATCACCCTGACCAATGCATAATTGTTAGAAACGGAACAGCTAATTCACTACATTACATTATCTGACACCACAGCCGCCTTGATTAGCTGTACCAATAAAATAAAGATAGTGGATGGTACAGTATCATTAGCAGCTAGTTTGACTTTTTTTTCAGGAAAAGGCATAATCCACCTATGTGCCAAGGCCTCTAAAGTAGAGAACGTATATAAAGTGCCATTAACAAAGTCAGTGGTAATCAAAACATTAAGCTATTAAATACTATTTCTCTAATGCATTAAAAAGATTAAAATTGTTCATCCAATGCGACCAATTATAATAATAACACTTAAGTGCAGTGAATGCGTAATAAATATATTAAAAACTCATCTAGGATATAATGCGCAAAGCCCATTGTATTCGCCTCACCAGCTGCAGTTCAGCATCGAGAACATTATTGGTAATTTTTAGTGTGTGCTGGAAAATATAACTGATCACCAGTAGGCGTGGTAGAAACAGTTCTTTGACTGTCTAATGACTAAAGTTGCAGATTCCTGCAAAGGTCTAACAATTTAGGTTCAGCAACTGCATCAGGGGACAGGGAAAATGAGTGGTAAACGGCAGGACATCCACTACATCCGGACTGCCACAGAGCAGTATAAACTCCCTGTCTCAAGTTTGATTAGCTACATACATACCATTTAGTCAGGTTAGTCTGAACGCATGGCCATGTTCGGATTGAGTAACATGCTGTTAACAAGAACAGCTGAACAACTTGGCATTTTTCCATTGTTTTTGCCAATGCTTCGACCAATTGGATTTTCCTAGTGTTTCTGTCACTCTGGAAGGTTGCTGTGAAGCTTCCCACAGTGGCTCCAAGACCCCAGGGCTTCCTGGATATGCCAGGCAGTCCCTTATGACGTAGTGTTTGTAGGGCCTCACTGGTACACTTCATACGAAATCGAGGCGACGAAAGTAGTTGAATTCTTTGAAATCAACAAAATGCAGAATTGGTGGATTCCACTACATTTTCTCTGGGTCCCTATTGTGAGTGAATTCTCCTTTATAGTTTCCAGGCATTCCACATATTTTAGGATGCAGCAACGTGAACAGAAGGGCTATGAATGTATTTGATGAAAGGAAGGAATGTTACCATATGTTAAGTTGTCTTTTTAATCAAAAGAGCTGCAATCAATCAGCTCTGGTTTATGTGGAAAGTGGGCAGAGAAATAGAAAGTGGACTAATGCTTCCAACAATTTAAAGCTACAGGACCTCTAGTGTCACTATATTACAGACACGTCGATGGTACAGACACTGTAGCTAGAGGGAGGCTTTCTAGTTTATATTTTAGATATGATGTTCTCTGTTTATTGCATGAAAAAAATCTGTATTTGTGTCTACACAAACAGGATACTACACATAAAAGGCATTATTAAGTCGGAGCTAACCTGTAGTATAGAGTATTAATCAAAGACGCGTTTCCTCCATGGAAATACCAGGTTGAAAATCTACTCATGCAGGTGAAATAACATCAGTAGAAAAGAGCTGCAACTGAAATTAAACTAAGACATTTTTCAATAAAAAACACGAGCTTTGCAATAAATCTTTAGGTAGGAATACTTTCTATGAAGTAATGACTGCATTTGAATATAATACATGATACAGAAGGTTTGATCTTTAAGAATCCTTGTTAGGCCCTCTTAGAAGCAATACTATGTTGCTTAGCAAATAGTTATTTTGCATAACTTTTTTAATATTATGACTTTGTGCCTGATGGTTGCCTTGTGGAAAAGTTTATGCTTAATACTGTAGGCCTGAGTTGGTTGTGGTGACAAGCTAAAGGCGGGATTGATGCACTGGGAAGCATTATATCCAATGCCATTTGTCTTGTCTCCTTATTATAAAACGTTATGACAAAGGCAGTCGGTCTAGCATATTTAGTTTTTATGTAGTTAGCTTTTTTTTTAAAAAAACAAATCATTGAAACTGTAGGCACATTTCACAGAGATAATAAATCCTAAATCAAAGGCCACTGAGAATTAGTTAAATAGCAAGCATCAATTTATTTTCACTGAGCATTCATTCACAAATTCAACCATATATGCAAAGGCATAATATGCAGCATTGTACACGGTTACTGTCAAAGGGAGAAAAAGAGAGTGTGCAGATACGTGCTCATGTGGAGAATAGAAAATAGAGATGGGAATCATCAAGAGGCATAAGGTAACAATTTAATTATGTTATGACAGAAGAGATCCAAAAAATGCTATTAGAACCAGTATCCCTACAGTATTGGGCCTACCCCTACACACAATTATAGTTCCTGTTGAATTTTGCAAAAATTCTTGTAACAGTGTAACTTCATCTGTGGTTGGGGGCTAAATGTGTGGTGTAGGCCCACTCATGGGATGTCGACGTTTTGATCATAACGCAAAAGGGTGAGTGGATTCCTCTGCTGCGGGTCTTCCTCAGGACAGGGAAGGGGAACCGGGACAAAGGTCGCGGTGAAAAACCAGGAGATTACTTCATGGTTGTATAGTTTAAATCCAGTTGATTCATCAGGGTTGGGGATAAGTCCCACAGTGCTGCTGAGTAGAACCGGCAAGCGACCTTCAAGTCAATTGTCGCAGTATGGGCATTCAGTTCTTAGAGTGCTCCGTCAAGTCACTAGGGGAGACGTGCTGCATCCGTCTGTGTCTCAAGAAGGTTTCGTTTCTTGAGACGCCGACAGATGCGGCAATAAATTGATGCTAGCTATTTAACTAATTCTCAGTGGCCTTTGATTTAGGATTTATTATCTCTGTGAAATGTGCCTACAGCTTCAATGATTTGTTTACATAAACAGGAATTTATGTTAGTCTAGGACCATTTTTGCTATATCGATTGACACCTAGGTCCTTCGACTTTCTACTGGGTTACCCCATTTATTAAATGTCATTTTTGCTATATTGCTAATTTCGTGACAAGCAACTCCTAGCATGTCACATTACAACATCAGTGTGATTTCGCAGTGCACTGATAAGTTCCGCTGACAGGGGTGTGTAGGTAATAGCATGCCTTTATGTCGCATTTATGATCAATCAGAATCGCCAGAAGTCACTTTCTCCACTTAACCATGAATGAATGAGCACTGTCTCCTCACTATAATATTATTTTTCTCTATCGTTTCTTTTCGTCCTCTCTCTAGGTTGGATGATGGAACGCCTAGTGGACGTTCCCTTGGGTGCACTGATGCCGAATAACCTGAATATAGGAATCATAGGATTACAGAGTGTCACTGTCTCTGATTCCTTTTCTTTACTCATTTTTCTTCACCTTTACCAAGGTCCTGATGAAATGCCACAGGATCCACGAGTGACCCAAATAAGGCGCAAAACATGTCAAGCTAATGTACTCAACACCATTATCACCTTCACCCACTGACAAGAGAACAGTAGGAAAATACTCACTCCTCTGATATAGTTTCCAAAGAGGCCTTCCTTGTCTACAGTTTTTAATCTTACCACTTGGACCCTCAAATAAAGGTTTCTTGGGTTACCGTGGTGGTAATTTTAACTCACTAATCCCCCCCACACACCCGCACTCACAACTGCGGCATTAACTCCGAAATGAACTCCGACAAAGAGACATCTTGCGGGTCCGTGGGGGATTTCAGTGCCACCCCCACGAGGAGCAATACCCGATGAGGAAGCATGACATCAGCATGGGTGTGTGAGGACACTCTTTCCAAAAGGAGGAATTCCCCGATCTTCATCACAATCCAACCTTCACTGTGAGTGCTGCCCACTCACTAGTTTCCTTAAGCTAACAAATTGGTCCGCTTTGACTTCTATTAGGAACAGTTACCCCTTAGGGATTACCAACTGGGCAGACCATTCACAATAAAATTTCGCTTTTAAGAGGAACAGCCTACAGTTGGTACAATTAGGCCGTGGAGAAAACTTGCCCTTGCCTCCTTTTCCTTCTATTTTTCCTCCTCTACTAAGGAACCACTCTAGTTTGGATACTGCCCTGGCAACTATTGAGAATGCCATAATTCGTACACTGGATTAGGTGGTACTTGCAAAAATTAGCAAGTCTAAGCAAACGAGCATGTTGCCCAGTAGTTCACAGATTCTTTGAAGAATGAAATGCCAGCATGTAGGAAGCTACAACAGAAATGGAGGTCTTCAAAAAAAGATGAAGACAGAGTTATTTATAAAAAGGACATCAGACTTTATCTTAATAACATTAAAATGGCTAAAAAAGCCCACATTGTACATCGAATAGACAATACTGTTAATTCATCTAAAGATGTGTTCACGATTCTTAAAGAATTTACTAATCCTTTATCCTGTAAAGAATCTATTCCTACTTCTCAAGCTTTAGTTGAAGATCTTCCTGTTTTTTTAACAAAAATTATTTTAATTTTTTTTAACTCTTTTAGAAAAGGAATTACACATGAAATAAACCGGGAGTACATTTCGGAACAAACTGTTTGTCCAGTGCTGTTGGAGCAGTTTAATAGGGTGATGCCAGATCAAGTGAACTCCCTTACAAATCAAATTATGTCTGGATCTCCTGAAGACTATCCCCCACCTTATATTATTGCTATTTTGGCCTTGGCCCTAATTCGTAGACTGCAACTCTCCTACCGGGTCCAATACCCATGATTCTGCGGCCCCCACCTAATCCAGGACCACAGTGTTTTCACGGATATGCCCACAAAAGGAAGAACCCATGGAAGTGGCGGTAACTACAACTTTTATTTGTACTCTAGAAGGGCATTGAGTGCCACCATATCATCGCCAGAGAGGCCCTAATAGACACTGGGGTCTCCAAAGCATAAGGCGTCACCAGGCCGTACCAGGCGGTGTACACAACACTACGGGTCTTGTGAACATACAATGTGTACATGGAGACAATAAGTCTTACCCCACTACGGAAGTAAGTGTTCAACATGAGTCTGCCACTAAACAAGTAACCCTTAATGTAGGGCTTATTCTGAAGTTACCAGAAGCCCTGGTGCTGGGTAATGATTACCATATATGGATGAGTTGATAAGAACAGACAAATCTGAAGAAGACTATTGGAGAGAAACAGCCCCTTTTCCTAGATAGAAGATCAAGGGTGGCGGGGCGTGGCTTGCAAGCCATGAGCACGGACGTGCGCCGCTAGAGCTCCGGCGCTGATTGGGGCAAAATCCTGACAAATTTGCCTTGGGGACCCCTGGGGGGGCTAGTTGGGCGACCGGAGGTGTGCTTCCTTCCCCTGCCTCCCTTGATACCGACGGGAGAGCGGAGAAACTGCCTGCAACACCGAGCTAGAAGCGATGCGGCCCTCGGCGGAAGTGAGAAGTTGAAAGCCGGGACCCACAGTGCGAGGGGCAGCCGCCCGGCCTACAGCTGCGGTCACCGGAAGTGTCGGAAGGCTCCCGACCGAGACTACGCGGAAGGCGGTGGAAGACTCAGGGCGCAACCGAGGATCGTCGGAGGGCCCCCCCCCGAGGTGACCGAGTGCAGAGGTGAGGCGCGGAGTAAGCGCCGCCGAAGGGACAGTCAGGCCCCGAAGCAATCGGGAGACGCCGGCCACGGGAGGACACCGGCGGGCGGTGCCCCGAGGCGCAGGGAACGACAGCCGAGTGGAGCTGCAGAATCGCCACCCCCTGGCCCTGAGATCTCCTTTGGCCTCCCAGCACCACGAGGATACCGGGGGCGCTCCCCGGTGGGGGTCTGATTACGGATTACTAAGACTGCACGTGGGCCTGAGCGGACCTGATTCACCCCCTGGAGAGAGGCGACGCATTGGGGGAGATAGGACATTGCAGGCCACAAAAGGAGGAAGCCGCTGGGAAGAGAACTCGTCCTCCCCCCCCCATATATCCTCAGGAGGTGCACAGGACGTGGTACATTACTGCCGCACGTCCCTGAGGAGGCCTGTGGGGGTGGCTGTGTATGAGGCCGACGTATCTGCTGTGGCTCCCCTCCGTCCTGCGGACGACTGGCCTGGGGGCACCTACTCGGACTCTGTCTGGCGGAGAGCCACTGAGGTGGAACCTACCCGGTGGACTGGGCACGGGAAGTCGCACAGGACCCATCACTGAGGACTACACATATCGTCAAGCATTGGAGACCGAGACTGCCGTGCCAATGGTCCGTAAGGGGGCGAAGCAGGCAGAGAACCCCGGAGGATTGCCGACGGCCACCACAATGCCACCAGCCACCGAAAATGGGGCGCCGCAGCAGCCTGGGACGGAGCGCCAAGCGGAGGGTCCTCAAATAGACAAGTTGGACATTACCCTGAAAGAAATCAGGGATTCCAGAGCGGTCCTGGAACAACAGATGGGCACCCTGACGACGAACTTGTCCCTTCTGAGGGCGGACCATGGTAAACTGGCGGACAAAGTCAAGGAACAGGACCTATCCATTGGCGTGCTCACGCCAACGGTGGCAGTACATACGGTCTCCATACAGCAGCTCCAAACTCAGATGGCCTCTCTCTTGGACCGGGTGGAGGACGCGGAGGGCCGTAACCGCCGGAACAACATCCACGTTATAGGCCTTCCGGAGAGATGTGAGGGACCCCAGGTAGCGGATTTTATGGAGCAGTGGTTTCGGGATCACATGGCGGAGGATGGCCTCCCACCGCACTTCTGCGTGGAAAGGGCGCACAGGATCCCGACGGGCAGGCCAGATCCCGGCCGACTCCCGCGCCCGTTGATAGTGCGGGTCTTGAACTACCGAGATAGGGATATTCTGCTGCAAAAAGCCCGGGAGAAATCCCTTATCCAGTATGAGAATGACAAAATCTCCCTTTATCCGAATTACACCAACATGGTTCAAAAACGTCGTTCCTCCTACCTGGACGTGAAGAAGAAACTACAAAATGCTAACCTCAAGTACGCATTGCTGTTCCCGGCCCGTTTAAAAATCATACACAATAGGAAACCGCACTTCTTCGAGAGTCCTGCAGATACTGAGGAATGCTTGGAAGTGATGGGCATAGACGGGAGCCAGGGACCCTCGCAGGAATCGGATGTCGGGCGATTGAGGAGGTCTCGGGATGGAAGTGGGACGGAGGCCCCCAGACCACGACGGAATGGAAGGAGCCGAGGCCCGTCAAAGACGCAACAAAAGGAGAATCAACGGGACGCTTTGGAGGTGGCAGGCACATTTAGAGAGGACTCCCAGAAGATATTGACAGACTCGGAGGACAGTACGGTCCACTCAGACTCAGACCACAGTGTAGTGCTGTTCCCCAATGTCACGCCTGCCACTGCTGATGACGTGATGGACAATTGTGGAGGGGAAGACCAGGCCAGTAGCAGCTGAATGGCCCAGGAACCGTATCGTATTCCCTACTAGTTCTGTTCATCTGTTGTATTATTGCTGATGATGGCTTTGAGGAGGGAGGCAGGGGAAACAAATGTGGGAGCCACTGTTATTCGCAGAATATATCCTGCTGTTATACTGGTATGGTTGCGACCGCATGTAAGGTGTAGCTGAAACACAGGCGACTTGAGATTTCAATTCCCCTCTGACTATTGGTAACATAGCCCCATGACGGCAGCCGTAGAGCTGGCGGAGCCCGTTGGGCTGAAGGTACAGATAACTATGGCGCTCGACCACCCCCCCCCCCAATGGCAAAAGCACAGGACTCTTGGTCCTATTACGTTTTGTTACATTGTTGGGCTCAGCTTGGTTTTTAGGCTGCGCCGTTAGAGTTCCATTTTGTATTTTGGGTTGGGGGAGGGTAGTTTCCTGGTGGCGATCATATGGGGTTCGAACCGGAAGGCGGTTGAGGTTGCATGTAAGGTACACATATGAATATGGCTGATGCAGTGGAGAAATATAACATCACAACCTGAAATGTGAGAGGGCTGAGGGTGGTTCAGAAGCGATACAGAATACATGCATTTCTGCTGCGTCACCACACGCAGATTGCGTTTATACAAGAATCCCACCTCACGGCCTCCGAAGCTATCAAAATGCGGAAGAAATGGAGGGGTACAATTCTGACCACAACGTATTCCGCCTTCTCTAGGGGGGGCGACAATATGGATTAGACACGGTACACCCTTCCTTGAGGCAGAAAGGAGAGTAGATGACCAGGGACGGTATATCTTATTGAAGGGCACACTAGACAATACACCAGTAGTACTCGGATGTGTATATGCTCCGAATTTTGATCAAGACAAATTCTTACAGAAATTAGGTCTGGCGCTAGCGGACTGGACGTACACCCCCTGGATATTAGGGGGGGACTGGAACATGATCATGGATATCGACAGAGACAGGTCGCACCCTCCCCTACAAATGGCAGGTGTCTCCAGACTAACGGACTTGTTCTGTACTTGGGCGACTGGCTGAGGCCTGAGAGACGCCTGGCGAGCCTCCCACCTGGAAAGCAAAGAATACTCTCACTACTCGTGCGCACATGCCCTACACACAAGGATTGACAGCTTTCTGTGCTCTGAGGCCCTGATTACTAGGATTGATAGTCCAGAATACCTGGCAAAAACCTTTTCTGATCATAGGCCCCTGACGCTCACCATTCATTGGGGCCGAGTTCCTACCCCGGTCACCACCTGGCGGCTAGATCCGCTTTCATTGGAGGACGGCCCTTTCAGAACGTCCTTGTCTGAGACGCTGGATAAATACTTTTAGAGAACTGGGACATCGCCTCCTCGAATTTGGTGGTTTGGGACGCCATGAAGGCGGTGGTTCGAGGGGTGTCGAACGGACAGTTAGTGGGAGCCCGACAAGAAACCCTTAGGAAGTTGCAGGACATAGAAGATAGATTGAAGAAATTGGAAGGTGAGGTGGGGCTAGACCATACTAAACGTGATGAGTTACGGCTGGAGAACATAGAACATGCTGACACACTTGAAACACTGCGAGTCATAGACCATAGGGAGTATCTACGCCGACAGCATGCTGAGGCGGACAGATCGGGTGCGTTGCTGGCTCGTTTGGTAAGGGAGCACCCGGATATCCCGGTGATAACTAAGATACAAACGCGGGAAGGACACATAGTGGGTACCCAAACGGAAATTAACCGTGCTTTTTATGACCACTTGACTGCTTTATACACTCAGCCTGAAGTAGTTGACACTGACCAGATCGCCGCCTTTTTGACTGATCTCCCATTCCCCGTCCTGAGCGCTGACGCCCAAAAAGATCTCGAAGGTCCCATAACGCAACAGGAAATCCGGACGGCCATTAAATCTTTGAATTGCAAAAAGACGCCGGGCATGGATGGACTCCCAGTGGAGTTCTACGCGACATACTCGGACATATTAGTGCCGATAATGGAGAGAGTGTATCGAGTGGCACTGACAGAAGGCCATCTGCCTGATTCCACGATGCAGGCATTGGTCGTCTCCCTGCCAAAACCTGGGAGGGACAGCCTGGACTTAACGAATTATAGACCATTGTTCATGCTCGCCACGGAATACAAAATGCTCAGTAAAGCGATTGCAGCAGTACCTCCCGACTCTGGTTCACAGGGACCAATGTGGGTTCCTCCCAGGCAGAAGAACCTCTATGAACACACGTCGGCTACATGCGCTTATGGCGTCCACTCCTCATGACCTGCCTAGGGCGGGTTGCCTAGCCTTAGATCTCCGACAGGCTTTTGATTCCCTAACCTGGTCGTTCATGTTGTCGACTTTGGAGAGGTTCGGATTCCCGGCCTCTCTCCTGGCATGGATCAGATTGCTCTATACCGCTCCCACGGCTAGGGCGCGAACAGGGCGACATATTTCAGACAAATACACAATTCACCGGGGCACTAGACAAGGGTGCCCACTGTCTCCGCTGTTATTCGTTCTGGCTCTGGAACCCTTGGCCATTGCCCTAAGGGCTGGGATGGAGCAAAGAGGGATACCAAGTGATCGCGCTCTGCACCTACTGTCCATTAACGCGGATGATATCTTGTTGTTCCTCAGGGACCTGGAGGCAGATCATGCCCCCATATACAAAATCTTTGAGAGGTTCTCTGCAATTTCGGGCCTAACTATAAACCCGAGAAGTCCACTGGCTTCTATTTCAGAGTCACTCCGGATCCAGGTGTACTATGGTTTGGCACCAACGTTATCCCGAAAGCTCTTGACACGTTCAAAAATCTGGGGATTCAGGTCTACAGACAGCAGGAAGATCATATAGAAGGGAACATCAAGAAAGCAATAGCAAAACTTCGAGCCTCTGTGGGGTTTCGGACGACGCTACCCTTATCTGTTATGGGCAGAATTGCGATCCCCAACATGATAATGCTCCCCAGACTACTATATTTCTTTGTTAGCCTTCCGGTGTTTCTACCACAATCTATCTTTGACGTTCTTAACTCCCTGTTAACCACCCTGATCTGGGGGGCGGGAAGGCGTCGGATAGGGCTACGTAAGTTACAACTGGGGACTAGAGCCGGAGGGATGGGAGCTCCGGATTTCCGGGGATACTATTATGCTAGCCAGCTTCAGTGGCTCTCCTATTGGTTGGCGGGACGGAACCTTCACGAAATAGGTTACACGACTGACAGACTGAGACACGGGGAGCTACATGCCCTGCTCCTCCCCAGAAGCCGCATTCCAGTGGAATGTCACCCGCTTCTCCACACGGCGCTGAAGATCTGGCGAAAGACCCTAGCATACACGGCCTCGGTGGAGGCGTATGCGCCCAACATTCCGTCACTGGGCATCCCGACGCTGCAAGGTAGACTTACGGACAGAGTGTTAGGACCGTGGCTCGAGTCGGGCGTGGAGGTGGTGGATGACTTTTTTGGCGATGATCATCTCCTCACCCACGAAGCCTTCTTACAAGCCACGGGTGCCCCCCCTCGTATGTACCTACGGCACGCTACAGTCACACATTACATACAACACAGATGGGCGCCTCAGCGCCTACAACCCCCACAACATCAACTGGTACACTTAATGTACCTTATGGGACTGGGAGGACATCTGGTACGTTGGTTGTATACAGGAGTTAGGGCTCACGCTGCGGTATCACTCACAACCCTTTAGCACATTTGGGCACAAGATACAGACCGGGCCATCTCAGATAAAGAATGGACCACAATATTGGAACATCCTAAGCGGGTATCCCGTAATGTCCGGTTCAGATTCATACAAGGGATGGTCATGCATAGAGCATATCTGACCCCCACTTGGCTACATAAAATGTTACCGAATTCTCCCCATACCTGCCCACGCTGTGATGAGGAGGAGGCCGGGCTCATTCACATGATATGGTCTTGCCCGCGACTCCGAGGATACTGGATGGAAGTGTGCCGGACGTTGAGAACAGTCACGACCCTCCCGGTGCCAGAGGAGGCACAGTATTGCCTCCTGGGATTGCGCAGAAGGCCCAAAACACTGAAGGCCCAACTGAAATTACTAGATCTGGCTCTGCTACTAGCAATTAGAACAATAACAATGAGGTGGAAATCACGTAGACCACCTGAGACACACCTCTGGCATTCAGAAGTGCTTAATTGGGGACCGGCGGAGGGGACGATACTTTGGAGAGAAGAAACAAGAGGCCTTAGGAAGTTCCCTATATCCCTGGAATGGGAGGCTATGCTCATTTCAATGGAGGGGGATGACCGAACACAAACAGGGGATAACGGGCAGGAGGATTAGATAAGAACAGTCCCACTCTGTGTGCCGCACAACAGTATGCCCCGGCCCCACTCACATTCACTCACACTAACTTTCACCACAAGTCATTGCACCCCACGAGCTGGCACATATCAGCGCCTATGCTAACCGGGGAGGAACCCTTTTTCGATTTTCCTTTTAGACGATTGCCATTAAAGCACAGCAAGGAGATGACCAGTTTCAGTACGGAAGAGGGTGGGGGGAGGCGGGTGGGTGGGGGGTTGATTGATCGATAATATCGCATTACCTCGGGATGTGGATATTCTGACACTATGAGACAAAAGTTTATGTAACATTTTGCAGTAACATATGCATGTCACTGTTGCGAGAAATGGAGGTTTGTGTTGGGGTGAAAATACAAAACCCGGCTGTTACATTGGAAATATTTACTGTAATGATTTACCTGCTAACAGACCAGCTGTGAATAAAGTTTAAAAAAAAAAAGATCAAGAGTGGCCATTAGCCAAACCTAAGAATAGTAAGGGACAGAAGAAAAAGAGTAAAAGGATTGTATTTGTGTGGCACACGCCTATAATAATGGGGCTTCCGTGTGGGAAACAGATCAAAGCTTTCCCGCAGCACAATGGGTGGATCCTGCTTTCCAGGAGACCCGGAGGAGCACGGCAGACAACGAAGATCCCCAACAAGTAGGTCTCCAATTCTTTATGAAATAGGGTTTTTTGTATCGGAAGGGGAAAGTGGTCGGACACCCCAACTGTTAATTCCGCTGGCAATCAGGGAGAAGGTTCTGTTCCTAGCACATTGTCATCTTTTGAGGGATCATTTTGGAGGAGAAAAAACGGAGAAAACCATTCTATAACAGTTCTATTGGCCTGGCTTCTATCATCAAGTCTGTAAATATTACCGGGAATGTCCGATCTGACAAACTAATACTGTTATATTCCCCCCAATGTGCCTTTGCTCCCTCTTCCACTCATAGAAGAACCCTATTCTGGCCACTCCTTCCATCTCGCAGTGGATACCGTTACGTTTTAGTAATGGTCGATTATGTGCCCGATTTCCTGAAGCAGTCGCCTTGAGACAACCCACTACAACCCAAATAGCGAAGGCTATGATTAACATATTCTCGAGGGTAGGATTCCAGAGAGAGGTTATAACCGATCAGGGGACTCCTTTTTTGACTAAGTTAATGAAACAGGTGTGCCAACAATTGAAAATAAAGCAAATACACACAGCTACCTACCACCCTCACACATATGGTCTGGTAGAAAGATATAATGCCACCCTGAAAACCACGTTAAAAAGATTGCTAGATCTAGAGACCCGTAAGTGGGAGGACATGTTGCCCCTAGAACTTGTTGCCATTTGGTGTAAGCAACAAAAGAGTACGGGATATTCTCCTTTTGAACTTCTGTATGGGAGACAACCCCGTACTCTGCTAATCATGGTAAAAGAAGAATGGGAAAAGGAAGAGGAGGGAGCAAAAACTCCTCTCTGAGTATGTATGGAACCTAAAAGCTCACCTACATCAGATAAGGAGGAAAGTAAAAACTCACCTAGAACAGGCACAGGAGGCACAGAAAAAACAGTATGATAAGAAGAGTGCAGAAACATCCCTGAATGTCGGAGACTTAGCTCTCTTGATGATGCTCACCTCCAACCATACGTTTTTGGGACAATGGCAGGGTCCCTTTAAAATCGTTGAGAACTTAACTTAAGTCACATATCGTCTGGAGTTAGACCCTCGGAATAAAAACAATATGCAAATGTATCACATTAACTTTATTGAAGAAATGGGAAGGAGCCAGACCAGCCCTTTTGGGAGAGACCCCGAACCAAACCCCTTTCCTTCAGCTCAGTATTGATCCAGACCTACCGAAAACCCTCCAGCAGGAATTACAGGAAAGATTGATGTCTTTTCAGGAGGTGTTTTCCTTGACTCCAGGGAGAAACTCCCTGATTCAACACACCAGCCACACCACCAGGCAAAAAGGTACGCGATGCCATAGAGAAGGAAATACAAAACATGCTGCAAATGGGAATAATTGAACCGTCCAATAGTGAATGGTGCTCCCCCATCGTAATAGTGCAGAAACCGGATGGTTCCATAAGAGTTTGTATAGCCTTCAGAGAAGTCAATAAAATATCTCAGTTTGATGCATAACCCTTACCACGTGTAGATGAGATGATTGAGAGGTTAGGAAAGGCTCAATACATCAGTACCCTGGACACATGTAAGGGATACTGGCAGATACCTCTGTGAGCACAAGACAAGGAAAAAAATGCCTTTTCCAGACTGGAGGGACTCTACCACTTCACTATGCTTCCTTTTGATTACATGGAGCCATGGACACCTTTCAGAGACTGATGAACCAGATCCTTAAGCCTTGTAATAAGTTCTCAGCAGCTTACATTGATGACATAATCATCTATAGTGATTCCTGGGAGGAACACTTAATTCATCTATACCGAGCGATATAAGCCCTAAAGGAAGGAGGCATGACCATCAATCCCACCAAAAGTCATCGGGTTGGTAGATCAGTGAAGTATCTTGGGTATCTCTTAGGGGAGGGGTACATTAAGCCTCAAGAAGAAAAAGTAGCAGCCATAACAAACCTGCGGAGGACGGCCGGGAGCCGTCCAAATCCCGCCCACTATTTAAATTGCCCGCACAGGCCGAAAATGTGCGCAGCGCCGAAGGGGTTAAGAAGGAAGTGAGATCTGACAAAGAGCTTAAACAACCATCCCCACAGGCAGTACAATCATTTCTTAGCTTAAAGTATGCCCTGACAATCAAACCTGCACTTTTTAGTCCGGATTACACCAAACTCTTCATCCTACAAACAGATGCCTCAGAGTATGGCATAGGGGCAGTTCTATCCCAACATGATTCCCAGGGGAATGAGAAACCTATAATCTACAAACATCGAAAACTGTTTCCCTGAGAGAAAAACTACGTAGTGATAGAAAAAGAAGCTCTAGCCATCAAATGGGCCATTGACTCCCTGAGATACTACCTGGATGGAAGTAAGTTCACTCTATACACAGACCATGTGAAGAAAATAGAAACCTTCTTAGAGGTCTCACTGATACACCTGGTCCTTTTAAACCAACAAAGAAGAGATTGGCACAGAAGTTGTAATATAAAAGACATATTTATTGACCTGATGAGGGAGACTACGTCACACAGTACCCTCAGGTAACTGTACGAGGCATTCTAAGGAGTACAGAAAACAGGGGTCTTATATATGCTTAGGTTACATTAGTCATCATATGGGGATGGGTTGCACTTCGCTTGTTTGCAATAGTTCTCAAAAGTTCGTCAAATTCACTTTTACAGTTTTAACTGTGCGTGCTCAAAGGAAAACGTGCTCAGCCCAACCGTCACGTGTTTAAACTAAACAACATCAAAAATGGGACAACATTGTGTCCCAAGCCTCTAGCACTGCGAAATGCCGCTTTGGCAATCTATTATATCTTCACATTTAATCCATTTTCTTGATTTTTCATTTTTTCATCATACTTTTTCATCTTGTTTGTCCACTTAAACTTATACATGGTCGCAATCCACAAGTGAGGAATTTAGGCAATTTCCCAAGTTTTTTTTGCACCCAAAATTAATCGGCAGATGAAGCAATGAATCAACGTTTCTTTATACTACATTCCACACGTGAGACGGAATATCTGTGTTCGTAAAGCATGTTTGTTGCAGAGAAATAGAACTTAACTGAATATGTAACAATGCTGAATCTCCATATTTATACCGAGTACAACAGGCTCTGAGTTAACTTGTATGTTTTTAATGATAAAGTAGCTATTTTGCATAATCCATAGGCACCGGGTAATGCTGTAGAAGGGAAAGATGCATTATGGGAGTTATAGTGTTTGACAGCGTAAATGAGTGATAGATGTAGGTCAGGTGATAATCACGTAATCAGTGCGGGACTGGATCGGGAAAGAGGAGGGAATTAAGGTTTAAAAACAGGTGAACCGCAGTGTTCAGGATCACGCCCTAGCGAGTAGGTGAGGAGTAGGACGGTGTTATAGCAGAATGAAGGATTGTAAGCAGGTACGTTAGAGACACTGATTTAAAGAGGGAAATGAAAGTATAATGCAAACAATGGCAGGACGGTCTCTGTTTAAATATAGCAGGGATGTCTTTGAAACGCTGTAAGATATGTGGGGAAATGCAAAGTAAATATTTACCGGGAGCCATATGTAACTGAAGTTTATAACTGAATAGTGAAATTAATGTAAAGAATGGAGTTGATAAGCATGCAAAAAGAAGATGTTACATTAATACATTTGTATATTGTAATTTTCAGTGACCCCTGACGAAGAGCCATGTTGGCTTGAAATGCATTGGGAGTGAATAAACTGCTTTTTTAAGAACCTGGCTCTAGTACGTGTTTTTGAAAAAGGTTCGGAAGGCCCATCTTTAACACAAGAAACTTGGGAAATTGCCTAAATTCCTCACTTGTGGATTGCGACCATGTATAAGTTTAAGTGGACAAACAAGATGAAAAAGTACGATGAAAAAATGAAAAATCAAGAAAATGGATTAAATGTGAAGATATAATAGATTGCCAAAGCGGCATTTCGCAGTGCTAGAGGCTTGGGACACAATGTTGTCCCATTTTTGATGTTGTTTAGTTTAAACACGTGACGGTTGGGCTGAGCACGTTTTCCTTTGAGCACGCACAGTTAAAACTGTAAAAGGGAATTTGACGAACTTTTGAGAACTATTGCAAACAAGCGGAGTGCAACCCATCCCCATATGATGTTTTGTATAACTTAGCCCCGGGGTTTGCACCCAAAATTAATCGGCAGATGAAGCAATGAATCAACGTTTCTTTATACTACATTCCACACGTGAGACGGAATATCTGTGTTCGTAAAGCATGTTTGTTGCAGAGAAATAGAACTTAACTGAATATGTAACAATGCTGAATCTCCATATTTATACCGAGTACAACAGGCTCTGAGTTAACTTGTATGTTTTTAATGATAAAGTAGATATTTTGCATAATCCATAGGCACCAGGTAATGCTGTAGAAGGGAAAGAGGCATTATGGGAGTTATAGTGTTTGACAGCGTAAATGAGTGATAGATGTAGGTCAGGTGATAATCACGTAATCAGTGCGGGACTGGATCGGGAAAGAGGGGGGGAATTAAGGTTTAAAAACAGGTGAACCGCAGTGTTCAGGATCACGCCCTAGCGAGTAGGTGAGGAGTAGGACGGTGTTATAGCAGAATGAAGGATTGTAAGCAGGTACGTTAGAGACACTGATTTAAAGAGGGAAATGAAAGTATAATGCAAACAATGGCAGGACGGTCTCTGTTTAAATATAGCAGGGATGTCTTTGAAACGCTGTAAGATATGTGGGGAAATGCAAAGTAAATATTTACCGGGAGCCATATGTAACTGAAGTTTATAACTGAATAGTGAAATTAATGTAAAGAATGGAGTTGATAAGCATGCAAAAAGAAGATGTTACATTAATACATTTGTATATTGTAATTTTCAGTGACCCCTGACGAAGAGCCATGTTGGCTTGAAATGCATTGGGAGTGAATAAACTGCTTTTTTAAGAACCTGGCTCTAGTACGTGTTTTTGAAAAAGGTTCGGAAGGCCCATCTTTAACACAAGAAACTTGGGAAATTGCCTAAATTCCTCACTTGTGGATTGCGACCATGTATAAGTTTAAGTGGACAAACAAGATGAAAAAGTACGATGAAAAAATGAAAAATCAAGAAAATGGATTAAATGTGAAGATATAATAGATTGCCAAAGCGGCATTTCGCAGTGCTAGAGGCTTGGGACACAATGTTGTCCCATTTTTGATGTTGTTTAGGTTACATTAGTCAGCATAAAACCAAGGGGAGGTCCTGGCATGTACCATAATGCAAAATGACTAATAAGGGTATACAAGATTTGCTTGCTCAACAAAGTGGGAGGAGAGTTATGTCTCCTTACATCAGCAAGAATATCCTGACTTTTTAACATAAGAGCAGGTGCATTCTACAAGCTGGGCCTCTCTGAGCCTGTGAAAGGCTCTGAAAGAGGGAGAAAGCACAAGGCGAGCACATGGCTAACTAAGATGGCTGCCAAGTACAAAATGGCTTTCAGCTCATGCTAACAGATCCCTGCAATCTTTAACACATGCACCACTGGAGTGGCTCACCCGAAACAAAGGACATAATGATGGAATCCTAAGGTGGTTCCTGTCCTTACAAACTTTTAGATTCACTATTTATCATAGAAAAGGAAAGGAGCAAACTAACCCTGATACCTCTCTAGGTATCCCCTGGATCATTTTCTTGTAAACAAGAAAGTTAGGGAAGGGGGATGTGAGGAAGACCCTGAGAGTAGGACCTTGAACCCCCGTTACCTGTCCTGGAAACCGAAGATACCATAGATATCGGAAAGCCAGAGTACGGAAAGGGTTAACTCGTAACACTCAACCTCTCCATTGCATGAAGAAGGAGGTGGCTTTACGGAGAAGAACCAATTAGGAAGGGGAACCAAGGAGGAAAAGGCAGAGACGGAAGACGTGGCAAGAACTAACCAGGAGGAGGGTGGAGGACACATTGAGGTAAAGCAGCAGGACGCCGGAGAAGAGTAGCGGGAAGACACACCGAGAAAACAGGATGACAAAGGAATCAAGAACCAGGACAAAGGAAAGGAGTTAGGAGCTGTGAATTTCCCCTCCCGCAGGAGGTGCGAAAATACCGCTGTAGCTCAGGAGAGCTGTGGCTGGGACGGTGAGTGAACCGGGCGAAGTGAGGGCACCAAACTAGAAGGGGAGGGTTTATTAAGGCACGGGGAGGAAGTTCAGGGGTGGGTATACTGCACCAAAGTAAGCCACCTATTGTCATTTCTTTTGTGAGGATATTACTTGGTTTCTACCATTATTTTTCTTTACCGTTTACCGATGTCTTGGGGGTATTGCTTGGGTTTAGGCACACTGGAATGAATTAAAGAAGCAATCAGGGGTTTCCTCTGAGGTCTGTTTGCTTCTTCTCCACTAGCGCGGGGACACGCCGTGATGGCGTTACTGAGCGCTCTACAAAATCCTTTATTATTATTATTTATTATTAGATAAATATAGACTGATTGGCATTGCACTATATCAAGTGGCACTTGAACCTACCAATGTCATCAAACCAGTAAAACTGGGCGAGTCAGTTTATCATGGTTGCACCTACAATTGGGATGCTGAAATGGAAATGCAACTGGTGAGCGTATTTCCCAAAATGATAACTGAATAGTCAAACATGGCATAAACTCTACCATTGCAAATTGGTTTAACTAAAACAGCACGGGATGGCGTCAGGACTCACATTTTCTGAATGAAAAACAAATGCTTGCGGTTAATTTAATTGCATAAGTGTAATTGCTTTATGTTGTGATTAATCTTATCTTCATCTTCATGGATTGGCAAGGAAACTCACCAAAACAGCATAAACCACTGATGTGTTAAATCACCCAAAGTGAAGTCAGGGGCCTCCTTTCAGGGCGCCCTTTCAATTCAGTTGACTTAATATGAAAAGAAAAGATCATTAAGATAAAATTCCACCCAATGCAAGACCAGGGCAGACTCTTAGCCTTACTGCCAAGGGGCTCTACACTTACTGATACTCAAACGTGCGGTTAATTTAATTGCACACTTTAAAACATTTTGTATTGTTATTAGTCTTATCTACATCTCTGTGGAATGGCAAGGAAACTCACCAAAACCGCATAAACCATGGATGTATTAATTATCGAAGTGAAGTCAGAGACCTCCTTTCATCGCGCGCTTTATATAATAAGAAACAATAAAATAACTTCATGCGTTGAACATGTCACGTCCTGTGCCGCCTCCTCCCGAAAAATGATTTTCCACAAATGCCGCAATTAAGGAGGATGACGACAGCTTAAAACGAGGTACTCAAAGGCAGAGGTAAGACGAAAGTTCAGGCAGGATACTACTCACCGCCTGTAAAACCCTGTAATCGAAGGGCGGAAGTAGAACGGTGGCAGACTGCTGGTCAGAGATACTATCCCCATCACTAATTTGTGAGGAAGTAGTTCACTCCTACATGACGTGCAAAAGGGTCAGTATTTTAATGTGTCTTTCTTCCAAAGGATCCCACCAGCACCTCACCGTGTCTGCTCCTCCCCAACCGCCATCAGAATCCTCCCCTCTCATTGTTCCACATTCCAACCCTAGCTGATCGACTATAAAAGAAGTAAATACTACATACAATCATATGGTAAAGCCTACAGGCCCACAACAGGGGATTGTTATTGCTCTGTAATTTTATGACTGTATGACTGGTGATTGCCTTGTAGGCATAGGCTCAGTGCTTTAGGTCGCAGTTGATTATGGTGACGAGCCAATGCTACCAGCTAGAGGCCTGACTGGTCAACTATAAAGAATATTTCTGATGCCATAGATCTGATCTGTTTATTATGAATTATAAGTAGAACTGCATATTGATTGTGAAAAGTATATGTTAAAGTCAATAGGTATTGGAGGGTGGATTGTTATTCTCTGTATTAACACCTTCAGCGCGGCGCAGATTCCTGCGCTGTGCTGAACGTTCTAATGAGCCAACGGGCTCATGACGGAACGGTTCCGTCATGAGCACAGCTCAACCGACGCTCATGACGGAACCGTTCCGTCATGAGCATGGAAGGGGTTAAAGCCTACAAAATAGGTATTTTGTGTGTTGTTTACCATCGTTGACAAACCCTACAATTAAACAATTTGCACTATGATGATTCTAGCTAAAATCTCTTCTTAGGTGTCAGCCAGAATCTTGTAATAAAAATACATCTCTATATATAATAATAATATCCATGTAGATGCATAGAGATCCTGCGGGTCAGCTCTGCTCAGTCACTGGTCTGCCTGGATGTCGTTTACACTCTTCTTCCATCCAGGACAGCGAACTGCATGGGGTAATGGTTCAGTCCACAAAAGTCATTGGCTTTCTTGCCCTTTGAATGATCACATTTTCTGATCACATGTGTACATTCACCTGAAAATAGTGTGCTTCACTGTGAGGGCTGAGTGGCTCATCCTGTACTTTTTATTGTTCTCCTTCTACAACTCACCTTTCATTTCTTTTTATTTTAATGTTTCCTAAGATTATATTAAAGCTCTCCAGTCAATGTTAGCAGGGTACCTGCTTGCTGCTCATCTGCAGTGTGCGGTATTCCATGTGGCCAGTTTCTATAAACTAGGAGACCATTATGGAAAGGAGTTGTCTATAGTGTACCATTTTTAGGTCTCGCGACCTATCAATGCGCATGCTCATTGAGCGGAGCGAGAATTCAAGTGCTCAAAATACTCGTCAAACCAAGGGTTTTTTGGTGCGGTTTTCTTCGAGTTCACGTGAATCACGTGACCAAACAAGCACGCGCATCAGCCTCCCTCCCTTCCTCCTAATTGCATTTTTTCACGGCCGCCACCACATCAAAGGGCTTCTCCCAGCGTGCGCTCTGCGGCTTCTCCTCCCCTAATTATTCATGGCTGGCCGGCCGTACTTTCAGTTGCCCGGCCGCTCATCTTCTCGCTTGCTCCCTTTACTAACAAGCATTTACTAACAAAGTCTTGAAAGTCTGCTTTAACAGCGTGCGCATCAAATACGGCTTTATTTGTGTTTTTTTACTAACAAAGTTCTGAAAGTTTGCTTTAACAGCGTGCGCATCAAATACTCATCTTCTCCCTTGCTCCCTTTACTAACAAGCATTTACTAACAAAGTCTTGAAAGTCTGCTTTAACAGCGTGCTTATCAAATACGGCTTTATTTGTGTTTTTTTACTAACAAAGTCTTGAAAGTTTACTTTAACAGCGTGCACATCAAATACGGCTTTATTTGTGTTTTCTTTTACCAAGTGTCAAGAGACAAGAAATAAAAGTCTT
Organism: Lissotriton helveticus; assembly: GCF_964261635.1. Lineage (NCBI taxonomy): Eukaryota > Metazoa > Chordata > Amphibia > Caudata > Salamandridae > Lissotriton > Lissotriton helveticus. The sequence continues at coordinate 731,900,434 of NC_136068.1, forward strand.
GAAAGTCTGCTTTAACAGCGTGCGCATCAAATACGGCTTTATTTGTGTTTTCTTTTACCAAGTGTCAAGAGACAAAATAAAAAGTGGCGTCTTTCTGGTGCCATAGCTTGAGTAAGCAACGTGTGCACGGAGCAATGCCATTTCAGAAATGGAAGTGTGCTTTAAGGGAGTGTGCTTCAAATACAGCTTTAGTTCTTTTTTTTTTTTACTAGGTTTCAGAGCAGCATCCCCAATTTGTCAAACGCAGTCTACTCGCTCATAGGCAATGTCCACTAATTCTCTCAATTCTCTTTTCGTGGGTCACACACAATTGTTTCCTGTGCTTGCTTTTTGCCATGCGTACTTTTAACACTCCCCCCTCCCAACACATCTTAATACAGTCCGCAATCAGTGCATACTGCACACACTCAGTGCACACAGACATAACTCACAGTGCACACAGCACTCACTCAGTGCACACAGCTCTCACTCACCCTGCACACAGGCCTCACTCACACTGCAAACAGGCGTTACTCAGTGCAAGCAGCCCTCACTCAGTGCACACAGTCCTCACTCACAGTGCACACAGCACTCACTCACAATCCACACAGGCCTCACTCAGTGCACTCAGCCTTCTATCACACTGCATACAGTCCGCACTCCGTGCATACTGTACACACTCATTGCATACTGCACACACTTAGTGCACACTGCCATAACTCACAGTGCACACAGCACTCACTCAGTGCACACAGCACGCACTCACTGCACACAGCACTCACTCGCACTGCACACAGGGATCACTCACACTGCTAACAGGCGTTACTCAGTGCAAGCTGCCCTCAATCAGTGCACACAGCACTCACTCACAATGCACACAGGCCTCACTCACACTGCACACACCGATAAGGCTGCAAGGAGAGGTTGTTACCGAAAGTATAATAAAACAAGCATTTGCAATGCAATAGGTCTCGCATTTGCGAGAGTTGGAGCTATTGGCATTGTACATGACACTGCCTTTTATTCATTTGTTTTGAAAACCTTGATAAACACACACTTTGTACGTATAGTCCTTGCTTACGAGAAGCAAAGCTTGCAGTAAAGGAGACTACCAGCCTTGCTACTCATAAGCAAGGACTACAAGTACAAAGTGCTTGTTTAGGCACAGCTTGCAGGTTTTCAAACGCATAAATAAAAGGCATTGTCATTTAAAATGCCAATAGCTCAAACTCTCGCAAATGCGAGAACTATTGCATTGCAAATGCTTGTTTATCATTCTAAGATAGCCAACACATTGGTTATAAATTTGGCTGCCATGCTGGAACTTTAAAACAACAACAGACTAGTTACATTACCTCTACAAGATGGACACCCGCCACTACATGTAGTTTTAGTATTTCAAGCATATGCCATAGTGTTTAGACAGCAGGATGTTTTCTTTTATCTATGTGTATTCTTTTAATTTATCTTGCATATGTTATTGAGTTTGAGTGTGTTTGTGTCAGAGGGTCATTTCAGTTCTGAATAGGTGGATGGATGAATGAATGCATGAGTGTAAATATGAGTGATAGAGTGTATGCATGATGACTTACTTAGGGCCTAAACATGTCAATAATACAAAAACACTATCATTCATATGCCAGAAGTACAGGCATTATCCATGCTTGTTATGTTAGGGGTTTAATGCGAGGAAGAGATGTTTTTGTTTCTGATACACAGACAGCACAAGTCAATGAGAGCTCTTTGAGCACCGAACCTCTGGTATGCCATGTTGTGCATCTTGTGGGCGAGACATTTACGGGCATGGATGACTTAGTGGGCAGTGAAGAATGAGATTTGAGGTTTAGTGGTGGGAGGCTTCATGATGTGGGGAGTGCCCTTATGGGGTGCAATGCTGGAAGCTATTGGGGTCTTAAGCGGTCTGCTTGTAAGAAGTAGCCGTTTGGGCTGGTTGCTCTTGATATGTTGATTGTCAAGGTGGGGTGGTGTCACATTTTGGGTGGGTGACACTATTGATGTGACTGGTATTTGGAGAGAGGAACAATTATGCCAATGTGGGTGCCGTTATCCACTTGAGTTTGAGTGTGCTGGTAGAAGTGGACAGCTTTGTGGTTTGGTGTCCCTAACTAGCTATTGACATTTTGCAGTGTGGAAATTGAAAGTTTGAGAATTGTGACAGCATTCATTTTCGGTTTTTGGCTGCTACTTGGATAGAATTGGGGGGGCGTTTTGATTGGTTTGTGGTGTACTGTGATGTTTGGGTGAGCATTGCTGAACTAACATTGGTAGGAGTTTTTGGAGCAGTCAGTGGCAGTGAGTGAAGCGAATAGTGGGTTGTGATGGTGGAGGCAGTGGCCTCTTCGGAAAGATGTTGTAAGCGAGGGCTTAATTTTGCACTAATTATTACTAACAAATCCTAACCCGTCAGATGTTGTCTAATGTCTGCATGTTTAAATATGTCAGTGGCGGCCACTCACACTGTTGGAGGCATTTCCCTGCATGTAATCTGGTACATCAAATGTCATGCTTCCTTTGGGAAGCATACTGTAGATTTGTTATACACACCTTGTGCTGGGCCTAGGTAGGCACTTTCATTTATTCTAAGCTATCTGTGATCGGTTTCTACATTTTCTTTACCTTTTACACATTGAGAGCTAAAGCTTTAAGTGGTGCAGCTGACGAGTCATTGATATGTACTCATTTAATCAATGCTGTTTTTCATACAGTCTAAATACGCTATGTATCCCTGTTTATAGATAAAGCAAGATGAAACCATTCTGAAAACTGCTTTACAAGCTACAATAAAAGTTATGTGTCAAGAATGAGGCTATTAATTTGAAGTGTGTGCTGAGCTGATGTAATACTAACAATTTTAAAGTAACACAACACAATACAATTCCAAAATCTATTTAGAAATATAGGGCAAATTTAATGAGCAAAAAGACACCAAGATCATTAGACTAGGTCAAGGGAAACTGGTGATTTCTAAAAACGTTTAGGACAAAGAGTGCCCATCAATAGTCTCGTTTCCCGTTTGACCAGGACCTGGGTGTGATTTCAGACTGATTACGATGTAACTGAGGTGGTATAGATTAAGGGCCTGATTACAAGTGGATGGCAAACAAGAAGCTATTTATTGCACCTCATAAATAATGATGCCCCAGATTATGTTATTTATTGGGTGCAATAAAAAAACATATTATGAGTTTTTGCGAAATAACAGATTTTGCAGATGTTGGTGGTCTTCATCCAGGGGTCAGGGTTCAGGAGTATTCTTATTTCAAACAGGGCATTTATTTCAAACAGGGCATTCTTCTTCAGGTGATGTCCTCCTCAGTCTGGGAATATTCTGGGGAGGTGGTGGTTGAGTTACCAGAGTTATCCTGTGCTCTAGTGAGTGAGACATTCTACCACAACATCCTAACAGTTTCTCACAGTCCCTTCACCTCCTTTTGCATGCTCATTTCCTCTTTGCCTTACTGTAAAATTCCCCAAGAGATCCTCTTTCAAGATGGTAGAAACAAGCTGCCACCAGGGTTTCAGCTCCTTACCAGCGCCCCAGTTTAGAGGATCTCTCCTCCCATTCTGTGAAGTAGTGTGGCTCACTGGTTAGAGGCGGCAGACCCGAGAGCAGAGGACGGCCCGGGACCAGGGTTCGATTCCCGGCGCGGCAGGTTTCTGGACCAGGGTCAGCGGACTCGATAATTCTCTCGCCTCGGTGCCCACTCTGATCAGCGTTCACACTCGGCAACTCTGGGCATTAGCTTGCCTCATCTTCACTAACGGCCCCACCAGACCGCCGGGGATGCCTGGTCTCACCCTGGAGATACCCATTAAGGGACCATCTCTCAGGGAAGCCAGGAAGGGTTTCGCAGCGGTCGAAGCGCCTTGGGACCCTACGGGTAAGTAGTGCGCTATATAAATGCCTATACACACACATACACATTCTTCAGGGTCAAAACTGGTCCTAATCTCTCTAAGTGTGACTGCAATCAGGGCATCTGGGAGGGTCCAAGTCAACAGAGGTAGTGTTAAAGCTGCCCTTGGTTCTGCCAGCTATTTCTCTCCTCTCCCAGATATCTAATCCCTGCTAAGTGGTTGTGTGTGCAGAATCCTAGGGCTTTCACTAAATTGCCATGAATGGTTTGCTGCATTCAAAGTTGGTCTCTGGGATTCCTCTGGCCTAGTGCACTTGGAGAATGCAAGGGAACATCTATGGTTTGGGATAAACCTCAGTTCTCCATACTCTACCATGAATCCCTTGCGCTCTCCTGGCGGCCCGAGAAATGAAACACCCTTGGTACCCACCCTTGGAGTTCCACTCCCACACACATTTTTGAGGGTATTATGGAGGCACAGTAGGCAATCCTGACAGTAGGGCTGAGCCCACATGTTCCACTGCTACTATCCCTGAACAACAACTTATGAATATGTTGACATGAGTTACCACCTGGTTGAACAGGGCAGCCACCTGGTGTGTGGCGGAAGGGTCTAAGCATAAGCTATTGAAGTGTCATTACCTACCTTTAATTTTAATGGATAGCAGACAGATGGAGGAGCTCACTGGAAACTGATTTCTCTCACACCTGTCAAGGTCTAAAACTAGGCAAAAGAGGCAAGTATAGTTTTATTTTTATTTTTGCAGAGCAGCTTGAAGCTCAGCCACATTGCAGTGAAGTGCTGCTTTGAAGATGACTGGCTGAGCTGACATGGAGCTTGCAGACCAGGCGGAATGACATTGAGCTTCTTAAGCATTCTGCTGCTCTTCCAGAGGAGACCAAATAGGTATCTCATGTGAGCCAGGCCGCCAATTCTCTTGAACAGTCTATTATTAAATGTAAATATTTATAAGGCCTTCCATGTTCCGCTCTCATGCGTTGGTATATTAAAAACAAACTGAATTCGAAATAAAGGTTTTGCCAATTCTGCTCATTAGCTGAGGTTTGAATCAAATGAAAAGAACTGGAAGCATCCGACAATTTTATATCATCTGTAGTCAAGCATCCAAAATAATTTGAGGAAAGCAGCTAAATGACCGCTTCTTGTATTTGCTATAATGTGCTAACTGCCTGCCCTTCTGCACAGAAAGAGACAAGTAACACATTGTCTAAGCAAATGGTTGGTTCAATTGCTGAAGTTGTGATGTCTATTAAACAACTATAATATTTAGATATATCTTTTAAACAGAATGCAGGGCCTTATTTGGAGTTTGGTAGACGGAGGTTAAACCATCGGTATGGCGGAGTACTTTACTCCTGCCATACCGAGGGTGCCCCGCCTGCCAAATTTAGAGATGTCTGCTGGCCCAGTGGAAATCTCTTAACATTGGCAGTAACTACTGTCACAGCGGTTCCTGTCAATATATTAAAGTTTGATGGACAGCTCGATCAGCATGACGGTAATATCCATCAATGGTAACATCCATTAATATGTTTTTGTATTTTCAAAAAACAAAATCCCAGAGCGAGGTTTTGTTTCTGAAAATACAACAACTAATGACCCCCACACTATGGGACTTCTTTCCCGTTGTTTGGGGAACATTTCATCGTTTTCACAATCCCTCACTGCCAGGTTTTACCATGCATTGAAGGACAGTGATAACTGGCATTCAAGTGCTTGCTGTAAATTGGGTGGACGGGCGGGCGAATGGCCAAACCTACAATGGCCCTTCCTCCATGGGGCTGATGGAGTAGTATGTCAGTGATGGAGATGGAGTAGTCTCTGTCGCTCATCAGCTTAATAATAATAATAATAATACAGAGTTTTGTAGAGCGCGTGCAGTTACCTCGGCGGAGGTGTCCCGGCGCTAGGTGTGTAATGCAGACAGACGCCAAATGCGGAGGAGGATGGCCGCTTATTACTCAAAGAGCCACGTTTTCAGAAGCTTCCTAAAGATGGCTTAAGGTCCACTTGTTTGTAAATCAGGCAGGCAAACCTGAAGTAGTTCCAATCCGGTGTATGGATGGTGAAGTGTTCAAGCACTGGGAGGGGAATTGCTGTAATGTACCATTATCGCCCACAGCCCCAATAAAACCACCCTTTTTGTAGCCAGATCGGAGATCGCCCTCAACATAAAGAGCAGTAACAGCATATCATGCCACATGTGGCAGCAGCACAGAGTCAGTGCGGCAGCACGTAGTGCTCTGTGTTGTGCTCTGGCCACCGCTCTGCAATTAGAACAACCATTTGCAATGCAATAGGTCTTGCTTTGGGACCTTATAATTACTTAGCGATGCAGTGGGACCACTCCAGAGGGTTGTAGACAAAAGGGTTTTGCGTGGGTAGGCTTTAGACAGAACAAGTGAAGAATATCAGATAAACACACAGTAGTTGTTTCGCACTAAAAGTAGGACCAATCAAAGCACACATTTTCTTTAAAATTTGAACCCGGTGTCACTCCTGATAGAGGGCATATTCCCAGACTTTTCAAGAGATAAGGAGAGGAACTAGCACCAAAAGGTCAAGATATTCACTGTATATCAGCTTTCCTCTATACAAGGCACTTTCAGCCAAGATCGCAGGGTGGTTGAGGACATCCTACACAGCACAACAAGGGGCTGTGGTAGCTGAGGGGCAATAGCAGTCAGAACCGTATGACAAAGAGCAGATGTACATTCTCCCAGCCCAGCCCAACCTATGCCTGCATAGCTTTGGTGCAGGGTCTCATGTACAGTGTGCTTCAACAGTGTCATGTACACAGGAGGATGCCAATGAAGACAACGAGAACCTGGACACAAACCTCCACATGGTGAGGAACTCACCGTCCTCGAGAGGACATCATTTAGCCTGTGGCACACAGCTAACAATTTACATACCACAAACAACAGAGCACAAGGCCCAGCTATGGAGGGGACTGAATGGATTTTATATGAAACTGACATACACACCCTTTCTCTACCAGTACTGCAGACAAAAAGGTCAATGATGCTGGGTCCATGATCAAGTATTGCCAGCATTCAGTTACCACATAGTCTTGTGGGGTGATAGGGGGAGGGGAGTAGCCCCATCGACTATAATTTGGGCCATAGACTTTGAAACAGCCCTTAAACAACAAAACACACTAAATGGAACACCTCCAGTGAGTCACTGTTTGGCAACCAAATTGGATGACAACACAGAGGAGGACAGGAAAAAAATCAAACAGGGGCAGGCCAGGATAGCAGTGTAGCCATACCAGCCATACTGTGTACCCACCACTCATCCCTACACATGAATCCACCACTAGGCCCATTATAAAAACCCACCTCCGACTACTGAACATGAAACATAAATCATCCTTCAGTACTTAAGTTCTGTATCTGGAGTTGGGTGACCTCATAAATGCACTATACACTTGCATTCCCCTCTCTCAGCAAATAAATACTAACATATGCCCTCAAACCCACCCCTCAGACTAGTGATGAATTCAGAGCTACACCCATACATAAATTTACCTTTCACTACCATACTTGGACAAACCCACTTCTGTATATGGCTTTACCACTCACCCCTGTATATGGATTCAGCAAAGAAACTGTATATGAGGCACCACTTTCACTATTGATCAAACCAACCGCTCACCACTGGATACAGGCCCCCTCTTCTGGAATATGGAACCCCCAGACACTTCTGCACATGCTCACCTATGTGCTTTAAGCACCAGTAAAAGGGTGGTATGCATCCTTGCGCACCCACATGAACCTCCATGCTAGAGCCTCTATTTAAATGCACCTTTAACCTGCTGCTCATGCATGAGGGAACCAACCAAAAATACCCCTGGTAATAAGAAGTACTAAACAAATGGTAAGACGTGCAATACAAATGTAATAAGTGCCATACAAAGGATAGTAATCACTATACATATGCACATAACCTAACCTATGTGTAGGGTTCCACCACTGACCCCTTGCACTCTAATCTACACATAGACCATCATCATGCAACCAGCACTTGCCTGAAGAAGAAACCACAAAATCACAAGGGAATGCTAACATTTGGTAATCAGAAAGGTTGATATGTTTTTCTTTGCACGATCAAACATACAATAGGCCTTCAGGTGTAGCTGTCATTCTCCACGCCTGAATGATCGATATTAAGGCAGCAGTCAGAGACTCCCTTCAAGAAAGCACTTAAAAAACCAGACAATCTACGGATGTGCTGGTAGAGTGGAGTATCCCAGCCTCGGGTGGGGCGTAACAAACGCCCCGCAGCCGCCGCGGAGCGGGGGGGCCACACTCTGATCAGTAAATGAAGGGGGTCCCGGCCCCCTCTTCAGCTCTTCGGTGAGAGCTGTGAGAGAGGCTTGCTTTGCTTTAAAGCAGGTGCAGGCTGTCTGCAGCCTGCTCTGAGTCCCTCACCCCCTCCCTCTGACTGAAGAGAAACAAAGTATCAACATACATTGTTTCTCTTCAGTCAGAGCCAGAGACAGGCCCGGGACAAGGGTGGGGGTAGGGGTCCCCAGAGAGCAGGAGGCAGCACGGAGCACTGCACGGGACCCTGACAAGGAGGGGGGGGGGGCAGAGAAAGAGCAGGAGGCAGAATAGAGCACTGCTCGGGACCCTGACAAGAAGGGGAGGCCCCAGAGAAAGAGCAGGAGGCAGCACAGAGCACTGCTCGGGACCCTGACAAAGATGGGAGCTGGGGGCCCCAGAGAGAGAGGAGGCAGCACAGAGCACTGCTCAGGACTCTGACAAGGACGGGGCTGGGGGCCCCAGAGAGAGAGGAGGCAGCAGAGAGCACTGCTCAGGACCCTGACAAGGACGGAGGGGGCTGGGGGCCCCAGAGAGAGAGGAGGCAGCAAAGAGCACTGCTCGGGACCCTGACAAAGATGGGGGTGGGGGCCCCAGAGAGAGCAGGAGGCAGCACAGAGCACTGCTCGGGTCCCTGACAAGGACGGGTGCTGGGGGCCCCAGAGAGAGAGGAGGCAGCAAAGAGCACTGCTCAGGACCCTGACAAGGACTGGGGCTGGGGGGCCCAGAGAGAGAGGAGGCAGCACAGAGCACTGCTTGGGACCCTGACAAGGACGGGGTGGGGGTGGGGGCCCCAGAGAGAGCAGGAGGCAGCACAGGGCACTGCTCGGGACCCTGACAAGGACGGGCTGGGCGCCCCAGGGAGAGAGGTGGCAGCACATAGCACTGCTCAGGACCCTGACAAGGACGGGGGTTGGGGGCCCCAGAGAGAGAGGGGGCAGCACAGAGCACTGCTCGGGACCCTGACAAGAAGGGGGGGCCCAGAGAAAGAGCAGGAGGCAGCTCAGAGCCCTGCTCGTTACCCTGACAAGGACGGGGGTGGGGGCCCCAGAGAGAGAGCAGGAGGCAGCACAGAGCACTGCTCAGGATGGACCCTGACAAGGAGGGGGTCCAGAGAGAGAGCAGGAGGCAGCACAGAGCACTGCTCAGGAACCTGACAAGGACTGGGGTTGGAGGCCCCAGAGAGCAGGAGGCAGCACAGAGCACTGCTCAGGATGGACCCTGACAAGGAGGGGGTCCAGAGAGAGAGCAGGAGGCAGCACAGAGCACTGCTCAGGACCCTGACAAGGACGAGGGCCGGGGGCCCCAGAGAGAGAGGAGGCAGCACATAGCATTGCTCAGGACCCTGACAAGGACACAGGGTGGGGGCCCCACAGAGCAGGAGGCAGCACAGAGCACTGCTCAGGACCCTGACAAGGACGAGGGCCCCCAGAGAGAGAGCAGGAGGCAGCACAGAGCACTGCTCGGGACCCTGACAAGGGTGGGAGTGGGGGCCCCCAGAGAGAGCATTCTCCAGGGCAAAGCTCATATGAGAAGGAATGAGGCAGCAAAATGGTGCCCTCAGGTAAGCACTCTCGTTAGAAGCACCATGTGGGCGTCCGCAGGAGGGGCAAGGGGGGCCGAGAAGGGTGCAAGGCAGAGGGGAGAAGGGTGCAAGGTAGAGAGGAGAAGGGGGCAAGGTAGAGAGGAGAAGGGTGCAAGGCAGAGAGGAGATGGGTGCAAGACGGAGAGGAGATGGGTGCAAGGCGGAGGGGAGAAGGGTGCAAGGCAGAGAGGAGAAGGGTGCAAGGCGGAGGGGAGAAGGGTGCAAGGCAGCGAGGAGAAGGGTGCAAGGCAGAGGGGAGAAGGGTGCAAGGCAGAAGGGAGAATGGGGCATGGTAGAAAAGACAGAGGGGGAGAAGGGTGCAAGGGGGAGGGCGAGAAGGGTGCAAGGCAGAGGGGAGAAGGGTGCAAGGCAGAGGGGAGAAGAGTGCAAGGGGGATGGTGAAGAAGTAGAAAATGTGCCCCCCCCCCCTGGAAACTTTGTGAGAGAGAGTGGAGTGGAGTGAGAGAGAGAGTAAAGTGAGAGAGAGAGTGGAGTGAGAGAGAGTGGAGTGAGAGAGAGTAGAGAGAGAGAGTGGAGAGAGAGAGTGAAGCAAGAGAGAGAGTGGAGCAAGAGAGAGAGTGGAGCAAGAGAGAGAGTGGAGAGAGTGGAGAGAGATTGTGGAGAGAGCGAGACTGGAGAGAGAGAGAGTGGGGAGAGAGTAGAGCGAGTGAGAGACAGTGAAGAGACAGTGGAGAGAGAGTGGAGAGAGAGAGAGTGGAGAGAGAATGAGTGGAGAGAGAGAGAGTGGAGAGAGAGTGGAGAGAGAGAGAGAGTGGAGTGAGAGACAGTGGAGAGAGAGGGGAGAAAGGGTGGAGAGAGAGACAGTGGAGAGAGAGTGGAATGAGTGGAGAGAGAGAGTGGAGAAAGTAGAGAGAGAGAGAGAGAGAGTGGAGAGAGAAGAGAGATTGAGAGAGTGGAGAGAGAGTGAGTGGAGAGAGAGAGAGTGGAGAGAGAGAAAGTGGAGAGTGAGAGAGAGTGGGGAGAGAGTAGAGAGAGTGAGAGACAGTGGAGAGGGAGACAGTGGAGAGAGAGTGGAGAGAGAGTGGTGAGAGAGTAGAGAGAGAGTGGAGAGAGAGTGAGTGGATAGATAGAGAGAGTGGAGAGAGAGAGAGTGGAGAGAGAGAGAGAGGAGAGAGAGTGGAGAGAGAGTGGAGAAAGAGTAGAGAGAGAGAGAGAGTGGAGAGAGTGAGGGGAGAGAGAGAGAGTGGAGAGAGTGAGGGGAGAGAGAGAGTGGAGAGAGAGAAAGTGGAGAGTGAGAGAGAGTGGGGAGAGAGTAGAGAGAGTGAGAGACAGTGGAGAGACAGTGGAGAGAGAGACAGTGGAGAGAGAGTGGAGAGAGAGTGGAGAGAGAGTGGTGAGAGAGTAGAGCGAGAGTGGAGAGAGAGTGAGTGGATAGATAGAGAGAGAGAGTAGAGAGAGAGTGGAGAGAGAGTGGAGAGAGTGGAGAGAGAGAGAGTGGGGAGAGAGTAGAGAGAGTGAGAGACAGTGGAGAGACAGTGGAGAGAGAGACCGTGGAGAGAGAGTGGAGAGAAGGTGAAGAGAGAGTGTGGAGAGAGAGAGAGTGTGGAGAGAGAGAGAGTGGAGAGAGAGAGAGAGTGGAGAGCGAGAATGAGAGTAGATAGAGAGAGTGGAGAGAGAGAGTAGAGAGAGTGGAGAGAGAGGGAGTAGAGAGAGTGGAGAGAGAGTGGAGAGAGTGGAGAGAGAGTAGAGAGAGTGGAGAGAGAGTAGAGAGAGTGGAGGGAGAGAAGAGAGAGAGAGAAGGGGGAGGAGAGAGAGAGAAGGGAAAGAGAGAGTGCAGAGAGAGGGGAGGGAGAGTGGAGTGGAGGGAGACAGTGGAGAGAGAGTGAAGAGAGAATAGAGAGAGTGAGAGACAGTGGAGTGAGAGACAGTGGAGAGAGAGACAGTGGAGAGAGAGACAGTGGAGAGAGAGTGGAGAGAGAGAGTGAAGCAAGAGAGAGAGTGGAGCAAGAGAGAGAGTGGAGCAAGAGAGAGAGTGGAGAGAGTGGAGAGAGATTGTGGAGAGAGCGAGACTGGAGAGAGAGAGAGTGGGGAGAGAGTAGAGCGAGTGAGAGACAGTGAAGAGACAGTGGAGAGAGAGTGGAGAGAGAGAGAGTGGAGAGAGAATGAGTGGAGAGAGAGAGAGTGGAGAGAGAGTGGAGAGAGAGAGAGAGTGGAGTGAGAGACAGTGGAGAGAGAGGGGAGAAAGGGTGGAGAGAGAGACAGTGGAGAGAGAGTGGAATGAGTGGAGAGAGAGTGGAGAGAGAGAGTGGAGAAAGTAGAGAGAGAGAGAGAGAGAGTGGAGAGAGAAGAGAGATTGAGAGAGTGGAGAGAGAGTGAGTGGAGAGAGAGAGAGTGGAGAGAGAGAAAGTGGAGAGTGAGAGAGAGTGGGGAGAGAGTAGAGAGAGTGAGAGACAGTGGAGAGGGAGGCAGTGGAGAGAGAGTGGAGAGAGAGTGGTGAGAGAGTAGAGAGAGAGTGGAGAGAGAGTGAGTGGATAGATAGAGAGAGTGGAGAGAGAGAGAGTGGAGAGAGAGAGAGAGGAGAGAGAGTGGAGAGAGAGTGGAGAAAGAGTAGAGAGAGAGAGAGAGTGGAGAGAGTGAGGGGAGAGAGAGAGTGGAGAGAGTGAGGGGAGAGAGAGAGTGGAGAGAGAGAAAGTGGAGAGTGAGAGAGAGTGGGGAGAGAGTAGAGAGAGTGAGAGACAGTGGAGAGACAGTGGAGAGAGAGACAGTGGAGAGAGAGTGGAGAGAGAGTGGAGAGAGAGTGGTGAGAGAGTAGAGCGAGAGTGGAGAGAGAGTGAGTGGATAGATAGAGAGAGAGAGTAGAGAGAGAGTGGAGAGAGAGTGGAGAGAGTGGAGAGAGAGAGAGTGGGGAGAGAGTAGAGAGAGTGAGAGACAGTGGAGAGACAGTGGAGAGAGAGACCGTGGAGAGAGAGTGGAGAGAAGGTGAAGAGAGAGTGTGGAGAGAGAGAGAGTGTGGAGAGAGAGAGAGTGGAGAGAGAGAGAGAGTGGAGAGCGAGAATGAGAGTAGATAGAGAGAGTGGAGAGAGAGAGTAGAGAGAGTGGAGAGAGAGGGAGTAGAGAGAGTGGAGAGAGAGTGGAGAGAGTGGAGAGAGAGTAGAGAGAGTGGAGAGAGAGTAGAGAGAGTGGAGGGAGAGAAGAGAGAGAGAGAAGGGGGAGGAGAGAGAGAGAGAGAAGGGAAAGAGAGAGTGCAGAGAGAGGGGAGGGAGAGTGGAGTGGAGGGAGACAGTGGAGAGAGAGTGAAGAGAGAATAGAGAGAGTGAGAGACAGTGGAGTGAGAGACAGTGGAGAGAGAGACAGTGGAGAGAGAGACAGTGGAGAGAGAGTGGAGAGAGAGAGTGGGGAGAGAGTGCAGAGAGAGTGGAGAGAGAGTGGAGAGAGAGGGAGTGGAGAGAGAGAGTGGAGAGAGAGTGGAGAGAGGGTGGAGAGAGGGAGAGTGGAGAGAGATAGTGGAGAGAGAGGGTGGAGAGAGAGGAGAGAGGAGAGAGAGTGGAGAGAGTGAGTGGAGAGAGTGGAGGGAGAGAAGAGAGAGAGAGAAGGGGGAGGAGAGAGAGAGAGAGAAGGGAAAGAGAGAGTGCAGAGAGAGGGGAGGGAGAGTGGAGTGGAGGGAGACAGTGGAGAGAGAGTGAAGAGAGAATAGAGAGAGTGAGAGACAGTGGAGTGAGAGACAGTGGAGAGAGAGACAGTGGAGAGAGAGACAGTGGAGAGAGAGTGGAGAGAGAGAGTGAAGCAAGAGAGAGAGTGGAGCAAGAGAGAGAGTGGAGCAAGAGAGAGAGTGGAGAGAGTGGAGAGAGATTGTGGAGAGAGCGAGACTGGAGAGAGAGAGAGTGGGGAGAGAGTAGAGCGAGTGAGAGACAGTGAAGAGACAGTGGAGAGAGAGTGGAGAGAGAGAGAGTGGAGAGAGAATGAGTGGAGAGAGAGAGAGTGGAGAGAGAGTGGAGAGAGAGAGAGAGTGGAGTGAGAGACAGTGGAGAGAGAGGGGAGAAAGGGTGGAGAGAGAGACAGTGGAGAGAGAGTGGAATGAGTGGAGAGAGAGTGGAGAGAGAGAGTGGAGAAAGTAGAGAGAGAGAGAGAGAGAGTGGAGAGAGAAGAGAGATTGAGAGAGTGGAGAGAGAGTGAGTGGAGAGAGAGAGAGTGGAGAGAGAGAAAGTGGAGAGTGAGAGAGAGTGGGGAGAGAGTAGAGAGAGTGAGAGACAGTGGAGAGGGAGACAGTGGAGAGAGAGTGGAGAGAGAGTGGTGAGAGAGTAGAGAGAGAGTGGAGAGAGAGTGAGTGGATAGATAGAGAGAGTGGAGAGAGAGAGAGTGGAGAGAGAGAGAGAGGAGAGAGAGTGGAGAGAGAGTGGAGAAAGAGTAGAGAGAGAGAGAGAGTGGAGAGAGTGAGGGGAGAGAGAGAGTGGAGAGAGTGAGGGGAGAGAGAGAGTGGAGAGAGAGAAAGTGGAGAGTGAGAGAGAGTGGGGAGAGAGTAGAGAGAGTGAGAGACAGTGGAGAGACAGTGGAGAGAGAGACAGTGGAGAGAGAGTGGAGAGAGAGTGGAGAGAGAGTGGTGAGAGAGTAGAGCGAGAGTGGAGAGAGAGTGAGTGGATAGATAGAGAGAGAGAGTAGAGAGAGAGTGGAGAGAGAGTGGAGAGAGTGGAGAGAGAGAGAGTGGGGAGAGAGTAGAGAGAGTGAGAGACAGTGGAGAGACAGTGGAGAGAGAGACCGTGGAGAGAGAGTGGAGAGAAGGTGAAGAGAGAGTGTGGAGAGAGAGAGAGTGTGGAGAGAGAGAGAGTGGAGAGAGAGAGAGAGTGGAGAGCGAGAATGAGAGTAGATAGAGAGAGTGGAGAGAGAGAGTAGAGAGAGTGGAGAGAGAGGGAGTAGAGAGAGTGGAGAGAGAGTGGAGAGAGTGGAGAGAGAGTAGAGAGAGTGGAGAGAGAGTAGAGAGAGTGGAGGGAGAGAAGAGAGAGAGAGAAGGGGGAGGAGAGAGAGAGAGAGAAGGGAAAGAGAGAGTGCAGAGAGAGGGGAGGGAGAGTGGAGTGGAGGGAGACAGTGGAGAGAGAGTGAAGAGAGAATAGAGAGAGTGAGAGACAGTGGAGTGAGAGACAGTGGAGAGAGAGACAGTGGAGAGAGAGACAGTGGAGAGAGAGTGGAGAGAGAGAGTGGGGAGAGAGTGCAGAGAGAGTGGAGAGAGAGTGGAGAGAGAGGGAGTGGAGAGAGAGAGTGGAGAGAGAGTGGAGAGAGGGTGGAGAGAGGGAGAGTGGAGAGAGATAGTGGAGAGAGAGGGTGGAGAGAGAGGAGAGAGGAGAGAGAGTGGAGAGAGTGAGTGGAGAGAGAGAGTGGAGAGATAGGAATGAGTGGAGAGAGTGGAGAGAGAGAAGAGAGAGAGTGGAGAGGGTGGAGAGAGAGAGAGAGGAGAGAGAGAGAGTGGAGAGAGAGAGAGTGGAGAGAGAGTGTGGAGAAAGAGAGTGGAGAGAGAGAGAGGGGAGAGAGGGGGGGAGAGATAGAGTGGAGAGAGAGAGAGGGGGAGAGAGAGAGTGGAGAGAGGAGAAGAGAGAGAGTAGAGAGAGTGGAGAGAGAGAGAGTAGAGAGAGTGTAGAGAGAGTGGAGAGAAAGTAGAGAGAGTGGAGAGAGAGTAGAGAGAGAGAAGGGAGAGTAGAGAGAGAGAAGGTAGAGAGAGAGTGGAGAGAGAGTAGAGAGAGTGAGAGACAGTGGAGAGAGAGACAGTGGAGAGAGGGAGAGTGGAGAGAGAGCAAGTGGAGAGCGAGAGGGGAGAGAGAGAGAGTGGAGAGAGACAGTGGAGAGTGAGAGAGTGAAAGAGTGGAGAGAGTAGAGAGAGTGGGGAGAGATAGTGGAGATAGTGGAGAGAGAGAGTGGAGAGGGAGAGTGGAGAGAGTGGAGAGAGTACAGAGAGAGACAGTGGAGAGAGAGTCAGTGGAGAGAGAGAGTGGAGAGAGAGTGGAGAGAGAGTAGAGAGAGTTTAGAGAGAGTAGAGAGAGAGAAGGGAGAGTAGAGAGAGAGAAGGGAGAGAGAGAGTGGAGAGAGAGTAGAGAGAGTGAGAGACAGTGGAGAGGCAGTGGAGAGACAGTGGAGAGAGATACAGTGAAGAGAGGGAGAGTGGAGAGAGAGAGTGGAGAGAGAGAGAGTGGAGAGAGAGAGTGGAGAGAAGAGAGTGGAGAGAGAGTAGAGAGAGTGGAGAGAGTAGAGTGAGAGAAGGGAGTGTAGAGAGAAATAAGGGAGAGAGAGTCAGTGGAGAGAGAGTGGAGAGAGTGGAGAGAGAGTAGAGAGAGTGAGAGAGTGGAGAGACGGTGGAGAGAGAGACAGTGGAGAGAGAGACAGTGGAGAGAGAGACAGTGGAGGGAGAGACAGCGGAGGGAGAGTAGAGAGAGAGTAGAGAGAGTGGACGGAGAGTAGAGAGAGTGAAGGGAGAGTAGAGAGAGAGAAGGGAGAGTAGACAGAAGGGAAAGAGAGAGTGGAGAGAGAGTGGAGGGAGAGTGGAGGGAGACAGTGGAGAGAGAGTGGAGAGAGAGTAGAGAGAGTGAGAGACAGTGGAGAGAGAGAGACAGTGGAGAGAGAGATAGTGGAGAGAGAGTGGGGAGAGAGTGGAGAGAGAGAGTGGAGAGAGAGTGCAGAAAGAGTGGAGAGAGAGAGTGGAGAGAGAGTGGAGAGAGAGAGTGGAGAGAGAGTGGAGAGAGAGAGGGTGGGTGGGTGGAGAGAGAGAGGGAGTGGAGAGAGAGAGTGGAGAGAGAGAGTTGAGAGAGCGGGTGGAGAGAGAGGAGAGAGGAGAGAGAGTGGAAAGAGAGTTGAGAGAGAGTGTGAAGAGAGAGAGTGGAGAGATAGGAATGAGTGGAGAGAGTGGAGAGAGTGGAGAGAGAGAGGAGAGAGAGAGAGTGGAGAGGGTGGAGAGAGAGAGAGGAGAGAGAGAGTGCAGAGAGAGACGGAGAGAGTGGAGAGAGAGTGTGGAGAAATGGAGTGGAGAGAGAGAGAGTGGAAAGAGAGAGTGGAGAGAGAGTGGAGAGAGAGAGAGTGGAGAGAGAGAGAGGGAGAGAGAGAGAGAGTGGAGAGAGAGAGAGAGTAGAGAGAATGGAGAGAGAGAGAGTAGAGAGAGTGGAGAGAGAGTAGAGAGAGTGGTGAGAGAGTAGAGAGAGAGAAGGGAGAGTAGAGAGAGAGAAGGGAGAGAGAGTGTGTAGAGAGAGTAGAGAGAGTGAGAGACAGTGGAGAGACAGTGGAGGGACAGTGATGAGAGAGCCAGTGGAGAGAGGGAGAGTGGAGAGAGTGGAGAGAGAGCGAGTGGGGAGCGAGAGTGGAGAGAGAGAGTGGAGAGAGAGAGTGGAGAGACAGTGTGGAGCGAGACAGTGGAGAGAGAGACAGTGGAGAGAGAGACAGTGGAGAGAGAGTGAGTGAGAGAGTGGAGAGAGTAGAGAGAGTGGAGAGAGTGGGGAGAGAGAGTGGAGAGAGAAAGTGGAGAGAGAGAGTGGAGTGAGAGAGAGTAGAGAGAGAGTGGAGAGAGTGGAGAGAGTAGAGAGAGAGAAGGGAGTGTAGAGAGAGAGAAGGGAGAGAGAGAGAGTGGAGAGAGAGTGGAGAGAGAGTAGAGAGACTGAGAGGCAGTGGAGAGACAGTGGAGAGAGAGTCAGTGGAGAGAGAGTGGAGAGAGAGTGGAGAGAGAGTAGAGAGAGTGGAGAGAGAGTAGAGAGAGAGAGAAGGGAGAGTAGAGAGAGAGAAGGGAGAGAGAGAGTGGAGAGAGAGTAGAGAGAGTGAGAGACAGTGGAGAGACAGTGGAGAGACAGTGGAGAGAGAGACAGTGGAGAGAGGTAGAGTGGAGAGATAGAGTGGAGAGAGAGCGAGTGGAGAGAGAGAGTGGAGAGAGAGAGAGTGGAGAGAGAGAGTGGAGAGAGAGAATGGAGAGTTGAAGAGCCGGGTTTTTGGAACCCAGCGGCGCCAGGGACACGGCCAAAGTCTTCGAGTTCTCCTGTCTTGGCAAACAGAGACACGGAATACTTCTAGGTGGCGTCAGAGATCAAATTTATTAGCTGCAAGTAGTAACAGTAAAGCCAGCAATACAACACGGTGTACAACTCAGGAAACTGCTCAATTTTTGTAGAGCAAGACATCAATATTTATCCCAATTTTGCTCATTATTAATGCACACCCACTGCGACAAATTCTGACGAATAGAATACATTTTCCCACGCGTTATCACATCATAAAAAGCTCACTTTACATTGTACCAACCCACAAGTTAATTATTAGGAATGTCCCAAATTCAATTTCCACGAGCCGGACAAACCCATAATTGAAAGCACTACCCATGTAATGAAAAGACATAAGGAAAAAAGCAATTCAGATGTTGAGTAGGATAAGATATGTGCAAGCGAACTAAAAGTTAACGATATCCTGAACAGTGATTGCCAATTTCAGACAACGATCAGCCAGGGTAATTGGCCTCACGAAGGGTCAGTTTCAGGTAACGAGGTCAGCTTCTTTGCAGTTCACTCGCAAGTCAGAAAAGGCCTAGTTAATATGTACATGAACAGCGAAGCCCATGCAGCTTTGTTCGTTCGGTTACCTCCACGGCCTACGTTAGGGCAACACAAAATGGCGTCTTTGGACAACGTAAACAAAATGGAGTCTGGTTCGAAAATCACGGAACCTCAGACCCTCCTTTTGCCATTACGTAGGCAATAACCTAAACTCATGTCAATCTAAATCCAGGTCTATATCTATTCTCATCAGGTCATCAAGGTGTTGCTGTAACATCATCTTATTATCCTTCACTTTTCTCGGGATGGGTCTTCTCACACAGATCGTAGCACAAAGACTACAAATGGCGGGACCACACTGGATGCATAAGCAACACGAGAAAAGGATCGCTAACACCATACCAAGGAACATCAG
The DNA here is from genome assembly GCF_964261635.1 of Lissotriton helveticus. NCBI lineage: Eukaryota > Metazoa > Chordata > Amphibia > Caudata > Salamandridae > Lissotriton > Lissotriton helveticus. Next base: position 731,919,109 of record NC_136068.1, read on the forward strand.
AACCTTCCATCCCCATTTGGACAACAATTCCCAAATCCATCCTGTCAATGACAAGTCCCCTTCGTCTACATGTATAGACTCAGCGGACTTACGTAACCTAAAGATGGCTTGGTACACTGTCGGGGCATTATCTGGTATGAAAACGCAGCAACTAGATCCGATCAATTTACATACCCCACCTCTATCTGCGAGTATGATGTCTAAAACCATACGATTTTGTAACGTCATAAGATGATCCGCCTGAAGCTCCGCTGTAATATTGCTTAGGGCACCAGCAGTTTCATTAATAGTGGCCTCGACCACTCTTGTAAGCTGACGAATATTCCTGCTATTGGCCATAGGACCCCAAAAGGGCACGAAACCCTTAAAGAAGTCTCCAGCTTCTTGTGCGACAGTATCTTCCGCATCGATAACACCTCTACCATATCTTGTCTTGTGGTAATCGAAAACAGCAGTGTATGTAGGGGGAAGCAAAAATGCCACGTAACATGTGCCGGAAAAATCAGATGGCAACCACGTGTATGCTCTATCATGACAAACAAAATACGTGCCCTTTGCTGGCACGAATGGTGGAGAATTCGGGGACGTATAGACATAAGTGTGGACACACACACTCTTACCAAGCTGAGCTCTCGGATTCTGACCATTACCTCGCAGACATAGTTGACCTCGGTGGGGTACGATCCAAATAGGAGGAGACCTTTTTCGTCTCTCCTTCGCTGTCAAACTAATGCTGTACTCTGTCTTGTTCCAACCAACATATGCTCGTACTTCATCCTTAGGGATAGCATTATATGCATCGATATCTCTGATCATATCTACTATTCCCCGTATCAAGGCATTATTACTCGCATTATCTTTGACGGAACGTACAGGAGATGCTTCATTCGCATAGATAAACATCGACTGGAGCGCCCATACTGACCCATTAGACGAAAAAGGCAAAACCAAATAAGGCATTCCTTTATCTGTCGTATGTGGCATAAGACCACATACCCAGCAGTTTGTGGTATTTACAACTAGCTGATGCTGATGCAACAACTGTATAAACGAGTTGTTAACAAATTCTGATCTTCGTGTCTGTTCATGTTCGGGCAAAGTATGAAACTCAAGTGGAGAATCAGTAAAAGAAGAAAGAGTAGGTTGGGCCGTAGACGTAGGCGTATGTTGTATGGCATAGAAAATCCAACCCACACAACCCAGCATAATATTCAGAAGCATTAAGAAACACAATATTAAAAAACATTTGCTACGGACCCATATATACATTTTCATTTTGAAACCATTTTCCTCAACACTCTTATCAGACCCAAAAGACTACATCCTCTAACGTGCTGCTCACGGCTATTACCTTCTTCACTTAAGTGTGCGCCACGATCGTACTAACGACCATGGATCGCAGACCTTTCGTCAATATGCGGTTCACCCCTTAAGAACTGTACCGCGACCCTGCAGCTGAGTCCGGATGGTGACTCGAAAATGGAAAAAAGTAAAAAAAAGTCTCTTGGTCTGAAAAGGTGTAACTCGCATTAAAAAAATAAAATTTGCTTTATTAGTCCTTTTTATCTTTTCTTGGTCTCAAATTGTAACGTTCTTTGCCAGGCACAGTCTGGTCTTGAAAAAGGGTTTCTGGATCCGTCGTATTAAGTCTCAGTTCAGGAGGCACAGCAGCTTGCAAAATGTCGTCATCTGCACGTTCTGATTGAGTCCATTCCAAATGTGCATCACTAAAAGGCAGGCATCTAGGAGTTCTTTCGCATTCAGAATCGCCAATACCTCCCCTCACCCACTTATCATACGGTAAGGGTAACGGGACTACTTTACAGTGGGTGGCATGCACCCAATACTTTTTACCAGCCACTCTAACAGCAGTCCGAGTTACAAGTAATACTAGGTGCGGACCAGTCCACCTCGGCTCCAAATTCTTCGATTGCTGGAAATTCTTTAGCAGAACATAGTGGCCGGGTTGGATCTTGTGACCTGGATCCGCAGACGCTGCCGGCAAACTGTCATAGACCTGTTGGTGGAGAACACATAATTTAGCAGTCAAGTCATGTAAGTAATCCACCAACATAGGGTACTCAAGGTCACTGTACTTCTTGGGCCGGGGGACACCCCAAACATTGGCCGGACGACCAAACGCAATCTCATATGGGCTAAGTCCCACACGAGAATGTACTGTCGTCCTTGTTGACAAAAGAGCCAATGGCAAGGCATCTGGCCATGTAAGACCAGTGCTCGCTTGTATCTTAGCCAGTTTCAGCTTGAACGTGCCATTGTAACACTCGACAAGACCAGCTGACTGGGGGTGATTCGCAGCGCGGAACTTCTGATGGATACCCAATCCCGCACACACTTTCTTCATGACCTGGCCCACAAATTCACTCCCATTATCACTCCACACAATTCTCGGCAAACCGAATCTAGGGAAATACTCCTTGAGCAAAACCTTGGCTGTAGACAAGGCAGTATTATCCTTTAGGGGGTAAACCTCTATCCATCTGGAAAAGGCGCAAACAACCACAAGGACATACTTTAGATTATTGCATCTCTCCATGTGAGTGTAGTCTAACTGTATCACCTCAAACGGATACGTCGGAGGAGCAAAATGACCAGCTGGAGTTGGAGTTCCCTTTCCAGGATTGTACATCAGACAAATCATACAATGCTTCACCACATTCTCAGCGCATTTAGGAATTCCAGCATTCTGCCATACTGGAGCCAACAACTTGCATATTCCTTTCGAACTTATATGAGCCATTTCATGAGCCATTGTAACCACTGGGAGCACATACGCATCAGGCAACAGCCATCACTGGTGCTCCGACAACTCAACCCAACAACCTGTCAAATCCAACATACACGTACTTTCTCTCCACGTACTGACTTCCTTCTCAGTAGCTTCAGCCTGAATCAACTTCACACTTTCTATTGTGTCTTCACACATTCCACTTTCCACAACCTATCTTGCTGGACCTGCAACATACATTCGACTCATCATATCTCTCGCCGTTTCTTTCGCAACCTCATCTGAAAACGCATTTCCTTGACCCACATCGTCCACAACCTTTTTATGCGCACTGCATTTCACAATTGCAATCTGCTTCGGCAACGTAAGTGACTCAAGAAGTTCATTCACCAATTGCCCATGCTGTATTTTCGTACCATGCGAAGTCAAAAATCCTCTCTCTCTCCACAGGCGTCCGAAACTATGGGCAACACCAAACGCATCCTGGCTATCAGTGTAAACATTCACTCGCTTTCCTTCTGACAACACACACGCTCTCGTCAATGCTATTAGCTCTGCTGCTTGAGCTGAATTCTGTGCAATACGTGCTGTTTCAACAACTGTATGTAAAGTTGTGACAGCATATTCTGCAGTCGTTTCTCCATTCGGAAGCTTAAAGCATGAACCATCTACCCATAGGGTACCATCAACATCCGAAAGAGGAGTATCTTTTAAATTGACCCTAGCCTTTGTTTCTTCCTCTGTCAGAAGAAAACAATCATGCTGTTCCTGAACATCTGTCTCTACAGAAATCGGCAACAACGTAGCTGGATTCAACACATTGCATCTTTTGATGTGTACTTGGCTAGCCCAAAGCGTCAACTGGTAACCTGACAAACGAGCACTAGTAAGGTGCTGTGTCTTGGTCCTATTCAATAAGGTATCCACTGCATGTGGGACCATCACAATCAACGTATTATCCAATACCAAACCAGCAGACTGTCGGATAGAAACAGCCGCTGCCGCTGTAGCTCTCAGACAACTCGGCAACGCTCTAGCTACCGGATCTAACGTTGATGACAAATACGCACATGGACGCTGCTTGTCGCCAAATTGCTGTGTCAGAACTGACAACGCACAACCTTCTCTCTCGTGGACATACAATGTAAAAGGTTTACTGTAATCTGGAGTACCCAACACCGGGGCAGAACACAATGCATCACATAATTCAGAAAAACTTTTCTGACATTCATCAGACCAAGGGAGAGGATGCGGAGTATCTTTAAGAGTAAATGCCAACAGTGGTTTTGCTAACAAAGAAAAATTGGTGATCCATTGCCTACAATACAAAGTAATACCTAAAAAGGCACGCACTACTCTCTGCGTGGATGGCACACTCATTTGTGCAATTGCTTGAATTCGTTCTGGGGTCAATCGCCGTCCCTCCTTCGACAAGAGATGACCTAAGTAGGTCACTTCTTGGCGGCAATACTGTAGCTTAGAAGGCGACACTTTATGGTGAAGGTCAGACAAATGTCGTAACAAAGAAATAGTAGCTTCTTTACAAATCTTTTCGTCATCGCAGCAATCAACAGATCGTCAAATACTGGATAAGAGTAGCACCAGAAGGCAACATAAAATTGTCAAGCTGGTACGGCAATCTTGTTGACCTCTCGAAGGTCGATCACAAACCGGTACACAGGTGGCTGAGAAGCATCAGTTCGCTTAAGGACAGGCAAAACAGGACTGTTACACACATTACCTCTCGTTTCTTCAACTACACCCTTCTCAACCAAATCATAGATGATCGCCAAAAGAGCTCTCTCACCAACACTCGATATCTTATATTGGGGAATACGAGGTAGCCTAACATTCGATTTGAGAGTAACAACGTAGGGTGGAATCTGCAAGAGACCAACATCATTGGGGCGTGTAGCCCAAAGTGTATCAGGAAGAGAACGCAATTCCAGTGGAAGACAATCTTTAGACAAATACATTGGAGAAATCACTTTCTTACCCAGCGTAAGATGTACTCCTTCAGGAGAGCAATGCAATGTTGCATACAATCTTTTCAGCAAGTCCAAACGCAACAGATTCTCACCACAACCAGTCGTTAGAATAAGAGGAGCTTCTAATTCACAAGGACCAATAGAAAGAGGCAAAGGACTAGAAACCGGATTACGAACTGGGGCGCCAGAAAATCCTACTGAAACATTGGTCAAGCCAGACAAAGGTGTGCCAGGAAGTTTAGAGTGCATAATAGAACTCTTTGTCGCACCAGTATCCAAAAGAAAAGGTTCTGCCACACCTAATGTAACCACTTCAACATAAGGTCCACTCTGGTCTACTGGAACTGACACTACTCCCTCTCTTTGCCCATGGCTGTCCTAGCAATCATTGTAACCAACACTCTCACTCTCAACACAATAATCCTCAACATAGTACTGGGTAGACTGAACATTCGAAGCATTCTGTCTATCAAAACAATTCGCAGAATTCTGAGGGGGAAGGGAACGCTCATTCCGGGGAAACACACCACGTCCCCTACTCCTAGGAGCTTGCTGGAAACCACCACAACCTCTCTGATCAGATACACCATTCGCAGGCTGTAACAGAACTGGACAACTATGCTTAAAGTGACCTTCTTCCCTGCAGTAAGCACACTGATTAGGACGTGGCAAAAATCGCGGAGCAAAATACTCGGGCTTTTGTAACAATCTCTGAAATTGTGGGGGTTGCTGGTACTGAGGCTGATTCGTACGAGGCGGATAAGCTTGCTGCAAAAGAACTTTCGTCTTTAACTCTTTAGTCTTCTTCTCTACTTTATCCTCCTCATCTTTATCCCTATTCTCGTAATATTGTGCAGTAGCCAATATCTGGGCCGACGAAGAAACAGCCCATGAACTCTCAGAATCTTTTAACTTATTAGAAAGTTCGGGAAGCAAATTAAAGACAAATTTGTCCACGAACAACCTTTGACCACCTTCGGTACTCATATCCTAACCACTATGATCGATAAACGTTTCTTCAAACCTAGTGAAGAAATCAGACACACTCTCATCTTTCTTTTGTTTGCATGCTGCCAACTTATCCCAATTCACTCGTAAAGCAGGCATCATAGTTTTCATCAAATTAATAATTCAACCAGGTAATTCCGCAACTAAAGGTTCAGGTTTGGCACCTCCTACCTGCCGACCATCTGCAGCAACAATATTAGCCCACGTATCTCCTAATTCTTGCGCATGATTCTCATGACGAATCTTCGCTCACAAAGGTTGAGGGACTACATTGCCCATCAACATATCTATGTCAGCTAAATTCATAATACACGCTTCCCCTGTCTGGGACAACTCTTTGTAATAACCAGCAGGATTTTTACGGGGGTCAGGTAAGGTCTGCTTAAGAGCCAAGACCTCTGCTCTTTTCCAAGGAACATGTACACATACTCGCTGAAAATGAGCTGGTGCAGCCACAATACCATGAGCGGCATCAGCCTGAACTGCCTCTCTCCATACAGGGGGAACTTCTCTCATGGGATACTGCTTCACTTTCCTCCTAACGAAGGAATCAGGTTTGTACAATGTCTCAGGCGGTAGCCTAGACCTGAAGACAAGTATCGTCTCTACGGCATCTGTAACATCGGACTCCACTATCGTCCCGTGAGCAAAATCTGACTGGACATCAAGCACTTCCTGCGGAATCGGACCCAACTCATTATTCTCCCATTCCTGACGAAGAAAAGTACACATCATATCAAACACATACCTTTGCTTCGGCGGTTCCCACTGAAAGAAAACATCCATAATCGCTTGTAAATTATATCTCGAAGCACTCACAACCCATCTTCGAGCCAAAAGATCCAACACTGCCCGCTCTTCGGGACTAGGAAGCTGACTACGACTCTGTCTACGCTCCAAAACAGGGGTCATATTCAATGACCCAAAGAGTGGAGACAAGAAATTAGCAACAGTCTCCGTCATTCGTTTTCGAGCAGAAGGAGAAGAAGTAGCCATAAGAACAGGAGAATAAGTATTCTGAGGCAGAAGAGGTGTAGGGACAAAAGTAGCAGGAGTCGGAGATACAGGAGTAGAAGGCAAAGAAGTTTGAGGCAAAGCAGATAACAAAGTCGGCGACCCTAGACCGGGTTGCACCGTAGGAGGAAGAACCATCTGTCCAGCAACGGGTGGCTGAACAACAGCAGGAGGCTGAACAACAAGGAGTGCAACAACCGGGGGTAATGGAGGTGCAGTAGCACCCTGCACATAAGGAGGTGGTAATCTCAGCAAATGAGAGATCAAAGGATCTTTATCAAGGTCTTCGTTCACTTTTTGAAAGGGAAGGCGGCAAGGCCGGATAACATTTATCGATAGCCATGCAACGCTGTCTATCTAAGACTTCACTCGCACGCTCGTCTCCATCTTCCTTAAACTGCCTAGCAGCTTGTAGTACTGACATATTCTTCTCTTTCCTATCTCTTTCTCGCTGTTTGGCTTCCTTACGCCAAAGGCGGAAAGAGTCAAACATCGCCGGCCGGGCTTTCTTCTTAAATAGGGCAACTTCCAGATTATCTAAAATCTCTTATTCAAAACGACCATGTTGGGGCCATCGTAAAACACCATCTTTTCTAGTATAGCGAACCCACATTTCATTATAAGTAATGGGACCCACTCTGTGTTTTGAATAGAGCTCATAAGTCGGAGTTCCAACCGGAGGTATCGGACACGAATCCTCCAATCGGGAATCCTTGTTGCAACCACAACCAAACCATTTCCCAAATTTGCTAAGACCAGGCATCTTATAGCTCACTAATCTAGCTTCAATCTTCAAGGGGTTATCAACTATCGATACACTCGTAAATATGCGAGCCCCTCGGCTTCAGCTATGGCAATATCTGAATCAAAACCAAGGACCAAAACAAAGATCGTCGGAGCGACCCACTTATACTTAACCCACTTATACTTAACCAAAGTATCTGTCACGCCACCAGAAGACCGTCTATCGTCTCGCTCTACAAAGGATCAATCAAGGGTCCAAGACAGGGCGACAGTCAGGGCAGCAGTCCTTCGAAGCCGTCGGAAAGCGGGAAGCCTCGCAGCAAAGACTTTCGGTCCATGTCGACATACAGGGGTCGATGAAGTGGCGGCCTTCCTCCAGAATTTTCTCACATGGCTCCTCACGATCCTCGGGCTTGGACCGGTACCGCTGAAGTCGCCCCACGTTGGGCGCCAACTGAAGAACCGTGTTTTTAGAACCCAGCGGCGCCAGGGACACGCCCAAAGTCTTCGGGTTCTCCTGTCTTGGCAAACAGAGACACGGAATACTTCTAGGTGGCGTCAGAGATCAAATTTATTAGCTGCAGCTAGTAACAGTAAACCCAGCAATACAACACGGTGTACAACTCAGGAAACTGCTCAATTTTTGTAGAGCAAGACATCAGTATTTATCCCAATTTTGCTCATTATTAATGCACACCCACTGCGACAAATTCTGACAAATAGAATACATTTTCCCACGCGTTATCACATCATAAAAAGCTCACTTTACATTGTACCCACCCACAAGTTAATTATTGGGAATGTCCCAAATTCAATTTCCACGAGCCGGACAAACCCATAATTGAAAGCACTACCCATGTAATGAAAAGACATAAGGAAAAAAGCAATTCAGATGTTGAGTAGGATAAGATATGTGCAAGCGAACTAAAAGTTAACGATATCCTGAACAGTGATTGCCAATTTCAGACAACGATCAGCCAGGAAAATTGGCCTCACGAAGGGTCAGTTTCAGGTAACGAGGTCAGCTTCTTTGCAGTTCACTCGCAAGTCAGAAAAGGCCTAGTTAATATGTATATGAACAGCGAAGCCCATGCAGCTTTGTTCGTTCAGTTACCTCCACGGCCTACGTGAGGGCAACACAAAATGGCGTCTTTGGACAACGTAAACAAAATGGAGTCTGGTTCGAAAATAACGGAACGTCAGAGTAGAGAGAGTGGAGAGAGAGTAGAGAGAGTGGAGAGAGTAGCGAGAGAGAAGGGAGTGTAGAGAGAGAGGAGAGAGAGTAGAGAGAGTGAGAGGCAGTGGAGAGACAGTGGAGAGAGAGTCAGTGGAGAGAGAGTAGAGAGAGTGAGAGAGTGGAGAGACAGTGGAGAGACAGTGGAGAGAGAGACAGTGGAGGGAGAGTCAGCGGAGTGAGAGACAGTGGAGAGACAGTGGAGAGAGACACAGTGGAGATAGAGTGGACAGAGTTGAGAGAGAGAATGGAGCGAGATATAGAGTGGGGAGAGAGTAGAGACTGACTGACTCAGAGTCTGAATACTGACAGACGGAGAGACTGACTGGCTGAGAAACTGACAGAGAGAGACTGACTGACTGAGAGAGACTGACTGACTGACATAAAGAGAGAGATAGAGAGACTGACAGAGAGAGAGAGAACGAATGACTGACAGACTGACAGAGAGAGAGAGAGAGACTGATAGACTGACTGACTGACAGACTGACTGACTGAGAGAGACTGAATGACAGAGAGAGAGACTGAGAGAGAGAGAGTGAGAGAGACTATGATGGAATTGGGGTCACAGTGTGTATGAAGCTATGCAATGCCTCTTAAGATTGCTTTGTCTACTAATAAAAATGTAGTATCAAAATGTGCTCTTTGTAGTTACATCTGCTTTTGAAATACTGCATTGTCGCTTTGTCTAATGTTTTAAAACGGAAACGAGATGCACTTTTGTCAAAACTGAACGATGAGTGGGCCCGATGTTGTACATCATGACAGGAGTCTGCATCAGGAAACCCACCTAAAATTGGGCAAACTTCCCCGGCGTACTGATGGCAGCGACCCTGTAATGAATGAACCACCACCTATGATAGCCTGCTGGCAGACTAAGCTCAACCTTTGACTGCACCATCCAGTGTTACTTATAACGGCTGGATTGGTGACAGTGGCATAACAATCGCCCCGCATCCCCTGCAGTATGGCGGGTCGCTGGCCTGAGAGCTCTAGAATGGCACGGAGAATGGGAGGGGGGCCCCCTCCATGTAGTTTGCAGGGGGGCCCCCTCAAGTTTAGTTACGCCATTGGTTCTGTGTGTTTATATATCATTGTATTATTTTGTCTTCCACTTTCCTCTCAAGGCCACACTTCACAGGCAAAGCACAATTCCATCACTTTAGTCATTTAAAAAAAATATCTAGTGGATTATTAACTTTCGTCAAAATATTTCCGGGTGGGGAGTTAGAATAAAAAATAAGCCTCTGGGACTCTTTTGGGGAAGGCTGCACTGCTCCCAAATATTCCATGAATGCCACACACACAACAGGTTTCTGGCCTCATGCTGCGCTGATGATAAGTCTACGGTAAACAAAGGCAGTCCAGGGCAGTAGCGTCCCGTCGTGCACCACTCTCATGCAAACTCTGGATCTGATAATGCGAAGAGGAATGCCATCCGACTAGGCTGTAGTGGTGGGCAGAATTAGTGAAATTGACTTTCGCAAACTATCGCGAAATTGCGCAAAATCTCCGCGAGCATGCGGAATTTTCGCAAAGATGCGGAGATTGCTTTTCGCACCTGTTCGCGATGTGTTTTTGCGTGCTCGCGGAGAAATTTACCTCTAATTTGCCCATGCGATCGCTACTGGGCGCGGCCATCTTGCTCTCGATGCTTATTTCCTCTTCCGGGTGGAATGACGTGTTCACGATCGCAAACTCGCGTGGGATAGCGCGACCGGTTACCAACAATCCAACATCTCGAGGCCCACGCGAACAGATAGGAAAACTCGTTGGCGAACGCAGGGACCAGGTAAGTCACTACCGCGCGTGTGTGAATGTATTTTTAAAGCGCGAACAAGAAATACCTTCTGTATCGCGGCAGATTGCAAAAGGTTTTACATTTTCGCGCTCTCCGCGGAAAGCGAAAATGTCAAAATATCACAAATTCTACGAGCGTAACGAAATTTAACGCCCAGCCCTACTAGGCTGGGGCAGAGGGGCATGGGTCAACAAAGTGCTTGGACTGGTGTTCTCTACCACAAACCTTTATTTCGCTCAGCAGCACGTTCTCAGCACTTTCACTTAAATACAAAGTTGGCAGTTGCAGCACCAGTGTTTTAGTGATGCAGTAAACAGTTAAAGGAAAATAAAACAGCTAAATCCTTTTAATTTTGCAGACAAATCCATTTTAAGTAGGATGTGGGGCAGCATCTCCATTAGGGTGGAGGCGCACCGCCCCCTGCCACCAGCAGAAAATAAAACGATAATAAAACAGGTTTTAAACCCGTTTTATTTTAATCTCCTGGACCCGCCCCAAGGACTCTAACGTGTCTTGGGGCGGGTCCAGGGGATGACTGCTGGTGAGGGAGTTGTGAGCACTCCCTTCACTGCGCATGAGGCGTTTGACCGGCTGTCTCAGACGGACCAAACACCTCCTGCGCAGTGAAGCTCTCTCAAATCCCAGCTGCGTTTCTGGGGCTGGATAGAGCAGGCACAGGCTCCCAGTCTGCCTGGGAGCACAAGTTGCCGGCACTCTGGCCGATCCTGAAGCTGCTCTCTTGCGGGAGCAGCTTCAAGATTGGCTGCAGGGCAGGCTGTGAGCCTGTGCCCAGGACCAGAAGGAGGACGAGGCGATTCGCCAGATTATTTTTTTGCCCCCAAACCCTCCACACCTCACTCCTCTGGCCTGGCCCACCCTCTCACTTTGGCAGGGGGCGGGCAGCTACTGAGTAGCAAGTTTGAGCATTGGCACAAACCCACCGAACAAGCCTAAAAGAGGAGAGCTTGGCGGCTCCTACCGCCCTAACCCTTTCTCACTTACTCATCTCTCAGGGGAAAAGCACTTACTGCTGCACTCCATGGTTCACGTCCACGCAGTGCTTCAGGTCTGAGAACCTCCGGTCCACAGAGTCATTCTTCTTGCCCAGGCTGGGGCAGCAGCAGAGCAGGGCGGCCAGGAGGCAGAGGAGGCGCCCGGCTGCAGCCATGTTGCCAGCAGAGCCGACTGGAGTGTGTCATGTTAATGTGAGAGTGGGTGCCATGCTAGAACCTAAAGAACTGGGCCCGGGGCGGGAGGGAGATGCAGGCTCCATTGTTAATTGTGTGCTGTGTAGCTCATTTAAATAAAAAAACAATGTTTGAGTGCTGGGTTCACAAGAAAGGCGCGAGTGCGCGATATCAAAGATAAAGCGCGTTGTAAAAAGAAAATAAAAATTCTTACACTGAGACCGCTTGAAGGTAGCCACATGATGTGTAAACGTTAGAAATTCACTCAAATTAAAGCGTGGCAGGAGAGGGCTGCAGGCAGCACCTGCCATTGGTGATTCTACGCCCATGTAAAAACTCATTAAAGAAAGTAGTGCCCACAGACTTAAGAACACGTACCATGTAACAACCGAAGTAAAGGGGCCAGTCGCCATGGGAGGTTACAGATGAATAGAAGACGGTACTAAGGAGGGACTAACATGCCTATTAAGGAATCAGAAGCCAGCATTTATGAAGGACAAAGACACAAGCCAATGAAAAATATGGGCGGAGAGTGGGCGGGGCTTCCATTCCATACCCCACTGCAACAATTCTCGCAGAGCTGCGCATGCGCGCTGACTCAGACTAGACCAAAATATGACCACAGCTTTCAATCTTTTAACATTAATCGCATTGGTTTCAGATGGGTTTCCACTCACTTAATATGGCTGGTGCACTGAAATGTGATGAAGCTGTTGCATGCACAAAGAAATTAATCAGATGAGGCAAGCAAGGCAGTATAAAAGGGGAATTCCCAGGCAGGTTGAAGTCCATGCAGGACAGGAACAGTTGTACCCGTCACTGTGCCCATCTTGGTGACATTGGTGGCCGGTTATGTCTCTTGCTTCCAAGTCACTGCCTCCAAGTGATTGCATAGGCCTCCAACCTGCAACTGTATTCTAATAAAGAGGGAGTGTAGTTGACAAGGATAGGTCCTCTAGCAAGGAACTCATGCTGCTGATTCCCCACGACCACCACCCAGTATCCTGGAAGGACAGAAGGGCACTTAAGCTCGAACAGCATTTTTTCTGCCACTGAAGCCAGTGTCGGACTGAGAGTCAACTAGCCTAGCCCCATCATGTGTTGCAGCTTTTGTAGCATCCCATGTGCCAGTAAGGTTACTAGATAATTTAAAAAAGAACATGCCCACTGAGCCACTGCGCAAAGCCCTTCGCAACTGAGGATGCCATGGAGATCCATCTCTGGCATTGTTGCAGTGAACCAGCTGTCATTCTGCTTCTGATTTCCCAGCATGACCTATCCCAATCCCAAAGACGACATCCTGGGTTATAGCGCAGTCTGTGATGTCTATGTTGAAAGTACTTAGAAAAAGAGGTAGGACCTGGGGGCAAAAGAGACTCAACCAGCTCAGGGGTGGGCTTGACTTCATCTGAGCAGGATCTGTTTTTTGGAGAAATTGATGAATGGGGCTGAACAAGCTGCCCTTTTTCCCGGGGACGTCAGGGGTGTAGTTGACAACCTGCCTGAAGGCTTTATTGGTGGAATGCTATGTGGTGTTCTTCCTATCTCGTGGCAGGAAACCCTAGACCTAGAACGAGCTCCCAATCGACATCAGATGCACCCCCTCACTGAACATCTTCAGGAAGACACTCAAGACCTGGCTCTTCAACTGAGCAGAGGTGTTCACCCCCCCCCCCCCCATCGCCTTGAGACCCTCACAGGTGAGTAGCGTGCTTACAATTCCCCTGATTGATTGATAGACTTCAGAGAAGCTCAGTGACAGGAAGCAGCTCATCTTTCTATCCCTTCCCAGCAGCACATCCTGGAAACAAGGCTCCCGCCGTTCAAATGCTACAGCAGTGCTCAGGTTCACAGTAAGGAGAAAGGTTTGCAGTAGCAGCAGCATAATTCCTCCCAAACCTCTGCCAGTACCCTACCGCGATTATGAAGCAAGCTTATAAGTGAAAGTGCCTCTTTGTTGATTAGTGAGTGATCATGCATGCATTCCTTCATTGTCAGATTGACTCATTCTAGCAATCAACTCTTTGTCCGTCTACAAATCCACACACAAAAAACTCACCAACCAATGAATGGGTGCCTTCAGTTAAAATGTTTTGCCAATGCTTGCCTATTAATGTAAAAGGGGAGATTGATTACTAACATTACCATAGGACAAACTATAAGTAAGGAATGCAATGGACATGAATGCAATCCTCAACACCCTTACTGAATAAGGAGTTGAGAGAAATTTTAAAAACGCGTTCCTGATTTTCAGAAAAAAGATTTGCAAGACATATAGAACTGTGGAATGTGACAGCTTATAAATCCCACAAGCCCATCGACTCTGTCCATTTTCCTGCCTACTCTTGATCCTCGAGGTCAGCATAGAAGATAGCTTAAACTACATAAGCCCGGAGGCATCTCTCTTTTTCGAAAAGCCAATACTCATTCTTAAATGTATTCAAGATCACATCCCATGTGTGTCCACATAGAACACCTGATTAGGTCATCACAATTACATGACTCTGAACTCTGGATGAATTATGGCTTCTCCACAAGTATATGCAATAGTTTGTACAATGCTATCATCTCCAGCATTGCGATCCTATCCATCCAAGAAATAAACAGTTAACATACATTGACTAAAGTCAAGCTATTTCTGCAGATCAGGTTCCTGAAATGTATTTTCCTTGGAGTTGAGAAACATTTCTAAATAGATATTCCCTTGCAGAGCCTGCCTGTGGGTAAAATAAAAATCACACCCACTGGCGAGTTAAAGTGACTTCACTGCTGATTAATCAAAAGGTGCTTCATTCTTCCATAATAGTATGGCTAATAGACGTTTAATACCTTTCAGTGTGGGACCAATTCCCCTTACATCCCTTTTGTGTCAACAACTTACCAGCTTCCCACATTGCCAGACCACTGTTTGCCATCATTCAGTATAAAAGAATTGTACCCTTGGTCTTGGAGCGGTTGATTCGGTGTCACTAGAACCTTTGGGTCTCGAAAAGGTTCAAATGTCAATCAACAGTATACCGTAATTTTAAACCAGGAATCAGAGAAGCACAGTGTTTGGAATTGGTTAATGATCACAAGCAGTATTTCGTTTGTGATATTTTGTTGTGATTGTCATGTGCCTTTTACTGTTTATCTATTCAGGAATCTCTGATATGGTCAAAATTGTATTCTTATGATGCAAAATAACAACCTTGGAAAGGCATTACATATGTATTGGCTCTGTGATAGATGTAGTGTATTACACATCAAGTTTCATTCTTTATGCCAATCCTTTAGAGCTAAGCTCTGACTGTTCGACCAAGCTACCACAGAGTGCGAAGCAGGGCTGGGAGTCAAACTTTCCATAACAGCATCGACTGCCCTGGTCTACAGGTAACATCCACAATCCCCTCTTTGATATAGTTAAGTGGTCACTGTGACTTCGAATTTTGGAGGAACTGCCTGGCACTACAGCTGGATTAAACCAAAGGCAGAGCTTTCTAATCGTGTATTCATTGAAGTGTTCCCCAGTATAAGACAGTGTTGGTGTGTTTGCCCCCATAATTAAAACCTCTTCTCTTATGCTGGGTGTGAATACCTACTGTTTTATGTGTATTAATTAAGATTGTATAGTGTTATTTGTGTTTTGGTTTTTTTTGTGTGTAAATTGTATGTGTTTTATGGGGTTTATAGGGGTATAAGGTGGGAAGTTTATTTTGAATTAGTTATTAATTGGTTGTTAATTATATTAGTTAATTAATTGATAATTAATTATGTTAATTTTGGAAGTAAATGTTTTTAAATTTAGATGTGGGTTGTGAATTGTGTGGTGTGATTGGGTAGGAAATAAATAAAATAAATGTATGTAATAAGGTTTTTGTTCATAAATAATTTCTGAATACAAATATTTATATGCTTGAAAATGATCGTTTTATTTTATTTATTATAAAATTTGCAGGTATTTGTGATATGTATTTAACATTATAATATGTTATTATTTTTTAATATTAAATATATTTGCATTTTTAACTTATTGTTTTCCATTTATAAAAACAATTTTGTAGTTGACATTTTGTTTGTTTTTAATTTTGAGCTGACTGGAGTGGGAATAGTAAATTCTACCGCTCCGCAATCCAACACTTTCGCTACTGTTGCACTGACTGGTGTGGAAATAGTAATTTTTACCCCTCCGCTATCCAACACTTTCCCTACTGTTGCACTGACTGGAGTGGGAATAGAAAATGTGATCCCTCCGCAATCCAACACTTTCCCTACTGTTGCACTCATTGGAGTGGGAATAGTATTTTTTATCCCTCCTCTATCCAACACTTTCCCTACTGTTGCACTGACTGGAGTGGGAATAGTAAATTCTACCCCTCCGCAATCCAACACTTTTGCTACTGTTGCACTGACTGGAGTGGGAATAGTAAATGCTTTCCCTCAGCTATCCAAACCTTTCCCTACTGTTGTACTCACAGGAGTGGGAATAGTCATGTTTACCCCTCTGCTATCCAACACTTTCCCTACTGTTGCACTGACTGGAGTGGGAATAGTAAATTCTACCCCTCCGCAATCCAACACTTTTGCTACTGTTGCACTGACTGGAGTGGGAATAGTAAATGCTTTCCCTCAGCTATCCAAACCTTTCCCTACTGTTACACTCACAGGAGTGGGAATAGTCATGTTTACCCCTCTGCTATCCAACACTTTCCCTACTGTTGTACTCATTGGAGTGGAAATAGTAATTTTTATCCCTCCACTAGCCAACACTTTCACTACTGTTGCACTGACTGGAGTTGGAATAGTAAATTTGATCTTTCCGCTATCTAACACTTTCCCTACTGTTGCACTCACTGGAGTAGGAACAGCATTTTTTATCCCTCTGATATCCAACACTTTCCCCACTGTTGCACTCACTGGAAAGGGACATTTAGGTTTAAAGATTTTTAAGTAGTTTAATGTTTTAATTTATAATAGAATGTGACTTTTAATAGATTTTATGTTATTGGTATATGTATGAATATATTTATTTTTTTAACTTTTTCTATAATTTTAAAATTATAGTTTAGAATTCATAGTTTATTAATTGTTTTAAAGTAAATACATATATTAATGATTATTTATGTGTGTTTAACTTTTTTAAATGAAGTGTATGTGTTATATTTGTTAAAATGTATATAAAATCTTATTTTATTTTAAAATAAATGTTATTATTTAATATATTTAATTTGTATTATTTTATTTTATAGATATAGATATGTGTATATATATAAAAACGATATTTTTACAACTATATTTATGACATCGATATTTATTTCTTGATATTTTCGTACTTACCATCATAAATATAGGATGTTGATATTTTTTACATCGATATTTATAACTCGATATTGAGAATTGGGGATATTTTGGGTGTCGATATTCTGTCAGTGAACTGCTTTGCATATGCATGATCGTATCTTGTAATATGTTAAGGTTGGTTTGGCCACATGAGATAATGGGTTATATGTTGTGCCTGCACCAGCTTTTGTGCTGTTGAGTTTTTCGATGCTGCATGGAGTACATATTATTTCCTCACGTGCAGGTTGTCGGCCATTTCCTTCCAAGTATTCATCATTTACCATATTTTTTCATTCTGGGCTTAATTCTTTATGTCCTTTTTCAGTGTCACCATCTGACAGTTTATACAGTTCAGTTCATTTAGTCTTTATTTCGAATAAAAAATTCATAAAAGACAACATACAATCCAGTCATGATTAGAAGAACCACTAACATCCACAATTTGCTAACAAAACATAGTACAAGAAAATATATGTAATCGTAACAATCAGTTTAAAAGTATGTTCAATTTCTTTGTGCGAATCAACCACGCCCATCCCAGAAATTTGGCTACACAAACCACAAATATTTCAGATCTGATATCACGTAGTTTCAGCAGGGCTTCTCGATGTCCCCCACAATCCAAAATTGCACATAAGGGTTTCAACCATTTAATTTGAGGGGAACGATAAGCAGGACAACCGAAAAATAGATGACCAATGTTTTCTACCTGGTCGGGACACCAAAAACATTTGTTGCTTGCTTTCATCCCCCACTTTGCAGTAAAGGAATTGATGGGCAATGTACCAGTACGAAACTGATGGTACAGTTTGCGATCTAGCACCTTGCAGATCAAATCCCAATAGGGCTCAAGGGACGGGGTGACCTTATGTGTTAGAAATAGACCAGTTAGATTTTTGTCCGAGGATTGGGTCACCAGTATAGATTTTTTCCAGGCCCAGAAAAGGGCCTTAAACTCGGGTTTTGATGGAAAGCTGGAGCCCCCAGGGTTTGACCATAGCTCGGGCAGGCCCATTTTGTACAAGATGTGTTTGACTTCCCTGAGCCAAGGGATTTTTTGCGCACCCCACAGTGTTTTTACCTCATCTAACTCACGAGAAAAAAGGCTAAGCTCTGGAGTCGTCCAGAGCCGACGCCATAATGCCACAAGACGATACTGAGCCAGCTCATCTAGAGGTCTGCATCCAAGATCTAATAGCAGGGGTTTTATAGGTGAGGACTGCGGGAGTCCTACCAGGTTCCGAAGGAACCTGTTCTGTGCAGTGGCCAAACCTGTCAAGTCCTTGTATCCCCAAACGTCTGCACCATACAGGGTTGCTGCATTAACCTTGGCCTCATAGATTTTTAATGCAGGAGTGATGCGTTTGGTAAGGGATTTTTTTTGTTCTTGCAATAGACAACCTGCAAGGCGAGTAAATTTGAGTTTTATTGTCTCCAGTTGGGGGTTCCAGTTAAGTTGGTGATCTAGGGTCACACCCAAGTACGTCATGACCTTGACCTGCTCAATTGGGACACCGTTCAAAGTAACCAAACTTTTGGGAGGGGTTTTCTTACAAAAGACCATAAATTTAGTTTTGTCAACATTGATCTGCAAGTCGTTATTTTTGCAGAACTCTGAAAATCTATTCAGGGCTACCTGTAACCCGCTCCTAGTTTTCGAAAGGAGCAGGGTGTCGTCGGCAAAGATTAACATGGGATATTTTGATCCGCCCAAGGTGGGTGCGTCTGTCTGTGTGTTATTAAAAAATTTGACTACCTGGTTAATGAATAGAAGGAACAAGGTAGGAGCCAAAACACAGCCTTGGCGCACCCCGCGTTGGACTGGGAAGCTGTTGGTCACCTGACCCTGACTCCCCCACCTTACCTGAGCGAAATTATCCTCATGTAATCGCTGGACTAATCCCAGGAGTTCTGGTGGAAGGCCCATAAGTCTAAGAGCCTCCCATAGTTTCCCCCTTGGGACTAAGTCAAAAGCCGACTTGAGGTCGACAAATGCGGCATAGATAACTCCACCGCCCAAAAAAACCACCTTCCAAAAAAGCATGGTAAATCGGAACACCTGATCTATGGTACTGGTACCAAATCTAAATCCTGCCTGCATAGGGGAAAGTATATTGTTCTGTTCGATCCACCCCTGGATTCTTGCTAAAACCATCCTTGATACTATCTTCTGGATCGAATCTATCAGGCTTATAGGCCGATAGTTGTTTGGCATTGAACGGTCGCCTTTTTTATATACTGGCAGTATCTCAGCTCCTTTCCAAGATTGCGGGATCTCTGCCCCGGCAGCGATGTTATTAGCCAATAGCGTAATGTAGGGGACCCATAGATCAAGGTTTAATTTAAAAAGGTCCGCTGGTATGGCATCTAAACCTGGGGCTTTACCAGACTGGACGGACTCAAGGGCGTGTACAGTATCTGATACAGAAAATGAGAGACTGTCCCCCAATTTAGGAGGAGTAGCCTTCAACGCAAGTACGGTTAATGGTTCTTGCACGGCACTAGTGTCTTTGAATTGAGCTGAGAAAAATTCCACCCAGGCCTGAGCAGAGACATGGTTGACCGATGTTTGGGGATCCGAGTCCCTACCCCATCTAACAGTTGTCCAAAATTTCGTTTGGTTTGATGACTCGCAGGCTCTGAGGAGATCAAGCCAATAGGAATCATCCCAATCCCGCTTTGCTGCCCAGAGTACTTGTTTATAGAGCTGCCTAGCTTTCCTAATGTCGGCAGTGATCCTGGCTTTGACAGCTACTATTAAATTGCTGTGAGCATCTCTACAGCTCTTATTGTATCATTTTTTGTGCACTTTAACATTCTTATTATTTGATGGCTTAGTGAGAAGATTTTTAAGATCCATAAAACACTTCTCATGAAGATTAGTGATTGTAAGATCAACCCCATCAGAAGGGGATAATGAGGACATCCTACCCCATACATTAAGAACCAACTCCTCTATTTTACAAATAACCACTGGGTCATCTATAACCCTAGACCATTTGACTCGCCGTCTATTGTCATACAAGACTACGTCAGACGTTAGATAACTTGTTTCCATTTGGCGAGCACCCAGACCAGGAACCCTAAGTCTCAAGGAAAGAGGGTTGTGATCACTCTCTGGCCTAGTCTCTACCTCCATATCTATTACGTGTGACCAGGATTCGATATTGACCAATATATAGTCAATGCGACTAGTACTCAGTCCATTATCAAAGGTTTGAGTCCCTGAGCTGTCGGAGGGAGTGCGGCCATTTACTGCCCGAAGACCCCACTCCAGGCAGAAACCCAGCCAGTGTAGTGCTGCCTCAGTACCCCTCACACCCTTGCTAATGGTTAGCGGGGGAATATTCCAGGCGATATCCTCTTCAGTTCCCACATCTTCTGCCAAGGTAAGGATGGGCTCAAATGAGGTATTCAGGTCGCCTGCTATTATGACAAACTGATCACCTTTGAATTTCTTCATGAGATTTTCAAGATCATTCAGGACTGTTTGCTTTCTCCCACCCTGACAGCCTCGGGCATAAACATCAATTAAAAGAAAATCCTTAGTGTTGGTTTTGCTCAGGCTGATACATAGGAGGTCGACATTTTCTACCAAAATTTCCTTAACACAAAATCCCAGGTTATTTCTAATCCACACAGTGAGACCTCCAGAGGCCCTACCCCTGGGACCCTGTGTGGCGGGTTTGGGAAAATTCAGGTAGCCTACTCTAAATAGGGGGACTGTAGACCATGTTTCCTGGAAAACGATGATATCATAAGAGTCGATAAAATCGACCCAGTCATCGTTGTCCAGGCGTCCCCGCAGCCCTGCGATGTTCCATGAGACCACCCTGATTGGATCATCTGTACTGTTAGCAGGAGATGTCTGCGCTAGGCCCAACTCCCCTATCCTGGTCTTAGCGGAGATATCAACAGAGTCCAAAATTAGACCAGTGCTTTTAGGAGAGGTTAGGCAATCTGTGTACGTTACCAAAGAGGTGGATGTAACAATCACCTGTGGGGAAGAGGGTCCCACCATGGGCATTATGTCATCAATCCCCCCATGTCAATCGACCTCCTCCAAACAGCCAAACATATTGGAAGTGGGTACCCCTTGCCACCAGTTATGTTGGCTTTGTCCACCATCCCTACGGCCTATCCGTCTGGCGTTTTGTACTGTTGACCAAGATCCCTCCATCGCAGAATGCTGCCGTGGTGGTTAAAAAAAAGTAAGGGGTCTGACAACTATTGAGGGGTTGGCATCATGTGACGACCATACACAGAGGTGCTGTGTTGTGTGGGGGTCTGCAAAAGATACAACTATACAATCTCCAGTAACAGACTTGTGGGTTGGGCCTACCCAAGGCACTCTACGTACCATTAGTACTCGACTTCTTTGGTGATTGGGGAGCTGTTTGTTTTCGTTTAGCCAGTGAATAACTTTGTTTTTCAGGGAATGATGGTTCTCTTGTATTTGTGGACCCAATACAGGTACTCCAGCGAGTATGATAACATAGGGCCCAGCTTCAGGTGGCAGGTCAATAAACCCCCCACGAAAATTTGGGCGACTGGCCTGCCGGGGTTGATTATTCACAAAATCTAGCCGTTTGAGATGGTGTGGAACAGTTTGTAAATTTTGTTTGGGGAGGGCTATACTTTGGGGGGGAAGAGAGCTCAGTGCTGTGAAACTTGGGGTGGTAACAGGTTGGTTAATAGCTGTGGTACGGGGCTTTGGTATGGGTTTGGGTATAGAGGGGGGCTCAGGTAAGGGTTTGGGTATTGGAGGGGGCACGGGCAGGAGTTCTAATGCCTGGGCCTGTGGGGCAGGATCCTTACCCTGTGGAAACTTTGCTTCCATTTCTTTGAGGCTAAGACTAGCCAAAGTGACTATAGTCCTATCCATTTCAAGTAGGTTATTCTCTATACGGGAAAGCCTAAGTTCCAAGGGGGTAAGTAATTGTTTTAATGTACCCCAAACAATCTTAAGAAATTCTTCATCACCCCCCCCTATCTTTCTCAATTCCACTCAACCTACCCTCAGGTTGTCTCTCTCCATTCTTAACTGGAGAAGCTCCCAATGTAGGATCTACCACAGAACTACGTAAACCAGAGACAACTTCTCCACCCAAGGTGCAATAGTTGGTTTTGGAAACTTCATCCTTTACCCCATGAATGGCCAACGATCTTGATCTTCTACTATTAAAAAACTGGGACCTGGCAATTTTAGCCTTTTTACGTGCATAAATGGATCTAGCTAGACATTTCTTTTTATAAATGGCAGCTTTCTTAGCACTAACTGATGTCTTAGACAAGTTAGTTTTGGTGGGGAAGCCTATGCCTGCCTCGCGGACTTGTGGTACGGGACCCTTAGTGGATTGTAGAGGAGTAGGTGATAAATTATGAAAAGACTCAGGTGGAGATGGGGTTGGGACGGAATGGATGTCTGCCGACGTTAGCAGTGGTCGAGGACCTATTGTACGCTCGGGGGTTAAGGCTGAGGCAATATTGCCCAGGGATGATTTCTTGGAACTGACTAGGTTCTCAGAAAGCCTTCGTGCGGCTTCTAATTCCAGCGAAACCCTGTGCTGCATTTTACTGATTTCCACATCAATTGCCAAATTAGTCTTGGTGAGGAAATCATCCAAGGTTCTGTTGGAATTTCTCGCTGCCATGGTGGTTTTACTACGGCTACTCCGTGTGCACATTATACAGATGACAGTAAACAACAATGACAAGATGATATATCTAACGCCAGGCAGGGGGGGTGGCCTAGCCCAGACCTCTCTGACCTTGAACGGCCTCAAACGGCCCGCTCTTAGCCCGGTCTTTGCCCCGGGCTGCGTCCCGCGCTGCGGGAGAACTGAGCCTACTTATAATGAACGTTGAGGGCGGTAGGCGGGCCAACAGGGAGAGCGCACCGGAAGTTGTTAATCGGCCTCGCAGGGACTCCTGGGTAATGGAGTCCCTGACGCTCGCAGCCCTGCAGCCCTCAGCAAAGTTCAGTTCTGCCCCCGATAAGAAGTGCCAATCAGCCATTCCTCCCAAACCGCTGCGAAGCGGCACCCGCGGAGCGGGTGCGGCGAGGTCCGGCGTCTGTGGAAGGTGCAGGCAAACAGAAGTAGGTGCCTCCTGGCAGATGCGCTCTACAGTTAAAATGGTGTCCCAAGGATACAAGGCAGAACGGGGTTTAAAAAGCCCTCCAGTGGGTGGTGGGCGGGCCAACAGGGAGAGCGGACCGGAAGTTGTTAATCGGTCTCGCAGGGACTCCTGGGTAATGGAATCCCTGACGCTCGCAGCCCTGCAGCCCTCAGCAAAGTTCAGTTCTGCCCCCGATAAGAAGTGCCAATCAGCTGTTCCTCCCAAACCACTGCGAAGCGGCACCCGCGGAGCGGGTGTGGCGAGGTCCGGCGTCTGTGGAAGGTGCAGGCAAACAGAAGTAGGTGCCTCCTGGCAGATGCGCTCTACAGTTAAAATGGACAGTTTATACATTTACTCACTATATTTACCTTTATTTTTTAAATTATGTTACTTATATATGCATGCTCCCAAAATCAAATGTTAAATGATGCATATGTGGCAAATGTATGTTGACTATCTAAAATATTCTGTGTGTATTCTTTTTGCATATTCCTTTTGCATATTTGTCTACTGACATTGGGTGATCCTGAATCATCACAACAGGCGAATTTCAGGTGATATTGTTTATAATTTTCCTTATCACTTTTCACTTTATACAGTAGCAAAAAATCACGGTCCTGATGAAGCAGCAGGAGACTAATTGGCTCCGTATCTAATGCAGAAACATGTCGACCACAAACCAACTCTAGTAGTTATTTGTTAACACTACTATGCACTGTCTTTTAATCTCTGGGAGTGGGTAGGAACTAATAAAATTGCTCTTCCATTCCTACTACCCGATTTTAAATATATTTACACTTAGCACTCATTATTGTTTTCACATTTTGCACTGTTATTCAGTTTACCTCTTGATGCCAGTAATACACCCTACTGATCTTTGAGATACCGGATAGGACTAGGCCACAATCTGCCTAATCTACTGTGGGTAAAACCACTTTCCTTCATGGCGAAGGATCCCAAATGATGTAGGGCGGTACAGGTTGGTAAACTGACGGGAATAATTATTTCATCACGTTATACCTCCAGTAGATCTGGCGGTGGTACCTTGAACATACACAGTTAGTTTTTTAGATAGCTTATTTTTGACTCATTGCTATCCTTATTGTTGGTATTCATAGTGTTAAGGGATGATAGCAATGCTTGGTCGGTAATAATTCCCTTAGACCCCCCTTTCGAATCTCTTTCATGCTCCCAAAATCACCATCCCCCTTACCCATATTCCCCCACAAATTTACCATTCACCCCATTCCCACTTACCTTTTACCACTTACCCTTAACTCTTTGGCCCCTCAACCTTAATCCCTTACCATTACCTCCTGCTTTATGCCAGGCAGCGAGCTGCTCTGAACCCAAGGTTAATGGTTAGCTCAGTGTTTTTGGTTACTATTAGTAATTAGGGTTAGTCTTGTGCTCTGAAAGCAAACTATTCCATGCAGTCATTACAGTTTTTATGGTGGTAATAGTAGTTAGTTGCAATCATTAGTGGAGGAGGAGTAAGCACATGGTTGGTGGGATTAATAAAGGAATTAGATGAGATTAGATATTGTTAAGTTGCATTAGTATTACTTTCAATGGAAGGAGGAGAGATTGTGATCTTGTAAAGGACTCGTGGGAAATTCGCTGAAATAGGGAATAGTTAAACATGCATGTGTAACAGTAGGTTGTGCTCAGGGAAAGGATGAATGCAGAGGGTGGAAGGGAAGGAGAGGGACCTTTGAGAGAGAGGGAGTAGAAAACAACAGAAGTTTTAATTAAAGGACAGTTTTTTTATTCCGTATTTAAGGAATGTAAGGCCCGAGTCACAGAATGAACTTAAGACTAAATCCTAAAATTACTACCATTTTGGTATTCACAGAATGCACTTACTACTTTAGGCATTCACAGAATGAACTTACTACTTTTGGGATTCACAGAATGAACTTACTACTTTCGGTATTCACAGAATAGATTTAGGACTACTAACTTAACGTCCGCCGCCGGGCCGTAATTTCCGCCACCGGGCCGGAATTTACGGCTCTCCGGCGGAATTTACTATTCCGGGCCGCAATTTCCGGCATGATGCCGTAATTTCCGACGTCGGGCCGTAAAATCCGATTACGGGCCGTAAAATCCGATTATGGGCCGGTAAATCAGATTTTTGGAAGTTGGCCATGTTAGCCAAGGGTAAACACCTGTCCAAGTGCGTACCATCCCCCACCATTGATCAGCTGACACACTGCAGCCAATCCCAGCCAACAGCTCCATTTTGGCATGGAGAATGTTGCCAGTGCCTACCATCCCCCACCACGCTCCAGCTGAAGCCAATTAACAATAATTGACCAGTACTAGAAAACACATAAAAGCAGCACACATTGAAGGAACAGGTTTGTCCACAGAGAGTTCGTATCTACAACGCTCACAGTGACCCTGAAAATGGACATGAGGAGGAAAAGGAACTTCACAGCAGAAGAGACCACCATGCCTGTGGAGTTCATAGTAAGGCACCACAAGCGCCTCTATGGCTTTCCACCCTACTGCACCAGTGGGGCACAGAAGGCAGAGCTATGGCAGCAGATAGCCACTGCTGTCTCAGCCTTGGGGGAAGAGAGGCGAACTGTACAGGACATTAAAAAAAGTGGCATGACGAAAGGCAGAGGGTCAAGGAGAAATACTCTAGGATTGAACTAAGCAGGATGCTCCCTGCTGCATGCCCTGGACCCCGCATCCGGCTCACCCCACTGGAGGAGGATATCCTCACAACAATACACCCCCACTTGGTCCATGGGCTGCCTGTCAGTGACGTCCGCTACGTGGTACCAGGTAAGTGGAATGAAAAGAAAAAGTGCATGAAAAGACTGTCTGTTACACTGTCATTGGGATTAAGGAACTGGTCCAAAGTGTATATAAAAATATAGTCAGTCAGAGACTCATGTGTCACTCTCTGTATGTAGCACCACAAGTCCCAGAATCCTTTGTATTAGAAATGGCAAATCCCTCCCACCCTTTTTAAAACATGGGCACAGTACTGCAGCCGTACATGCACAACCCTGCAAATTTAATAACTGTTCATATTGACAGGAAATGTGCAATGCTATATGGAAATGCTAAATTAAGTTAAAAATATAAAGTAGCAATTTACAAATATTAGCAGGGAAGCGCCAGTACCAATGTGACATGCAATTCAACCCTTGCGCCAACACGGATGCGATGCGTTCAGATGGTGGTGCACCGTGGCGCAGGGATTGACAGCTGTGTGTTGAATCTGATGGTATGTAAGGGGGGCTTTGCTGGAGTTTTGTCACAAGAGCTATGCAACTCCAATAATGTCCATGCACTGCCCATACCTAACGTGCTGCGCCACTACTTACATCTGCTTCAAGCAGGTGTAAGGTTGCATCGCAGCGGCCTCTGAAAAATGACTCGGTGAAACCTTGTAGATTTCACTGAATCACTTGTACACGGCATATCCCAAAGGAATGCCCACCCTGGCTACAGCAAAGCTGACGCAGGTTCAATGTTGCGCAGGGCCTCACAATGTGACGCTTCACCATAGAAGCGTCACGTTGCAAATAATGCTAAATGTGTCGTCTGTTGTACACCACCGTTGTGTCACAGGAGTGATGCAACAGCAGTGTAAATCTTATTCAAGGGGCATGTAAACCTGCCACAAATTCTCAAAGAGGTACATCACCCTGTGCCAGCCTAAATCACAAAGCAGAAGGTGAGAGTATCATCAGATGTAAATATGTCATACACATATTCTGTTGTCCATTTTCCACTCTGCCACGCCATAACATCCCCAAAACACCACTGCTCCTACATGCCCCGTCTGCGGCAGTACTTCACAACACTGTTAGCACGCAGAAGATATGGGCAAATCCCCAAAAAGTTCCACAAGCACATTTCCCATTTGTTTACTTTTCGGTCTTCTCACCCATTGACACATCCAGCCAGAGCACAGACAACTGCAGTAGCAGAGGTCACCGCATCTAATGGGAGAATTGGCAACGTACAGAGGAAGGCAAGACAACCACATTAACTGGTAAGTTAAATTGGCCAGGCGATGGTCCAAATGCATACATTGTCAGGAGACGACAGAGGGACAAATAGTGCCCACCTATGTAAGTCAACCAGAGATGCAACATTTGCTTCATTACATTTGGAGTTGTCAATGGACATTCACCTTTACCATATGACATTTGTGAACAGCGAAAGAAAAAATATAAAATGTATTGCCTCATCATACCTTTGTAATTGTGGTAATCAACATGTATTTCACAAACAGACCGGGGAAACCAATCCTGTAATCGAGGGCCCCAACTAGTCAAAAGGGTGTACCCATTATATTGCAATAGTGTCTGTAGACCTAATCAAGAAAATCTATTTGCACAGATATGGAAATTAAAAACAAACAATGAGATACCAGTCTCTGTAGTATTGACAATGCATACACTGTCCAACTCCAAATCTTTCCTACATACATTAAATTGCACAGTCCACACAGCTGGTCACGTACTGCGTACATTGGATGGATAATTTTCTGGGCATCCACAAAACACGATAGTGGACCTTACCTCTGGATTCGTAGGCATGTCATTGTGATATAGGTAGCATCAAGGTAGTGAGCCCATGCGGGATCACTCATTACATTATGTATGACACACTGATGTATGACACACTTCTGCAACGGTGGTGCACAGAACTGCTTGTGCTCATCCACTGTGCCAGAAATAGAATGCATCACATGTGGCAGCAGGAATGTAAAGTTGCTAAACATAATTATCATTTTAGGTACAATGCGGTCCTCCCAGAATCAAAGACGCGCACAGACTTCTGCTACTAGGTTGGACTTGACATCTGTCCTGGGACCACACACTGCTCCGGTGCTGGGCCAAGGTAAGTCAACCTGGCTGAATGCTCATTAATTGTGCCTTTCACCTCCACCGTATGTGTTGTAAAACACTGGTGTCCTGCATCACAATATGCTCACATAGGACATTTGAGCACATTGCTGATCAGATCCTGGTGGCAAATGAGAGGCTGACACAAAATGTATGCCAAGTGTGTGCAGAATGGACATACAATAGAACAATGTATCATATGAACTGACCAAAACACAACATGCTTGCACTTCAATAATAGGATGAATCCCTAGCAAACTGTACATGGTTAAATCAAAATGAAATAGGTATGGCTGAAGCACACACTGGTGCCAGTTGTGTACATTTCAGATGGTTGTAGGGGCTGCTAAGGTGACTCTTCATGCAGTTACACCTGCAGAATGAATTGGCTGAAGAGCAACACGATAATCCAGTGCAGGCGGTAAGCCTCAAAGCTTCTCACCTCATCTGCAATGTGTGATCATAACCAAATGTTGTTTTCTGCTTGCCTCCCTCCTATCGTATTCACATATATAGGTGAGTGTTTGACAAATGAGGTTTGGATGTATGCTGCACAAGACACCATCCGTTGTCATGTAAGTAGTAACATGATGTTGGAAATGGAGTATGGGAACCGAGAACACTCAAAGAATGGACATTAGTAATCTGTGTTCTCTCATTCAGAAATGAGCTGTGTGACCTCATGGTTAGGGAAGCAAAAATGGGCAACATCATGTCCCTTACAACTGCACATCTCACACATGAACTCCTTTCTGACTTTTTAACGGACAACATTTCACCCATGATAAACCTTAGTCTCAATGGTAAAGGTAAAATCAGTGTGATGCAGATGAGTCAGGGTCATTTACCCCCTTCCTTGAACTATCAGTAACCTTCTCATACAAGTTTGTCAGTTGGTGTGTCATCTAATTGATGTCAGTGCTGCATGGATGTAACAGCTGTCAAATGCTGCTTGTGATCAGGTGCCCACATGTAAAGTCAATGAGGTAAACATGCTGCACATCGTCCTTGATTATCCGCAAATGGTTAATGAGAATGAAATGTTGGCTCATAGCTACAATCTGTTGTACTAAAATATGGACATGTAATTCACATCACAGGTGCTGACAGGACGAGACCACTGCAGCGGACAATATCCCGGGGAATGCAGGACATCCTGACTGCAGCTGTGAAACCATCCCGCACCTGTCCTTCAGGTAAATCGGGTATGAGGTGTGTCACCAGCTCAGATTACTAAACCATGACAGAGATCGAGATCCCATTCTGCATGGAATCAACAGTTGTTGTTTACAAAGTGAAATACAAACCAGGAGTATCACATATGCCTGTCTGACAATTGCTGATGCAGATCATTGAGAATGTAGTTTCTACCCTCTACAGCTATGTCTACAACAACTATAAGGAGACAGGTGCAGCAGGATACACCAGGGGGGAACGCGAAGAGACAGCGAGTTGTGGCTAGAGCTGGTGAGTCTGCTAGTATTATGTACATCTCCGTGTAACACCTCAGTGCCATGGTGTGAGCAGTCATTAGTGATGGTACCCTAAGCAGATCACATGATCCTCATCTGCTGATGCGAAGTACAGTTAATACAACCCTGGTGTTGCAGCACATGTAATACCTGGTCAATCAATAATACGGTTGCAACCTCTGTGTTTCAGATGGTGCCAGGGGAGAGGATGACAGACCGACAACCAGTGCTGGCCGACGGGGAATCAGAGGGGAGAATCCCTTGATCCTCCAGGCAGTAATGTCGGCAGCAAGTCAAGATCATGAGGACGTTGACTTGGAGGAGGAGGAGGAAGACCACATATCCATTGAGTCGGGGGATGACGATACTGACATCATGGCATCACATCCACTGCCAAGCAACGCTCGTCTGCCTCCTCTCACACAAACAATACCATGTCCTCAGCATAGATCACACCAGCCACGGCTCACACACATCCAATCACAGACATCACTCCCTCACAGCCCTCACGTCCGGGACCGACATGATAGTTCCCCTACCCACTCTTCCCTACGCAGTGTATCCCTAACACCCTCTCCACCATCTGTGGGAAGTGCCAGCCCTGTTGCGGTGCAGGTATCCCCTGGGCACCCTTCTCCTGCCCACAGTCTTCCACCTGCCAACCCCCCTGTTGTTGGACCTGCTCATCTCATCCCTGGCAGACACCTGCGGAGGGGGCCTGCACGTGGCGATGGTGGCCAGTGGGAGCAGGACTTCTACCAACAGCAGACAGATGTGAGGCAGGACATTCGTACCATAGGGGCAACCCTGGCAGTCATGTCAGGGTCCCTGCAGGACATGGTCCAATTCCCTCAGGGGTGGATAGGATGTGCCAAGCTTTGGATAGGATGGATAGCACTTGGCAGGAAATGTCTAGAAATATGACTGACCTGATATCCATCCAAAGGGAAGAGAGTGCAAGACGCCATGCCTTGGCCATGAAGATGATGGAGGGCATGGTGAGAGTGTTCCAAAGTCACTCTTCAAGGCCAACGCAGGGAGGGGAACAATCATATCGGCCTGCAGGACAGCACATCCACACACCTGTAACACCAACTGCACAGCACCACAGCCAAGGTACACAAACACACCTGCACCCTGATCAGGCACCCCCAACCCCTGCACAAACACCACCAACCTCTGGACAGTCACTCCCACCACCTGCTAAAACACCACCATCTCTGGACAGTCACTCCAACCACCCCCACCACCTGCAAAAACACCACCAACCTCTGGACAGTCATTCCCACCACCTGCAAAAGCACCACCAACCTCTGGACAGTCACTCCAACCACCCCCACCACCTGCAATAACACCAATAACACCACCAACCTCTGGACCGGTACTCCAACCACCCCCACCACCTGCAAAAACACCACCAACCTCTGGACAGTCACTTCCACCACCTGCACAACCAGCCCTTATCTAGGTACAGACTCCAAATGTGCAGACACCATCTGCACCTGCACCTCTTGATCACCCTGTACAACACCCACATACACAGAGGCGACAAGCTCAACCTCACCCCTCCCCGCGTTCATCACCCCCACTATTGTGGAAACGCAAACACGATCGACAGTGAAATTCACGTGGCAAATTTGTCTTTGGGTCCTTAGGTGTATAGTGTAAATAAAGATCTACAAAAGTAATATCCTGTTGTGTATCATGACCTGTCTAATGATGTAGGCATGTGGGTGTGTGTGTGTGAGGCAGTCACAAGAGTGACACAACATAGCAACACGTTATTATGTGCCTAGCATATAACTCACCAAATGTGTGTCCATCTTTGGAAACAGACATTCATAATGAAGTCAAACAAGTTAAAGAAAGTAGATTTCCGCAAATATATTTATCTTGGAACTAAAACTAACCGTCCAATTGGAAGGGAGAAAGGAAACAAAATGATGATCTTAATGCAGAAGGAGAAGGGAACTTGGATTGGGGTGGGGCAAAACAAATATAATACGTCAGGGAGCATCAGGGAAACCAGTCTATTCACAAGGGGAAAAAAAATCCTCGTCCAGAACAATGTCTTAGTCCAAAAGTCAAGTGTCTTTCTGGTCATCCTCCAGGACCACAATGTCAAGATCCTCAGTGTCGGGCACATCCACACGGCTGGCTTGTGCAGGAACTGGCACCACATGGGGACGTGACACACGAGGAGTCCGGGGGGAAACAGTGTGGGGCAACGGACAGGGGAACACATCGACGGTGGTATGGGAAGGGGTTTGGGAGAAAAAAGACGTCATGGCTGTGCTCATGGACTGGATGTGGGTGCCGAGGTTGTCCATTGATCGGACAAGGTTCGCTCGCATGGAGCGTATCTCCAGACACACTTGTAGCAACATGCGAGCGGACCTGTCAGGTTCACCCTCGACCATCCAAATCAAGTCGTCTGGCACAACCACAGGAGGTACAACACCGGGAGGGGTAGGGGGGGACAGAAGGGATATGGTGCCTCTGGTCTGGAGCTAATTTGTCCGGCTTGGCGGCTACGAGGAGGGGGCCAGGTTTCAGGGGATCGAGCTGGAGCCCCCGATGGCATGGGGGACTCTAGAGATAGGGAGGGGCAGGTGGCAGGCCCAGGTAGAATGTTGGCCTGCCCCGGGGACACGTGTTCGTGAGCCACTGGTGATGAATGTATGGGTGAGTGGCTCTCTACCACATCATGGTCAGAGGTGTCCGGTCCTTCCTTCCCCCCTACAATGTTCACAGCCTCCACCCGGAACATAGTACCAGAGTCGTGTTCTTCCTCATCCCGGGTGGGCACAACCCCCTGGCCTGCAGATGTAGATGTCTCCTCCTCTTCCTCTTCTTCCTCGCTGGTGGAAAGAGGGTGTAGCCGCTGCCGAACTGATGGCCTCCTGCTCCGGACTTGTTCCTGCACATCTGATGTCTCACCAACCGTGCCTGCAGAGATGTAAGCAAAATCCTGATGTGGTGGTTGTTTAATGCAGGACGATACACATACATAGCTGAGCCAAGGTCAGATTTATTTCTCCTCTGATCACACTCTACAGTTGTCAGCGGCCAATTTACAACTTCTGGCGCATCTCTGCTAATCAGCAGAGGTGTACCAGAAGAGTTGCGACGCATCTGCCTACCCGTGCGCCACCCCTGATGCGCGGCATGTGCAATGCGGCACACCGTGGTGCTTGGGTGGGCAGATGCGTGATGCATCCCTGGTGGAATAGCGGTGCTTTGCTGGAGTGGCGTGGCAAGTGCGAGCCCACTCCACCAAGGCTCGGGGTGCACGATTGCTAACATGCTGCGTCAATCCTTACACCTGCTTCAATCATGCCCAGAGTTTTGAACCAGCATGGCCCTAAAAGTGACTGAGTGAAATCTTGTAGATTTCACTCTGCCAATTTTAGGAAGCGTCCCTGCACCAGATGCATCACATTGTAATTACCCAGCAGCATGGCGCTTTGTTTGCTCCACCGCTGCCTCACAAAAGTGACCCAATGGTGGCATAAAAGAGGCGCAAGTGCCTTGTAAATCTGCCCCTCCGTCTTTATGGACTTAATGGGGGTTGGGAGCACACTGCCTCACAGTCCCAGCACTGTTCGCCCCTTTGCATCCTGGTTAATGCAGTACACAGTTCAAACTTACTTCAAATTCATCTGTGGTTGCTGGAAATGCTGCCAAGTTCCTCTCAGGTCACAGTACCACTCACAGGCACACAGCAACCCAAAATGATTTTTCTTTGCTCTCTGAAACTGCTGCAGTCTATGGAACGCTCAAACCAGTAACACGTGTCTAGAGATATACAGCAATGTCTGCACCAACTTTGATGAATGGCTCCAGATTACTTAGAAGTGAGTTTGAACTGTGTACTGCATTTACCAGGATGCAAAGGGGCAGACTGTGCTGGGGCTGTGAGGCAGTGTGCTCCCAACCCCCATTCTGTTTATGAACTTACATTACATGTATGTTCACCGTCATATACTGAATTGAGTTTGACATGGGCATCTGATGTGTATTGTTGTGGCTTACGCAACTGTATTGCCCAAACCTTAACCTTGGCATTCTTGTGATCTGTGTGTCCTGTCACTGCTACATGTGCCAGTTCAAAAACCAGTCCACCAAAAGAGAACATGAAGAGTCCAGATTTAATTGATACTTGTCATTGATATGGATTTGCAGCTATTTAACGTCTGGACAAGTGTCATCTGCTTTGGAGCATTGTATGGGACAAACCGAATGTGGGTCACACATCCACATAGGGTCTGGACTACTACTCTGGCTACATTGTCTAGCCTTTTGCCGTCCCCACACATCATCGCACAACCCAGTGCCACATATTGGCTTTGTTGACTTAAAAGGTAGTGCAGTACACCAGTGAACAGTGGTGAGTCGCTGTGACAGCTACCTGCACATGTAAAATGTCATATAGGCCACTGAGGGTGAGACGTCTGTCAGTGGGCACACCTTGCAAATTTAGGAACACCTAAGAGTGATGCAAGGATCTCAAAGTCTATCTTGACTCCATGGCACATGATGATCTGTCTCAATTGGAACCCAACTCTACAGGTGCAATGCGAATCACAACATCCAATACCCTATGGCCTTCCATGCGCACACTGGACAGTCTCTGTACCATAGCTCATCCAATGCACACATCAGTTATGATTTACTTGGTTCAATGGTAGTGGTGCTGGCAAAGCACGATTCAATAAGAATGCATGAGTGTGGCTCATTTACCCAGTTGTCATGAAGAAACTACAATTCCCAAAATGCACTCTGCTCTGTACAGTCCATATGCCACAGTGTGCCTTTTTAATCTTGGTGACTGCTGCATGGACACGGGATTGGTGAATGGAGGCATGGGACACACAATGGTACAGCACTGTTTCACTCACATCATACTCACAGACACATATTGCATATGATGCACTTACTATGTCCCTGCTGCTCATGCTCCTTCAGCTTAG
Source organism: Lissotriton helveticus (assembly GCF_964261635.1). Classification (NCBI taxonomy): domain Eukaryota; kingdom Metazoa; phylum Chordata; class Amphibia; order Caudata; family Salamandridae; genus Lissotriton; species Lissotriton helveticus. Next base: position 731,953,595 of record NC_136068.1, read on the forward strand.
CATGGAGGCTCAGCCAAGCTACTTGCAGGACCCTCCTGTACAGTGGGGAGAGGAGAGGATGATGCACATGGTGCTGGGAAGACAGGCCAGCCAGCTCCGTGGCCTTGTGACGGGCCCAGCGCTTTAGGTCTTCCCAGCGCTTGCGGCACGCCATAGCACTCCTGGTGGATGCTCCCACTGTACTGCAGCGCTCGGCGATGCTGGCCCATAGCCTGCCCCGGACTGCAGTGCTCCGCTGGTGCTCAGGGTCCCCATATAGCTGAGGAAATTTCATCAGCACCCCCTCCAACAAGATGTCCAATTCCCTTTCTGAGAAAGGGGGTGCTCTCTCCTCATAATCCTCAGCTATTATGGGGAAATAAGTTGGAAGAGAGCAGCAGAATGCCTGAGGATCTGCTCAGTGAAAGAGGATGACTCAGAATGTAAATGTAAATGTAAATGTAAATTGATACTTGTATAGCGCACTACTCACCCGCAAGGGTCTCAAGGCGCTTGTACGAATACCACTGTGGAACCCATCCTGGCTTTCCCTGTGAGGTGTCGACTCCTGGGCAACACCAAGGTGGAGGCCAGGCATCCTTAGCGTTGTGGGGGCTGTTGTGCAGATTAAGCAAGCTAATGCCCAGAGTTGCAGAGTGGGACTCCATGATTGGAATAGGCACCGAGGCGAGAATTATCAGGTCCGTGGAATTTTTGAGCTCAAGACCCCCCGAGGCGGGGAATTGAACCCTGGTTCGGGGCTAGACCTCTGCATCAGGGTCTGCCGCTCTAACCATTGAGCCACACTTCTCCACTTGAACACAAAATGGCTGCCAACTACTTCTTGTGATGTATTTCCTGTCTCCTACTCCCTGTATAACATTGCCTACATGAAATGATGTGTTCTAGTTTATTTTCGGAATTTGCGGTCCGAAAACGTAGTTTCCGGTTCCGGAGCGTAGTTTACGCGTATGCACATTACGCCGCGGCGCCGGAAGTTACGATTTTGCACCGTAACTTCCGAAAATGACCCGGAACACAATATATATCATACAGGAGATGTTATACAGGAAGTGTGAAACATGAAATACATCACAGGAAGTAGTTGGCAGCCATTTTGAATTCATCCAGGTCCATCCACAATCAGTAATCTAATCCACTGCCATCCGGTTGTTCTGTTGTAGTAAAAAGTGAAATGACAGTGCAGGTATGAATCATGAATATGTATCTAAAGGGGGAACAGATCATTTCCTGAAATTTCTGCACAGACAGGGGGGGGGCCAGACAACATCAGACCCCAGTTTCATTTTCTCATACTTTGCATTAAGGGACATGTAGTCCATATTGAGTGCTCAGTATCAGAGTTGTGTGATGTGTTACGTAACATTGGTGTGGAGCAGTGTGGATATGTCACAGACACATGGGGGCAGATTTAGGAGCCCTGTATGCCACATTTGCGCCACAGTCGCGTCACTTTACTGACGCAGCGGCAGGGCAAAGTCAATGCCATGCTGTGGGTTATTTTTAACGTGACGCATCTGGGATATGTGTCATGTTGTAAGGCCCTGCGGCACAATTTCACTCAGTCACTTTAATGGCCATGCTGCGTCAGAACCCTGCAGCTGCTTGTTGAAGGCGTAAGGATTGACGCAGCATGTTAGGCATAGGGTCAGCGCTTGCCTTGCTGGACCTGCATTGCGCTTGCAACACAACTCCAGCAGTGCTTTACCTTTATGGCAGCATATGCGTCGCGCTTCTGTCTATACTTGCCCCATGGCGCGCCGTATTGTAAATGTGGTGCATCCATGATGGCACATGGCTGTCTGCTGTGACGCACAATAACTGGGGCATCCCTGCTGATATGCAGGGATGCACCAGTTATTGTAAATCTGACCCATGGTGCCTGATTCTCCCATGACATCATCACTCACATTTAGGGCCCATCATTTGTGGTGGAGTCAAATCTGTTGAGGTCACAGGCCTGACTATGCAAGGGTTATGGCCTTTTGTGAATTGGTGACCCATCCTTATGAGGTCCAGGTATGTCTCTCAGGACATGTGTTGCTTGTCATCAGTGTGAATAGTTGGTTTTAGGGATGTCCACTACACTGATCGCTGACATGGGCACATTACCTGAGGCACACTCCACCTTATGACTACTGTCAGCGGCTGTGATTTGCATGCAGTTAGTGTGGCTTGCAAAGTCGACTCAGGGTGGGATTTATTGACACTGTCGTGTCTATCCAAGTTTCATCATTGACAACAGACAGCAAACAACATTTTGTCCATGACACTACAGGTTGCTCATGTGAAAAACGTGGCAACGAGCTGATCACGGACTTGCACGCCCTGCCGTTGGTCATGTGCAGTGGCCCGGTTTCCCAGATTCAGAGCTAGCCGAGGTTCCAGAGGTATGTGTGAGCCATGCGTTAAAGCAATGTTGAGCAAGACACAACAGGCTAAAATAATCTTGCACACGACTTCTGGGGAGTACTGCAGCTCACCCCCTGTACGGTGGATACATCTGAATCGCGACTTCAACAGACCAAAAGTGCGCTCCATGATGGCTCTAGTCCGTATGTGTGCCCTATTGTACCTACGCTGAGTTACAGTGTTTGCACGCCTGTAAGGGGTGAGGAGATGTGGGGAGAGTGCATAGCCAGCGTCGCCTGAGGAGGGAAGAAAGGGCAGTTGTTAACATTTCCCTCTTTGACTTGCACAGAACATGATCTATACGTTCGTACATGCAGTGTCTGTTGGGCCATGATTCTCATTGTACAATGGTTAATATTGGGGGGCATTCAGACATTTCAATGGCACATATCACTCATTTTTAGTGCTTGGTACTTACCCAGTAGCCACATGTTGCCAAATTCTCCAGCAGCCATCCGCCGGGCAAGAGGTGACATGCGGAATATGAAGCTGTCATGCGGACTGCCTGGGAACACTGCATGCACATCGATGAACTTCCTACTGGCATCACAGACAGCTTGCACATTGATGGAATACCATCTGTGTCTGTTGCAGAAGATGTGTGCAATGTGGCGGGGTGGCTGAAGGGCCACATGGGTACAGTCAATTGCACCCAGCACATGTGGAAATTGTGCAAGGAGATAAAAATCTCTTGCTGCCGTTTGTCTCATGGCCAGTGTATGTGGCATTTGTATGTAGTTGGGGGCTCTAGCAGTGATGCATCTCAGGACCTGATGCAGGCACCGCGACTGGCTCGCCTGGGAAATGCCCACAAGGTCACTGGTGACCCTTTGGAAAGACCCAGTGTCAAAGAAGTGTAGAGGAGAAAGGATCTTGAGATATGCTGGTATTGCATATGAGCAGCAGGTCACAGAATCAAGTTCCTGCTCCCACTCACAGACCATATCCAAGATGACTTCTGGTGGGAAACGGTACCTGGCTCTTACATCTTGGCTGGTCATTCCAAATAGGTTGATCCTCTGCCTAAAAATCCTCTCTGCTCTCCTCCTCCTCCTCAAGTAGTTTTGCCGCATGGCAAGGGGCAGTGCTACGAACACATTCAGAGACATCCTGAAAGGGTTTGTTTGTGTCTGCACCGCATTTATCCATGTTTGTGGGCTGGGATTGGCTGCAGTGTGTCAGCTGATCTATGGTGGGGGATGGTACGCACTTGGACAGGTGTTTACCCTTGGCTAACATGGCCAACTGCCAAAAATCGGAGTTTCCGGCCCATAATCGGATTTTACGGTCCGTAATCGGATTTTCCGGCCCGGAGTCAGAAATCACGGCATCATGCCGGAAATTGCGGCCCGGTATCGTAAATTCCGCCAGAGAGCCGTAAATTCCAGCCCGGTGGCGGAAATTACTGCCCGGCGGCAGACATAAAGTTAGTAGTCCTAAGTCTATTCTGTGAATACCGAAAGTAGTAAGTTCATTCTGTGAATCCCAAAAGTAGTAAGTTCAATCTGTGAATGCCAAAAGTAGTAAGTGCATTCTGTGAATACCAAAATGGTAGTAAGTTTAGGATTTAGTCTTAAGTTCGTTCTGTGAAGCGGGCCCTTGGTGAATATTTTTGAGACAGCATACAGTTTCAGGAAACTCTTAACCCCTTACTCTTAATTCATCACCTTTAGCCCCTCACCCGTAACCCCTTACCATTAACCCCTTTGTCTTACACCATTCCTCATATTATTAAACACAACCCTTAACCCCATATTTTTAACCCTTTGCCAATGCCCCACTAGCCTTTTCCTTAACTCTTTACCTTTAACCCCTTACCCTTAATCCAGTACATTTAACTTCACCCCTTACTCTTACCTTAACCCACCACTCTAAACCTTTTATGATAACCCCTACTCTCACCCCTTTCCCTAACCTATTACCAATAACCCCTTAACTTCTTACACTTAATCCCTCCCCTTTACCAATAACTCTGTAACTTGAAGCCCTCACTCTTGTTCCATTACAATTACTCTCAATACCTTACACTTAACCGCTGTTTCCCTTACCATGTATCACTTACCCTTATGCCTTACTCTTAACCCGTACCCTTTACCCCACCACTTTACCCATAATCCCTATACTTAGGGCCTGATTGCGATCATGGTGTACAGGGTTACTCCGTCACAAACGTGACGGATACCTCGTCTGTCGTATTACAAGTTCCATAGGATATGATGGACTTGTTATACAGCGTACTGGGTATTCGTCACGTTTATGACGGAGTAACCCTGTCCGCCAAGATAGTAATAAGGCTCTTAATCTCTTACTCTTAAATTGACTCATTTATCTTTACCTTTTACCTCTTAACTCTTTATCTCTTACCCTTAAACCTTTACGCTTACCATTAATGCATTACCCCCTACCTTTACAACCTCAACTCTACCTCCTTGTCCTTAAGAGCTTGCCCTTCACTTCTTATCCTTAACACATTACTTTTAACCCTCTACTCCTACTATTAACTGTTTATCTTTAGCCCTTTTCAATGAACCCCTCACACACTTACTGTCAAAAATACTCTGCTACTGCGAATCCCACCCTTCTCCCATTTCCTCTGGTCCTGGCTGTCACCTAGTAAAGACGGTTTTCTGTTCAGCTCTGCCTGGAGAGAACCCACATCAACATGTTAAGCTGTCAAAAGTGGCCTGAATTTTAAATCCCTGTGCCTACAGTCCTCTAAAACAGAAGAGAAGGGAGGAAGCCTCAGCACTCTGATTGGAAGACAGCACTTTGGTTCACAAAGGCTTCTTGCCTGTGCCAACAAAGTGAAGTAAATAACGAGCATCTGGATAAATAACTTTGTTAATCATCTTGACATTGATGATACCCTTCACATCAGTGTTGGGTAGCAGCATTGCATGGAGCACTTCCTTTGATGATGGTTACTCTCCCTCATGCTAGAGTAGAGCTTGGATTCCTGATACATCTTGCAGCATTGACTAAAAAGCAATAAGCACTTAGACAATCCTGCAAGGCGGATTAGCTATCCGGGTGCAGGCTGACTCACATTGCTGAGCTTGTTCATAAGCCGTAGACTCTGTCCTCTGCCCCATTTGTATTGACTTCATTTCTCTCTTTTCTGCCCCCGTTTCTCCCCTTCCCTTTCCCCGGGTCTTTACGCTTCTTTTCCCTTCTCGCCGCTGCTGCTCCCACGGCCCCTCCCACTCCTGCCTCCCAGCTGTCCCGCCCTCCCACTACCCCTACTGAATGGCAGCCGCGCCGCTGGCATGCCAAAGGCATGCCAAATGCAAGCCCATCTGTGCCTGTTCGCGACCCGCCTGCGACCAGCACCAGGAACGCTGGCCCTCCAACCCGCCAGCACTACGACTCAGCAACTCTCCACGCACTCCACCCTGGAAGAAACAACAACTGCCAGCTGTCGACACCGAACACCACCCATGGCCAGTTCTCCTGCCGACGCTGCTGCCGCCCCTTCACCCACCTTCGGACCCCACTGCCACCACAAACCCACCTGATGCCAGCGCACCCAAACCCCTGAGTGGCATCCCCCTCAATGTGCGCTCCCTACACAGACATGCAGTAGAAATCTGGGGCCTCCTCGACACCGTCTCGCCCAACGTCGCCTTCCTCACAGAGACCTGTACCAACGCCAGCACCGCACCCGACACCACAACTGCCTTGCCTGATGGCTACAAGACCCAGAGTAAGAACCGCCATGACCACTCATGAGGTAGACTCGCCATTGCACACAAAAACTCCCTCAAACTCACCACATCCAGCACGAACGACTCTTCGTACCCGATGGAACACCTCCATTGCCAAGTCCAGGTCAACCCCAGAATGACCCTATGTGGCCCCCTTGCCTATAGACCTCCCAGATCAAGCACCACATTCACCACTACCAACGCAGACCTCACCGCGCCCCCGTCTTTGCATCCACAGACTACGCACTCCACAGAGACCTAAATTTCCACCTTGACAACCCCAGCGACCCCAGCTCTACTGCCCTCCTGAACAACCTCACCAACATTGGCCTGAGACAGCTCGTCACCACCCCTACCCACAAGGCAGGTCACACCGTTGAGCCCATCTTCGCTGGAGGACACAACGTCCGCTTCACCACACCTTGCAACTCCTCTGGACGGACCACTACTCTATCCACTTCTCCTTCTTGAAACCCACTGCACGCAAACCTACAGCTTGCCCCAGTGCAGAAACTGGAGCAAGATCACCGAAGAGCACCTCAACCACGCTCCTCCTGCCACCACACCTGACACCAACTCTGCGGCCAACACACTTCACAACTGGATCACAGACTGCGCAGATACACTCGTCCCCCTCCAGTACTCTGACAGACAACACACCAGGAAAGCCACCTGGTTCACCACCAACCTCCGAGAATCCAAGCGTACGTGCCGACAACTCGAGAAAACTTGGAGGAACAGCAAAACACCCGATGCACATTGTGCCTACAAGACCGCCATGACAGAACACTACCAACTCGTCAGGACCACAAAGAAAAATGCCATTCAGAACAGATACCTCACCAAATCCCACAACTCCAAGGAACTCTTCAGCATCATACAAGAATTCACCAAACCCCCAAGCAAACCATCCGACATTTCACCTTTCCAGCACCTCTGCAGCAAACTCATCTCCTAATTCCATCTCAAGATCAGGACCCTCTACAGCAACTTTGACGAGCAGAACCTAGGCAACACTCTTCTCCTACAACCGGCAACGCAACCCACCCACCATCACTACCTGGACCCCTGTCACCAAAGAAGACCCTGCCAAGATGATGAGCAGTAAACACTCAGGAGCCCCCAGCGACCCCTGCCCTCCCCACATCTTCCACAGAGCTGCCTCTGCCATCACACCCAAACTATGATGAACCATCAATTGATCCCTAGAAACAGGCATTTTCCCAGGCGGCTGGAAAAGCGCAGAAATCAAGGCCCTCCTCAAGAAGCCAACCGCAGACCCTATAGACCTCAAGAGCTACTGACCCATCTCTCTCCTTCCCTTTGCAGCCAAAGTCACCAAGAAGATCGTCAACAACCAGCTCACCAACCTCATAGAACCCAACTTGATCCTCGACTCCTCCCAATCCAGATTCTGCAGTAACCACAGCACCGAGACTGCCCTCCTAGCCACCTCGGACGGCATCCGCACTCTCCTTGACCAGGGCCACATGGCTGCCCTCAATCTACTTGACCTCTCAGCAGCTTTCAACACTATCTCCCACCATACGCTAACCACCAGACTCCACGACACCGGCATCAGAGGAAACGCCCTCGACTGGATCCACTCCTTCCTCACGGGCTGAACCCAAAGGACCAGACTCCCGCCTTTCCTCTCCGAACCCACAGAGATCTGCTGTGGAGTACCCCAAGAATCCTCACTTAGCCCCACACTCTTCAACAACTACATGGCCCCCCTTGCCACGATCATCAGAAAACACAGACTCAGCATAGTATCCTACGCCGCCTACACCCAGCTCATCCTCTCCCTCACCAAAGAACCTGAAATCACCAGACACAGCTTCCTGGAACGAAGGAAAGACATAGCCTCCTGGATGACCAACAGCTGCCTTAAGCTCAACTCAGAGAAAACGAAAGTCCTCGTCCTCGGATCCACCCCCTCCGCATGGAGCAACACCTGGTGGCCCACTGCCCTCGGCATCCCCCACCATCACAGACCATGCTCAGAACATCAGCATCATACTCAACTCCTCCCTCACCATGAACCACCAGATCAACACTTTGTCTTCCTCGTGCTTTAACTCCCTGCGCATCCTCCACAAGACCTTCAAATGGATCCGCCCAATCCAGAAAGATTGTGACCCACGTACTCATAACTAGCAGAGTGGACTATGTAACGCCCTCTATGCCGGATTAAACAAATCCCTATTCCTCAAACTCCAGACTATCCAGAACGCGGCATATAGACTTGTCCTCTGCATTTCAAGACAACACCACATCATCCAGCACTTACGAGAACTCCACTGGCTCCCAGTTGAAAAGAGAGTAACCTTCAAACTCCTCACACATGCCTACAAATCCCTCCACAACATCGGACCCCAATACCTCAATGATAGAATCTCCTTCTACAACCCCAAGAGAAGCCTCCACACCACCAATCTGGCCCTGACCGAAATCCCTCGAATCTGCAGAACCAGAGCAGGAGGGTAATCCTTCTACATCACAGCAAAGACCTGGAACAAACTCCCCCTCAGCATCAGATGAGCCTCCACAATGCAAGCTTTCAGGAAGAGCCTCAAGACCTGGCTCCTCGGATGAGATGGAGCTGCCCGAATTCCCCGCCCCCCCCGCGCCTCGAGACCCTCACGGGTGAGTATTGCCCTTCACAGATCCCTGATTGATAGTTTCCTGAAGTTATGCTGATCTAGAAGCCAAGTTTACTTGGACAATGGAGTTTCAGAGACACTTCCTTCCACCATCATGAGTGAGCTTGTAGGTTACACATTTTGTATAGTCCAACTTTTACTTGGAAAGGTATCATGGCACTTAGAAGAAACCAAGCTTAAGCCAAAACTAGATAGCAAAGAGTAATTGAGTTGAAAATACAGGGAAACATCATGATTAGGGCTCCCAGAATTCAGTATTACTGATTTTTACAGATAAACACAGACAGAAAAATATTTTTTTTCCTGTCTGTATTTATTTTTAAATACAGAAAAATATCGAAAATAGGTCTTCTTTAATGATCTTTTCTACTGTCAATAATGAGTGTCTAGTCAGTGAGTGTACAGACTAAGAGGTCGGGGAGATGAAAATAGACAATAGATTTCCTAATTACGCTTAAATAATTACAGATCTACAGTAATTTATGCTATTCTACAATACAAGTGTATTCAGATAACGCTATTGCACTGTATACGGCTGAAACCTTTTGGACATTCAAATGCGAGTATATATTTATCAGTCAAATAAATGTGGAAAAATATCCATTGCAGCTTCATTTATAAGAAATACAAATAAAAATGGATAAATACAGAAAAAATGAGACAAAAATAAATATGAATAAATACTATAGAACCGGGAGCCCTAATCATGATATAACTTTCAGCCATAGAGAAAAACCAAGTCCTTAGTGATTTACTCAAGTCTTTGAGAATGTGCACTTCGCTGGCTTTTAACAAATACATTGGCATTTTGTAAATAGATATATGTACTAATAGGTCGGTTCACAAAATGCTGAATCATGGGGGTCACAATTTGACCTACCTCATAAAAATTAATGCAGTAGATCACAAAATGCGGCTCACTGTGATTCACTACCATCACAGGGAAGAAAGCTTGCTGGGGTCAGCAGACCACCACATATGGGATTGCTTTTAAATAAAGCCATCTTTATTTTTAAATGCAGCCTGGTCGCACTAAAGGAAAACGGAATACATTAAAAAATAATGAAAAGTTAAAAAAAAAGTTTTTTAAATAATTAGTTGTCCATGGATCCACGGCCAACTGAAAAAAAACATTATGTCAACATTCACATAAATGAAGGGGTCTTTTGGAGATCCCTTCCCGTTTGCAAACAGGTTACCACTACCTTTTTGTAGATGGTAAAATATGATGGTTTTTCAACTGGAGTTAGGTTTCAAAAACATTAATACATCAAAAGGAATGTTTATTTGGACAGGATGCAGTAAAAATGCCAGTTCCAAATCCTGATTCAGTATGGTTTCCGAAACCCATTTAACAATTCAGAAAACCTTTTCAGAATCATTAAATGCACGTAATGCATTTGAAAAAAGGTTTCACCTTTCACAAACCCTCTAATTTACTGAATCAGAGAGTTTGTGAACACTTACAGCCTGATTCATCAAGCTAAATTGCACTTGCAAAGGGCAAGATTCTCAGAATCTTGCCTTTTGCGAGTGCAATTTTTGCATTTGGGATTCATCATCCCAAATGCAAAATTCGCTATTAAAGAATTCGCACATTTGCGAAGAATTGCATTTAAGGAATCTCTATTTGAGATTCCTTAAATGCAATTCATGAATCATTTTAAAATTTCGAAATTGCAATTTTGGGCCGCTATTTACCAAGAGGTCAGACCTCGTGGTAAATAGCAAAAACTTAGAAAAATGCATTTAAATGCATTTTTCTAAGTTGCATGTTACACACACACATGTCCTTTGGACATGTGTGTGCGCAACACCAATGTAAATTACATTTCAGGGGTGCTACAGGGTGTCCTTTGGACACCCTTGCACCCTTGAAATCGCATCCTTATTTGCGATTAGCAAATTGCTAATCGCAAATAAGGAATAACTCCCCATTCATTCCTATGGGCCTGTAGGCCCATAGGAATGAATGGGGAGTTATTCCTTATTTGCGATTAGCAATTTGCTATTCGCAAATAAGGAACATGTAGGAATCGCAATATTTTTTGCAATTCCTACATGAATCCCGTTTTGCAAGTCCTTAATAGCGATTCCTTATGAATCGCTATTAGGGGCTCGCAAAACGGGAGATTGATGAATCAGGCTGTAAAACCCTTTGCACATGAGGTCCTTTGAGTGCAGAAGTAATCCCGTCTTCAAATTCTCTTGTAAATTTTACTGAAGAATATCAACCTCTTTCGCTGTCTAGTCTAGATTTAGCCTTGAGGAATGGGTTATCCAGACCTAGGTCTATCGGGCAATCGCACTCTCAATGTGGACGAACGGAATCAATCCCTTTTTTACTGACGACATCTGTGAATTTTTTTAACTGGGGAGGAATAGGCCGACTAGTTCGGATGTAGGGCATTTATTTCAGGGTTATGATGAATCAACATGTGATGCCCATTACGATGGGAAATGATTGAGCATCAATTAGGTCAAAATGTATCTTTTTTTCAAATGCCCTGTTTCGGTTGCCATAAGCAATGGAAGAGTTTTGTGACAGACTGCTCCTGCTGTTAATTCAGTTCCACATATTTCTGCATTATGTTCCTTCACTGGTGTCTCAGTAATCAGAATTTGTCTTGCAGTTTGAACCTGATTAGCCATAAAACATCCAGCTGCTATGGAGTCTGCCAAGACATAGATCATGATCAGACTTTGAGAAGTGGCAATCAGTACCAATGGATTAAACCCAGAAATGTGACTTGGGGCGAATGTTTGAAAAGTTTCAACACTCTGTCTATCATTTTATTTTGTGATGTTGTTATCAGTACTTACAAACAAATAATGAGCTCAGCCTTTAATGGGCACCAGTAATCTGTGAGCTCGTCATGTGTCCCTATTATTCAGGGATGAGCCGACTCATTTACCTAAAGTTCTGAGCAAGCTCTCACCAAATCTCACTCCTTTCCACAATAAAATCAGAGTTCGGTTCTCCCTCTGCATTCTTTTTTCTAAACACAGGGTCTTTCATGTCTCTCCAATATGCTTTGGTTCTTTTATAGAGATCAACTTTCACCACTCTCAGAGACTTTAGGAGGCCACATTCCGAAGTTAAATGTTTGATGTTCAGCTCTGTGAAGTTGCTGTTCAGCTTATATCTGAAGTAGTAGTCTGGTTCTACATGAGAAGCATAGCCCCCATCAAATCATCTTTATTGAGGTATGAGAACATGAACTTTATATTGGAAGTATAATCTGGGAATAGTTGTGGGCTCACCTAAAAGTGAAATTACCATTATGCCATAAAGCTTTGGAACTTATAAGGATCTCCTCCAAACCTTGCAGGAAATACTAGGACCAAATTACTGGTTACAAGACTATTTTGCTTTATTTATATTCACCAGTACTATTAGGACTCACTGTAAGATTACCAATGTGCTGAGAAGTCAGAGTAGGATAAGCAAATCTAGGAGTGAGCTGGTCCACTTGTTGTAAGGAAATTTCCCACTTCTGAGAAGCTCTTCTGAGTATAAGTAATGGCTTGAGTCGCCATTTGGAAAGGACTTTCCAACTGGTCCACTTTGGACCTGGCAGAGATATTGGTTATCGGAGTTGTAGATCCATTGAAAGCCCAAGCCATCCCTGGATACCTGCACTGGTGAACAGAATGGAATGTTCCACCAGATCTAGGAATCTGGGGAGAATCAGGGAAAGGAAGGGAGAAAGAGAATTACCGTACTGAAGCCCCCTCATTGTAGCACCTCTGTTTTTGAGGGAACTTCACCACTCTGGGTGGTATAAAGGTTGGTAGATCTGAGCCAGCAAGATGACAGAGGACAAAGTGTAAGTATAGGATGCCAGATAGATAAACAAGAATAATTTAATGTATCTAACAGTGCTTTCCAATTCCAGCAGCAGGTGTTGCTGTGATGAGCTATGAGCTGATCAGGGAACCATGGGAACTGCTGCTGCAAACAAACCAGCAAGTCTCTACAGTGAAATAAGATGAAACACTGCAAAGCAACAGCACGAATAAGGACAAGACTAACTAAGGAGCTGAGTGAATTGCACAGGGAAAAGAATAAAAGTGATGGATGCAATATTGGTGTGCACTAATATGAAATCGGAAAGCCAATGCAACTAGGCAACTAATTTCCAGGCAAAGGTTTGATTTCAAGTGTAGTCTTAAATAGAGGTCCCCACTCTTCACACGGTAATGATCTCTAACCCAAGAAGCATGTGAATATCTAGAGCAAATGTAGTGGTCTAGTGTTCTAGGTCTTCTAACTTTCCAATTACTTATTTTTCAGTGCCTCCGTGTACCTAATACTTTGCCTGAATCCTGACAGCTGGCCACTGTGCAATGCATCCAGGTCAAATTTCACTTTGCCTACAAGTGAGGTAGGAAAATACTGGGAAACGGCCTCAATGTCATGATTTGGAGAGCAGAATTACCTGTGCTCTTAGGATAGGTGAGAAGACGTGCCCCTTTGAACTTCATGGGCACACAATTTGTTTGCGGCAGAAGCTAAGCAGTGCAGCAGAGTGTGGGTGCCACATGTTTTCAGACTTCGAGGCTACAGCACACACTATATAAAGAAATCAGTTGAAGTCTATACAGACCACAAGTTCTACTGCACCATGGGAGTCGCACAAGACTTCCAACAGTGCAGGCCATTTTGGATTCATGAAGTGTAGGTTCCTCATGTTTCAGAGTGTTCTTTACTAGACATAAAGACACTTGGTTGCTGCAGCTGGATTTTTGCAGGTAGAGTTGGAACCATAGTGCAACACCTGGAAATATTGAATACTTTCCAATATTCAGAGAAGTATTCTGGGATTGTATTTACAATAAAAGATATAGGTACTGATTTAGAGTTGGCAAACAGGGTACTCTGTCACAAACCTAACAGAGTAACATGTCTGCCAAGCCCTTGGTCTTCCCGCCTCATTTAGAAGGAGGCAGTCCTTATATTTTCTGTTCACAGATGCCCCATTGACTACATTGATAGAAAACTTCCTCTTATAGCTCAACAGAGTAAGAGCCATCAGTGGAAGGATAGTTCGTTTCCTGCCTTGTGCAGGGTGAATGGTGTAATGTCTTTTTTTCCTCTCAGTACCAGGAAACACCGAATGGTGAGAGACAAAAATGGTTCTCCCAAGGCCGCTATCTTCTTGCATCCTCTCTTGGGCCCAGCTCAGTACCAAATCTCACGAGTCTGGGTGGCAGAAGGCTGCCTTTTCTCCATGGTGTCTCCTGCGTTACAACCATGCTCCATCACTCCAAATGAGGATTTTGATCTACCAAGGCTGCTATCTTTCTGCTCCTGACGACAACCCGGCTCAGAGAGCTGGGTCTCCCGAAGCTGCAATCTTCATGCTACCTTTCATTGGCCTACTCTGTGGGATGCTCCCGGCTCTGAGTGGAAGGGGGTTGCCTTTGGGGGTTGTGTTTTCTCCCCATTGCCTCATGCAGTGTTACTCTGCCCCTCGTCTCTGTGGATTCTATTTGTTCCCTGGGTTGGATGACACAGAGGGCATAATCTGCCTGGTCTGGCATTTCCTGACCTAAAAGCAGCTGCCATCTCTTTTCTTACTCTGGAGACTGGGTTGACTGGTGAGTTGTTTTAGGGATTTAGCAAATCACTTTTTTATATTGAAGCCACCAGAGTTTCAAGTTTACCTTTCTCTGGCATACATTAACATATAGAAACCATCTCAGACTTGCCCAGCCCTCCCTTGGTCCTGTAGAGCACTAGTTTTACTGACAAAGATCTCCATTAGAGGATATATCTGACTGCTCTTGTGACACCTGAAATTAAAATTAAAATGGATGGAAATGTGGTTTGTAAGACATTATTTGTAGTTCTGCATTTAGAAAGCATTGACATATACAACAGAATGAAAAACATGGACAAATCAAAGCTAATTAATAGGGATGAGATGAGAGAACATCCTAATGTCTCTCACCCAGAGAATCCACCCTCACCTTTCAAAATGTGGTCATCCACTGGATCAGACAACAACCTGAGTGGCTACAGGTTACAGGTGACCTAGGACGTAGTCCTCCACTCTGATCTACAAATATGTCTCTATAGACTGCAATCGCCCCACCCTATCCCAGCCTCCCCTCTGAATTGCAGTTCAATTAAGTCTAGGTTGTCAAAGGAGAGTCAACCCACTAATTTCATAGGGAAATCTTCTTGGTTTCACCCAAGAGAAATATTTATTTTTGGAAAAAGAACTCACACGCACTAGTGTTTTTAGTGACATGCTTCATCATTGAGTTCACCCCCATAAATTTTGTTTCGGGGTGTGCTTTCATATGGTGGGATCTAAGGTTAAAATTGTCTATATGGTGACCCAAGTCTGTGACTTTAATGACGGCCTGTTTGGCAAGGGTAAAAACAGAAGGCGATATTACAGAGTTCAAATCACTCTAGCATCTACGTAAGAAGTGAGTCAGAAATGCACACTGCAGACTCGAAGCTAACCTAAATCCATGTCATATCCCACTCACCAGGTAACAACCAAGTTTTGACAAGGAGATAAAGCATCTTATCAATATACAATCCCTCGTACCCCCCAATAACATATGTTTTGAAAAAATAACCTTCAATGGACAAATGAACCGCCCTAAATAATGGGTCAGAGACACTAAACAAATCAGAAAAAAAAACTTTCACTGAAAGTCAGGTCTCACCTCCACACTCCAACTGATCCACACACAGTGAATGACTTAACTCTTTCTAAAATACTACTATGTCCAATATATTCAAAGAGATTGCCCCATTAAAACTAAAGAGACATAGAAAGAAAATTCCTGTCCATGATTCAACAAAGATCTAATTGAAGAAAGGAGAAAGTTCATAATAATGAAGAGAAAGTGGAGACTAGAGCCTACTAACCTTAATCTAACATTCCAACAAAATGAAAGAAACAAGTAAAAAAACACATTTTCGAATCAAAATGCTCCATTCTCCGATCTCAACTTGATGAGACAAGAAGCTGTGCAAGCAAACTTTTTAGCATCATTAGACAACAAAGTTTTTCACTGAAACTGTTTTGGACTCCTTAAATAAGAGTGACTGGTTCTCTAATTTCTTCGCTCACAAGATCAAGAAGATAGAACAGTATCTGACTTATATATATAAAGACAATCTTCCCCTATCCACTTCTCTGTGTGGCTCTTTCGAAATCTATCCTGACAAGTCAGTCAGCGTTCCTCCCTCATCAATGAACCCAAAGAAACTGTGCCATGTGGAATGAGTTAAGGGTGCTAAGGGTAGACAAACTCAACAAAATCATATTTAGTATGAAGCCTGCTGTTCACATTTTCTGGTCGTAGCCCTTCCTCCCTAATCAAACAGATCAAACTCCTCATATCCCCTCTCTGGATTTCAATAATAATCCCCTAACTGTCACAAGGCGCATTTTCTGACAGCTTGAAAGTAGATCACGTTATCTCACTGAAAAATGGAGCTCAGCCTTAAGAAATGAACACTTTCCTGGCCAAAGTACTTGGAAAATGCATACTCTTTTAAATCAATCAGAACATTGATGCCTTTGACATACTGCACCTACTAGACAAATCCATTCTAGTAGGGTTTCAGTGCTGGGTGCAGTATGCAATCTGCCATACTTAATATAATGGATGTCGCTCTCTGCATTCTAGACAAAGGGTAATCATGTCTACGAGTTATTCTTGTTCTTTCCTCAGACTTCGACACAGTCACGCACAACATTCTTATAAACACTCTAAAGTCATATACCAGCATGGATGCCACAGTCCTGAACTAGTTTTCTTCATATCTCAATAACCTCTGGCAACAACTTATGATAAAGGACTCCCTAGCAATCCTTACCCTGGTCAGCCAAGGGCTCCATTTTGCCTGCAAGAGCTTCAATATTTATATGGAGCCCATACACTGAAACTACAACCAATATTGCCTATAATCTATATTCAGATGGGGCACAGGTTTACCTAAAATCTGTACAATGCACTTCACCTAAATGGAACTCTACACATTTTTCAATCATGGCTATCGGTCAATCATTTAAAGCTAAACCCAATTAAGCAGGACTTCCTCCTCATTGTTCCCATACACAATGCTCTCCAGATTGAAGAATGGCTCAGCTGTCTAGATACCCTCAGTTGCACTCCCAACACTGAACAAAATTCTAAATATGCTCACCCATATCAACTTCATGGGCAAAAGTGCCTTATGCCAACTTAGACTTCTAAAAAATTGATGACAACTTTTATCCTACTACTTGACCTCCAAAATATCATAAAGGCATTTGTAATCTCTAGGCTTGACTACAGTAAGGTAATTTTAGCTGGCACGTCAAAATCTCACCTCACACCTAAGAAGGCCATGCTCAATACAACAGCCAGACTAGTATCGGTAGCCAGAAGCTTTGACCACATTACTCCCTCACTGTTCATTCTCAAGTGGTTCCCGATTTAAGCCTGGTGCATTTTCAAAGTGGCTTGAATTACTCACAAAAGCAAAAGGAACAAGCTAGCCTGGTGATGAGGGATGAAACCCCGAAACTGGTACTAGGATGCTTGTTTCCATTCCAGGGAGAAGCTGGCCTGGCAGGGTCATGTCTGATTTGCATATGGCTTGGTTCAAACTGGAATGGCATGGGGAGCAAAGAAAACGATGGATTTAGGCCCAGATCGTTGTACTGGGGTGAATGTATGACATTATTCTGCATTCTGCCCATCATATGTTGTTTGTTCTTTTTGCATTTGAATTACTCACAAAGCACTTTATTTTGGGACCCTAAATACCTCGTGCGTAAACTCACCCATCCTGGAGACAGCAACTCCCTGGCAGCTCAGACATGTTACTTTTTGAGCCGCCTAGATTTAAGGAATAGACCTCACTAAGACTCGTTCACTGGAAATGCTCCAAGGATCTGTAACTCACTACCTCCGGAGATTCTCACAGACCTGCCTCCAGCATCCTTCAAGAAAACAAAACAGTTAAATTCCTTCTGCTTGAAAAATATCTAATGAACTGACCTGTCATTATGTAGTCCTTCAAACCTGTCCAGGGAGATGAACTAATTTCCTCCCTTTTTCTCTCTGCTGTATCTAACCCTTATTCTCCCTCGTTCTATATAACCTTATATAACCTTATAACCATTCTACATGTAACCTGTTGTTGCATTTTATACGGTACAGCGCTCTAATACCCCTGGCCATGTATGCACTTTTTAAAACTCTCAATAAATAAATAAATTAATACCTGTATGCGTTCTCTATTGGCTGATAAACCTATAGCCAATAGTGCATTTGGATAATGTAGAAAGCAACTGAAAGTGAAATGCTGATTTAGGGTAATTTCGTGGAATGTATCACTCACGGGTCACACAGAAACATTCTACAACTGAATATTTTCAACATAGGCACATTCTAAACTTTCATATGCTGGGTGTCAGGTGACCCTTGGCCTCATTGGTTGCCAGGGAAGCACAATCAACATGAAAAGTATTGATTTTTAGTAATTTTTTCAAATCATTGTATTCCCTGCAGCTTCTCCCGCGCAGGAACATATGCCTGCCAAGACTTGACTAACATGTGTGCTCCTGGGTGTCCTGAGCAGGGGGAACCAGACATGTATTGGTTTTCAGTGGTTTTAGGGTGCCCACAGGTGGAGGAAAAATGGGTGCAGCACACTGGTCAGGAGACCCAGGAAAATAAAAGATATTTGTGAAGCATTGACAGCAATATATTCTTCATGAGGGCCAAGAGAGCAAATTACCATTGTATGAAGATGTTGCATCCAGCTATAGAAACCTTAGGATGTGCTGGTGTTAAAATATATGTTTGTTATTGTTTTTTTTCTATGTGAACCAGCAGTGATACCTGCAACCAAAAACAGGTGCTCAATAGCAGTAAAACAGTTCCTTTTTTCAGATTTCCTTAATGCGCTGCACCCAGCTTATCGCCTTTATGCACCCTGAACCGATTAAAAAGCAAGACACATTTGGAACGCCTATCCACAGGAGACCAAGGGAGACACATATGTCGATCAGGCCTTAACAGGATTTTAATATTGCAGGAGGGAGACTAGAGGGAATTGCCATGCAGTGGAAAAGAAATTGCTGAAAATAGGGCAAGCATAATGTTCAATGTATTATCCTGGCCAGTCAATCAATGCAAAGGAGGTTTTATCTTTTCCATATAGTCCACAGTTTGATATCTGCTGGGTCTTACTGGGACAGAAAATAGAACTGGGCAACTAAATAAAAGTGCCCCCCATTAGCGAATTAGGCAGCTAAAATAATGGCCCATGTTTGAAAGTGGAGGCACTTTAAACTTGTAAAGGACGTGCTATGTAAGTGTTTTGATAGATATTGAAGACTGCATGGGTTTGACCTTGCTGCAGTGAATATTTGTTTTGATATTGGGAAAACAACAGCAAAAAGCTGCCTAGCAGAGCATAAAACGGGCCCACAAATAGCCCAAAAAAATCAGCCCACACACTAAACTGTCACAGCCCTTCAGTCACAGCCTGATTGTCCTATAGGCCAGTCCAACTCTGTTCATCTGTCAAATGGAGAGTTGACCACGAACGTTGATTCAGCTCCAATTTAATGTTCAGTGATAATGTTACTTAATTTATTGGGCAGACTAAATTGCCTAGAAAAGCCCACACATATTTGGTATTACCGGACTTCAGACATTCTGAGCAACATATCCTTGGTCAAAGTTTTTTGGGTTTATGTTTGCCTAAGTGATAAAAACAACATAACATTGAGCAAATATTCATAGAAACTGAAATCATGTCCATACGTGTCATTATATTGATATGCGATTTGCACCAATCCATAGCCTTGAACATGCCAAAAAATATATAGATTGAATGGGTGCACAGGTAGACAAAGGCAGTACATGAGTTTAAACAACCTAAATACAATTAAAGTGAAAAGGTTTTATAGAGCAAATGCAATGCACCTTTGGGCCGTTGACATGGCAGGATCCGTGACCTGAATCCGAGAGCTAGCATCTGTTACATTTGGCATCTAAATGGGAATCAAATTTTCTAACTGTTTATTTCGTTTGCGATTGTATTATTTACTTTTTATGTATTATATGTATTCCTTTACTTGTGTATCTTATTGAGTTCCTAAATGGCACCCACTCACGCTAGTGTGAGTTTAATAATTGTTTAAATGAATAACAAACTAAATAAATTAATATGTGCATTTGATAGGATAAATGGTTTCTTCCCTGTGACAATTGATTGAGCCTCAGCTCTACATGCCTTTGCAAGAGCAACTCTTTGCTGTTGCGCCTAATTTTCCCAAAACCCAAGATGCATTTTAGCCACTTATGTCGCATCCTATTTAGTGATTACTTCACACAGAGTCAGCCCTATTCTCCAGAACCTGGGCCAATGAACAATATAATAATCATACATGATTCAACTCCCACAGGGGGAGAGAGGGGGGGTCTCAGGGAAAATATTTAAAGACCTAGCCAGTTTCAATCCCCAATTCTATTTATAAACAACACAAGAAAAAACTGGTGGTCTAACAAGAAAAGAGGAAAAAGCAAAGGTCACAGAACACAGGTAGTGGCAAATCATATACTTATATGACGGCTAATTGTGGTGTGATGATCCTGACATAAGGACAACTTCATGACAGAAGAAACCCTGAGGAGGGGAAACAGAAAGTAGAGGATTTCCATCAACTGCCCTTAGTGGCCAGTGTCATCATTTGGAACTCCAAAAGTGCCCCTGTCACCTCAGCTCTTCTGGCAGCAAGCCAAACGCTAGTGAACTAGGCGTGATGTGAGGCCAATGATAAACAAATGACAGGCTGAGTATCTCAGAGGTAAAGTCCCCCTGCCTCAGGACTTTACCCGAGGTATCGACGGAGAGGGCGGTGCCTCCCTTTGACCTGAGTCAGTGCCAGGTGAGGTGAGGCTTGTTACCTCACATTGGATAGGTATGAATAACCTGTCATCCGGTGTAGCGGTATTGTGACTGATCACTTGTAATTACATTGTGGTTTTTCTGTTGTTTTGTTTTCACTGTTCAAAACTTGCACTTTAATGCACTAGCCTTTATAACTAGGTCCTGAAGAAAGCCGGGGTCCTTATGCCCATCACGGCTGAAACTAGTAGACCATTTTTTCGGTAGATAAATTCAACACCGACACTGTGTTTTTTAACAAGCTCACCAGTGGTCACTAATGAATTCATTCTGGACTACTGTTGTACTTTTTTAATTCACTTATACTCACAATTCTATCTTTGTACTGCTTCTGTTGACTAGTCTGGTAAGTATACTTCTCTGAGATACTCAGCCTGTCATTTGTTTATCATTGGCCTCACATCACGCCTAGTTCACTAGCGTTTGGCTTGCTGCCAAAAGAGCTGAGGTGACAGGGGCACTTTTGGAGTTCCAAATGATGACACTGGCCACTAAGGGCACTTGATGGAAATCCTCTACTTTCTGTTTCCCCTCCTCAGGGTTTCTTCTGTCATGAAGTTGTCCTTATGTCAGGATCATCACACCACGATTAGCCGTCATATAAGTATATGCTTTGCCACTACCTGTGTTCTGTGACCTTTGCTTTTTCCTCTTTTCTTGTTAGACCACCAGTTTTTTCTTGTGTTGTTTACCAATGAACAATATATCAGCTACAGTGGTTCAGGGTAAGTCATTTATGTAAACAGGGAAAGAAAACACTTATTCTACAATAATAGAAACAATCGATACCACAATGAAAGGACACAAAGTACGGTACTCACAGCAAATGTTTTTGTAGAAAACGTAGTTGTTATTGCAAATGTTCATATAAAACATGAATAGTACAAAATACAATAGGCAATTGGCGCTCACAAGGTTACACACAACTAGCAAATTAAAATGCAAATCATAGTGTAAACGAGAACCACAATGAGAGCGGGAAAAGAATACAATTATAAGTCTGTATAGTTACAAGATCAGAATGCAACGTATGCTTCATCTTGATGGCGTTTCAACCTTATTGATTCATGAGGTCATTATCAGGACATGAGACAGTCTTTTGAGGGCAACCATCAAACACAATTTGTAATGTATAGTCTCAGTCAATAGCAGGTCAGGAAATAATATCCTCCAGGCCAAGCATATCTTCCATGGTCTCAGGGAACCATAGTTCTGCTACCACGTGAGTATAAAATTACACTGGTATGTGGTGGTTCTGAGTACATCTTGTACTAATCACTTCACTAAAAAAAGTTGTGAATTAAATTCACCTCGACAAGTCACATGTGAACCTCTCTGATAATCCCAGGATTATTGGCGAGGTTCTCATGTTTTATATGAATATTTGCAATAACAACTACGTTTTCTACAAAAAGAATTGTTGCGGGTACCATACTTTTTGTTCTTTCATTGTTGTATTGAGTGATTCTGGTATAGTGTTATTAGTGTTTTCCTTTCCTTTTTGCATACATTACTTTACCTGAACCATTGTAGCTGTTAAATCCTATTTAGTGGCATGTGTTATATCCTGTAGTGTAGCTGTCTGCAAGACATATTGTTACCTATTCTTAAAATATAAATAGAGTAAACTTTGACTCCTCCCACAGGAGTATTTTTCTTCTCCACCTTCTATTGCAAACAAGCCAACAGACCCAGTTCAGGCGGGAGAACCTTGATTCTTAACGACAAAAAAGTATTTACTTTAGCTTTCTCCCACCTGAAATGGCCCCACCTCAGTGCAAGGCAACAGGGAAATTAAACACCCCAATTATTTCTGTATAGTCTTACTTTTATTGCTTTCCTGATATTGGCATGTATGCTATTGGCTGTTCGGTATGTTTTTTCCGCCTCTGATTGCTGCTTGCTTTGCAAAGCGTAAAGAAACATTTAACATCGCATCTCAAAAGTGCACCAAATCCACACACAGTAAATTCTTCATCTCTCAGATGAACTAGATGCAAAAAACAATCGTATACCTCGTGTGCTGTTCACTTCAGCAAGCATTGTTCAATGTTTAGTTAGGACTGAAATGTCATACCTCTTTGCTTTGCCAATGCTTTTTTTCACCAGTTCTCCAGTATTACTGGAAGCGCACAAACCCGGAGTCTAATGGAGTCACAGGTCCTTTGGAATTGCTGTCATTAACCCAAAGAGCCGAGACTTCGCAGGACGCGAAACGCTGATTTCTTTTTTAATAGGCAATACTGAAAGCATCTTGTCTCCTTTCAAGTTCATCTCGAGCTGCCTCCCTTCTGCCTGACTGTGCATTTCGGCATTTGTTTCACAGCTCCCGCTGCTGTTGCCATCATTTATTTATCCCAAATCTTATTACTAAGATTAGCCTTTGATTTATGTCACATTGACTAACTGTTGCTAAATATATCGGCTTGTTAGCATCCTGCTGAAAGTTCCTAGGGCGCTGCTAATGAAACAGATCCGGCATCTTTACTGTGAGCTCAGCTCTTGCAACATTCTGCTGGAATATACTTATATTCCCTTTTCATTCAAACAGAAGGGCGAATTGTGCATGTGGTACGTGGGCGCAATTTCACAATTGTTTTGATTTCTCACTCCCCCATTGGAATTTGAGAATATGTTATGTTATGCAGATTTGTAGAGCGCACTGTCACTGGGGTTGGTACCCTGGCGCTGACCAGGCGTGAATCTAGTCACACCTAGGGCCTCCTGGGACTACCCGAATAGTTGGTTCTTCAGCTTTGTGTGGAATTTGAGAAGTAAGGAGGAGGCTCTTATGTGTAGCGCCTTTAGGAGCGATGTAGCAGAAGGCTCCACCAATGGATCTCGATTTTTGTTTGCGTGGGATGTGTAGGAGTCCGGTTGAGCGGAGGTGTCTGGAAGATTTGTGACAGCAGATGCGATTGCTGCGGTATGCTGGGCTAATGTTATATGGTCATTTGAAAGTGTGGGTGAGGAGTTTCAATTGGCCTAATTTGTAAATGGGGAGCCAGTGCAGCTACTTCAAGTGTGGTGTGATTTGAGTGTGGCGTGGGAGGTTGAGAGTTATTCTGGCTGCCGGGTTCTGAGTGGTCTGCAGCCCTCTGGTGAGTTTTTCGTTGGTCCCAACATAAACGCTGTTCCTGTGGTCCTTCTTGCTTGTGACAAGGGCAGGTGTGATGCTTTTCAAGGTGCTGAATTGACTATTCATCTCACACTGAAGTTATTTTAGTCTCAAGTAAAACAATGTTCACCTAGTTTTACAGAATTATGTTACCTTGGTAGTGCTGAGTTGACTGTGCAAATCTCCACTAAGCCTGGTATTAACAATTCTTTCAAATATAAATATAGTGAACTTTGACTCTTCTCACCTCATAATATGGGCTACTTGGTGTATTCTTCCTCCTCTAATGGAGTTATTGGATTGCACTGCATGAGGTGTTATTTATAAATTAACATACACAGAATTATCACTTAACAAATGTTTTCTACAACAGATGCATTGAAAGTAATAATTTTTGTTTTCTTTTTTTTCACAGCTGCAACCTTTTTTGTGTTTTATTCGGGGAACAAAACGCAAGCCAGACGCATTGGCTTTGCTAATGCTTGTTGAGTTTCTAAACACTCCTTTAGTTCAGTCGCTGGTAACCCCACATGGTATGGTGCTTTGCACAGATTACCTGTGTTGTATCATGTAAAGACGACAGACATTTTACTAGCCTAATACTGCTAAAATGTGTACACATTCAAAACACCGGTATGGTGTCCTTATAGAATGAGATTTTTACATCCTAAAAGTAATTTGGTTGTCCTGCAACTGCATGAACTCAACCTTTCAAAAGCTGGCATTTTATTGATTGGAAGGTTTTTTACAACTCAGCGTATGCCCTGTGGTCCATTGAAATTTGAGCACCTCCACCCTGCCAGCAAGGTCAGAAAGCTCAGTCATCATGGATGCAGACCTCTCTCTACACTAACACTGCATGTACATCAAGTAATTAAATCCTTCTTCAGACATTCAGGGCCCTTTAGTAAAACATCTTCTTCTTCTTCCTGGGATTCGCTAATTCATGCTTGACACTATCACACTTGCTTTCTCCGAGCTAGACTACTCCAGCTACATAAAGTAGGCACCACCCCCCCATTTCTTATAGTAGAAACACTGTCAGGTTCTTCTTGCACATCTAACATAAGTCTATAACATTACTCCCTTCGATTTCTTTAAGATTCTTTGGCCCAGATTAACAAAGCACTTATGTTGTCCTTGCCTCACCCCAGTCGATGCAAGGCAAAGCAGGTGCTGCAGTGGCATTTACAAAGCCACGAGAATTGGGATTTACAAGGCTGTGCATCACTATTCAGCTGCAGAGTTACACAACGCAGTACCTTGCTCTGCCTTGCGTTACCCTGCATTGGGTAGGCGTTACACAGATCCACCCATGTATTTTGCCGCAAACCCAGATTTACTGAAGTAAGGAAACCTGGGTTTGTGCCAAAATGGTGTGCCTACTCGAGTGAGGTCTAACAAGGAGAACTATCTTTATTTCTCCTCACTGCTTCCTCTTTGCATTTGTGCTGTATCCTTCCTGCACAAAAACAGACCTGAACACAACACAGGCACTAGGGTCATAGGACCATTAAAATCCAAATAAGACCCACTTTTAAATATTTTTTAATGACCCAACCAGACCCACGAATAAAGGGAAAACAGGGGTCTGATTGAGGTATTTTATCTTATAATTCCCCATCCTTCATCCTTCATCTATCAAAGAGCTACCCAACACTGTGGTTGAGCCCACCTCGACTTTTAGGGGCCGGGGTGACCCAATGATGAAGCATGACACCACTAGGGTGTGTGAGGGTAACTAAAAAGAACTAGTCTTTTCCCTCCATACATGTAGACGTGACTATCAGGTCCAACACACCATTAGTGGTCAGGTATTCAGCCCCCACCACTACATACAAGGCCTAAGTTCCTAATGTATTACACTACCTGGAAATCACTCTCAGGCTTAGTATTTTTGGAGTATTTTTTTGTGATAAGATAATTGTAGGGAGGATATACTCCATTTTTCCTCTCAAAACCCCCCGGTTCTCTGGACATTACACCAGAGACCCTTTGTGTTATAGTTACACAGATCCACCCATGTATTTTGCCGCAAACCCAGATTTACTGAAGTAAGGAAACCTGGGTTTGTGCCAAAATGGTGTGCCTACTCGAGTGAGGTCTAACGAGGAGAACTGTCTTTATTTCTCCTCACTGCTTCCTCTTTGCATTTGTGTTGTATCCTTCCTGCACAAAAACAGTCCTGAACACAACACAGGCCACTTGCGTCGAGCGCAAAGGGTACCTGCATTGGAACTAGGCAGCCACAAGAGCACTAGTGCATGAAGTGCGTAGAAGTGCGCAATATCCTATTCGATATGTCAGAGTGCTGCTCTCTTCCTTTCACGATTCGCATAAAGTTCCCTTGCAGCATTGCGTGAAAGAATAGTAAATCCGGCCATGTGTATCATATTGGATAATCCTTGGTAAAGGCACACAACCTTCAAATCTATCATCCAAGGAGAAACCTGAGATCAAAGGCAGCACCTATAATTAAGATTCCTACAATCCAAAGACTCACATGAGGGGGTGGCACTTTTGGTATAGATCACTAAGTTCAGGTGCTCACTTCTGACTCGATTTAGAAGGATCATAGACTACCCCAAATTCTAGAAACGAATAATAATTAGCTGCCTTGTCATTCTAACGCAATATGCCCTTTTTATAGGTAGGTAGCCACCTGATAGAAGAGAGGTTCTACGAAGTATCACAGACTCTTGTGAAGGCTAATTAGATAGGTGAGGATATACTTGAGAAATTTCTAAACCCCATGGATCGATGTGGTGGAGGTATGCACCGCAAAAGCTCAACTTTGTCTTGAGACATAAACCCGCTCACCACCAATGCCAAGATCACAGCCACAAATGCACAGCGTCCATCAGTTCCCAACACACAACACCTAACACTCCCAACATTAAAAACATGCATTCTACTAGCCAAGCGTTAAAATTCAAGCTTGCATCAAAATGTACATAAGCTGTAGAGCACCACATGACCATACTAATGGCACTCCCGCCCATATGTTTTCTGTTGGTTCCTCACTGGGTCTGCCCTATTTCCATTCCTATACAAACATACATAGCGGCAGCAATGTGCTTTATAAATGGCAAACACAATCCAGCTAATGTAGGGTTTAATGAACGCCTGTGGTGTTTTACTTGAGCAGATGACTACACTTGTTGGAATTCAAACTGGCATAACATGAGAAGGTGAGGTAAGTAGGAAGAAACAAAAAGGTTATTAGAGGGAAGTTAATGAGAAACATAATATTTGTCTACGTTTATATTACATTTTAGAACATAATGTTCTTCTGTAACCATTTCCTCTTGCAGGGCCAAATGTAGAAAAAGAGGTTGGCTTTTATAGTATCTGTAAATCAATAGGGGCCTGATCAGAACTGGTTTGTTTTGCCATCAGACTCTTCAAATTTTCTCTTGGCAGCTATCAGTCCTCCCAGTTAAGTGTGTCACCTACCATCATATCTACAACCCCACTCCCGCAGCGGAAGAAGAGTCTCAATTGATTCATTATCCGACCTGAAAGCCACCATAACAAATAGCCTACGTTACTAATATATTCCTTTATTTAGCCAGGCGAACCCATTTCCAAGAAGATTCAATCATCTCTGCTTCACCTCCTCAACACTCTTGATCTCACTTAAGATATTACTGATCATACCTACACCAAAGGCAACCATCTACATTTCATTGGTCACAGCACTTCTTCTCAAGACAGCAAACAATGCTTTATGGTGCAACCAGCTCAAATCCACAAATGTGGCCCCAGATTTATAAAAACTTCCAGAAACGCAGTACAGAAACTGAAGTAGCTTCGTTGCGTGAAAGAGAGTAGAACCATGACACATCTACTAAGATATGGTGCTGTTTTCCTCTCTCGCTCTACTGGGACCCTTTAGGCTGCCTTAAGCCAATGTACGCTCTCCTGCACCATAGTGCAAGGGTCTTTGCGTTCTGTAAGGAATTGTTTTTGTATTGGATGGGGACCCTTCTAGTATAAAAACTATTCTTTAACCAATTTTCCTGCTTTTTAAGTGCGCATGAAGGCTGCATGCAGCACGCATTCAAATTAGAGAAAACAAGGAGGAAGTAGAACATTTCTCCATGTTACACCTGACGAGAGAATCTGCAAGATTTTGGGGCAAACTCCGGTCTACAAATGTTTGTAGATAGGGATTTGTGTCGACACCCATGGGTGGTTAGGTGGGAACACCTATGTACCACCCATGGAACACCCAGTAGACACAAAGTAAAGGAAGGAAGGCAGCGCATAGCGCAACTTTGCATTATTGTGGGAAACCATCCAGTGCAAATTCTGATTTGCATTGGATTGTATATCCCAGCAGAAAACTTTTCATCTAGTTTGCCTTATAAAAGCAATGCAAACCCAGCACAAACCACTAGTTAATCTGGACCTTGCTCAAAAACTTACATCTGCAATCCCTCCACCAAGAGCTATCCTGCCTCGTTACACCCCCCCCCCCCTCTACCTCAGCTTCCAATGCCATGCTGCGCACAGATGCCACCATCACTGGAAGCTGCCATGATAAACCGGACATCCTCATGAAAAGAAACAAGGCACATGCTCACTGTCTGGCTCACATCATGTTCAAGCAGAAACTCGTGCTTATGGACTCCATTGTGGTACCCGAAGAAAGCAATCTCCCTTGTCACAGTCAACGCCTACCTCGAGGACAAATAATGAGAGCCTTATTAACAGCCAGCTCTCTAGACATCATCCATCATACACTCAGTAGAAACATTAATGGACATAATTGAAAAGAGACAGCATTAATTACTTCCAAATGACCCTCATTTAAAGCCTCTTAACCCACGGACCACACACAAATCTCGGCCTCCCTATGAAAAACATATTAATCTAGTTTCCAACATGAAAACCTGAAAAACGAATTCAACTCGGATTCAACTTCAGAGTGGAGCCTTAAATCCAGGTAGGGACTGTTCTTTCTGAAAAGCCAGTTAGAATGTATTTCACATGTTTAGTTGTGTTCTACCTGAGAGGAAAGCTGTGTTTATTTCTTCACATTGGTGTGTCACACTAGAGTCTCCCTCCGGGCCTAATCATCCTGAGAACCCCTCCTCCCCCCGATCAGCACAGCTCTCTAGCACGAGGATACACTCGAGGTGCCAACTTGAAATTAGCTTTAGTATGTGCTGGGACTCCAAATCCAATCACAGATGGAATTAGGGTCAGGACTTGGAAATTCTGATTACTCTCCCTCTCTCTCTGTTTATATCTCGCTTTATGTATTATGTGCTGTTATGCATGTTTGTTTACTGCATACCATGGCAAGCATGGGATGTTTGGGTAAGTGTGATTGGCGAAAATATGAAAAAATGGACATTCTAAATGGCTAAAATATCCAACACACACCATGTGAAATGCACACTGTCCACCCACCTAGTGTCATGTGAAGTCACTAGTGTATTAAATGTTTTTTTGTGATAGGAGAAGGTTGTCTGTTGTGATGCACTTGCAGTAGAATAACCCTGAAGTAGTGTAATGCCTCCACTTTCTGCCTCTTCGCTGCAGAGCTCGATGGGGACTTTACACAAACACTTACCCATTGCAACTGCAAACTTTCAGAATGCTACAGCCCTGTATCATCTACCTGAGTCAGAGACACGAGTATGACAAATTATAGTCATGGATACTAATGTAAGACCAGCTCCCAGCACTTGTGCATGGAAGTATGCCTTAGTGATGGAAGACGGAAACAGGTGGCCTGCAGACTGAAATCAATGCAAGCCATGGGGTTAGAGGCCCGGAACATGGCAACAATGAACATACTCCGGGAAGCAAGGGTGCTGTAACAATCACTATAGTAGTGCTTCTGCCTGCCTGTTTCAGATGCAATATTCTGATTGGGTGACTGCACATGAGTGAACGGGTTAGCCTGGAAAATTCAAGACGTTTAGCTGGTCTCTGAAAGGATGAACCACTGCGTGCGGGTGTGGGACCTCTCCAAAAACAATGTGGGTGACAGGGTCCTGGATTTCCCCAGAAAAAGTGAGCAAACCTGGTGTTTGATGTGAATGTATGACGTTACAGCGCATACATTTACAACGCATGCCTTTACAATACAGTTTTTACATCGCAACAACCTTTACAATGCACTCCATTACATCGCATGACACTACATCACATTTTTAGAAACTGCCTTTGCAACGCATTACATTACATCGCATTATACCTTTACAACACATTCCATTACAACGCATACCATTACATTGCATTTAAGGTAAGTATTGGATAGTATAGGGATAAAAATTACTATTCTAACTCCAGGGGGTGCAACAGTAGGGTAAGTGTTGGATAATGTAGGGGTAAAAATTACTATTCTAACTCGAGGGGGTGCAATAGTAGGGTAAGTTTCGGATAGTGTAGGGGTACTATGCGTTGTAATGGTATGCATTGTAGTGACATGCGATGTAGTGTCATGCGATGTAGTGCCATGCGTTTTAATGCCTGCATTGTAGTGACATGCGTTGTGAGGGATGTTGCGATGTAATGACTGTGTTGTAAGTGTAGTGCGATGTAATGGTTGCGTTGTAAAGGATGTTTTCCATTTGATGCCTGCAGTAGTCTGAAACAGAGGATACAATGAAAAATTGATGAGAAAACCACCCAGACATCTTCTGAATGTGTTACATTGAGATATACAAGAAAGGTGGTTTTCTGGGCCTTCAATTCAGAACGGAGCCTCCCTGATGTCGACTACTTCACACAAGTTCCCATTGTATGTGAAAACTTAGATGTGGTAGTGTTGCGCTGCTGCGTAGGTAGTGCCAAGGAGTATTTAAAGCCAGAAGGAAGAGGGCCAGTCAAGAGGTTAGAATAAAGCTTAAAGGCCTTATATGAAACTGACAAGCTGCATGGTACTGGGAATGATGGTACATTCATCAGTGAATTTACTGTTATTGTGCAGTATATTTGACCCAGTACTTTACTATTACAAGTTGTACCTCATGGAATTGGGAATTATCACGTGTCGCTGATCGAGAATACCACAAAGAATTCCCAATTCTCTGGGGTTTAACACATAGATCTACTGCCTCTTATTTGCTGCTGTTTGCAGGTATGCGGGACCACTGGTTGGGGTGAAAGGTGAGGGAGGGTGAAGGAGGGAGTAGGGCAGGGGGAGGTAAGGTTAGTCCTGGCAGGTGGGAGCATTGTATGCTTCCACCTGCCAGAAAAAACTGGATAACAAATCTTGGCTGATTGTGAGCCAAAGACCCATGTGATCTTACAGTGAGTAATTAAAGGATGGTAAACATGGGTTCTGGTTGTCCCACGCTCAGAAAAAACAGCTGTGGAAAAGCCTTCCTTCTCAGAATCAACTAAAGAGAGAAATTCTATGCGGAGAATCCATCCACTCTGCCTGACCCGTGGTTGAGGCCTTAGTCAGGAAAAACATGCTCTATTGGTATAGTACCACAACATTTACAACTATCGCATGTAGGTATTCACACCATATTGGAGATGATGATTCTCTGAGGCGTTTGTTTTCTCCCACTCTCTCCCACTTGGAGGAACATTACCAGCTCAATCTGTAAAGCCAATGGAAAAGAGAGTCAATTAAGTGCAACCATTATGAAGGGTCATTAAACCGTCCAATTTGCCAAGCGCGAATATCATGAAGCGCGCCCTTAGGACCCGGGCACCCCGGGCCACGCCCCCGGTCACGTGATCTGGGGCGACCGGTCGCCCAATCGGCACTCGGTCGCCCAAGTACTTCCGGGTCAGGCACACGTATGTCCGGCTGGGGGGGCAGGGGGCGGAGACCTTTGCCCTATTTAGGGTCAGGAACCCTGGCTTCTGTCTCTCTTTGCCCTCTGCCACCCCAGCTGACGACCTCGCCGGGCGACTCCTTTTTCCACCCCCTACCTTTTTACTTGTAATTTAAATTTAAATTGTCCCTTCGTCCCTTCGGCGCTCGCACCCCCCGTTGGATTGTCGAGGGAGTGCGAGGAGCGGCTTGGAGGCGGCGCTGGTGTTCCGGAGCCCGGCGGCGAGGCTCGGCGGCTGTGGAGAAAGTCGGCGGGAGATCGGCGCGCTGCGA
This sequence comes from Lissotriton helveticus, assembly GCF_964261635.1. NCBI lineage: Eukaryota > Metazoa > Chordata > Amphibia > Caudata > Salamandridae > Lissotriton > Lissotriton helveticus. Next base: position 731,985,522 of record NC_136068.1, read on the forward strand.
CGGAGAGACGCCCATTATTGCCAGGTAAGGGGCCGGGAGTTCTGGGGGGCCTGCTTGCAGCCGCTGATTGCGGGAGGGGGTTCGCGGGTTTTTTGGTGGGCTTACTTCCGGTGGTTGGTGGCTGCCGGTGGGGCTCCTGGGGTCCGGGTACCTTGTGGCAACGTGGGCGGCTCGGCTGGGGAGCGGGGGTTGGTATTTGCACGGGAGCTGGGTCAGGTGCGCAGGGCAGCAGTGGGGGACTTAATTGGAGCGCCCACTTCAAGGAGTCAGTTTCCCGCGCAATTTGCGTTGTTTTGAAAGCGGCTGTGTGGGGAAATTAGTTATCTAAGGCATCTCGGAAGCACAGTTTCCCGCGCAATCCCGCATTGTGATAAGCAGAGAGCGATGCCTCCCAAGAAGGTCAGCCATAAACGAAAGGGGAAGGACCCCGAAATTGCACAACTATTGAAGCTAATGCTGGCGAAGCTAGGTGAGGATCAGGAGAGCGCAAGCGATAGCGATGTCTCCCAGGAGGAGCCTGAGCAGGAGGTCATTAGCGAGCGACCGCGTAGGGAGGGGGTGCCACCAAGGGCTGCTTTTCCCCCCTTAGTGAAGAAGCCCAGGGCTCAGCAGAAGCGTAAGGGGAGTGCATCACGTAAGAAGTCTCATGGCAGGGTAGCTGGGGGCGAGAGACCAGTCGGTCCCGCCCCTCTTCCGTTTGAGGAGATACCTGCTACTGCATTGGAAGATTTGATTCCTACCCCCCTCATACCAGTCTTACCAGGTGGGGACCTACCGCTAGGAGCGGGACCTACGGGGGGAACTCCAATACCTGCAGTAACGCCAGCTGACCCAGTGAGTTCAGCATTGGCAGAGATTAAGGACGCACTAAAAGCATTGGCCCCGGTGAATCCGCACCAGGCTGTGATGGGAGTACCACCCCCTCAGCCAGTGGTAGCGGCAGCAGGCGCGCAGGACCCGATGGCGGGGCTCTTAGCATCTGTAGCTAGTCTAGTGGGACAACTAGCACCCCCGGCGGCGGGGCAGACTCCCAGCACAGTGGCAGCAGCCCCGTGGGCACCAGGGCAGACAGTGGAACAGGGGGCGCTGTTAGAAATCCAGAGGCAATTGGCACTTGTAGTTGAGGCGCGGAGTGCGAAGCCCAGTGCGACTACAGGAGCGACACCAGCTATAGCGACAATGCCTATTGGAGGTAAGGCATGCGAGGTGGCGGCCAAGGCCGGGGAAGCAGGGTTAGTGGCGGGGGTGTGTCACGGGAATGTGTTATCTCAACCTGGAATGTTAGCCACGCATGTGTCCACGGAAATGAAAGAAAAAATCTGGAAAGGGGCGTATGTGGATATATTTGCGCTCATCAGACCTACTAGGAGGGACCTGGAGTTCAGGGAGAGGGAAGGAAAAGAGGGCTCCTCCAAAGACAGGAGGCCGAGGGTTGAGGAGTCTCTTACTAATTGGCTCTTTGGCTTTCATGTGTACACGACGGTCTTGTTGGAGAAAAGGCCGGAGTTGGCGATTCCATTGGTTTTCTACACAAATAAGATTGTGAAAGCGCATGCGACTCATGGGGGAACAGCATGGTTGGATTATGATAGGGAATTCCGGTGGGCTAAAGAGGAGAACCCGAGTATTGGCTGGGACCAGGTGGAAATTAATGCCTGGCTTGAGAACGTTAATGGTGGGGGGCACCACACCAAGCAGCCTTTTCGGACTTCACAGGGTGGCCCAGGGGAGAAGAAGGGGGCTTGCTGGGCATTCAATAGGAAGTCATGCAATTATCCCACAGGCCAGTGTAAATTCAGACATGTCTGCTCCTATTGTGGTCACTCCTCGCATCCAGAGTCTAAATGTAATAAAAAGTTCAAAGAACGCGGGGGGGCTGGGAACAAGGAACGCAAGCCTCCCCAGCAATAGGCTTCCTTCTCCTGTAGACATAGGGAAATTGATTTATTGGCTCAATCAGTACCCAGATAGGGCAGCAGCCAAGGTTTTGTTCAATGGTTTTTCTGTAGGTTTCCGCATTCCCGCCCTAGGCGTTCCTCCTGTTGACCGATGCAACAATCTCATGTCAGCTAGAATGCACCCAACAATAGTAGCAGCAAAGGTAGAGAAGGAAGTGGCCTTGGGTAGGGTGGCTGGCCCTTTCCCCGCTCCTCCAATGGCAGGTTATGTTTGCTCCCCCCTAGGAGTAGTACCTAAAAAGGATCCTGGGCAGTTTAGGATGATACACAACCTCTCAGCTCCAAAAGGTTTCTCTGTGAATGACTGCATTGACCCAGCCTTGTGTTCTGTGACATACTCATCCTTTGATGCTGCTGTGCAGCTGGTGAGGGAACTGGGGCCGGGGGCTATGTTAGCAAAAACTGATATCGAGTCTGCCTTCCGTCTGTTGCCGGTGCATCCCGAGGATTACAAACTGTTGGGTTTCCAGTTTCAGCAGCAATTCTACTTTGATAAGTGCATGCCCATGGGTTGTGCTGTGTCTTGCAAGTATTTTGAGACCTTTAGTTCCATGCTGCAATGGGTTTTTTCGCACAGGACAGGTTGTGTCAATGTGGTGCACTATCTAGATGATTTCATGGTGATGGGTCCGGCGGAGTCAGGGGAGTGCGCTAGAGCACTCAATGAACTGGTGTTGATGTTCCGGGAGTTCGGGGTCCCCCTGGCCCCCGAAAAAACAGTGGGCCCGGCCACGTGCATGTCCTTTCTGGGGATAGAAATTGACACGGTAGCGGGGGAGTGCAGGCTGCCTGTGGACAAAGTTCAGGCCTTTTCCCGAGCGATTGACGCCACTCTGGCGGGACCTAAGGTTACTCTTCACCAGCTCCAGGTACTTGTTGGCCAGCTCAATTTTGCCCTAAGAATCATTCCCATGGGGCGCCCTTTCTCTAGATCCATAGCCAGGTCAATGGGTGGGTTAACGCACAAACACCACCGTGTTCGGCTGAGGGCAGAGGTGAAAGAAGATCTTAAGGTTTGGCGCAGCTTTCTCAGCGAGTTCAATGGCAGGGTGGTGTGGCCTGCCCCTCCTGTGTCCAGCTCGGAACTCGGCCTGTTTACTGATTCGGCCGGCAGCATCGGTTTCGGGGCCATTTTAGGCCCTGCCTGGTGTGGAGCAGAGTGGCCAGCAGAGTGGCACAGGACAGGACTGACTAAAAACATAGCATTCCTAGAACTCTTTCCTATTGTTGTAGCTGTGACAATTTGGGCCGACCGCTTTAGGGACAGGGCAGTAGTATTCTGGTCGGACAACATGGCTGTGGTGGAAGCTATCAACAGGCAGGGGGCCTCCTGTGTGCATGTGCTGAGACTGCTGAAACAACTGGTGTTGGTATGCTTGAGGCTGAACTTGACTTTCAAGGCGGCACATATACCGGGAGTTGACAACAATGCTGCTGATGCTTTGTCTCGTTCCAAGTTGCAGGAATTCCGGAGGTTTCACCCGCAGGCAGAGGAGCGAATGACGGAGTTCCCACCATCACTGTGGACAATTGGTGCCCCGCATTAGCGGGGCTGGTAGGTGCTTCCATGAACGATCGCACCAAAAAATCTTACCAAAGGCATTTTAATTCCTACAGGTCTTTTGTGGAGGAGGCTGGGTTGCCTCAATTGTTTGCCCCAGATGCTATTCATGGGTACCTACAGACATTAAGGGATCAGGGCAGGGCTGTCTCTTTCGTTAAAGCTAACTTGTCAGCAATAGGCTTCTTTGCTAAACTGGCAGGAGTTCGAGACCCGGGTGGCTCTTTTTTAGTCAGAAAAGCTGTGGCGGGCTGGGCTAGACTTGAGGGACCTAGGCGGGATTCTCGTAGGCCCTTGACCATCCCGACCTTATGTGCTATGGTGGACCTTTTGCCCTTGGTCTGTGATTCCCCCTTCGAAGGCACCCTGTTGGGGGCGGCCTTCACTTTAACCTTTTATGGGGCATTCCGTCTGGGTGAAGTGGTAGGGTCCTCTAGAGTAGACCAGGTAGGGGGCCTTCAACACAGGGACATTTGCCTATCACCGAGTAGTTTGGCGGTGACTTTAAGGAGATCTAAGACCGACCAATTGGGAAAAGGGGTCACCATTCGTCTGGGTCCTGCGCCAGGGGTCTCGGCCTGTCCGGTAACCCGGATGAGAGCGTATCTGGCCCTGCGCCCAGTAGGGAGCGGGCAGGCCTTGTTTGTTCATGAGAACGGGGACTGTTTGTCCCAGTTTCAGTTTAAGGCGGTCCTGGGATTGGTGCTAGCGCGACTGGGTCTGGGAGATGCAGGATACTCTTCTCATTCATTTAGGATTGGCGCAGCTACCTTGGCCGCAGGGGCGGGCCTGCAGAGCGATGCGATTAAAAGGGTGGGGCGCTGGTCGTCCGATTGCTATCGCAGATATGTGAGGCCTGAACTGTTGTGATGATTGATCAATGATTGACTGTGACTTGTGCCTGACTTTTCCATTTCTCTTCTCTGAATTAGTATGCCCGCAAAACTGGTGTGGGTGTTGGGGCACTCGTTCGTGCGTCGCGCTACGGTGCGTTTACATCAACGGCGAGTGGTGAAACCGGCAGACTTGGGCGGGACCGAATTCCTGTGGCGAGGCATCGGGGGCATGCGAATTCGTCACCTGAGGCGGCTCGTGGAGGAGTTAAGAGATCAAGAAGGGCACAAGTCCCCAGACTGGATTATCCTTCACTTGGGGGGGAATGATATGGTTGATCGTGGTCGATTGGCAGTCAAAGAGGCGTTGCTGACAGAGTTTGCGTGGTTAGGAAAGATCTTCCCATTGGCCAGGATTGCTTGGTCAGCAATGATAACGCGCAGGACATGGGGCCCAGGAGTCCGCGCAAGGTCCTTGAACGTGTCAGTAAGGCGACTCAACGGGGAGATGGCAAGGTTGTGCTCAGTCAAGGGCCGCTTGTGTCACATTCCGCACCTTTCTAAATAAAGAATTTTACTAAACGGTATTTGATGTGTGGCATTAATATCTATACCGTGGTTTAATGAGCCCTCGCCCACGTCTATCAAATGATGATAGGTGTAACACCCCACTTCTTTAATCATGGCTTCCAATTGCTCCCATTTTACTGAATATAAAACCATAGCCAATATTACTGGAAAAGGGCAGTCCTGTCGACTTTCGGAAGACAAGTACTTCAAAACACAATTGGTCTGGCTTGCATTTTACGGCCTAACTAATGCATTTAAATTGCCCACAGCAGCAAAAAAAAGATTGCTTTCTATACAATGCATCTCAGAAAAAATGTTTAATGTGTGATGATTCAGTTTATTTCTGGGAGGTAAAATACTCCCTCCTGTTTGGTAAAGCGTGCACTTCGTGGAAGGCGGATTGACACACGTACCCCACAAATTGCAGATGAGCGCTATTAGTCCCTTAAGTGTGAAGGGAGATGGCACCTTGTTGGCATGGAGGCTTCCTCTGTATCCCCGCTACCCTCAGAGTTCCTTACGGACTATTTCCCGTGGTGGTCAACCAGGTTTGGATTAATATTAAAAATCGGCCCAGGCGTGCTAAAATAAAGTGGCCCACATTTGCATATTGCCTTTCTGCAAAACACTGCTTCAGCGAAATTTTATTTTAAAAAAAAGGGGGGGGGGATAAAAAAAATGCACGGATTAGTGTACACTGGTGAAACACATCTGAAAACAAGTGTTGCCACCTTTGCTCAGGCCCCCTGCGCCCGCTGAATATGCATATATTAGTGGGCCGGCCCAGCGAGAGAAAGGGAGTGACACCTCTGCCGTTGATAAAAGGGAGGTAATGAATGCCCATCTACCTCCAGAAAGGCCACTCAGGCATCCACTGAGGTGCAGGCGGCATCAAACGACGAAGAAACTGCCCAAATCGGCCCCCCAGGCTGCTAAAAAAAACAGCCCACATCTGGAATTCGGATACTGGCCCCTCGGGCATTGCCCGGGTGTCCGCGTTACCAATCCAACACTGTGTTGAGAAGGCCCTACAAGACCCGGATGGGGTTATCAACAGAGGACAGGCAGCCGGGAAATGCACCTGTGCCTCCTCGCGGACAACCTATTTATCTCTTAATCCCCTAAGGATGGAGGCGCACTAGGCCGAGGAAAATCCACCCACCATGGTCCCTACTTGTTATAGATTTGATCTGGTGTGATGGCAAGTAATTATAACTGTAGCAACTAGAGCCACGCATTTCAACTCTCTTCATGAGAGTTTTTGGCAGGTACGGGATTGTCTAGAAAGCTGGTTGGCCTGGTGGCGATTCAGGCCTTCTAGCCTTACCTCAATGTTTTCCCCCGCTTTTCTGTTTCAGGTGGGTATGGGCCTGATTGGAAAGAGGGCCTACCTACAGGTCGTCTGACCTTCTAGCCTTTCCTCTGGGTTGCGGATGGATTTATGTTTTCATGGGTGGTGCCTAAAGCAGTTTGCAGCTGCAAGTTTTGTAAATATGTAATTCATTGTTATCGTGATGCCACATTCAGTATTGTATAGCCCTGTGTTCTACATAAATATGTTGGATTTCCATTCCTGCTTCCTGAAAGTGGATGTAATCGGAAACGTGTGAATTCTCAATGCAATACTGTGTGTCATGATATGATTTATCCTTACTCTGCATAGTGAACATGTTTATAAATGCCTTGTGTAATATGTTAAGTAAAATCAAGTTACTTCATACTTGTAATATCAAAGAAATTGACCCTGACACTTCTTTGTCTCGCTAACGGTAAGAATGGTTTTGAGTAGGACAGGAACATTGCACAAGTGCGCCTACTATGATTTACTACACAGCCAATATCATGATATCAGAGAAAAATACTGCTCTGGGAAAAGCCAAAGCCCACTGTTAGAAATGGGACTTCTATTGTGGGATGGGAAACCGGCACGAATAGCACAACATAAACTGGTCCGCAGCTGGTATGATGGGGGAATTGCACTTCCTAAAGTGAGATTGTACTACTGGGCTTCGCAGCTTGTGGTGATAAACCAATGGTTACATGCCCCGAAGGAGGAACCGGCATTCAGACTGGATAGATACGTCTTGCCCACTGATCACCTGATGAAAGCCCTTTATACCAACAAGAGAAAGAACACACTCACAGGACTGACTGCTCACACAATCAAAATAGGGCCTACAGGGCAAAGAGCGATGGGATGGGAGGGAGTATTGACACAGGCCACCCCCCTCTGGGAGACCCGATGTTTAGGCACCTTGGCCAACACCAAGGGATTCAAGAAATGAGACCTCATTGATATTACCAAAATAGGAGATCTATGGGTAAAAGGGGGGGTCCTGCCCTTTGCAAAACTGCGAGAAACGTACGGAATGGCAGAGACGGAAGTCTATAGATATATACAAATTAGAAACGCGCTCAAGAGCGTTATCCCCCCAGACACACAATTAGCAGAGGCCTCGCCCCTGGAGGACAAACTCCTCACTGACTATATGGGAAAAAAGGCCATCTCCCAGACGTATCGTAAGTTAGTGAACCACCAACCAGACCCCACAATGATACTAAGGGAAAGGTGGCAGACAGAACTAGGAGACATGGAGGACTCAGACTGGCAGGACGCGCAGGCTTCGCCCTGGGAAGGAACGATCCCATCCAAGCTCAAATTAATACAGCTCAAGGTGCTTCACCACATATACTACTCACGCACTACACTACATAAGCTGGGGCACGCGCCTGACTCATTATGTCTGAAAAACTGTGGACTCACGGGAACATTCTACCACATAATATGGGAATGCCCACAAATACAAACCTACTGGGAACGAGTAATGAACGTGGTCTCGCCGGTGGGGGGGCGGCGGAGGTTCCGCCGGATCCCAAGAGATGCCTCCTGAAAGTTTGGGAGCCCACAGACTTAAACTTGGCAATGAAAAAGTGGGCCACACTTGGGATGACAATAGCAAAGATAAACATAGCTAGGAACTGGGGTTCCGGAGTGTTCCCCACATACCAGCAATGGAGAAATTACATGGATGTCGCAACGGTGGCTGAAAGGGCGGTATACACCCATAGAGGCTGCCCTAAGAAATGGTCCAGAATCTGGGGAAAGTGGAATGAATTCAAAAGGAATCTATGCGAGCCTCTGCAAACAGACTCAAGCCCGGACAACAGCCCGTGAACAAGGCACCATCAGGGTTAGGATTAAAAGATGCCATGGATAAATGGTAATGAGTGTGGGGGAGATGGTAAGGGGCTAACGTATAATGATATACTGAAATGTGTAAAGTTATCATGAAAACTCATGTGGATGCGGTGATGTATGATATATGTTGTAAGCCAAATGATAATGGAGATCGTTCAATTTTATTTTGCAAATTGAAATAAAAAAAATTCCCCCCAAAAAATAAATGGGACTTCTGGTTGGCTTCGGTATGTGGCTAATCCAGGCAGAAACCCCCACTCTAGTCACGGCAAGGGAGTTGCACACCGAAGAAAACCCCTGCTCAACCCTTTGGCTCTAAACCCGAGCTCATGCTGCTGGGACATCAAATGTCATCTCTTCCCACCGCCATGTGGCCATTATGCTTAGGACCCCTTCCTCAACCCAAGACGGAACTCAAAAGTCTGGGTTTCTGGCTGGAACAAGACCTTTCTTTGAAAACGCAGGCAAAAAAAACAGCTGGTACCTGTGTGGGTTTACTTCGTTCAGCCAGGAAGATTCTACCACTACTCCCCGCACAGTCACAAAAAATGGTTATTCAAGGTCTAATCTTATCCAGATTAGACTATAGCAACGCCCTTTTTCTGGCGGCCCCAGAATCTACTATTAATGTTCTCCAGAGAACACAAAATGCCGCTGCAAGGCTTGTGACAGGTACCTCCCGGAGAGTATCAGCCAAACCTGCCCTAAAGGCACTCCATTGGCTGCCGATCCGTGAAAGGGTCAAATTCAAGGCCCTATGTACCACCCACAGAGCTTTGCAAAACCAAGGGCCCCAGATGCTTACGGCCATGCTCTACCCATATAAACCTGGCAGGTCCCTACGTTCCTCTCAAGGTAACCTGGCTACTGTCCAAAGAGTCAAGAAAGCCCGCACTGGAGGGCGTCGCTTCTCAGTGACAGCTGCAACTCTATGGAACGCCCTACCAACCCAGCTACAGACCGAACCTAACCACATGAAATTCCGGAAGCTACTTAAGACTCACCTTTTCCCGCAATAACCTTCACCCTTTCACCCTTCTGCTTCTCCCCTCAGTTGTTAATGCAATCTCAGCGCTGGGACGCTCCCGGGCAGCCATGCGCTGTAGAAATCCCGTTTCATTCATTTCATTCATTCATTCATTCATTTGGTAGGTTGGCAGAGCAGTCAGGCTTAGCCCAGAGACAATGTGTAAAGCATTTGTGCAACACACACACACCAGTGACACACTAGGCACACCACAAAGGAAACTCCACACAAGGTTATGTAAAAATAGCCTTTGTATTATCCATAAAACACATTAGAACGTAATCACATATACACACTGTGCCACCTGGCACTTGGTATGACTTTACAGGGATTATATACACCACTGGGCCAATCGGGCCACTGTCATAACATCACATATGTCACTGTTGGAAGAGGTGTGGCGTTGGAAGAGGTGTGGAAGAGGTGTGGCGCAGTGGCCAGGGCGACTGACGCTGGACGCTGGGGATCACAGTTCGATCCCCGGCTCCGGCGGCAGGGGTCTTCCCAGCACCATGTGACTCTGGGCAATAGCTCGCTTAATCTTCCCGACGGCCCCCAGCGCCTTGACACCTTCGGGTAATTGTTTGCGCTTTAGAAATACTGGACATTTACCGTTAGTGAAGACAACCAGTAACTACTGGTAAGGGTATACTTAGCATAAAAAGATTAGTCATGAAGATGATTGCGTTACCTAGTATAGCATATTATACAAAACATCATAATCACATCAGGCCCACCTTAGGCCTAAACTACATGATAGGTTATGCGTACACCACATCATCAGCACTGCAATATCAGGAACACTTGTAGGTTGTACATATCCCTAAAGGTGCACCACAATCAGCGCGACACTGGCCATCTCTTTTAAGGTTCTCGGTGTCCTGGGTATAGGCCTTTGGGCCACGTGCCCGCCTATCTCGTAACAGATGGCAACTCTCGTCGCTGGGGGCTTCCATCAAGTTGTGAACCCCGTTCAGGGACACATTGCCATGAGCAAAGGGGCAGAGGTGCAAGTCACCCTGTCTCCGCAAAATAATGCCCCGATGCTGTGACTCTTGTAAGGGCAGCTGCTGACTGCTACACGGGGCTGCTGCTCTGCACATAGGGTAATGTCGGTGCGGCCCCTCGTCTCATGCATTGGCTGCTGGGACGGTTCGGATTCCTCGAGCATTCAATGGGCTCCCACTGTTAACACGCTGCCAATGGACTCCGGCTCCGTGCACAACCGGGCTTCACCTCCGCCTGCCCCAGCCTCAGTAAACATGCAGGGCTCTCCTCCTCCTTACAGGAGTCCCACCCACAATCAGGCGTCCGCTGCCTGACTTCCTGGTGATTCCTCTCTCGGCCGCAGAATACGGAGCGAAGTCTCCACAACTTTTTGGCCCTGGCAATGTAGCCCAACACACGCTTCATGGCCACGCGCTGCTCCGGGCACCAGGTACAATGAAAAGTAGAGCGTTCACCCTGCGCTGGCGTCCAGTCAGCAGGGAAGGCACTGTGAGACACAACCAGGGGGCGGACAGTGCACCTCTCACGAAATTGGCAAGGACAGGGCTGGGCCCAGGCAGGCCAGCTCACAGGGTCCTCCAGCAGGGGGAAGTCCTTCGTGGCGGTTCCTCCTGGTGCCCAGCAATCCTCCAGCAAGCACCAGTTCAGTACAACATACTTTACATCGGGTCACAGCGCCAATATTCATATTACCTCAAGTCTTTGTTCTGCCCTGGTACAGGGCCTTAGACCCAGTCCAAACCAGTACTGCTGGGCACTTGGCAAATGCACAACACTCCTCATTTTCAGTATAGGCTCTTCCCCAGACACACCACTGGGGGGTGGAGCCAGCATTGTGGAAGGCAGGCAGTCACAGTCCTATTCTGGCACTACTCCTCCCACTGCTCCAAATGCAGATTAGGCCTATTCAGCATAGTGCTGACTCGCCCAGCTCCTCTGGAGCCACTGCACCTCCCCAGCTCCTGTCATCCAGAGCCAGACATGCAATACACAACAGACAGGCACAAAGACACATAGCACACAGAAATTTCCACTTCTAAAAGTAGCATTTCTAAAATCATGATAATAAATCTGTGAACACCATTACGCAGCATTTATCACCTCTATTCCAAACATACCAAACTTGATCACGCCACCCCTCTCATATCAGGAATTACCACTGAAACACATATGAGGGAATCCCCAAAGCATTCCTATGAAAGGGCAGCCTCACAGCAGTGAGAAACCAAATAGGCTGTTTGTCACTACCAGGACACGCCAAACAGTTAAGGCATATGTCCTACCTTTTACCTACACCACATAGGGCTAGCTAGGGCCTACCTCAGGGGTGACTTATATGTAGTAAAAGGGGAGTCACAGACGTGGGAACCACTTTATGTGCTACGTCACAGCGGCAGTAAACTGCACACGCAGGCCCTGCAATGGCAGAGTCCTGAGACAGGTTTGAAAGGCTACTTTGGTGGGTGGCGCAAGCAGCGCTGAAAGCCCACCAGTAGCATTTAATGTACTGGCCCTGGGTATATGAGATACCACTTTACAAGGGACTGATAGGTAAATTAAATACATCAAACAGGTGTAGACCAATCTTACCAAGTTTACCATAGAGAGCACATGCACTTTAACACTGAACAGCAGTGATAAAGTGCCCAGAGTCCTAAAACCCCCAAGTACAAGAGGAAGGCAAAAAGGTCTGGGATGACCCTGCAAAAAGAGCCAAGTCCAACACCCACTCTTTGTATATTTTAAATCATTTGTAAAAATAGATCTTGCAGCCATCTGGACTGTCAAAATCAATAATGGATCAGTCATTGACTGATAACTCCTTTACCTGTACTCTGCAGACCTGTTTCAAACTAGTGTGGATTGTGCAATGTTCTGACCATCAGGCATGGGCTAACCCAAGCCTGGGACGCTAATATTCAGAGGGGTGCAGCGGGGAGCTGCCTGACTTAATGTCATAGAAACAGCATCTCGTCCGTCCCACTTGGTCTCAGTCGAGTCCAGTTAAAGACTTTGTAATCAACACTTAATATACCTCAGCATAATTGTTAGCACCCCATCAACCCCCTCCCCTTCACACATCTTTTTTTTTTTTTGCGGTTTTATATATCACGAACTCGGAGAAGGTATTGGAGCAATTTACATGAGCACCAGTTACCTTACACCATGACACCATTTGCCCAGAATCACAGGATTCTGAACCAACGCCGACGATCGAACCTGGTTCCCCAGCTCCAAAGCCGGCAGCTCTGGCTAGTAAAGCCACATCCTTTCCCATCTTTCTCACAACTCCGGCCGTCACACCGAAAGGACCCCTTCCCCCCAAAAAACACCACATTTTCTTTCCGCCCAGGGTGCTAATCCGATTTAGGGCCGGCCCTGCTGACCATCATGGTAGTGGTCAGCCTTCATCACCCTCGCTCATTTTTTGAGAACCAAATAAATCTGTGCAACACATTTTCCCAAAAGGTGACAGAGTTTTCCCCCTGCACTGTACAAGAAAACTCTTCCATATGTTTCTTCCCATTGAACATTCCTCAACAATGAAAATAAACGTTAAGAAATGCAGTTTTTCCTTGCCCTTGAAAAGAATGGGGAATTCTGGGCACTGAGATTGTTTCCAGCATTTTTGCCTCCTGGCATTGACCTATCTTTGTTTCTATTGTTCTTACTAACATAAAACATTTTGTGAGAAACGTTGGTTTGGTTTTATATCACCAGTTCCCTTCTCATGTTCCAGGGCATTCCAGGTGCCTACAGGCTGGGCCACCACATTACTAAATGCTTTAAATAAAGTGAAAACGGAATTGTCATCTAATATAGATGATGAAAAACAACATTACGCTGGGGTTTCTTCTGAGGGAACGCCAACAAAGGACATAAAAGCTGTCATTTCAGTCATTTTTTCTCAATTCATTATTGGAGTCTCTGAATGCCTCCTTTGTAATGAGGTAGGCGCATATTCCCTCCCGTTGCTTTGAAGCTCTGTACGAGATCCCTTCTTTCATACTAGAAAAACTCTATCTTTTACAATTGCATTCTTTGTTCAAGGGTATTTTCGCTCACTCCCACCCCATGAAGCGACCAGGCTGGTGTTGGGTTGTGGAGTGTGTGGTTCGATGCAGGGGCGGGATGGGGACAGGAGACACGGGGGCCGTTGCACGTTGCCAGTTCTAATGAGCTTCGAGAATTCATTGAATGCGGCTTTACATAGGAACTCGTTATGACCATGAAACAACGCCGATGCAAAGCGACAAACTGTAACATTTCCTGTCTAATTATTTGGTAGGCCTTTTGTTTGTGAGGGTTCAGGAACGTTCGGGTTCCAACGGCGAGGCCACGGAACAACGACCTCTTTGAAGGAAAATTCCATTCATCTGTCAATTCCAATTTTATGGAATATTATGTAATGTGCGTTTTCGTGGTAGCATAATTCTTGAATAGCAGCGCACCCCGTGTGTGAGGAAGAGGTTAACGAAAGTTGAGGTCAGGGTGGATGAAATGCGGTCCAGTATACCTCAACATAATGGTACCTGCTGCAAGGCAGCTATCTCAGGTAAACAGCTCTGTCTCTCACTCCTTTCCATCCACCACACTTTAAGTCTGTGACGCAAGACACGATACAAGCACCACTCTGGTCCCTCAAGCACGACACCAAAACACTTCCCCAATGGACTGCACTCAAATACAACATCATTCTAACCAAGCACTGCCTGATGGTGTAGCGTGTTACCCATCTGACAATGCACTCCAGCCCCTGTCATGGGCTATGAAGCACTGTACAAATGCAATTGCAACTACCTAGTTGATGTAGTGGCCTTTCGAAAGAGGAGAAGCCTTGTCAAAGCTGATTAGGGAGACAGTTGCGCTCAGCAGTGGGAAAGGTCCTTCCGACACAGTGAAAACGACTTGATACACCCGCTGTGAGGTGGGCTACTAGGGTGGCCAACTAGCATGTTTGAACATTCAGGACAAAGGATCAACATTCAGGACAAACATTCAGGACTGAAGGTCAAAATTCAGGACAAAAATTCGGGACAAAAGATAAGTTTTACAGACACATCAGAGGAGGTCGCGCAATAGTATATAAGTAAGTAAATAGACAATGAACATAAGTACAAGTCAAAATAGGTTTGTATTAGCTTGAAACAATCGTGCACTTCCCGATTTTTTGGTATACACGTAGTTTTAAGCAATAGTGCAGGCCTTTTTGTGGTGTATCATATGATCATAATCTATTTATATGGTTGATACACTGGGTAGTTTAGTTGGTTATTTTGTTTTGAAGTTTGTGGTCTTGAGCAGGCATGTTTGGTGAGAAAGGTAGTCTGTAAGATCTGCTCGGACAGACTTCGTTACTAGCATCTCATATCTGAGTACCATTGTGAGATGTAAAGCAGCACGCAAAGAATGTAGGTTAATGGAGCCTGCAGTGCTGGACTAGAGGGCAGCCCTCCGAGTGGCCAGTTTTATGTGTCAGATCGCTTCAGGTATTCCATGTCTATTCAGCTGGTGATGACTGGTTTAGGGGCTGGTACTGTTCTGAGTGATGGATAAACCCCATAGCGGACAGGTCTTGTGTGAGGGTAAGAGCATTATGCAGGAAAAGAGAGTTATTAACCAGCCTGCATAGGCTATAATTGGCTGCACACTGGTGAGTGTTATGGTATTATTGTGGGCCACAATGGTTAGATAGGAGTTGGCCTTACTATATAATGCCCTGCCTAGCCATATATCAGCCCTCCTTATTTTACCTGTATAAGGATAATAGTATACTGAATGGGCTGTTTCTATTGCTGGAGGTGTAAACTGCAGATTCTCATTGATGCACAGAAGTGTGTACAGACTAGAAACTGTATACATTGTTGAGGCATTATAGTCGGTCAGAAGGAGGCACTGTCTTATACATAAAGAATGTTTTCCATTGAAATCGAAGCAAAATGCCAGCAGGCAGTTTTACTGATAAAACTATATAGCGCGCAAATAATAATGTGAGGAAATGTGATTTCAGCAAATATGTATCATTTGAACATCACTAAGTAAAGTGTCTTGATTGTTTTGACCCTATTAAACCCCTGTTTCCAGTACACTTCTGAATTATAAACAAGTGGTCCATTTGTGGTTTCCTAACTTCTGATATGATTTTAAAAATTGTCATTCACAGGTATTTAAAAAATGTTGTGTGTTACAAAAAAACTGACAGCTTACAGCCTTTGTTTTCACACACCCTTTACCACCACAACAAGACTGTCAACTAGTCTACTTGTCAACTGGGTCCACTTTACTATTCTTTGTGCACTTGATTCTAGGCGTGTTGTGCAAGGGTGTGAAGTTCATACATTTAGGGTGTTGTTGTGGGTGGTGCTTTAGAGGAGATACATGGTGTCTGTTGCTCATTATCTCATTAATTCTGTTAATGAGGAATATTTTGCCATTATCATTGCCCAATTGTTTGACGTAGAAATGGTGAAGGCTAAAGTTGCCATTACCCACCACCGGCTAGAAAGTGAGAGGTGAATTTCTGATGTGTCTCATTTGTCCAATTTAAACATTCAGACATCTTTTTTCCCAAATTGTATAAAGTTCGTCCTACTATACAATCATGTTTGAATGGGAAGGTAGAGTAGTTTAAACCTGTGGAGATCAGCACAGACAATGGCGGTTATTTTGATAGGAAAGATGGGTAAGACATCTTCCTACTAGGCTATGTCTTCAGATCACAATGAGTTTAAGGGGGCTTTCATCAATGACACAAAGCATACTCGTACACCATTGAAGGTTGTATGTCCTCAGATGGGGGCGACAGCTAACTCCCCACACAACAATAACTATTTGAAAAGTAGTGCTCTTATACCCTCTAGGGTCAAGTTTGCGCTATATAAAACGTTTAAAATAAAAATAAATGAAATAGTGACACATCCATGAGTATTCTCACATTTGTCCCAGCTCAAGCAATCCACTAAGTATTGCAGTACACAGATGATACACCAGTCAGATTTTGCTTACCTATGAAATGTTAATTCACATCCTCCTTCACGAGGCTCTCCCAAACACTGATGTGCTTAAAGATCTACCTTCTTTATCATTTTTTTGTATTAACCTATTATTATTCTCCAAGCTACCCAGAGGCTGTCCTAATACAATTCATTTTAGCCTCAAATACCCGTCTCCAAGCCAATGTAGGACAATTTAAATACTGCTTGGGCAAGTGCACTCCGTGTTAGTGCAAATATGAACAGAACAGCCTCCTAAATGGATCCCAAACACTCTCCAAGCTATACTAATGTACAGTTCAAAAGATACTATGAGCTGGGCTAGCTTAAAACATATTGTGGCATAACTCGGCCAAAATTTGACACATATGGAACATCAAGCAGGAGCATCTCCATAAAAGTGGTAGGAGTGACAGCAGCACTGGCATGCAATAGTAGACACATCACACTGTCAACCGTCATACGCTAGCCTAGTCACATTTCACCAACAGGCAGCTCACTACGACTAAGTAAGCCTTCGGACAGAAGCCAAGTCGTACCAGGACAAAAATCATAAAGTAGCCTGGACAGACAGATAATCATCATATACCAGCCTGAGCAAACCATGAACCATCACTCAGCAGCTTGAACACACAGTGTACCATTTCTTAGCAGCCTCGACACACAGTGAACCATGAGACAGCATGCTAGACACACTAAACCTCTGGATATCACCCTGGTCTCTCAACCATTCATATGAGGGTAGACTGGCAACGCTATCAACCAAATGATCATCAGGAATCACCAGGCAATATAAAACTGGTGGTATGGGGAACCATGAAAAAGCAACATAAACACACAGTGGGCTTAATGAAGGAGAGCTCATTATCGTGCAGTTCAGGAAAGGTAGATTCATAGACTGCTTCATGTTTAACCTTGTAAAACATGTACTTCTGCATCCATTGCAGAATACACCAACATTGCTTAAACTCTACTCTACATAAACTGTTGAGGCAGTGGTTAGGTATTTCTTAGAGCAAAATGGTTTGCAGAGTTTTCTGCAGCCTTGCAAACAAAATATACTTTGATCCCTGGTTCCTCACCAAGCTAGCAGTCATATTTAAAACAACTGATTGGAACTGCGAAATAAAGATCAAGTCACACATCGTTTAAGGCTGACAGAGCTAACTTAACTTGACCAAAGCACTGGCCTTCAGTTTAATTTTCAGACATTAGTTTGCTATGCGTACATGAACATACTATTGTAGTTCAAGTAAAGAATAAACAAACTTGCAAGTAGATCAAGGCTTAGCTTAAAGAGAGGAGAAGGGCCCTGGGATTGGGAACCAGGAGAAAAAGAGAGAGGTGAAGGTACACATATTATACAGACACAATGGGGCGTATTTACAAGCCCCTTGCGCCGCTGGTATATCACTTTTTCCCATCTTAAAAGTGACACACCAGGCGCCAAGGGGCTTGTAAATAAGCCTCAATGTTTTGTAGAAGTGTGTAAGCCAATGTATAAGAAATTTTATGCAATTTTCGCATAATTATAGATTTGCTGCATTTGCCACATAATCTATCATCGGCTGCATATTCTGCAGCTTTTAGTTCAAAGGATTCAAAAGTTACTAAAAATGCAGCAACACATGTTTCCACGCAGTGGAAGGCCCTTTGCAAAGGGTGACTGGTCACCTTTCTGTTGGGTATTACTATATATGGGTGTTAAACTGGTACTAATGAAGTGCAACCTATGCCCAGTGTTAACACGTTTAAAAATGGAAAAATAATGAAGTAATACTATTACAAAATGTGCTACATTACGCCACATTATTTGCCTTTTTTTGCTGCATAATTTACTCAATCCTGCCTCATAATTTGGCCCTCCCTGGACACACAATTCTAGGGGCCCTGTTCATGAGAATGAGGACTACAACATCTAGGAGTCACATGTCATTTATACTGGTATATGTATATGTTAAGACTACTTAGTCTGGAGAAATACAAACTCAGAATTTAAAACATAACATAGTGGTTGGGGTTGTGTTTACTAATAAGTCATTATTATTATCCAAAGGAACACTATTTATCAGCGTTAGAATAATGAAAGATTAGAGAACCAGTGCCTTGCAGTTTCCATGCTGCTATTTGATTTTGGTTCATAGCTCACTGTCCTATATTAGGATTGTATTTTATATGAATGCAATTAACAAAAGGGTCCCTGTGACAAAAACAGTAACTCACTGAGATGTCTGCATTAAAAAAAAATCTTTTATCTGCATGTTACTCATTATGCTTCGCTGGAGGCACATTATCCGCCACTTTATGATGAGTCAAAACTCAGCCAAGACAAAACTCAGATCTCTCCAACAGATTCATTAATCACCAGAGTTAAACCAACGTGTTTAGCCTCTAAATTGCTGGCACACAAGGGATCAGTGCATTTAACCTTGTAAGAAGTGCCAAAATGCAACCCTCCCCTCCGCCTTCCTAGAGCTTGGCCCCTGGTGAGGTGACGCTAGGCCCTGAACAAAAGCAGAATGTCATGCCCTGGGCTGGAACAGGAGGAGGCCCAGCAAATGCTGCATTGCACATAGATGACCATTATCATTCTGTATGGGATAATCATCTGCAATCCGAATGGCACTCTATTAAATCCATTCTAATTGGGGCAGGTGTCCCACATGAATTTAATAAAATAATTTGCCCAAATTATTTACTAATGTTTGTTGATTCCAGCAAGCCGCCATCCAAGCTGCTGAACAAGTGCACGGCCAATCAGAATACAGGAACTAGATGCGTACTTGATTTATGTTTACGCAATAGAAGTTGGGCTGTGCAAGGTGCTTCATGTACCGTGAACCCTTAAACTTCCCCTTCGTGCACCGAATTAATCTGACTATCATTGATACCAGAACACAGAAGTATGAGGAGTAATAAGTAAGTAATACCTTTGCCTGGCTGAATTTGATTTTGGAATCAGTGTAATTCCAGCATCACATGTACTTGATTAACCATTCTTGTCATTGTATGTTTGAAAAAATGCACCTAACATTAGTTAACCAATAAAAATTCGAGGCTGATCTATTTTTCTACAGTTTGCCTGGCCTTAGCAGAGGTCTGTAGACAACACGGCAGAGGCTAGAAGGTGTATCCTCCCTTCTTCATAGAGTTTGCTGGAATTAAAACGTCGATTACTTCCAGTGTGCCATGTTCCGAACGCAGGATTAGTCGAAAATATCAAAACTACCGTTTATTCTCTATTTGAAGATCTACATGTTGATTAATGTATTTATTTGAGAGTTCTATAAAGTGCGACTTTTCTCGTGGGTTTTAATTCCGAGAGCTGAAAGTCTTGATAAACAGGGAGTCAGCTCTGGGTGCTGGTGAGGTTCGTTAGAGAAAAATCGGCGATGCAGAATATTCTAGCCACTCAACAAGTTAGAGAAGTATGTTCTTCCAAACCTTTCTGAAATGTGTTTAGGGCGTGATTAGGATGGCGGGCGGACTCACGTCGGCCTGCCCGCCACCCTAACGGAGATAGGGACCGCACAACATGTTGTCGTGGGTTCCACAGGCCAAATTACAATGCGACTGCCACGGTGGCGGTCGCATTGTACAGGTTTTCCATTGCGGTGGGTGCTGCTGGCTGCAACACCTGCCGCAATGGAAAAAAGGGATGTGCAACACATCCCTGTACTAAGTGACAGGCACCATGCGGTGCCTTTCACTTGGTACAGGGAACTGTTGGGGGCACCATAGATGCCACCCCCCAGATCCCAAAAAAAGAGCTCAGAGTGAAGGAGGGCCCTCTACGGGCCCCAATATTCATCCCGCAAGCCTTTCCATGGCGGGTGTACCGCCATGGAAAGGCTGGTGGGTAGGGACCATCCTAATCCCCACGGCGGTGCCTGGTAGGCACTGCCACCATTGTAGGAATTGGGAGGCCCTCCGTAGCACCTGTGGACTCAAGGAGCCTGCCGGATGCGTGTTGGTCGTGCTTTCCATCTGCCTGCACACCACTCGCCATCAAAATCTGGCGGGTGGGAAAGCTGCTTAGGATGGCAGAAAGACCGCCACCGACAACTTGCTGGTGCGGTCTCCCTGCCATCCTAATCAGCCCCTTAGCTTGGTTCACTTCACTCCCAGTTTTGAGTTCAGAGCAATCTGTGGTCATTGTCTACATAACCCCAGAAATGGGGCCCTGTGAGTAAGCACTTTGAAGAATCTTTGGGTAAAGACAACTACGATGACATTGTTGTAGTTAAGGCAACCTGATACCAGCTCTCTTAGGTGTTACCTGTAGAGTGGAGGGTAAGAAGCATTTTATGAAGGCCGTCCTTCAAGACATTGTTGTGCACGACATAGGAATGCCTGGCACGCACAGATGGCAGAGCTGCTCTGGAAGTCCTGATGAGGATTAATTTGACTGTTTGAGACCAGCAAGTGCTCCAGGAAGTCTGACTCATTTGCTCAGATTGCTCCCTCTATCATTTGGTATGCACAGATTACAAGAATGGCAGGCGATCTTCCTGCAGATTAGTAGGGACAAAGTACTAGGGACCCTTTGTCATCAATTTGTTCTCCAGAGACACCAAGAGGGCCAGGTCTGGCCTTCCCTGTCCTACAGGGGCCCAGGTCTACAGATAACTTGCATCCCTGCCTGTTGACCCTTTCCTCCAAGCCTGGCTTCCCAGAGAGCAGTCAGAGATGCAAAGCTGACATGCCTGTACAGAACGCCCTTCTTGGGGGCAGTCTGGCCAGCACCATACTCTGATCATTTGCTGGTGGATGGCAAGCAGGTGGAAGGCTTTAGGAAGGGCCTCCTGAAAACTGACCTCAGTGTGCTTGCCAGTACTAGTTGTCAGCTGCCATGGCCTGAGCACTTGTCGGTGCTTGGCCTAGGCCCTCTGGTCGCTGGCTGGCCTGAGCTAACTGGTAGGTGAAAGGCTGGACATATGACAGGAGGGCCGGCCAGCCTAGGTATCTGCAGTTTATTGCTCCCCCCCGGGATTCAGAAACCCACACCTAGGTGGGGATTATTAGTTGATGAAAATGGCTTCTTTGCTAGGCCCAGAGATTTCAAGACTGAAGGGCTTAAACCACCTCAGTTAACTAGAGCTATGTTTCAAGAAGGCAGATATCATCCCAGAGCATCCAGGGCCCGATGTCTGGGTTGGCAACAGCCCACTAGGGACTGCATGTGATGTTCCATACACAGGGTAACACCAAACAGAGAAGACTTCTTTGGACTGGCCAACTCATAAATCCATAGCTAGAGTCAGGGTAAAGCCGATGTTCATGCCTGAAGGGATCCAGATTCACGGGTACTGGCCAGTGGGGCCTTTCCTTCCAAAGGCATGGTGGCATCAGCCTAGGGAGGAGTCTAGGGTTGCACTAGTCACCAGTGAGGAGTGGGTGAGCAATGGCTTTTACCTGGGAGAACAGGCCCCCAGACAGGGGCTCCAACCACTGGGCACAACCACTTAGCCTGCCCTGGGCAATTGGATACTGACCAGGAACAGTCTGGGGCTCCTCCGGGCTGAACAGTTGCAGTATTCTTCATGTGAGAGGTGGGCAAATCCTTGGCTTTTTCCCTGGAGGGTCAGTCCACAAGGCCGAGGCTTTGTCGGATGGGCAAAGCCACCTAGACTGACAAGAATAGAGTGACGTTGGACCAGGAAGAGTCAGGAGCTCCTCTGGGATTGATAGTTCTAATAATCACCAGAGAGAGGTGGATAAAGACATAACTTTCATTTATTATTATTATTATTATTATTATTATTATTATTATTTAGGGATTTGAAGAGCACATCAGCTACTCAATGAGTGTTCTGGTGCTGGCTGTGCATCTGATCCCATAACAACAAGTGGTTCTAGAAAGCAGACCCGAAGAGCCAGGTTTTTAGGAGTCGCTTGAAGGGCGGGCTGTCCTCTGTGGCGTGGGGATGTTGCAGGAGGGCATTCCACCCCTTGGCAGCCAGGTAGGAGTAAGAACTGCAGCCTCTCTTTTTCCTTCTGAATTGAGGAATCACCGCCAGCAAGGAGCTGGGGACCGTAGAGACCTGGAAGATTGGTAGGAAATTAATCTGTTGGACAGATACCGAGGGCCAGTGTGGTAGAAAGTTCTATCTGTCAAGACCAGACTTTGAGCCAAACACGGTCCTTAATAGACAACTAGTGAAGTTCTTTCAGGTATATTTGGAAGTGGACTCTCGTAGGGAGTCGCAACAGGAGCCTAGCAGCGGCATTCTGGAATAGCTGTGATCTCTTCAGGAGATAAGAATTTAGCCCACAATGAAACAAATTAGCATAGTCCAGTGTTGAGGTGGTCAGGACATGGATCACTGTTTTTAGCTGCGAAAGGGGGAGAAAAGCAGAGGAACTTTTTTTGCAATTTAAGGAGACCAAAACAGGAACCTACTATGCCAGCCACCTTGGGGGCAAAGGATACAGCGTATCGAATTTCACCCCCAGTTTGCACGCCACAGTGGCAGGGCAGGTAGTGATGGGATATCATTCTGCCAGACGCCATCATCCCAGCTGGGTGGTGGGATCTCAAAGAGCATGATTTCTGTTTTTCTGGTATTTCATTGAAGGCAGCTATCACATGGGAGGTTTGTCACAGGCTGGGGAGCCAGACAGCGGGCAGAGTGACACCCCACCCTCAAGAGTTTGACAAGTTTCAAGACATCCCCAGTTAGCTTGTTGACTTCGAAATCTGCATGGGGCAGGATGCCGCCCCACCTTCAAGGGTTTGCCAAGTTTCAAGACATCCACCTGTTAGCTTGCCAGCTTCGAAATCTTCACTCATTCTCAAGGCCGGTCAGGCCAACAGACACGTTTGGGTGGGCTAACTGAATGAATCACAACGGTGCACAGACATAATATCGACTACACAATATCGAATGGATAAAATATCGAGTAAAAAATATCGATTATGATAAAATATCGATAACAAAAATATCGTTGTGAAAAATATCGAGTACAATAATAATAATAAAATATCGAGTACAAAAATATCGACTCAAACATATCGACATGACAAAATATCGATTATTAGTCAAAGGAAAAAATATCGATATAATGTTGAAAAAAGGTAAAAAATATAAATAAAATTTTATAGTAATATAAATTGTAGTTAATGTTTAGGAGCGGGATGTTGGGTTAATAGGGGATAAGGGTGGGGAGTAATTTAAAATATATAAATAATTAATATATGTTTTTAAATATTTTTATAATTTAATTAATTGGGAAATAATTATTAATAATTAGTTAATTTATTTATATAAATTTCTATACATTTTTATTTACTAATTAATTGGTAATTAAATATTATTAATTATTTAATTGGAAATAAAATAATTATAATTAGTTAATTAATTAATATAATTGGAAATAAATGTTTAAGTAGTAAATAATTGGAAATTAATTATAAATAATTAGTTAATTGGAAATTGAATATTATTAAATAGTCAATTGATTCATAGAATTGGTAAATAAATTTTAAGTAGTCATTAATTGGTAATCAATTATTATTAAATAGTTAATTGGAAATTGAATATTATTAATTAGTTAATTAATTAATATAGTTGGTAAAATAAATTTCTGTAGTTATTAATTGGTAATTAATTAATATTAATTAGTTAATTGGAAATTGAATAATATTTAGTTTTTTAAATAATATAATTGGTAATAAAATTTTAAGTAGTAAATAATTGGTAATTAATTATTATTAATTAGGTAATTGGAAAATAAATATTATTAATTAGTCAATTAATTTATCTAATTTAGTTTAATTTGTGCATTACTAATTAATTGGTAAATAATATATATTAATTAGTTTATTACATTATTTAGAGTAATTGTTATATATATAAAATTGGTTATAGTTTGTTACATTATTGGGTAAAAAATCTTTCATAATTACATGACATTAATTACAGTTAATGTGCTAAGATATTTTCATTGTTGTTATTGGTATAAATTGTATTTAATGTTTAGGAGCGGGATGTTGGGTTAATAGGGGATAAGGGTGGGGAGTAATTTAAAATTATTAATTAATTATGATATGTTTCTTATAAATTTTAATTATAAATTAATTGGTAACTATTAAATATAAATTTGTTAATTAAATCATATATTTTGGTACATATTTCTGATTTGTAAATAATTGTTTTATAATGAATAATAATTATTTAATTCAATAATTATTTACAAACATTTTTTATTTAATAATTTTTCATTATTAAATATTTGTTTGTGAATATTAATAACAATAATTACATTCTATTATTTACAGTTACTTAGCTAATATATTAACTTATTATTTATAGTTAATAAATAATTAATAGTTAATTAAATAAAATTATTTACATTTGGGTACAGGAGGAATTTTTATGTTCTGGGTCAGTGTTTTCTCTTTAGGTAAAGGGGTATTTTTATGTTTCAGGGTCAGTTTTCAGTTTGTGGGTAAAGGGCTATATTTAAGGTTCTGGGTCAGTTTTTAGTTTGTGGGTAAAAGGGTATTTTGTGGGTTCAGGGTCAGTTTTCAGTTTGTGGGTAAATGGGTATATGTAATGTTCAGGGTCAGGTTTCAGTTTTTGAGTAAAGGGGTATTTTTAGTGTTCAGGGTAAGTTTTTAGTTTGTGGTTAAAGGGGTATATTTGTAGGTTCAGGGTCAGTTTTCAGTTTGTGGGTAAAAGGGTATTATTTGGGTTCAGGGTCAGTTTTCTGTTTGTGGGTAAAGGGGTATATGTAAGGTTCAGGGTCAGTTTTCAGTTTTTGGGTAAAGGGGTATTTTTAGTGTTCTGGGTAAGTTTTTAGTTTGTGTGTAAAGGGGTATATTTGTAGGTTCAGGGTCAGTTTTCAGTTTTTGGGTAAAGGGCTATATTTAATGGGTCAGGGTCAGTTTTCAGTTTTTGGGTAAAGGGGTATATTGTTGGGTTCAGGGTCAGTTTTCAGTTCTTGGGTAAAGGGGTATTTTTTGGGTTCAGGTTCAGTTTTTAATTTTTGGCTAAAGGGGAATTTTTAGGGTTCAGGGTCAGTTTTCAGTTTT
Organism: Lissotriton helveticus; assembly: GCF_964261635.1. Lineage (NCBI taxonomy): Eukaryota > Metazoa > Chordata > Amphibia > Caudata > Salamandridae > Lissotriton > Lissotriton helveticus. Next base: position 732,010,708 of record NC_136068.1, read on the forward strand.
TGGGTAAAGGGGTATTTTTAGTGTTCAGGGTAAGTTTTTAGTTTGTGGGTAAAGGGGTATATTTGTAGGTTCAGGGTCAGTTTTCAGTTTTTGGGTAAAGGGCTATATTTAATGGGTCAGGGTCAGTTTTCAGTTTTTGGGTAAAGTGGTATATTTTTGGGTTCAGGGTCAGTTTTCAGTTCTTGGGTAAAGAGGTATTTTTTTGGGTTCAGGGTCAGTTTTTAATTTTGGGCTAAAGGGGAATTTTTAGGGTTCAGGGTCAGTTTTGGGTTTTTGGATAAAGGGGTATTTGTTAGGGTTCTGGGTCAGTATTCAGTTTTTGGGTAAAGGAGATTTTTTTGGGTTCAGGGTTAGTTTACAGTTTTTGGGTAAAGGTGTATGTTTTTAGGGTTAAGGGTCAGTTTTCTGTTTTTGGCTAAAGGAGAATTTTTTGGGTTCAGGGTCAGTTTTTAGTTTTTGGGTAAAGGGGTATTTTTAGGGTTGAGGGTCAGTTTCCAGCTCTTGTGTAAAGGAGTATATTTTTGAGATCATGGACACTTTTTAGTTTTAGGGTAAAGGGGTATTTTTAGGGTTCAAGGTGTGTTTGGGTATATGAAGTGTGAGAATTTTTTTTATAAATATTACAAATATTTGAAATTTAGGAGTGACTAATAGTAGCTATTTTTTATGCTAATAATATTTTTTTGAAGTACTCAGCTAAAAATATACGCAAATAATATGTTTATAATATTTATACAATATATATAAATATTTGACAATTTTTACACAATAACATTATACTAAAGTAGCTATTCGAATTTATAAATGGTCAGTCTTCAACACCTTTCCAGATATTATTTTCACTTGAGTAGGAATAGTAAATAATAATTGGTCACTGTCCAGCAACTTCTCTGATAATACTTTGAGTGGAGTAGGAATAGCAATTATTAATTGGTCAGTGTCCAGCACATTTGCCTATAAATTTATTTAGTGTGTTCTTATATTACAAGACAATACAAAATGGATGTTTTCACAAATCTTTATTACATTTTTTTTCATGTGTAATACAATACAATCACTATCAAATATAACATAATCATTTTTGGAAATGTTGTATTTGAAGAATAATACATCATCATTTATGTACATGTTTTATTTTGTCAAACAATAATTTTTCACAACATGTATTTATGTCAAAACTAAATCTTATTATCAATCACTTTCTGTTACAAGTATTTCTATTGAAATAAATAAAATACCAGTAATTTTTCTGTTTCTACCATTTATATTTAATAATGTTAATATTATATATTAATATTATTAAATATGTATTTTTAGTATTTACATTTGTATACAGTAACATGACATTTATTATATTTGCTCAAGATATGGAAATACAAATTAACACATTTTTTTACACATATTTATGACAATGTTGTTTTTAAATTATACATATACATATATTATATTGTAAAATTATTAACTGTAAAGGAGAATAATATGTTTAATAATAATATCTGGTATTGGTAAAAGATTATTTATGCAATTATATACTTTTATAATACTTAGACATTATTATAACATTTTTATAATTAATTAATAAAAATAATAACAAATATATTTATTATTATTATTATTAATTAATTAACTTAAACATTTATCTTTTATTTTAAGACATACATATATTCAGAGAAATAATAATACATTATTTAAGGCCATTATTTATATAGTAAATGGTCATTATTTTTATATTTATAATAATAAATAAGTAATATTATTTATTATTATTAATTATTAACAAAACAATAAATAATGTTTAGTCATAAAGAAACACAAATAAATTTTTTCCTATAAATTTACACAAAATAATATTTTTGACATATATTATTTCTTGTGTTACATACTTATTTAATATTATTAATATATATTAAGTACTATATATTAATTAATATTAAATAAATTTAATATTTTTAAACAGTTTAAATTATAATGAGTCTACTGTATTAATTTGTTACAATAACAATGTGTATGTATTATATTTTTAGACTATAACATTGTATTTTCTATGATACCTTCTCAAAATTGGTTTAAGGGGACTACTTTTTTACCGCGTAAGGGTATTGCGCTTCATTCTGGACTGGAGAAGCTCGCGGTTGGGTGTTGCTTCGTGTGGAGAGAGGTAAGGTAAATTTTATATATTATTTATGACTGAGTGGTAATGTTTGAGGGTATATTCCAACTGTGTAGTGTTTTTGAGTGTATGTATGAATTGTTTATGTAGCGTTTAGGTGTAATGTCGTCGTTAGAGATGCGTCGTGTATGTTTTAGTTCTAGTGTTATTTGAATTGTTAGGAACTGTTTTGGTTAAATGGTTAAAGTTAATTGTGAGTGTATTTACAAATTTTATGGCCTATTTGTGGGTGGGTTTCGTTATGTATGTTTTTTTACAGGTTCCGGTTCCTCGCATGAAAACTACATGGAAGGAAGCGTGTTTTTTTTCGAAGATACTAATGTATGACTTATTATGGTTATATTTTTACGTGTATCTCCTATTTTTCGTGTTTGCCAGGAGCGGTTTTTACTAATTTTTACCTTTTTTCGGGTTTTTTGAGGGTTTCGTATTGGATTGATACATTGGTATGCGTCAACGTTTTTTTTAAAGTTGTGTGTATATCACTTTAATTAATAAAGTGTCCACACTACTGTTTTCGGGATTTCCTGGAGCGTTTATTTTATTTTTACATTATTTCCGGGTTTTTGATGGTTTCCCATATTGGATTTCTCTCACTTTGTTATGGATTGTATTTTGCTTCATTACGTCTCTGTCATCTACAACAATTGTAAGTAATTTTATATTTCTATTTATTGGGTGGGAAATGTCGATCTTGATGTAATGTGTATATGTGATGTAATTATAAATATTGCATATTTGTTCTGAAATAATTTACAAATTTTTGTTAAGTTTGTAAAACAAATATGTATTATTTATAATTGTTTACAAATGTTTATGATTGTTATATGTACCATTATTGTAAGAACATATTAGTATATTTTGTTGACATTTTTATAGTAGGGTTTTAGCTATTATTGACAGATATTCTAACCCTCTAGTTGTAGGGTATAGTGTGACTTGACTTTGCAGTAGTCGGAACATTTGTTTAGTTTGTTTACTTAGTTTTGGACCAATTTGGGTCACTGATTGGTCCATTCTTAGTTCTTGATAGCTTTGTTCTTTTATCAAAGCTTGTAGTAGGTTATGGAATGTGGGTCTTGTTCTGCTTGTGGTAGCTTGGAAAGCATTATGCCACCCTTCTACACTGTTGTTGGTTTTTGCCTCTTGGTTTAAAGTACTAAGATAGACATTCCACCAAGGGATTTGGAATTTGGGTTGGCGTCGATGTCCAGATCTGTGCAACCTTCCCACCCAAGTATCTTCGAAAGAATCCAGTAATGGGGTTAGTTTATCTTCATTTCTCTTGTAATATGTGCTGTCAATTAATAAATTATAGTGTTCTGCTACATCGGTAACAGGAACGTAGGCCAGTGCTATCAATTTTTTAATTTGATAGGCAAAGGTGCTATCTGTTGAATGCAAAATAATTAAAGTTGTTTTTTGGAGATGTCTCCATATGCTCTGATTGAAATGATAATAACAACCCTGGATTGCTGTGTGGGGAAAAATTTTCAAAATGCTATTAATCATAGCTAATTCGAAATCAATAATTATTTTTTCTGGAAAATAATTATTGATTTCATTTTTTAGAACATTTAATATTTCTGTGTAAGTGTTTTGCTGTTTGTTTGGTAGCAAACAGTAAATGAAAGGGATGTTATAGTTATGGTATAACCCGTGGATGGAATAGAGTTGATAAAAAGGTTTTGGGCATGGTTTAAATGTTCCATCCATCATCCATTGGGGACACTGTTGGATTTTTCTTAAATTACTTGCAGTTGCAAACATTATGATTCTGTTTGTACTGATTTCATTGTCAAAAAGGATAAATTTGTCTTTATTGTGTGTGATGGACATTTCTGGTGAAATAATAATTTCCTCAAAAGTAGTTGGGTTGGGTGGAGTTGTGGAAGTGCGTCTTTTAGTGTACGCAATTGTGCGTTTTAGGGAGTCAATAGAGGGTAGTTGACCTGAAGCATGGGCTGGTACTTTCAACAGTTCCTCTTTAAGGATTTGTGTTGTTGGTCTATCACTTTGTGTGCTAGTAGTCTTTATACTTTCTAAAGCATCTCTTATTTCAATTTCTGTGACATTGGGGGGATGATTGTGTTCTCTGGTAAATAGCACATTAGTTTCCTCTGTAGTAGCCCTTCCATAACATTTGTTTGAGTAATATTTTGTACATTTCCAAAAAACCTTTCTACCACTTTGTCTTTCCTGACTATAAACATAACCCATATAACATAACAGTAATTTATTTTTTTGTGACATTACAAATTCTGCACCTTCTGTCATTTTGTTTTACTTGTTCTAGGAAAGAGTAGAAAAAAACAAAATCAAATAACATATATTTCACTTAGTGGTGCAAACATAATTAATGTTCTATTTATACTTACGTTTACTAAATGTAGTAATCACAAATGCAGAACTGTATTTTGAAGGACTTTCTTGTATGTATGTCTTTATTTACTGTTGGTATGAAAATATAGAAATGCTAAGTTAATGTTTATACATAACACACGTTTTTCCTAGGAGAAAGCAGTTGTTCAATTTGCTTAGTACTACATTTGATGTCAACATTACATATACTTACTTGTTTAAATTGTTGAGTTGTAGTATTTAGTGGAGTACATCAAGGTAGTCAAGTTTAGATCTGTAGAGAAGATAGAATAAATACATGTCACATATTATAAAATTTAGTTTTAACCATTGGGTATTTGGAAATATTTAAAAGTATACTAACTTCTAAATATGTACTTTTCTTTGCTGTAGGTAGAATAGATGTATGATGTATTCACAATATCTGTAGAGGAAATATAAAATAAATAACATGGTGTTAGGAACATGATTCTTTTTTTTTCTGAAGTTTTAGACAAATTGATGTATACTTACATTTTTTACAAGGGTAGTCTTGTCTTTTGGTATAGTTGATGTTGGATGTTTTTATTGGATCTGTAGGGAAGATGTAATATGCAAGATATGTTGTTTAGAAACTAGCATTTTAAATGTTGGTTGTTTACTAACAAAAACATATATACTTACATGTTTAATTAGTGTAGTTTTATACATTTGTAGTGTTGAAATCGGAAAATCCCTGAATATCTGTGAATAAAAAGTTTTAAATAAAGTATGAATCTTGTGAAATAGTGTTTAAAAACAGCTGTTGTTGTAGAACAGAGCATTAATATATACTTACTATCTTATTTTGCAGGGGAAGAAATAGGAGCAGGTATTAGGATTTTGTTTGTAGTAGTTTCTAATCGAAAAGTAGGAGGAGATAAAAATTACATAAGTGTAAGAGTTAGGAGATATAAGTAAAATAGTAGACTACTAATTTAGATTTTTAAATAATGCAATGTAACTTACTTGAATTATTAGCTAGTGAGCTGGATCTTTAAAGATGTTTGTTCAGGAACAAAATCTTCAGAGTGTTGGCATCTTCTTTCTATAGAGTTAGCAGCAGCAAATGGTAGAATGGATTGATCCCTTTTATAGTATGTGTATTTTGTGTGCTTGGATTTGATTGGTTGTAGGATGAAAGGAAGAATTGTATAGGCTAGTTTGAATTTGTTAATTGGTGTGTTTGTTGATGTGAGAATGGTGGTATGTGGTGGTTTCCGCATTAAAGCAGGTTAGTTGTAAAATAAAATAGATGTGTAAGTATAAAAATATAATGATAATTTTAGTTACATGTAAATATTCTATTTTAAATGATATAACGAATTTAATATAATGTATAGGAAATGATTATAAATAGTAATGTTATAAAAGTAACAGGTATTATATGTAAAATGTTTTTTATATAGAGCAATGACTTTTATAGACGATTAATATGTTATTTTAGACATGAAAGGGGACAAAAAATAACTCGATATTTGTTTTGAAACGATATTTTTGTACTCTATATTTTAGTAGTCGATATTTTGGTAGTGTTAGGTGTAATTTCATGAACAACGATATATTAGTAGTCGATATTTAATAAGACGATATTTATGTACTCGATATTCTAAGAACTCGATATTTTTTAGTCGATATTTTAGTATTTTACGTAATAAGTATACAAAGTCGATATTTTTGTCGTCGATAATTATTCAACGATATTATTGCTAGTCGATAATGTGACCGTCGATAATATTTCAGTGATCCAATCACAACACCAGCCAAGCAGGCCTAAGTTAAATTTCACACAGCACTAAAAATAATGCACTATTTTAGATTGGAGGACACTGTGCTCTTTCTATCAGAGCTTCGTGCTATTCAGGTTTTTCACAGTCTTTCTGTCCTTCAGACCCATGCTTCCGAATGGATGGATCTTGTTTGATCTATGGCTAGCGAAAATCAGTTCTTCATCACAGAGCAGAATGATCAGGGGCTGTAACTGAGTGAATCAGAGTTTTTGGCTCTTGGTGTTGGCAGATCATAATATGGGCCATTTGACAAGGATTCAGGAGTCATTTTTCCAAACAATGAAGTCAAAGTACACAATCAGTCAACCATAATAAAATGTCCCTGAAAAATTAAATTACAATTAATATTTTCCAACCTTTAAAAAAATGTCTGTGCTCCTGCCAGCTTATGTTTCTACATTCCGTTGACAAAATAGGATGTACAGGACAGGAAGTCCTATACTGTAGCAAAACACAGAACAATGCAGCATTATAAGTCTCACTCGTTATGCTGCCAGTAGAATGTAAACAGATGTACTTTCTGAATCGTAAGGAACTTAACAACAAAAAAAACACAAATGTCTGTCTGGCAAATACAGCATTCGTTGTTAATGAGTACTCCACTGACAAATTACAGTTAGTTTGTGTTGGAACTGGCCCTTTTTGCAGGGTTATCCCCAAACTTTTTGCTTCTTCCTCCCTTATTTTTCCTGACCCGTGGCTGTTGGCAATAGGACTCTGCGCACTTTACCACTGCTGATCAGTGCTAAAAGTGCATATGCTCTCTGTGTAAATTGTTATTGTGATTGGAAATACATGATTGGCATATTTGTATCACCATGAAGTCCCTAGTAAAGTGCACGGAGTGTGCCAGGGCTGGTGATGACAAATGTTACTAGTAAACCTGCAGCACTGATTGTGCCACCCACATGAGTAGCCCTAAAATGTTGTCTCAGGCCTGCCACCGCAGTGCCTGCTTGCAGTCTGTGAACTGCCATGTCCTCCTGGTCAGTGTCCCCACTGACCAGGCCTAACCCTTCCATTTTGTGCACATTGGTCACCCCTATGGAAGGCCCAAGGTACCCCCCTGGGCAGGGTGCAGTGTTTGTCAAAGGTAGAGCATGTACTGGTGCAGGTGACATACTCTGGTAGTGAATGACAGTCATTTCGTTTTTCACTAGTGTAAGGCTATCTTGCTCCATAGATTAACATGGGGGGTGCTGGCTACAGTGGCTACCAGCATTTCTTCTCATAGGAACAAGATAGGACATAAGAGTCTAGTATCCCTGAACTCAGAATTTAATAACACATCTTTTAGGAAAGGTTGTTTTTAAATCCTGTGTTTGAGAACAGCACTTTTAGAAAGATACTGTTCTCTTGTCTGACCCTTCTGTGTGCCTTGGCCTGTTTGTGTATTGACTGTCTGGTTTGAGAGTGACAGGGGCTGGGAATTCCCCAGGAGGCTGGCTGAGTCAGCCCTAGGCTTAATGACTACATTTGCAACTTGAGTGGTGAGAGGAGTTAACACCTGGGCCTGAATAGGACTGTGCCCGCCCCCCACAGTGCTGGCTCCACCCCCTGTGGTACGTCTGATGTCTCTGCCTTGTACTGTGAAAGGAGCGAAGGAATCATGTCAACAAAGCGCTCCAGGGCTGTGCTTTCCCTACACAATGCTGGCTCCACCTCCTGCTGGGCGGCTGACGACCCTGCCCCTCTCTGAAAGGAAAGGAGAAGCCAGGAAAACAAAGTGCTCAAGCAACACCCAGAATTGGTTCAGACCGGGCTCAAGGCCCACTTGCACAAAGAGAACAAAGACTTTTAGGGGTATAAGTACAGGACCCCTGACAACAGAAAATTAGATCATCCTGGAATCAAGAAGGGACCTCTGCCAAGGAGAAAGCTGAAACTGAAGAAGGAAGACTGTCCTGCTGTTGCTCTGCTTAACTGACCTGTTGCTTAGCTGCCAAGGAGAGGGGAAGGACTTTGCTGTTGTGCTGTGTCCCCTGTCTTGAAGGAATCTCCAAGGGCCTTGGAAGAGATGGCTCCCTGTTCTGAAGTCCCAGGAACAAAAGGACTTCACCCCCAGCTTCCCTGAACTCTGCTGGGAGAGTTCTGTCCTTCCTAGAGTGCTTTATCCAGTTGTGGGGCCTCTGGAAGTTGTACCTGTGCTGGGAAGCTTGAAACTAAGCTTGAGAGAGTTTTGCAATTGAAAAGTTATCGCATCGCTCGCTGCGGAGCGCATCCCCGACAGTGCAAGGAAATTCCCACCGCTACGAAGGCCGAAATCGTCGCTGCCAGAGCCGTCGCATCCTTCATTTGCGGGACGCACCAGACCGGTGCGGGAAAATCTAACATCGCTGCGAGTGTCGTCGCAGAGCCTGTCGTCGCTGGGTGAGATCGCCGCCCCGCTTGCTTGCGGACCGCATCACGTCGCTGCGAGTGTCGTCGCAGAAACCATCGCGTTGAGGAGCTGCGAGAGAGAAGATCACCGCTGGTCCGCGCATCGTCGCCCCGGAGATCGTCGCAACTCCAAAGATCGTCGCATCGTGCCTTTGCGAGTACTAACTTCCTACGGAACCTACGCACCGGAATCCATACAAGTGGTCTTCCTCCCCATACAGACCGGATTCGTCGCAACACGCCCGCTGCTGCAGCAGAGCTGTCGCATACGCCTCCCCAGGGTCTCAGGAGCAACGCATCACTTGTTTTCCACCGCACCAGTTTCTGCTTTTGGAACTTTGTCGCAACTAAAAGGTACTGTGAGTAAACGTGACACAACTGTGAACTTTTCACAAATCTGTGGATTATTTTATCGCAACCTGAAGATTTTTATCGCAACCTTAAGAACTCTTTTGAAACCATATTGTTGAACTGTGTATGTTGGATTTTTGTCGTTTTGGTCTTGTGTAGTTTAGATTAAATACCTTTATTTTTCTAAACTGTTGTGGAGTCAGTTTGTGGTGTTTTCACTGTGTTACTGTGAGTGTTGGTACAAATACTTTACGCATTGCCTCTGGTTAGCCTAGACTGCTCGTGCCAAGCTACCTAGAGGGTGAGCAGGGGTTATCTCAGAGGGTTTTCTCCTTACCCTGACTAGAAGCATGGGTCCCTATTTGGACTGTGGTACCTACCCCTGCCAACTAGAAACCCCCAGTTCTAACAGTTTGCAAAAAACTGAGTATATTAAAAGGACACGCCACACTATACTCCTCTTTTTTTAGGGAAATATGATGCTTGATGGGGAGAAATAATTGGGATGTGCACCAGTTGTTGTGGCTTATTGGATCCTACTGTTGAAGGCAGGAGACATTTTGCCGGCTAACCAGCATTTCATGTGTATTGCTTAGCAAGTTGTGCACTCTTGAATGATGCTAACACTGAGACACATGGGGCCCCATTAGGATGGCGGGCGGATTGGCACCGCCGGCCCGATGGGGGCAATCCACCCGCCATCCATGTAGAAATGACCCCCTGCCATAATATAATGGCTGGGGGGTCCGCGGCGGACGGAAAGACCGTCTGCCGCTTTTCCACCTGGTAGACATGTCGACCGGGCGGAAAAGGGATCTATATGGTGGCGGTGTCTGAAAGACACCGCCAGTCATATTAGGATGTGGGGTTTGAAACGCCTTTCCCTGCGGCATTGCCGCCACGGAAAGGCATGCAGAGTCTGCTTGGGGGGCCTGTTGCGGGCCCCCAGGGACTCCAGAGGGGGTGGGGGTGCACATTGGGGTTTCCTATGGTACCCTCCTGCAGTTCCATTCACAACTTGGCAGGCACCGCGCGGTGCCTGCCATGTTGTGCATGGAAGTGCACAGCATGCCTCCCTGGTATTGTGGCGGGCAGTGCTGAGTGCACAGCCCACCACAATGTTAGGGATGCAGGATATGCCCGCCACTGTGGCGGACGCATCCTAATGGCACACAGGGACCCCCACCCTTATGGCGGGCGGTCCCTTTTTACGACGGGATGGCGGGCGGACTTTAATGTGCCCCATAGAGTTCAATAATACTTGTTCCCCGCATGATAAAGTCCCTGCACTGCCTTTTCAGCAGCATCAGTTTCTCTTTATGGGTGCAGGGACATTGACCCGCTACCTACAAGCCATTACAAACCTCAAATACCGTACTTTTCTTCCCGGGCATGGTTTATTCAACCACCGGCTGGGGCTTTGTAGCTAAGCTGGGCATGTCAGGTTAGCCGGTATGTTACTTGCGACCAGACTGTCATGCGTATTTCCGGCTTCCCCAGTCATTGCTATAAGGGAGGGGCTGGAAAGAAGAGCGCCGTGTTAACTATCCCCAGCCAATGTTCGCACTGCTCTTATGATGTTTACTGTTATAAATATCATGAGAGCAGTGATTTCATTGGTGAGATGGGTTGCTTCATGACCGGAATGCTCTGCCCTTCAGTGTGAGAAGTGAGCGTGGATTGGAAGGATCCCTACAACCTCCACATACCATAGAGTGCTCGTGGCACAATCATCACCCTTGCCTAAATGTTCAGGAGGGACCAATGCAGCCACCCGATGTCTGATAGAGCCCTCTGAGCGAGAGGTGCTCTCAACCTACTTACCCTCAGTAAGCCACCCGGAGGCAGAGACTCTTGAACCTGCAATCAAGTCCGCCAGCAGTAGGGTTGCCTCCACGCTGCTTTGCCGCCTTGCCGCCTTGCACCTCGGGGAAGCCCTTCCAGAGCCCTGCCGGACTTAGCAGACATCGCAGTTGGTGGTGGTGATCGCCTGTTGATGAAAGCAGTCTGAGGGCCCAGCTTTGACCAAGACAGCTTCAGGTAAGTATTTTTTTAAATTATGATTACCCCCCATATGCCTCCCTCCCGAGAACGCCATGTCCCCTCCACCCCCTCCACCCGCCTAACCACTTTTGTCTTGTGTCAGCCACCATTGCTTTTCAGTGGTACTACATTGACCGTTTTGCTTTTTCTCTAGGTTTTTCTACTTTTATCTCACCAGTTACTTCAAACTCAGTAGACTGCAGGAAGGCTAAATGGCTTTGCTCTTGGCAGAGTTCTAGTACTTCTTTTACCGGGGTCACCTTCAGCAACCCTCTAAATAGTGAGGCAGGGCAGGAGTACTTTTTGTGAAAATGTAATGTTGACTGCCCCCTTGTCAAAGTGACTGGACGCCATTTAATTAAATTTAAGAAACAATCCCCTTAAGCTCAAGTTAGTTTCTTAAAATTGATACGGCAATGGCGCTGATGCACTGGAAGTTTTCTTAGAGTGTGATGGGTCATTGATTTTTTTGTTTTTGTTTGCAATAGCATGTAAGGACACTGCAGACAGGAAAAACAAACATTTGAAGGTCTGCTCCTTTAAATACAAATGGCCTTCCAACATTCTAAAGTCCGCAGCTGAAGCTTTCAAATGCCAGAACCAGCTGATTTCCCGCCGTGGAAAATCAAGCTTTTGCCCCATCTTTAAATTAAATGATTTAACTATGGTACATGTGACAGGGCTGGCAACAATTTCTGGTGAATACCCCTCATCCTCAAATTTAA